>NC_143016.1:106678551-107324385 GCF_055824585.1 Amblyomma mixtum
CTTCGCCGTTGCCCGCTTGGGGCGCTGTTTCAGCAAAGAATGACGACGCCGTCGGCTTGTTGGTGAGCAGAATCGTCCTCTTCTTTCTGCTCGCGTGACGGCGACGCCGTTATAGAAGCGTCGTTCTTTTTAGCCTCGCTTTTTCTCCTCCGTACTCTCCGGTCCTTTCTCTCTCTCTCTCTCTCTCTCTCTCTCTCTCTCTCTCTCTCTCTCTCTCTCTCTCTCTCTCATTTTCCTCCTCCATGTGTTGTGTCTCTTCCCCTTATGTCTTTTTTTGTCTCTCTCTACTGCGGCGCTGCGGAGACGGTCTTTTCGTGCATGGCGAGGTCCCAAATCGTCGCACGCCTCGTTCGGACTCGCGAGGCTCTTTCGTTTATATAGTGGGATACCCCCTCGGGAACTCCGTGTGTGTGCATTCTCCGGACGGCGGTAGCGGCGGCTTATACACCGTTTCACGTCGGTGGCGCGCGGTGTATAAGTTACGTGCGCAAGTCCTCCTTGGAGACGGCTGGGAAACGGAGGGCATCCACTTCCTCTTCCTCTTCTTCGCCGCGTAACGGATGGGGAACTCAGAAGAAGAGCGGCGTATGGCGCCTCGGCGTATGTGTGCGCGCGGCGTCATTTGGCTGTGAGAATTTTCGCGGAATCATCCGACTACTGTGCCAGAGAGGGACATTTTCTCCGGGTGTTCGAAGCACGTCTCTCGAGAACGACGCCACATTGAGAAAGCCCTGGCAAGTTCGGACCGGCGATTGTAGAGGATTATAAAATGTGGAAAGATGTGTGGATGCCGGTCGGACTTTATGCATTTCCTCTTTGTTATAATACCAGTACCGTCAAAGGAAAGTGGATAATTATTTACCTTTTGCGTGCTATTTTTAATTTTTTTTTCTGTGCTGAAGGAACTCGCGAGGAGTCTCCCACTGCTTGGCGTAACTATTGAAAAATGAAGTTTTATATTCGTTGGCGTTTTTATGGATTTCATTTTTTTTTGCGACGACGTTATTGAGAGGTAGTTAACTTTCGTTTTTTTAATTGTTTTTCTTTATTGGCAGCGTCCGTAGTTGTAGCCACACCGCCAGAAAACTCGTAGCCGGCGCCCTCCCTAGATGACGTCATCACATAGCAAGGTGGCATCGCCTGTTTTAATTTGTCGCATGACCTTGGATAATGTGACGCATTAAACCTATTACACCTGACCATGACCTCCTTAATGACTGACTCCTTAATGACGCGACCTTCTTAAGAGCCGACGTTAAGACGCCTGTCACTTTACATGAACGCCTCCTTTAACTTTTTGCCTTCTTAATTGAGCGTACTAGGATTAAGAGTACCTTTCACCTGCTCTCTGCCTCTATCCCCATTTCCCTTTTATTCCTCATTTCGCGCTTAAGGAGGTCCCAAGTCCAGCGATGGGCGTTTCCCAGCGTCGAGCAGAGCGGGCTTAATAAAGAAATCCGCGGGTTTCAGAAAGCGGCGTCCGCGACTTGATGCGATAAGCCAATATGGCGCCGTCACGAGGAGGCTGTATATTATGCAGAACAGAACCCGCAGTCGTTCCGAGATCCTTCGAGGCGGCGAAGGGCCAGTATGTATTTCCAGAATCGCCTGAGCTGTCCCCCCCCCCCCCCCCCACCCCCCCCCCTTTCTTCCTCCCTGCAGATATATGAAACATTGCGGAAACACAGTGCGGCTTAATTCTATCCGTTTCCTTGTGGCCGTCTGCCTTCTTCTTGGCGAGCAGCGAGGGGAGAGGCGGGGGCGTCTTCGAGACTCGGCTGGGATCCTGAAACAAAGGAGAGGAAACTAGCGGCGGGCGCATTTGCGACGTGGCTTCGTTCCATCATGCTTAAAGATTGAAGCTGGGCGCCGAGGCGATCATTTTTCTTTTTTTTCGTGGCCTTTGTTCTTGGCGGTCCCGTTCTTTTTTTTTTTTTTTCCCACCGCCGATGTGGCCTTGCAACAGCTGCCTTCTTCGAGACACCGCTCCCCCCACGCTTCTTATTTTTCCGCCATTATTGAGTTCGCCTTCCTTTTCCCGCGGCTTCGACGGCTTACATCGCGCGGGCGGCCTTTGGGTCTACGCGTGGCTCACGCCCCCGACGAGCCTTCTTGCTGCGTCTGGCCTTCGCTTGAATATTGATTTCCCTCTCTGTCAGGTTCATGCCTGACGGATGGCTGTCGATAGCACGTACTCGCGTTTTTAAACACTCTGCATGGGCTGTAGGTCCGTATTATTAGATAAAAGAAGTTGTGAAACAGTCAGCACAGTATGGTAAGTGTGCGACTGGATAATGTAAAGATATCCTTTTTCTCTCTCTCTCTTTCTCTCTCTCTCTTCTTACGTTGCGCGTCATGCCAGATCTACACTGCCCGATCTACACTGCCCGATCTACACTGCCCGATTTTTTCCTGTAACCGCTCATCACGTCCTGGCAGATGCTTCTGTACTTGTCATTCTGTATGTTCGTTTGACCGATTATTATCATCTGTCTCCGCGCCGATATTAGCCGATGTTCCGCATACTCCAACTCGTAACTGTTATTTGGAGTGAACGCAAAGCGTTTGACACGCCGCATTGACTTAGTGTTTATAGCGTTCGCCCATTGAACGTAACGACCGCGGAACGGCGACCGCATTTCGATGGTTCCGGGCGAAATGTAAAAAAAAATCCCGAGTGTTGTGCATTGTACGTACACGGTAAGAACACCCCTGGTGGTCCAAATGAATCTGAAGCCCTCCACCAGGGCGTCTCTACCTAACAAGCTGAACTATACAGCGTCACGTTCTCTCTCGCCTTGCCTGGACAATGCTGGTGCAAACGAAGCTTCTATCACTCTACTTTCAAGTAAGCGTGGTTGTGAGAAAGAGTGAGTTGGATTTATCGTTTAACGCCCAAAGTTCGAGACACCTTTTGGAGTGTCCTCCAGGGGCGCGTCAGATGCTTGGCATGTGATTGCCGGACGAGCACCCGTCCGGTACTCGCCTTTGTCCTTTCGAAACGCTACGTTTTGTCACCCGATGGCTTTCACGATTCGACACTGCTCGGCATATTGCAGTTCCGGAAGAGCGAACTCTACTCGCAATACACTTTGACTTCTGTTCTCCCGCGGCAGAGAGAAAAATAAAAGGAAATGCGAGCGGCAGGTTTCGAGCAGCACTGCGGAAAAGTCGACGCTCCAAGCGTATAGCGGAGGAGCAGTGCTCCAGTCGGCCGTCCGTGTCGGCACTGGCTGGAGTGCGACGTGACTTCAGTGGATTCGATTTGACGTTCGCTGACCCGCCGACGAGGGGAAAAGAATCGCGAGAGTAGAAGGGCGGTGGGTGGAAAGGAAGCGCGCATGGGTTCCATGCTGTCTCGTCCATGTTATGAGAGCTGCGCGAGCAGCTGCGACATTTCTCACGTCTTTTTCTTTTCGTCCTAACTGCGCCCTTCGCCTTCTCGTTCTTGTATCGTTTGTTTTATAGATATGTGTATACGCATCTCCTCACTTCACCGGCTCCTTTGTCTGTGTGTTACCCCTGGGCCTCGCTTCGTTCGTCCGCCCGTGTTGCTTTTAGCAGTCCCTGCAGCCGTTCTCCAAACACGGGAGCATCGCAAAAGAAACGGTTAATGAAAAAAAAAAAGGATTAAAAAAAAAGGCGCGTACATTTTCGCGCGACGTCCGGATATCTCTCTTGTTTGCATTAGCGCTCTTCTTGGTTGGAATAAAAAGAGGGTGGAAAAAAACCGCGCTTATCTTGTTTAAAAAAAACTCAGTTTCATCATCGTCCGTCGGCCATTTTCCACTTGGTTGCGTCGGTTGTTTCGTTTCCCCTTTTTCTTCTCTTTTTTTTCCTTTATTTTTTTTTCTCCTCGCGTCGTGCAGTCGTTTTTCTCCCCTGGTTGGAACTCGCTCTTCGGTTGGGTCACCTTTTCTCTTCACGCCGTATAAGAGTATGTATACTCTTGATCTCTGTTTACACGGGCAAGCACACACACGCACGCCTCACTACATCTTTCTTTCACGTCACTCTTTTTCTGCTTTCCTCCGCTCCTTCATTCCCGGGCACATTCGGCTTGGCTTCTTCTTATGCGGGCCGCTCACTGCAGCACCGTTCCGGCTGCTTGACGCCCGGCTTATTCCGCGGAGAAGCCGTCGTCGTCGTCGTCTCGCTCTTTTGGGCAGCGGCGGCGGGGGCGACATTTTGTGCTGAGTCACGGCGAACGTGACTTTCGTGCGAGAAACGGTGCTCACTGACCGTGCTCGCCTCGGCTGTGTGGGCTAGGAGCCAGCTCTCAAGTTGATGGGTTTTTATTTTTTCTCTCTCTCTCTCTCTTCCCTAGCTCCCGCTTACCTTCCGGTATTCTCGTTTCATTCTAAAATTCCAGCTTTTTTATTATCGATTTCGGAAGAGCTGGACGCGTCCGCGCAGCGAATTTATCGCGTTTGACCAGAGGTGCCGATCAGCGGGAGCTGTCTTCTCTCATCCGCTTCCTCGTTTCGTTTTTCTTTTTTTTTTTTTTTGGGGGGGGGGGGGACTGAAATTTTCTCTTTTACCTTTGTACACTTTTCGGTTTGAATTGGGGGTAGAAAAAAGTATGAGCGGAACGCTTCAGTCATCGTGCGGTCCAGACGTTGAGAGGTGGCCCGCCGTCCGTTTCGTTATAGGAGAGCGCTGAGACTACCACCGTTTATTTCGACGAGGCAGCATCTATTTATTCGCAACGTCCAATCCACACGTTGCAGAAACGTGCATCTGTATTCTTTCTGTCTTTCTTATTTCTCTAGGCTCTTTTCTTGGTTATAATTTCCTGTCGTACTGTTGAATATAAAAGCTTGCACTCTTCTCGAAATAAATGTTGGCTTTTCTGTTGGTCGTTCCTCTGCCTTGGTCTGTTCTGTTCTTTCTCCACTGTGTGTCTCCTCAAGTTTCCCCTCTGCAACTTCGCAGCAGGCGCAAGAAAGTTCGGTGCGTCTAGGTTTGAGTAGAAGGGTATAAAACTTAGCCAGGCATGCCCCTTGCCGTGGCACTCAATGGGTCAAATTTTGAAAGCGGGCTTCTCCTTGTGGATGGTGTTGCTGCGGGGAAGCTCGCTTGCCTAGTGAAGGTGGTTCGTGGGGCTCTGCAGACATTTCCTGTGCGGACCATTTCTTTGTAGGTAGTAAAGTCCAGCGTCCTTCATGCCGCTTGTACTGCGTTACATGTTCATTGAGGCCATTTTACATTCCTTTTTATTTTTACTTTTCTGTATCAAAAAATAAAAATGGTCTTTCGAGCTCTAGAGAGCGCTGAAAAGACCTCATAAATTCCATCTCTCTCGGCCTTGCTAGGAAGGTCGTTCCTGACATTGTAATGTCTGCGATAAATTGGAGGCTCTTCACTTCCACAGCGATCGTTTCTCTGGCGATTGCGCAACTACCTTACAAGCGTAAGTACGTATTTGTATTATTTCTTCCTTTTATTTTTGGGGAAAAAAAATTTTCCCTTTCATTTTTTTTTTCTTCGGAATATTGAGTCCATCTAGTACGTACTATCGGTCTCTTCGCTTGCCTTTTCTTATCTCTTTCAGGAACTATTGTTCTGTGTGTGTCGGAAAGAGTGACTGTTGGCTTGCATTCGCGTTCGTATGACTTCCAGTGCACATGATGTGGCCCAGGCTTCCGTCACGAAGCAGTGGAGGCCACCTGTGGTGAAGTTATGCATCGAGATGCCAGTCTGAATGGTTTGGTTTGGTTTATGGGGTTTAACGTCCCAAAGCGACTAAGGCTATGAGAGACGCCGTAGTGGAGGGCTCCGGAAATTTCGACCACCTGGGGTTCTTTAACGTGCACTGACATCGCACAGTACACGGGCCTCTAGAATTTCTCCTCCAAAGAAATTCTAGCCGCCGCGGCCGGGATCGAACCCGCGTCTTTTTGGGTCAGCAGCCGAGCACCATAGCCGCTGAGCCACCGCTTTCCGCAGTGTTTATCCCATCGCATTAGACGGCCATAAAGCGCAGAGCGCAGTATATGGTCGCCGGCAGCGTGGTATAAGTCAGTCTGACTTCTAGGGTATATATGGAGTGACGGGACTGCATCGTCCCGCCAGTGCATAAATTTGGCCAAATGTTTGTGTTTTCGTGTCTGCCTGGTCCGAAAACGCCCACACCGGGGCACTTTTTCATCCCGCTGCTTGCGGTTCCTTGCGGAGGACGTGCCTGGCCGGGCCCATAAATAATTTCCCTCCGCAGTCGCGCGTGGGCTCGTCGGACGTTTTCACCCGCACGCGATGCGCTTTCAGGCACTGCCTTCGCTGCCACGGCTATGGCTGAACAACCCCGTAGGCAGAGAGATGAGCCACCGTTCGTCATCTCGCATGCAACGCCTGCTGGCGTTTGCCCGCAGTAAATGCGGCCGCGAGGACGTGTGTAACGAATGTCCCGAAGCCGTTCCGTATCCTGGTAGCGGCGCACAGATGGTTTTTTTTGCTTTCAAACGAAATATGTATGAACACTCTCTGGAGTGCGCGAAAGCGTGACGCGTCGATGGCATAGATGGATATCGTTCCAAGAAAAAGAAAAAAAAAACTAGGTGAAGCTGCCCGCTGAGAATGAAAGGCTTTTCTGCTTATATTGGTTAAAAATAAAAGTAAGAAAACTTCCTTCCCCGCTATGTCCCCGGCTCCAAGCGCCTCCTTTATCGCGGCTGCCGTTCTCGCGTGTACGCGCTGTGTATACCGCGTAATCGTCGTTTCTGACCGCCAGTTCTCCGCTTGGATGAACCTAATGAGCGCGTCCAGCTCGTCTTCTGGCAAGGAAACGAGCGAGCGCTGCTGGCACTTAATTTTCTTTTCCTTCTTTCCCCTTAATATATACGCGTCGCAACTTTCTTGTGCGAACCACGAGGGGAGGAGGAAAGTAGGAGAGAGTGGGAGTGTAGCACAAGAGGTTTGCACCGTGGACGAGCACGCGGCGAGGCAAGCATGACGGCCTGTCTTCCTTCTCCTCCTCGCGCAGCCCGAGGTTTTCGGGAATGCAAATTCGGGGCCTCTTTATGCTAATTGGGCGCGGCGCCTCGGTTACGCACCCCGTCCGCCTTTCGCGCTCGGTTTCTCGCCGTCCGGCTCTGACGAAAGAGGGGTAGCGGTCGGTCGGTAGAAGGAGCCCGCGCGCATTTCAACACGCTCTCCCCAGACACTTGTGTGCGCACGCAGATGGACTGCGGGAACTCTGTACTAGCAGCGTTTGTCGGAGAGGGAGGCTTACATTTGAGAGAGAGAGAAAGGGAGGCAGGGAGAGGAAGCAGGCAATCGAACGGCGTCCAGAATTGCGCGTTTTCATCCGCGAGTGTCTTCTTTCGACGCCTGCATGTGGTGGCGAGGATATACTCTCACGGAGAAGTTATTAGCGAGGGGCGCACGCGCGTTTCCTAAGGGTTTAATAACTGCGCGGGTTAATGTATGACAACGGGATGGGGATGTGCTTGGTATAACAACCCGGTGCATTTTGTGGTTGGTAGTCTGAGCTGAGTGGCTATACATTTTCGATGGAGAGGCGAAACGTGAAATTGCCCATGCTTTTTGGAATTTCGATTCGCGTTAATGAACACCCAGATCTTCGAAATCGACCCGCAACCCTCGACTGGCGGGCCTCGCGGCTCGCGCATTGTAGCTTTGTTGTCCATTTAACTTTTTTTGTTTTCGAGAAAAACAAGAACAAAATCATTGTGCGTTTTACTCAGCGCATAGGCGCTTGAAGAGAAAATAATACGTGTATGTGGGTTCGTGTGTGCCTCTTTCCACGATTACTGCCTTTTTGAAAGGACGAAATAGGTTGCTCTTGCACAAAACCGCCGTCGCCGTACATCGGTGAATGCCGTAGAAATGTCGCTGCCGCTCGGAGACAGCGCGACGGTTATGGTAGCGGAGAGCACGTTTCCTTGGTGCTAACACACAACAAAGCGTGCTGCCAAGGCAGCGACGTAGTCCTGAGGTTAAAACTGGACCGAACGGAGCCTGGCTCGCTTGACTGGTGGCGGCGCAGTGGCGAAGTACGGGTTCATGATCGAGGCAGTGAGTGCCACGGTTTCCAGGCTTTTCTCGATCTAACGCGTTAGTTGTTGTCTCCGGAATCCTTCATTCTGGCGCTCGGGTCGCAGGGATGGTTTACGCATGTTATTGGCTGCTGACGGCCGCTGGATCGCCTTCGTGTTCTTCCGCTTGCCTCAGTTGCCAATAAGCCAACCAATCTTCCGCTTGCTTCGTGCTCAGAGTGGAATCAAGTGGAGGATAATCGGCTCCTATAAAAAGCTAGTTCGTTCTGTCCTCGTGGACGAATGATGGCGATCGCGAACTGGCTAGCCGTGGCGAGAGTCGCGTATTTTCGCGCCGGTGGACAGACAGTCTAATCGTGTTTCCCCTTCCCGTGCTCCTTTTTTTAACGCGAAATGAAGAGGGAGAAAAAAAAAAAAGATCCTGCGTTGTGGATTCCTAGTGCGGTGCGTCGGACGATCATTTACAGGACTGTCGCACCGTGTTTTTGTGTCGTTCGTTTTGGACGCTTAATTGGAGCGATTACGGGACGCCGGGCGCGGCGGCGGCAGGGTTGAGCCAACGGCCGGGATGATGTATGGCCGGCCGCAGGAGAGAGCGGTCGACCGTGCGAGCGCGCTGCCCTCACGCAGGCGCGGCGTCGTTTCGCTAATTCGACGCACACTCGCGAAAGCCGGCGCACCCCCCGCCGTCGGTCCGTCCGTGAAGAGAGGACGCATTTGACCGCCGTGTGTTTCGCTTTATGGGTCGGCGCGCCGCGCTTCTCGAGCGTTTCGCGTACGTCTCACTTCGGATAGATTTGTGCGGGCTTTGTTTTCTGCACTCCACTGTCAACCACCAACTAGCCCTCCTTCACTTGTTACATTTGTTTCCTGGACAGCCCGTGCGTCTCACCGAGCACGGATTTCAGAACAGCCTCTCCTGTCCTGGCTACCGTGTCGTTTTTCATCAGGCTTTACTTTCAGCATAAATTCTGCATATTTCAGTTCGTGCAGCTACTTAATATACGTGGATATTCCTTTAGGTTAACGTATCAAAAAATACGTTGTCTAACGAACTGGATGGTACAACGGAGGAAAAGCAGAGAATAGTGACGAGGCGGATAGCGGTAAACTTGGTGCTGCTCGTAAGCTGTAACTAAATAGACAAGCGTGCAGCCATGCGCGCTCCGAGCCACACCGCAGCGGTGCACGGAATTTCAGGAGGGCGACCAAAGTATAACGCTGCCCACCTTCCCCTTGTCCTCTTTCGCATTTCACACTTTCCCGTCCTTCTTGCGAACCGTAAGCTTCGCGTACTGAATGAGCAACGCTTGCGTGGGGGAATTGCTGGCACGCATAGCCCGGCGATATGCTATTCACCCCCCCCCCCCCCCCCCCTTCGAGCCGCGAGTGTAGCTTCGCCGCTGCGCTCGCGTGCGATGAGGGGAAAGCGATGCGCGCCGTTCGCGTGAGTGGACCAAATCGAGAAACGTGAGAGGCGCTGGGCCGCCGGCGAATTATGCAAATCACGAGCGCCATTTGTAGCCAGCTGTCGCGCCGGCGGCCGCGCGACGCGATTGGCTGCCCAACGAGCTGCGTCGGGGCTTCGCCGGCTCATTTCTGTCCCCCTATAGCGCTGCTCTCCGTCCCAGCATTTACTCTGCTTTGTTTTGTTTCTTCCTCGCTTGGTGGCGTTTCCGTGGCATTCATTTGCCTTCCTTATGCACCCGCGCCTTGTCCGGCCCGAGTTGTTTGTTCCTGTCGTGAGCTTGGACTGTGAGATGAAAGCTTGGCGCTGTGGTGGGAGTTCCAGACTCTTCCTTTTTTTCGAGATGAGGAGGGGGAGGGGGAAACGGAGGAACGTAGATCAGCGGCACTTGATATCGTGGGCGCCGCGATGTTCATTCGTTGGTATGCGCATACGTGCGAGTAGAACGATGCGGGTTCGCACACCTAATATAAGATCGATCTGAAGGGTCTACTAGAGTGACTCTTCTTGTCTTTTCAACCTTATGAGTTACAGCCAGACATTGCCTTTGTGGATGTGGAGATGAATTAGGGCGCTCTTGAATCGTACAGTCTTTGTCAAAAGTAACCAGGCTGCGCGATTTTTTTCTTCTCAGTCGTATATTAAAGCTATTATGCCAGCCCTCAAGCTCTAAATCTCTGTATGGCGAGAAGAACCCCTGTTCTCACCTTCAGAGAACCTTTCGATCTTTTGGGAAGCCGTGAGGGCTCTGTTATACGAATGAGAAACAAACCTTGTAGCCTGGTTACTTTTGACAAAGGCTGTACCTGCTCAGCGCTTGTTTTGGCGGTTTAGCCGTGGTAGATGAAACCTTGCTGTTTATTTTTTTAATCGCTGTGAGAAAAGGTAATTAGCTGTGCCGCGAATGAAATGCTTTCCAAGTCTCATCTCGCTGGGAGACGACCGCACGCGGGGGTACTTCGGTCAGGTAGTCTTTACAAGCGCTCTCTTAGCGCGAACGCCGATCGACGCTGGGCAGCATTTTTGGAGCGCGGTATACGTTCGTCGGCGGAGCGGAAGCTGTGCGCGTTATCAGGCTGGCGATGGTCGGCGTCTGGCTTTATGCGGAAACCTCGGGGCCCCCAACCTGCGTCAACGCTGCAGCCCGAACTAGTTTAGGTTAGGGCGTGAAAGGCGCGATGTGTGGGTCGAGCTGTTGACGTGCTCCCGTCGTCACACCGAGGGCTGTCTTATCGCACTGCCTTTGTGTGTCCGTCAAGGTTGCTGATATCGACCGAGAGAAGAAAATATGTACCGTCTTTACCTGCATGCAACACGACCTGCTACGCAAGACAGTTTCACATAAGTTGACTTCTTGCTAATATGTGAACGGTAAAATTATTTCAAGACAAGGCTTTTACCCGTCCTCGTCCTCAGTGGAATTGCAGTCTGTATACGTCGTCGTCGATCTTTAAGACCTTGCGCTAGTGTTGGAAGTCTTCCTTGTTGCGCCTGAAAGGCGCGGTGTAGCCCAACTTTTCGGTGGTACTGCACTTCAGTGAGCTGTTGCTTTTGGAATCGCAGATTAAATGTTATACTTAGAACGCGTTTTTAATTGGTATTGTGTGGCCTGTCGCCGGTGTGTGTGCGTTCTCCGGGGAAAAAAAAAGAGGGGAGGGGATTATACGTGGCCAAGTACGGTAATTACTGACGGACAGCATTGTGAATTTGGGCGTCAAAGAAGACAGGCGTGGGGAAGTGATGCCGGGGGTTGTATCTTCGATGAGCGGAAGGTAGGAACAAACTTTGGAGGAACAAAGTCCGGAAAGTGTTTCGAGCTTTCCTCACACCGTTGTTGGGCGTATGTGTATATCCATCGCTTCAGGAGAGCCTGCCTGTCCGTGTAGTATATGGTGGTACGCGTGCTGCTCTTTTCCACGCTTTCAGCGTGAAACGAGGCGCGTGGTAATGAATGCGGCTTCGGCGATACGCCCAAGTCAGGCTTTATGGCTCGGCAGCTCCCGCGCTATCTTTTCGTTGCCACGCACCTGAGGTCGTTTCTTTTCGACGTGCCTCAGCCGGGGGTCGGCGTTTTTTTTCTCTCTCTATTTATGTATTCGCCCTGCCGTATCTCTCGTCTTCTCTTACTTTCGTTTTCCCAAGGGCAGGCAGACGTAAGCAGCTTCCTCGCTGACGTCTGCTTGGTGGTAATGATGACGATGTTGATTTCATTGTAGTGGCGCAACTTGGGCAACTGACGCTTGCTAGCTTGCCCAACCGACGGCGTTGAGGATAAAGTGTGTGGGCGTGTTTGCGTCTGAATCAGAGGGAGAGTACAACGCTGCTGGTCTTTGGGATGCTATTAATGAAGCGTGGTAACGTGGATCTCTCTACTGATGCAGTTAGCAGACAGTATTTATCTATTTACTTAACCTTGTTTGTTTGTTTGTTTGTTTGTTTGTTCCAGCATTTCTGTGGTCCGCTCCTCGCCGCCATGGGAGCGCTATTGTGAGCATGCGCAGTGTTTTGCAAGGCTTAGCGGCGCGTATACTGTCATACGGTATGATGTTCCAGCTGTTCCCGAAGAGATAGCCCTGATCGTTGGGAGGATGTGTGCGATTTCTTTTCTTCAACACGCTATTTGGAGCTTATTTCTCTTCCTCTGTCTCGCGCCTCTTGCCGGCCTGTCTCGTGACGCTTGAGTTCGATTGTCGGGGATCGGAAAGTGAGCGGCAATATCGAAAGCATACTTCTGCGACGCAGGATAACGGTATTGGATGCACACAACGGCGACTTTGAGCACGCAGCACCGGAGGAGAGCTCCTGAGAGGCTCCCTCTCCACCGCACTTTCCGCTCTTTGATTGTTCTTCCACGCAGTTTGCAAGAGCATAGCCCGTGAATGTCACCTTTGAACTTTTTGTATTACGAGGTTCAGAACGAGCTTCTTCCTCGTATTATTGTAGCGTGGCTCGGCGCACCCGATCATAGAAACAGGCTGCAGCTACTGCTCTGTAGCGTCATACGCCACTTTTAACGCACTCGGCGCTTTTGCCTTTCGCTAATCACGAGTCAGCTGTGCTTCTGCTCTTTAAAGTTTTGTGCGTAGACATTTCTTCAAACCTTTCAAGTCTGGTTCCCCGCTAGGCACTCCAGTTACGTAATCAAACTCCGAGGACTTATCTTTTGAAAAAGTTTTTGCAACGATTTCACGAACAGCGTCAGCGAATGTGTGCTTAACTGGCTTTTTTAACGGTGTGCTCACTGAGGCAGCTCTCGTGGTATCTTGGCGCTTGCCATTTTTACGCGCTGAAATGGACGTCAAGCACTTCCTTCGAACCTTGAATGGTACTTCCAATTAGCCCACGAAATTCTTGATTTCGCGGCGAATTAACAGTGATTGCTTTGTGGGAAGTGCTTAATCTTGTTTATACAACGCAGGAGACGCGACGACGGTACAGAAAAGACGGCAAAAACGAATGCAGTTCCATCGGCATGAGGGCTTCAGCTAGGGTGCCTCGATGCTACATCGAAGCACCCTAGGTCGAAAGACGCGGGTTCGATCCCGGCCGGGGCGGTCGCATTCGCGGAATGCTTAGTGGCCCACGTACTGTGCGATGTCAGTCCTCGGTAAAGAACCCCAGGGGGTCGAAATCATCCGGAGCCCTTCACTGCGGCGTCCCGCTTAGCATGAGCCGCTTTGGGACGTTAAACCCTAAAACCATAAACCATTCTACTTTTTAATACTGATTTTTTTTTTTTTTACAGCGCTGCAAAGAATGCCACGAACAGTAAACACACGGACGGTCCACTCGGGCGCTTTTAGTTACGACAACACCGCCCACAAATTTCCCCTAGAAGTACCTCGGGCAGCATTCGCTGTAAACCTCCGAGCAAAAAGAAGAAAGGAAAAAAAAATTGCCGCTCTGCACAGCGATATTATGTGGGCAGTGGTCGTTTCGCCGGCGTCGTCATGTATCGTAATCTGTCCTCTCCCTCTTCGCCTCTCGCTCTCATGCGCGTTGACGCTAAATTGAATTGTTTCGCGCAAGCGCGATCATTCTCGCGCTGAGCCCCCGATCGCATGTGTGTGTGTGGTCGTAAAAGGGAGAGAGACAGGTTCTTCGGCGAAGGTATAAAAAAAGAAATGCGAGCTCTGAAAGAACGGACTCGCGCACGCGCGCACCGAGCGGGGGTGGATACAAGACGAGCCGAGGATGCGAGGAAGAGGGGGAAATGTTGCGGCGATGCGTCTTCCCCCTGATGTGTGGCGATCCTATCTCGTCCTTTACGGCGGGGAAAGGTCCCTCGTCGGAAGGCGGCGCTCGTTCGGGGCCGCCGCGGTGGCGAATCGCCAGATAAGCACTTATCGACGGAACAGCTGTTGTATCTGCGGCCCTGTTTCGTGGCTCGCCTCTTTGACGATGCCACCCCTCTCGCCTTCTTCCCTCTCTCTCACCCGTGCCGTAAATTTCTGGGCGGCCGAGGTAAATGCCGCGGTGGTGTAGTGATAGGGGCTTCTTCGCGCGTCGGGCGAGAGTCCTTTCTTTGCTGACGGCCATCGTGGAGTGAGATCTCGCTCTTTTTATGCCGCTTTCGCCTCTCGGCGTTCGGGGTCGACAGCAAGGTTGCGAGTTTGCTTCCTTCGTGTTCTTTTCTCTCTTTTTGTTATTCTTCTTTCGTTCGCTTCCGTCTCCTTACTTCCGGTGGCAGGCAGTTAACCCTCGCTCCCGTATACTTTCACCTTGTGTATGTGTGCACTTGGCGTAGACCGCTAGGTGGCCGGTTATGTATGTACGGCGCTTCTCCTGCGAGGCGTTATGTATGGAGTTTTAGCAAACCGGAGACGTACTAGCGGAGACGTATGCTGGTTTTACGTACGCCTGTCGCACACGCGCCGTAGTCCTACCCGGCTGCATGCTTGCCACTGCGCATGAGCAGCTCCCGTACATAAAACCGGTATACGTCTCCGCTAGTACGTCTCCGGTTTGGTAAACCTCTCTCTTGTATACGCATGCGGTGCGGTATGCGTCCTGTTTGCGCGTAAAGTACAGCAGTTCCCGCATGGGGACAACCGTTAACTGACCTCTTTGGCTGTGCTGTATCTTTTTCGCGGAACGGAGTCATTTACACGTCTGAATTTGTGATTCTGCGCTGCTCGAGAGGCGGCTTTTGTTGAAGCGGTCATGGATTTAGTAAAGTTTCTGATGCGTGTGCGTGCTTTCACGACCGTAACGTGGCTGCTGATGCAAGTTTTCGCTGTCTATATAGAGGTGCCGTTATGTGTATTTACTCAGACTGAACGATGCTTTGTAACTGCTGTCGCCCATTGGTTTTCCATGTACCCAATACAGTGAAGAATCCATGCTAGTACTCCGTTAACCCTTTGTATCCTAGCGACCGCGTATCACGCGGTAGCAGTATTTGAATGCTGGCTCACAGCTTCACTCCTGCTATATGGTCAGTAATGTGGTCGTACTTTGTGTCCACAGATACGTAGCCGGTGGGATATAAAGGGTTGGATTAATACATAAATCCTGAGCTTAAGGTCGCATTCTCTGTAATGCCTGCTTGTTTTTGTGTCGTATTCTATGACCGTCTGCGAATGGCTTTCATAGAGTATTTTCTTTAAAATTTTTGCCGCGCGATTTCAACATCAACTGGGGGCCGGCTCCAGCAAAAATCTTCCCTCGCAACCGGCGGAGGTGAATTTGCGGAGCAGCATTCCGCGCAGGCGCGGTGAAATCCAATCCCTTCATATTAAGCAGTGTGACAGATTCGCGAACCGTGCTGTGTGGTTACACGCTTGAATTTTCGCCACATCCCCCATCCACAACCTTCTTTCCCTGCTTCGGGTGTAAACTCCGCAAAAATAAATAAAATTAAAAGGTCTGCGTTGCCGCTTCTTTAGTCCGCGACGCGCGGTTTTCGGCCCATTTCGTTTTCGGGAAGGGTTAACCAACCACGACGCGACGTTGATTAAGCGTCGCTTGGCGTCACGTTTGCGGTCGTTTTGCGACGTTAAGCCGCGCTGCTTTCCCATCGTTAATCACGCGCGACCCGCTGCATCCCGCCTCTGCCTCTGCCGCCGCTGCTGAAATCCTAGCACGCGCTTGGCAACTACCGCGCCGCCCTGACTGCGCGCTCTGCTGCGCGCTTTCCGACGCTCGCCAGGCTTTTAGGCGTAGCTGACGTCTGACGTTTCCCGCATTCAGGCTCTGCTGACTGCGTCCTTTTCTTTTTTATTATTATTATGTTTTTTTTTTCAGTTTGTGCGTAACTGTACCTGGTGCGTCGTGTTTCGCATACCTACACGCGAAGGAGGCGAACAGTCATTGAAACCTATAGGATAGCACGAGAGGTTTTTCTTGTCGCAACCTCATGCTCTTTTTTTCCTTCGTGATGAGGGATCTGGTTATGCATGTGCGGAAATATTGCTTACGCATTGTATACCTTCTGTTCACCGCGTGTCGTTCCATGGGGCATGAAGTGTGGCATGGTTATTTGAAGGTTCTTTTTTTTTTTCCGCAAAAAAAAAACAAAAACCTTTCATGGTGTTTCAAGTGTCAGACCAAATAGCCCGACAACAACTCTTGCTATCGTATGGTTATTTCAGCTAGTTTAGTTTTATTACGCTAGCACAAGCGAGAAGTTACGGTAATCGAAAACGAGAATCAGACACGTAAGGCGCAGTGCCGACTGTATCCGAGTGTACGCTCGTATGAAAAGGCAGCTTTTGAAGTTTCACCTCACTTTGCGCCTTCCGCACTTGATCTTTATTTTTATTTTTTCTTGATCTCCCTGCAGGACGAGCACCTTCGAGCCGGACAGTGCGAGGCGCCAACCTGGCCCGGCTAGCAGTTGACCACCAATGTTGAGCCACGGCCGCTCCAGCGCCCCCTGCGTCGGCTGCCTCCAGTTACGCCAGGCGTGCTGTCGCCGCTGCGAAGCCCACCGTCACACGGCCATGCACAGGCGCGCGTTATGACCAACCTACTTAGCCCTTGTTTGCTTCCGTTAGTTTAGCTTTACTTTTCTTTCTTTTTTCTTGCTGCGTTATTTTTCTCTTGACGCCGCCCTCTTTCCCCGCGCGAAGAACGAGAAAGGTAACGAGGAGTGTTTCCAGCGCATAGTTTCGTTTTGCGTTTTCACTGTCCTCCGGCTCTCCTTCAGAGCCCCCGTTGTTTTGTCGTATCGGTTGGAGTCGAGGCGGACATGCTTGTCTCCAGATCATGCAACGGACGTTGGCCGCTACCGTCGTCATCTCTAAGTGGTTCGCGCGATAATGCTCCCTAGGACGTTCTCTTCCAAGTCGGAGACGGGACTCGGGAAGAAACCATTGCTGCCCGGTAACGGTCGTTACTGCTCCGCAAAGAAAACCAGCACCACTGCTAACTGACCCATGAGGCGCTGCCCTTTCTGTTGCACCTCCCTTCGTTCCCCGTTCACCCCAGGCTCTGCCCCGTTTCCTACGCGGGAACCGTCGGCACGGTGAAAGTGACTGACTGTGCGCGAGGTTTCCGTTCCATCCTCGCCGTGCGGGTATACGACCTGACCTCAGCCGCGTTCTGTGCGTGCGTGTGTGTGTGGTGCAGTGTGCCAACTGGTGTGTGTTGTGTGTGGTGAGGAAGGCGGGAAGCGGCCATCATCATGCTCCGGGTGCGCGTCCTGCGGCTGCACACGTGCAAGGTGGTGCTCGTCACGTCGCTCGTGTGGTTCGGCGTGGCCGCGCTGCTGCTCATGTACTACACCGAGTGCATAGGCTCCGGCTGCCTGGCCAAGTCTAGCGCCGCCGGCGCGGCCGAGCGCATGCCCTCGGCCCGGTCCCTGCAGGCGCCCCGGGGAGAGCTCCGGAGCTGGGTGCCCGTCGGTGAGTTGATATAAGCGTAGAGTTTCATTTCATTTAATTACATTTATTTTACCCTCAGGGCTTTCGCATTACAGAGTGGGTGGGACAGTGAAAAAATACAATACATAGATCAAAAAGAGCGCTATATATATGAACAATATTGAAAGATGCTAGAGACAGGACGAAAACATTGGGAACAAAAGTACAGAAGTAAAAAAATAAAAGGATTGAAAAAAGAAAACTTTATATAGTCTGTATATGGGTAAACAACATATCACAATTGGTCTGATTCTAACAGTGTGAGTAATTTGCTTTTAAAACGCGCAGTGTCGCTAACACAGGTGGCTGTGGGTGAAAGATTATTCCAGTCACGACATGTTTTAGGGAGGAAGGAATTAGAGCAGGTCACTAATTAGTTAGGTGTTATTAATTAGTTAGTTAATAGTTAGGTGTGGCTTACACCTTGAAGCCCACGTTTAATGTAATCTGGCGATTAAATGTGAGGCTTTTAATTCAGCAGCACCAGAGGTCCCGTCCACAAGAAAAGGCGGCGGCGTGTCAAGAGAAAGGGGTTAGTCCACGTGCCACGGTGGGCACGTTGTTGCCCCACCGTAGCATGTGGGAGTGAAATTAATTCAAACAAATTCAGCGCGTCAAGAAATTGGGTCAACAAATATACAGCCTCCCGGAGAACTGTCTCAGTGCAAAAAATAAACCTTACGGGGAGCTCGGGAAGAGCAACCTGGTTCTCACAAGCCCGACCGATGGCTGTGTTTGAAAAGCAACCGTCTGTCGGGAGTGTGGCGCATCGCATAACGGCTGCATGCCACCCCGCCAGGAGTAGTGTGAGGACTCGCCCAACCTGTGAGTGGTGTGAGGACTCCCCCGATTAAGCGTCATCCAAGTTTTTTTTTTACAAAGCCTGGTTGGAAAACGCAGTGCGCCGTAAATAAACTTATGGAAAAAGAAAAGAGATACGCTGCGAAATGGAAAGAGTGCTTTTTATTTATTTTTTTTTTTTGAACGCGTGGTTCTTAGATGTCATTTCTGCCAAGTTTGGCCGTGGTAACTGTTCCATATTTCACGCGAAAAACAAGTGCGATGGTTGGATAGTGGTCGCGAGGGTGTGCTTCTATGGAGCATGCGCTCAAGCCGTTTCAAGCTGTACTTTGGGAGGCCGCATCTGTTTAATTACTGCCGCCTACCCGCTCAAGTAAACAGAACTTTAGTGCAGGCTGGACAACCGACGGACGGGGTTACTAACATAACGCAGAAACATGAAAACTAATAATAAGAGTGTCACCGCAAGGGACCGGCATGTTTTCGGTTTCGGTACTGTTTACCTGTAAGGAGGAAGCTCAGCTTTCGTTTTGAGCGCTACACACAGCGCATCTCGCCAGCGCAACCACATGAAGAACAAAGGAAAAGCGAGACGTGCACACGCTGTGTGTAACTTTTCCTTTGTTCTTCACGTGGTTGCGCCGTTTCACTCTGTCAGGCGCCGAAAAGACCCAGATCCGCGGTCTTGTGTGGAATATTCTGGCAACGCACTAAGAAACATTCGTGATTCTCGAAAGTCTTGCTAACCTGCACGTAAGACAGGTGCCACGGGTACCGCCTGGCAGACGGCTTTACCACCGCAAAAAAAAAAAGAAAAGAAAAAGAATATTGGCCGGACTTTTACCGCTGTGCTAATACGAATTGCAGCGACGGCTGGAGTGACGTGATATGCCGATGTAATTCGGAGTGTTTGCTAGCTCTTGGCAAGAGTGTGGGTTGTCTGTCACCTTTATGCCCGCACCGCGGATAAACTCTAGTGAATATTTCGTGACGTCACGAGTGACTTCACGGTGTTTGGACCGATCAAAGGTTAGCATTCTGGCCATTTAGCTTGTCGCGTTGTCATTGCGTCTTGCGCGACGTCGATACATTGTAACCATTCGATACGTTCAGCGTAGTGCGTTGTGATGATGTCATGTGTGACGTCACGTCACTCCATTCTGACCAGTTAGCGTGACCACGGCTGGGCTGTTGTTGTTGTTGTGACTGAGAGAAGTATGAAAAGGAAATTGCACGGGCCTGCTACTGGCTCGAGCCAAGCCACCACCGCTGCCACGTGCAGATAGAGGAGAGGTAAGAGATCAGAGGAAAGAGAAAAAGGCAAGAAAAGACGCGCGTCGCAGCAACAACTGCGTCCGCCGGAGCGGACGCTGCTGAAAAAATCAGATAAGCGGCCGAAGCCGCGCTCGCCGAAGCGAGGACAGATACTCTACACGGCTGGGCTGAGTGGAGCGATGTGCGCATCCGGCCGCCTCCACTCTGTACAGTGTTGTGCAACGCCAACGACGCCGACACCACATAAACGGGGAACGCGGCCTTAACAGCTTTCGCTGCAAAAAAGTAAGAGGCACGCTCTTTCGGTGAGAATCGTCGTAACCCACCACTTCGAGCTCGCAAAAGCGTTTCGCGTTCAGTCGTGTCCGTACTGTTGAAAAACAGTTCAGCCGCTTTGGCGAGGACCGCTGCGGAGGCGTTGCAGCGTCTGGCTCAACTTAGCGGAATTACAGTGCTCTAGAACCTTCTAGAGCACTGTAACCGAATTGCGGTTCGGGAGCTGATAGGACTGATATACGAATCAAATAACCTATTTTTTGGGCTGTTCTCTTGTTGCGGGCAGCCATCGCGCCAGCTTCCCGTGATGCACCCCGACTTTCTATGTCGTGTTTGGTGATCGTAAACCGCCGCGGTGGCGCAGTGGTTGAGGCGTTGGGCTGCTGAGCACAAGGTTACATGATCGAATCCCTGCCGCGACGGATAAACGAAATGTAGAAACACCCGTGTACCGGATGTGCCGAAAAATTTATCCGGGGCCATCCACTACGGCTGCGCCGTCTCTCGTATCCCAGCTCGTGCTGCGTCAGGGTATTAAATCTCACGCAGTGCCGTGTGGATTTGTGTCTTAGCCATGTATAATGGAGTACTCATGGCACCCTTTAAGCTCTAAATCTGTGTAAGTTTGCTTCACGCTCAGTCTGCTCCACTGGGCCGAAGTTGGTGAGCCTAGACTTCTCTACCGTCTTAAATACCCTCAGGTGAGGATGAGCTAATTCTCGGTTGGTGTGACAGATATGTCGCCCTGCGCCCTGCGTGGCTTGGGACACGTTGCCCCTTTCTTCGCAGACTCTTTCTTTCCACTGCTCGCTATTGAGATTGTGTTCTCACGTTCCAAAGACAAACGAGCAGCTCTGAGGCTTTGTGAATAGCTCCGGATTAATTTAGATCAGCTGGGGTTCTTCAACGCGCACTACAATCTCTTGCTCGTTAGGAGAACGCCATAGACGTCAGGACTGCATATCTGTATCGCATGTCATATATACGGTACTGGCAGAGCCCTTCAGAGCAGAATCTTCCAATCGTATTCAAGACGAGCGCGCTGTGCGCAGTGATGTTCCATGCCGTTACCGAAAATTCCCTCAATCTGACCCCAATTCCCTATTTTAGGCCGTTTTGCCCTGCAGCAGCTTGAAAACTCCCTCAGTTTGGAAATAGCGCGACAATTTCAGTCTTTAAAGCTTCCTGAAACTACGTAAAAAATTCCCTCTTCGCAAAATTTGACTTCTCAGATTTTCCGAAAAATGAAACATCACTGGCTATGCGAAATCCCTTCTCGCTCGCTTTGGGGGCAGGGTGGCCCGCTGAGTATATCCACTGGTAGAAACGTTTTGATCGTTTAGAGGTCTGCACTTGAATATGTTTTGAAGAGGGATCTGATTTCTACTTCGCTATTTGGGTGGCTCAGCGGTTATGGCACTCGGCTGCTGACCCGAAAGACGCGGGTTCGATCCCGGCCGCGGCGGTCGAATTTCTTTAGAGGCGAAATTTTAGAGGCTCGTGTACTGTGCGATGTCGGTGCAGCTAAAAGAACCCCAGGTGGTCGAAATTACCGGAGCCCTCCACTACGGCGTCCCTCATAGCCTGAGTCACTTTGGGACGTTCAAACAATCGTAAAACTAAAACTATTTCGCTATTTGAGTTAGACAGGCAGATCAGTACTGTGGGTGTGAAAATTAACATGCAGAAAACCAATGTTCACCAGTCTCGCAAGGAAACAGCAGTTCACAAGGTGCTGGAAGTGGTAATGGAATACGTCTATTTAGGTGAGGTATAGGGACCGCAGATTCTAATCACGAGAGCAGAATAACTAGAAGAATAAGAATGGGGTGGAGCGCATATGGCAGGTTCTCTCAGATCACGAATGGCAGTTTACCAATATCCCTCAAGAGAAAAGTATACAACAGCTGTGTCTTACCGGTACTCACCTATGGGGCTGAAATGTGGAGGCTAACGAAGAGGGTTGAACTGAAATTGAGGACCAACGCAGCAAGCTATGGAATTTATAGGTGTAAAGTTAATGGACAGGAAGAGGACAGAATGGGTCAGGGATCAAACACGGATTGACGACATCCTAGTCGAAATCAAGAAGAAGAAATGGGCCTGGGCAGGGCATGTGATGCGAGGGCAAGATAACGGATGGTCGTTTAAGGTAATGGACTGGATTCAAAGGGAAAGGAGGCGTAGCAGGGACGCGGCAGAAAGTTAGGTTGGTGGACGAGATGTTTGCTGAGATGTGGTGGTCGAAACTGGCACAGGGCAGGGTTGACTGGAAAGATATGGGAGAGGCCTCTGCCCTGTAGTGGGCGTAGTCGGGCTAATGATGATGATGATATTAGTTACTTTGTTATAGGCCGTTCCGTTACAGCGAGGCAGCGCTGCGCGTTTTACGGCATTGCGTTTCGTGTTCGACGGCGTACGCTTCTCAAAACTTGCACGTTTTTGCTCAGAGTTAAGCCCTCTCATATCGTGAATTCTCTGATTCATCGTTGTTATTGTTTGTTTAGTTTTTTTTTTTTTTTGCATAGGGAGCAACAATAGAAAAGATAAAAAAATGACTCTCTTCGAAAGCCTATAGGTCAAGAACGAGTTACTTCCTCGGCAGGGAAAAGATTGCGCGCGTCTATTCTCTCCTCTGCGTGTCCCACGAGTTTCTTTCTTGCTCCATCGCTGCTTTCCAGATTAAGTGAAGCGTGGATGGCAGGACCGTATACAAGCCAAAATTCAGTCATCGCCTCTCCTCTCCGGCGCCGACGCTGGCGAGAAAAGACCACATAACGCCACAAACGGGACTGCGTGGTGCATGCGGGCGGGCTGCAGAATGGAAAGTTCGGCGACTCTCTTCCTAGCGCCGAAGAGTGGGCTTCTCCGTGCGCCTTCCGGAGCGCGTCGCAGGAGAACGCTCCCGCGCCTTTGGCTGCGCCCGGCTCGGTCGCGCCGAGAGCGCGCGCATTTGACGCGCGCGCTTGATAGATGGCGACGAGATTGCCTCGGCACATTCATTACGCGCGGCGCCGAAGGGATAGCGCGGCAGGACGCAATAGCGCTAAGTGCTCTCTCCCCAGCACCGGGAAGATGGCTGCTACACGATTCCTTGGACGCTCCACTGTTCGATCTTGCCCTGTGTTCTTTTTTTTCTTCTTGTTTTAGTGTTTCCAAAGGCCACGCGGTCGTGAACAAAGCATTGCTCCGTGGATGCTCGTTTGCGTATATTGAATAGCTGTTGCAGCTTAGCTTGTCGAGACGGCCTTTGTGCCTCCCATGGCTGGCCGGATTCATAAATCACTAACCGTGAGCTGGCCTATGTAGGGCGGCTCTCGCTTGTCGAAACATTTTTGGGTTCTGGTGGGCTGCTGTGTGTCTGTTTTATTGACAATGGCTAAAGGGGCTCACGGACTCCCAAAATCGATTAGTCTTGCAATGTTTTTTAGACATTAATTTTGAGTAGCTAGAATGATAAACAGGCAGCATCTTATGGGCCTAATAGGTATTTGGCATCTGAACTGCTTGAAAGTTTGAAGCAAAACCGGCTACTCGTAATCTATGCCACTTGCAGTGAAACAACAACCTAGAGCTCTTAACTGCTCGTGATGCTTTTAGTGAAGGTCCACTTTCAAGAAACGGTGTCTTGATGTGTAAACGCACTGTGTGACAGAGAGGTTATCATGTCTGAGTTCATTCTCCATACTAACCATTTCTATCTTAATTTTTTTAAAAGTTAGACCGCACCTTCTTCTACTTCCAAGCAGCGATAACGGAATCCATATTAGTCTCGGATGTCGTCATCAATGCCAGGAGTTTGAATCGATTGGCGGTAACATAGAATTCATTTTAAACTCCTAATAGCGCAGCAATGAATTCGTGCTTTGTTGCCAAACGAATGTCTGCAAAGCCGCTCAGGATAAGCAAACTAAGGATCACATATTAAGGATCACCTATTAATGCTCACATATTAAGGATCACATATTAAGGACCCAATTTTGGATCACATGAGTGTATAGTTGTCAGTGACACACAAAAAAAAATACCAGTTGCGTCTTATCCTAAATGCCACTCATCATTTCTGTACAAATAGTCAGTGTCATTTGTAATTCAAATATTATTTTGTCCGAAATAGTCTGTGCAGGTATAAAGAAACCTAATTAGTTTTTTCAACTCGAAATACCAACTATTAATTTTTAATAGGCGTGTAAAATTTTTTTACTACCCTGAATTCAGTATTGTGTCACCACACTCAGACGAAAAGTCCTGTTGTCGAAACATTGGCAAGCTCCCCGACGTTTTCCCTTCCCTTTTTCACTTTGAAACTTGGTTCAGCGCAAAAGACGAACCCAGAGTAAGGAAACGACACACACGGAGCGCTATGTCCTACCAACTATGTCCTACCAACTAGCTCAGCACGAAGTTTTCTTGAAATATATTTCACTTTGAGTTTACGAGAAACCCTTCCACCTGCCCTCTCCACCATAGTCCGTGATTTGTCATTTGGGATCTGATCATGACGTCACATTTTTTTTTTCCGGAGATACGCATAAAGAACCCAGGAAATGTTTATAGCACTGAAGAAAAACGTGTTGATTTGACCCACTTTACCTCGTAAATCCGGATAGCAAAGCACAAGTTAAGGTTACTATAGGTGCAGATTCATAATGGTCGAAAATAGCGCGAACTGGACGAGACACAAAAGGAGGTGTTTTCCACCATTACGGAATTCGGATAATTCGGGCTGCCGGCGCGGTCCCTGCTAACGCCATGTAAATCTATGGCGTCAGGCGCTCGTTATTTCGACACTGACGGCGCCAAGGGGAGACGAGGAGCGCGGTCGCCACTCAAAAAATTTGCCGGGCAACCGAAAATTGTACCGAGCACTTCATTCGGAGCCTGACGAGAAGGACGTTTCATATGATAGTGCAGCCTCCATTGACCCCATCGCTGGTATATGCAGCTCTCATCACTGCTTTTTCTTAATTTATTTTTATGGAGAGCAGTGTCGCAGAGGCATCATAACACATTCTACTCCCCCCTCCCCTCTCCCCCCTGGCGTCGCCCGTGTTTCGGACGCTGCAGAACTCGCACCGGTTAATTCGGACCAGAACCCGACGGAGCGCCCGGTCGAGCGGCTCGGCAAGCGATCGTCCAAATAGCCATCCTCAGGTCTGAACTGCATATAGTAATTATTCCCCGCGCACCTTTAATGTGCGGGTGGCGACGGCAGGTGCGACGACGATCCCCTCGCTAGGCCTAGAAATATGCCGGCTGCATAGTTTCGTTTTCGAAGCTCTGTTGTCGGCCTACAGCGACGGGGGCTATCGGCTGAGCGTCTACGCGTGTTTCCTTCACTTCCGTCCGCGTGATTCTTCCGTTCTTCTAGGGCAGTGAACTACGCACTCGTCACACGCTGTTCGCAGTTTCTGCGGTGAAGCCTTCCACATCACGACGCCTCCGCTTGTGAAATCCGCGTCGCACCGTGGAAGAGGCCGCATAGATCTTTCGTTATGAAGTAGGTGGCGCTCCCGATACATTGCGTACGACCTGAATCATTTGAAGGAGCTGCGAAAAATCGTTTCCGCGCAGTTTTCGTCTGAAAAGCCAACGGCCGTTCAGTTTTTTACTAAATCAATTTACTATCACAGGAGCAATTCTGGGCACTTTTGGGGGAGTTATTCCATCGATTAATCCGGAAGATTTGTTTTTTTCCGGTCCCTTTGAATCCGTATTAATGAGGTTTTTTTAGGTGGCAAAATCTCTCTGCGTTATACACAAAAGAATATGTGCTGCCAAGCTCACTAACTTGACAAATGCTAATTGCTTTGTTCGCTAGCTAATGTAACAAAGCAACCAGTTGTAATGTGAAGAGTGTCAAATTAATTTGAAACAAAGACATCACTGCTGCTTGTAGCACACTAAGAAAACAAATTGCAGACACTTGATCATGGCTAAGCCAAATACAAATTAGGTGTGCTAGCCCTTCGGTTGTGGTGTGAGGCTCAGTTCTCAAGGTCAGATACGCTTCAAAGATCAGCAAAGTCGGACTTGAGCTCTGCTTTAAGGTTGTGATGCAATAGCATTAATGGGTTAATGCCCATATATGCGGAATTGGTCATTCTTTTCTTTACATTCATAGATACCTGGGAGTCCCCATTCCGCTCCTGACACAGTGGTGCAGTGCTTAAGCGTTGCGCCACTGCCCTGCGATGGCAGGTGCTGCCACGGGTGGGACTTGTGAGACCCAAGTCTTTCTTCCCGAGCAACCTCTCTCGATCAACCAATAATTGAACTGCCACCTGCCGAAGTGGGCAGTTTGCTCAGCTTGGATGTGCCGGTCAAACCGACAGGGGTGAAATCGCCAAGTGGGGGCTCTAGTACTAGGGCATTAAAAGCTATGTGTTCGCCGCAGCATCTGAAAGGATGTTGCACTACAAGTTTGTATGGTCTGCCATAATTAATGTTTCTAGATTATGGTGTTCCTCATGACTGTTGAATATCACCTTGCAACCGTATTTCACATTCCTGCATTGGTTAGTGAATCTGTCTTGGCAATCATCAATACATTCCCATGTCGCGTGCTGCTATAGTAGGATACAACTTAATAAAACTGCAGTTGTTGACATTGGCCCACGGTCCACAGTGTCTTGTATTATTCCGCTTGCCAATTACAGCAGTAAGCAAAATGAGCTTTTTAATGTTTGATTATATTAAAGAAGCCAGGTATCAAAATTCTAGAGCTTATAATTTTTTAATTGGTTGGTTTGGTTTATGGGGTTTAACGTTCCAAGGCGACTAAGGCTATGAGAGACGCCGTAGTGGAGGGCTCCGGAAATTTCGACCACCTGGGGTTTTTTAACGTGCACTGACATCGCACAGTACACGGGCCTCTAGACCAACTAAACCAATTTTTTAATTACGATTAACTTATTGGTTAAGTAAGAAGAAAAGTTTTAACTATGGGCTACTTTTTTGTCGAGACATTCTGTGCGGCAGGCCTAAATGTGGGCGGAGCTTCACTGCAGACTTAAGTTGAATTAGACTTATATCAAGCTTTGGTGTGCTGCTGTAAAATGGGCTGTGACTTTAATCCAGCGTCATGCATGCGTGTTCAAATAGTTAATTCTGGTAATAGGCTGCGACTAAATGGAAGATGCTTTGACAGTTGTTGGTGAAACAGGTTGGTAAATTTCTTTGCACATAATTTTTTTTTTCTTTGTATCTATACATAACAGCGTAAGTCAGCGTGTACTGGAAAACTGGCCACTGTTGCAGGTGTTGGTTTTTACTGTTATGCTCTTGTTCTAGTTTATTTTCTTCTTTTTTCTCTCCTTTTGTTGTTTTTTTTTTGCATGTGTATTTATACCTGAAGGCATGGAGTCACTTAATTAACATTCATTACATTCCATTGTCAGAGTGAAATTCCCCTTTTCAGTTGATAAGGTTGTCATGAGAATGCACCACCACTTTGTGCATATTGATGGGAACAGAATTGTGTGCACAATAGTTGTGTCTCGATGAAGTTCAGGCTGGCACATTCTCGGCTGTTGACATTGTTGTGGTCGGCTGTGCGCAGAGCTTGCCGAGAACCCTGCTGACTGGCCTGGCGAGCGTGGTCATGGTGTTGAGATAGGACCTGAAGAAGAGGCACTCAAGAAGGAGAAGTTCAAGCTGAACCAGTTCAACCTGCTGGCCAGTGACCGCATTGCCCTCAACCGCTCACTGCCTGATGTGAGGCTAGAGAAGTATGTGTTTAAACATCATTTCTTCGTATACCAGGTGTTTCAAGCAAGCCCACCTTTGATTTTTAAAAGTATGTTTTTTTAAGGTAAAGAGGAGCTTTTTGTGGCATAGTAGTTGCCAGTGCTAGCGGACACCAGAAAAGGGGCGAATCATGTTAACTAGCAAATAGACAGACCACATTCTAATAGCCATATTATTTTTATAAAGAATTCTGAAAATGCGACTACCAACACTGCTGTGGCTTAACAAATTTTGGCCATTTTTCGCACAATTCGAAAACCACGCTCCTGTGGTGCACGCACTGCGATGTCCATCAAATTGCATCACCCCGTGGTGCACGTCTCACGTGACAGTCTGTTCCGCCTGCACTGCGGTGTTGCTGCTCCAGCCAAGGTGGGGCAGAAAAGGCCATGTGGCGTGTGCACCACAAATGACGCGATTTGATGGACACCGCCGTGCTCCATCGTGGGGGCACAGTTCTAGAATTGCGTGAGAGATGGGTAAAATTTGTTGAGCCACAGTGGCGACGGTAATAGGGTTTTCGAATTTCTGAAAACTAGTATGGCAGTTATTAATGGCCAGCTCTGAGTCTCTAATTACATCTAGGTGCCTATTTGTAATATTTAAAAAATCAACTATTAGAATTTAGTTAAACACGTTACTGGTTAACATTATTTGCTTGTTTTCTGATGTCCACCAGCACTGGTGTCGCTGTGCTGCCAAAAGAATGTCTTTACCTCAAAAAACCTGTTTTTGAAATTAGTGGCAGGCTTCTCTGAAACAACCTGGTAGTGTGTAATTTGCAATAATTAGTCATATCTGGCTTAGCAGCAGCTCTGCCTTTGTACCTGCAGTGGCGCAGTTTTCCTACAACACAGTGTTTGAACAAGCTTAAACTCAATGCATAAAAGGAACTGCGTAAATATTGTTAGTCTATATTTTATCGCACTGATGCAAGTAAAGCAAGCTCTTTTCCTTTGCAATTTTTTTGTATTGTGTGGCAATTAAAATGGCTTGTTTTCATAGTTTTGTGACCTATACACAAAGCTAAGTGAGCTTGATAAGCCAGTGATGATGAAGCTGCTTTTGTAGCCTCTACATCCCAGCATTCATGCTAAGCGGTGTTGAGTGGCAGGGATGACTGTGTAGTGAAAAGTGCTGCTTGTTGAGGCCTCAATCCGGTCTCTCTTTAGTGTCGAGGCAAACTCTCTGATCGGTGTCACTTCAATTCTCTTCCTGCAGCTGCAAAAATAAGGTGTACCCCGAGAAATTGCCTACGACCTCCGTGGTGATTGTTTTCCACAATGAGGCCTGGTCCACTCTCCTGCGAACGGTGCACAGTGTCATCCGGACGGCGCCACGGGCTCTGCTCGAAGAGATCATCCTTGTGGATGATGCCAGCGAAAGGGGTGAGTTCTTACTGTCATGTTGTGTTCACTGAGGGACCCGTGAAGAATTCCACAATTAATATACATAGTTGATCTCATTGCTTTTGTTGTGTTGGGCCTTTAGATCATCAGCATAACATTCTTGAGATCTCAGATTTTGATGAGAGCAGTCTGGCAGTGGTGTGGACATTTTTTTTTTGTTCTTTCTTCGGGTGCTCCACCATAGTTCGTCATGATAGGAAACCCGTTAAACTAGTGGCAGTGGCGGGACTGTTATCCTTTAATTCTCTTGGTTGTCCCACATAATACTTGTTGTGACTATAAGTGTTGAGGAGATTTGTCTTCTGGTATGTCCCACATAATACTTGTCGTGATTATAAGTGTTGAGGAGATTTGTCTTCTTGTACGTGAAACTGAACTGCAAAGTCACGTTTGTGTACGATAAGGGCTGTGGTAAGCAAATGGCCTCGAAAACACTAAGCAGATAATGCCTATATTGTAAAGAAATTGCTTAACCAAACTAAGCGCCCTATTTTCAACAGTGCAAATCAGCCTTGAGGTTGAGCACAGCAAGGGGAGTTTTTCTGTTTTCACGCAGCACCTAGAAGAAAAAAAAATAACTTGGGAATGAGTGCCTATTCATTTTGGTTTTTAAGTGGCAAGCTATAACTTAGCAGTTTACCTCTGTGTGGTAATGCCCTTGCAAAGTTTACCGCTTCTAACAACCAAGGCCACAGGGACATGACACTCGAGCTTTGTGAAATAAAGTATAGAGCGTTACGAGTGCGTCACATTTTATCACTTCTTTTCTTAGCAGAGTGGGGGATTATTGCAAAGTCTAGTGTTGTTCATGTGGCTGTCGTGCAGTGCAGTGACGTTAAAGCTTGTAGTTGGTTCACGCTGATTGTATTGCATTTCTAAAAAAGTGCGTCTACTCTGTTGCAGAACATTTGGGGAAGAAGCTGGAAGATTATGTTGTCAAGCTGGAAGTGCCTGTAAAGGTACGTACGTGTAAATGAAATAAATTTATCTGTATCTGTAATGTTTGCAACATAGTGAGGGACATATTGTTATTTTGGTATTGGCGTATCACTCATGCCCACGGGTGGATTTATGAGCAACTCTTGGAGCTCAGAGGCGTTGCTTCAGTTTGTCAACTTCCAGAAACTGGCCACAGGAGATGCCCGGGTTTTGATTTCAAGTTTTGCAGCTGCAATGATTAAAGGCTTTGTACACTTTATTGTACAAACACAGTTGGCCTCTGGGTGGTTTTAACGTTATTGGTTATTTGTAGTAGTATAAGAGCTCTGTAAAACAGTGTTTCAGGAGACCTGTCCATCGAGGAAGTGTTACATAGTGGCTCAGTCGTGCTGCACATGTGCAGAAGAAAAAAAATTCTTGCCATTTTTTTTGTGGCTCTCATCGTAATATATGAAAATCTTTGTCAAGTGCGGTTTATGCTAAAGTGTGACCTATTTGCATATTCTTTCTTTTTTTTTAACTTCTAGCACTGCCTGCACAATAGTATGTGGTAGAAGTTCGGAGGAGGTCATTGCTAGTGTTTATAGTGAGCATAATATCAGAGCCATGTAAGGAGGCACAGATTAGGGAGCATTGATCAGTAGGCTCTTAATGCCAACTTTGCACCAAGGTTACGCGACTTAGGTTAGACTTTCCAGCAAATGGTGGTAGATGAGGAGATGTAACAGAAAAACAGAAAATGGATAGGCTACCAGCTCGAACATAAAGTGAATGGTGTGATAACATTCTTTTCTCTTTTTTTTTTATCAGGTAATGCGGACAGGAAAACGCTCGGGCTTGATCCGTGCCAGACTTCTAGGAGCAGCTGCTGTCAAAGGCCAAGTCATCACGTTTCTGGACGCTCACTGCGAGTGCACGCAACACTGGCTCGAGCCACTCCTGGCACGCATTGCTGAAGACAGGTGCGGGGCTTGTATCCTAGAGAGCATGTCAGCCATGTTTCCGTGTGACCTTTGTTACCTGCACTGCTCTTGTCATACTAGCAGTTAAGCCGCTGCAGTGGCGCAGTGGTTATGGTGTTCGGCTGCTGACCCGAAAGACGCGGGTTCGATCCCGGCCGCGGCGGCCGAACTTCGATGGAGGCGAAATTCTAGAGGCCCGTGTACTGTGCGATTTCAGTGCACGTTAAAGAACCCCAGGTGGTCGAAATTTCCGGAGCCCTCCACTACGGCGTCTCTCATAGCCTGAGTCGCTTTGGGACGTTAAACCCCATAAACCAAACCAATTGCGATTAATAGCCTGAAAATTCAGAATGCTTGAGAAATGTGAAATTGGGATACCTTATCATGTGTGCTTATCATGTGTGAAATAGACTCGCACTTAACCTGCTCATGGTAATCATTGCTTATTTTGATTATGCCATTTCAGTTACGGTGGAAGGCATGTATTTTTTTTTTTAATTTGAATTTCAGTGAGCTTCAGTCTCAGTAGTATTCAGTGAACTGTATGTGAGAGCTTTGGAATTTTTTTTTATTCTGCTGATTGCAACCTTCATTGGATCGGATGAAGGAGAACCATGCTGTTATCACACAGTGTGTGACAGCAGCACCACAGCACCAATATACTGAATAGTGTCACGCCTCTTACCAAGTATTCTGGTAGTTATTTTATTCATTATCATGCTGGCTAGTGGGTTGAAAACACCTGCACCTGCACAATACTGCATATTCGTCTTTATGTCAGCTTTTGTGCTGGTAGTTACTGAACACACAGCTGTCCTTCTTCTTTTTCCCAACGTATTTCATTACCTCTATCTAGTTTTTACAGTTGCACAATTGATTGTGTAAGCTTTGACTTCATACAAGATTTGTGTGGGGTTCTATTCGTAGTTTGCTTGCCAGTGTAATTCATCTAGTAATTTCTGCATCAATATTTTGTGCTAACAGATTTATGGTGATTCTTTTTTTTCTCTAGTGGCTAACATATTATTAGTATCTGTATTGTGGTTGCAGCCTGTCTGCAAAGCATTAGCTGACTTGAACCAATGTGGCTCATTCTCAGGACCCGAGTGGTGTGCCCAGTGATCGACGTGATCAGCGACGAGACGTTTGAGTACATCTCAGCCTCGGATATGACCTGGGGCGGCTTCAACTGGAAGCTCAACTTCCGGTGGTACCGAGTGCCACAGAGAGAGGTGGATCGTAGAGGTGGAGACCGCACGTTGCCCATCAGGTAACGTCATGCCACATTCTGCTCACCCATTGCAACCCACATGGCTGGTCTCTAAGCCAGTGGTTCAGCGCTACTACCACTGGCTTGAACCTTCTTTAGTGTAGCTTGTACGGGCCCTGGAGGATGGATAAGTTGTCTATGTTTTGTGGAGTCTGCTTCGATTTTGTTAAATTTTGTCCTCAAGAGTTCTTTTTATTCAGCCGTAACATACTTCTCTTACCAGAAAGGTTTTCATGGGCCCAATGTTTATGCAGGTATTCATCTTCCCTGCTACCGCTTACTAAGCCCTCATAAACTGAGAGGCCTTTAACAAACTCCACAGTACCCTTGTGTATGTGGTTCACACTGTGTATGTGGTTCACATGTTCAGAAGCATTCCTAAACGTTCCCTTTCTTCAGCAGGCCTCTTGCATCAAATCTAAACCGAGCCTGGGATTCTTAACGAGGCTGTGCTTGCTGACTAGCTTCAGTTTCTGTTCAAGGAATGAAATTTGCCATTCATTGGTTGCTCTTATATCTGCATTACATGTTGCTCTCTTCAAAGGTATTATGACTTCTGTATGGAGTCATCCCTTGTGTTCAGTGTGATTTCTGGGGGTAGACCAAATGAGGGCAGTGTAGTTAATGAACCTCCAGCCACTTCTTTGTCAGTCCATATTCAGTGCTGTCTCTCCCTCCAGTTATCTCGGCCTTGCTTAGAGCTGCAATGTGGACAAAGCGCATTTAATAGGCAGATGATGTGGTGCAAATGGAAGCAATCTTTGTCCGTCTTGCTAATTCCTTCTTATTGCACCCTTTTACTTTAGGACAGGGAGTCAGTGTTGTTTTAGCTTCACCCATACCTCACAACATGTAGTAAAGTCATAACTCAAAAAAAAACCGACTGTCAGGTTTTAGTGAGTCTTCTGTCGGAAGCTGCTGTTAAGTTATTCATCTGAGTGCTACTTTCAGGCGTACTAGTTCACGGAAGAAGGATGGATAGCTTGGCGTGTTGGTATTAGTAGTTCACTGCACTGTTCGAAAGACTGTTCACCACCCACAGTGAACAAGCTCACTGGCCATATTATCGCACGTCGTTTCGTTTCTTTCAGATTTTTGGTGGTATATTTGCTCTCTCTCTCCTTTCTTTGAGTTTTGCCAAGCATTTAGAGAGATTTCACCATATGTATCATAACATCCCTGCTACCAGCTGCGGCGATGGCTCAGTAGTTATGGTGTTCGGCTGCTGACCCGAAAGACGTGGGTTCGATCCTGGGCACGGCGGCCGCATTTTGATGGAGGTTAAATGCTAGAGACCTGTGTACAATGGGATGTCAGTGCGCGTTAAAGAACTCCAGGTGGTTGAAATTATCCGGACCCTTCCATTATAGCATCTCTCATGGCCTGAATTGCTTTGGGACGTCAAACTCCATAAAACCAACCAAATTCCGCTGCTACCACAACAGCTGCCACTAGGTGTAATTTTCTAATGGGTATGAAATTTCTGCTGTGTTTCGAACTGCAGGGCTTGCTGAATGATGAATTTTGTGTTGTCTTTTCCTTTAAAAATTTATGCGAGGGGAAAGAAGTGAGAACTTATGGAAATATGGTGCAGTACAAAAGTCACAGAGAAGAGCTGGGAAGCCCACTGTGTGCCCTGTCTTGGCACTTGGCTCAGAGTTGCCACAAGCCTAATCGGTGCGGTATGGAGTGGTAATTACCGATAATCATTGCCCCATATTAACTGTAAATGTGTGGAGTAAGTGTGGTGAGACTGGGTTTTTGTCTGTGATGAATTGCCAGTGATGAATTGCCAGTGGACAATTTTGTCTGATTACCACCATTTCAGAACGCCTACCATGGCAGGGGGTTTGTTTTCAATTGACAAGGACTACTTCAACGAGCTGGGCAAGTACGATGAAGGCATGGACATCTGGGGGGGAGAGAACCTCGAGCTGTCATTCAGGGTGAGCTGCATGCTTTTGATCATCGAGAGCTAAAGTTGTTTCAGCAGCTTCTTCCACTGTCTGCTTCCAAGCTCTTTTCACAGTGCATAGGCTCACTGACTTCTCAGCAACACAGCTAGAGGGACTTGTCACAAGGTACAAGCTAACAACTTAGCATCTTGAAATGAAAATGTTAGTGTCTTGAAACAAGATTGTTTCAAACATTGAACTATGTTTTAGCAAATAAGAAGCGGTAAGAGGGCATTTACCTTCAACAGCTCAGTTCAAGGCAGTTTAGTTTGCTTGTGGAATTATGTGGGAAATTATTGCCTATGTGTCATTATGCGTATCTTTGTTATGTTCGTGGATACGTGTGTGCATGTGTGTTTCTTTTTTTCGCATCATATGCATCATAACTTTTGAAAAGAATTTATGCATGTTGGTGAATACAATTTACAAATTGGAATTTGCAGCAAGGATGCATATTACAACTGATCTAAACACCTAAAATGCTGGCTGTCTAACATGTTCTGGCATTATCACAAGCTTCCGTGCTGATTTTTTAAAAAACGTTTTCAATTCACAAATTTCCATCCCGCATTCTTACATGTAAAGTATAATCGCAGCAAGATCACAGCTGATGTGAATTTTATGACACAAATTTGCAACTTCCCTGTTCAAAGTGCATTCTGTATAATGGACAGAACTGTGACTGTTCCAAACACAATGCTCTTCCTCTACGCACGGTGCAAACTTGGGAGCTGTGACGGCACCTGTCAGTACTAAGTGCTTCCCCTCGCATCGCCAATGCTGCGATAGTAAGTTGCACAGCACACTCATTGGGCACTGAGCAGCAGCACAAGATCCGTTAATCGCCAACATTGCTGCCACCAGTCACACAATATGCACTATGATTACCAAGTACTCTTCGTTGCATTAGGTGCAGCTAAGGTACATCAGGGAAATCAGCAGTTATTGCAAATCTGTTACCACAAGCATTTCAGTCCTCATGAACACGTAAAATTGAAGGCAGGCAATGCATATTTTGACCACAGTTGCATTTTTTTCCCATAAATAACAGCAAACTGTCCAGCAAGGAGAGCTGTTAATGGTTATTACAATTACCAGAAGCCCTGTTTTCTTTTAGCTCTCACTACTAGTACTTACCTTAAGCAGTCTGTCCATATTCATTTCTTTTAAACAAAACGAAAGCCGCCGCGGTGGCTCAGTGGTTATGGTGCTCAGCTGCTGACCCAAAAGACGCGGGTTCGATCCCGGCCGCGGCGGCTGGAATTTCTTTGGAGGAGAAATTCTAGAGGCCCGTGTACTGTGCGATGTCAGTGCACGTTAAAGAACCCCAGGTGGTCGAAATTTTCGGAGCCCTCCACTACGGCGTCTCTCATAGCCTTAGTCGCTTTGGGTCATTAAACCCCATAAACCAACCTAAACAAAACGAAAAAAATCTGCTGCAGAAGAAAGCTGACCAGTCGGCTCTTGAAAGCGCTCATTTTGGACTTCTTCTGGAGCCCAATTGTTATGTCAGTTAAACTGCATTGCTGAAATGAGCCTTGCTTTTATTTTCCCTCAGATCTGGATGTGTGGGGGAGAGCTGGAGATAGTGCCGTGCTCACATGTGGGCCACGTCTTCAGGAAGTCAACACCGTACTCGTTCCCTGGTGGGACAAGCCGGATAGTCAACCACAACAATGCTCGTTTGGCCGAAGTGTGGCTTGACGAGTGGAAGGACTTCTACTTTGCTATCAACCCAGGTTCGTCTGAAGCACTTTTCGCCCGTGTGCCAACCACAGAAGGGAATTTTCTGGTGACATAAACTTGCATTTAGGGTGCAGTCATGCCTGTACTTGGAAACTGATACGAGTTTTCGTAGTTGATTGGCTAGCACGAAGGGCCTAGAAGCAGCATTGAACAGGTTGAAAAGCACAAATTTTATGAAACCGAAGCAAATTTAGTGGTTCAACTCTAAGGTCTCTTATGGGGCTGTTGCTACAAAGAATATCGGCAGCAATGGCATGAAAGGCAATGCATGAGACAGTTACTCAGTCAGGAGCTCTCACATTAGTATGCCAATCGTCTCATATCTTTGGGGCTGAGGTCTTTTGTTCAGTACCACATGGTGCTCTGTGAGCACAATTCTGCTTTCTTTTTTTTTTCTCCCCAGTTGCTTTACATCATCTTTTTACTTAAAGCATACATGAAGGCACAGATTAAGAAATTAGGCATGTATATAATGCATGTTTGCTCACTTATGTGTCACATACGTTAGGGAGGTTGTACATGGACCAGAAGAAAGTGAATGGCGTTCTCTCTTTGAATGACCGAACACTGATGCGAAGAGGTTTTCCTCATTTTCAAAGCGTGAACCTTAACGAGTCCTTTAAATCAACACTCAACCTTCCACCACTTGAGAACCGTCGAAAAATCTCACGACTTTGCCTTTTTCATGAATTGTATTACAACTTTCCTTACCTCCGCGACTCATTACTCCTACCTCCCATCAGAACATCGCGTCGCCTCTTCAATTCTCTGAGTGTTCAGCGTTTACATGGTTCTACAATAGCCTTCAATAAATCATTTCTACCTACAGCAATAGAAAATTGGAACCAGTTACCAGACCACATTGTAAACAAGCGTGACGCTAGTAAATTTAGAGACGCACTAATCGAACATTACAGCAAATGAAAAAAACAACTTCATGCTTTGTTTTTTACCATTTATTTTTCTTGTTACTGTTCCCTCCTTTAGCCTATCCGCCACCATGTATTGATTAGAACTGCATCTTAACATTTCATAGTGTATTCCAGTTTTTTGTTTTTTTTTTCTTTTTTTCTTCTTGCATTGCATTGTGTTGTATTTTACTGTATTAACATTGTCCCCTTAACATCTCCCCTTTACTTTGTATTTCAACTGTTTCCCCCCCCCCTTATGTAACGCCCGCAAAGGGCCTTAAAGGGTACAATAAATGAATGAATGAATGAAAGGAGATATGAACTTGAAGTGAATTGGTTGTTGTATAGTAGTTATGGATGCTAAAGTTCACCATAGGCACTTCGTAGTTTTGTCAAATAGATATATTTTTTGAAAACGTGCCATACAACTACTACTAGGCATGGTGTCAGATAGCATATGGCATAATTATTCACTTTTTATCAAGACTCAAGCACTAGTGTCCAATAATTTCATTCACAAAGCTTTGTTTGAAAGTTTCAGCCGAAATCTGTGGCTCTTTATTTCTTGTGTGACTATTCCTTACCTCCTCCCTTCTACTTTTATCAAATAATCAGGGCCTTTTAATGCAATGCCGATGCTCCAAACACCTGATGTTTTTTCTTTCTTTCTTTTAAAATCCTAGCCTTGCTTTCTTTTTTGCACATGTTGCAAGACCTAAGAAGAAAACATGTTCCTGAGAGTTGTTCAGACCTGCTTCAGTGAGAACCATTGCAGTGGAAAATATCAGGGATGTGAAGACAACAATCACAGTGTGCTGTGTGTGCGTCGTCTTCACATATCTGTTTTTTCCTGCTGTGCTAGCTGCTTTTGAAGGGTGTTTTATCATCTACGTGTGAGCAGATTGCCTGTCCAGGGCATTCCTTTTTTCTTCACATTGTTTTTCGTTGATGGAGTATGCTGGTGACTACTGACACTTCATGCATTCTCTTTTTTTTTTTTCTTCTCTCTCTCGTTTCAGCGGCCAAGAATGTCGACAAGGGAGACCTGTCGTACCGAAGAGACCTTCGTAAAAAGCTAAAATGCAACAGTTTTAGGTGGTACTTGGAAAATATTTATCCAGAGTCACACATGCCCCTTGATTACTACCATCTTGGTGAGGTAAGCAGCCGGAGGTGTGCTCAACGCTTGGCATTTTTTTTTACCCCCTGTTGCAGACTTTGTCCCACTGTTCTTATGCGAATTAAAAAGTCTCTTCCTTGAGTTCTTCGAGATTACTTTGAAAAAGAGACATGCTTTATTTTGAGACAGAAACAGAACTGCTTTGAGCCCTTTCTGAGGATCGGTAAATTTGTAAATTTGTTAAACATAATTTTTTTACAATAGGGTCAAACTGTTATGCATGGTTTGCAGTTATGTCACATTTAAAGTCTTTCAAGATGCTCGCTTACTATAGCTGAACTTATAGTCAGAGATAGACAGGCCTATGAGAGAGGTTTTGTCATCAGGGGGTGGTCACCCGTTAGAAGTGTGACCGCCTGAAATTGAAGGCAGGATGCAAAAACACTCCTATGCTGTGCAATGCTAGTGCACATTAAAGAGCTCCAGGTCGTTGAAATTAATCCGCTACCCTTCGGCTGCTTTTGGAAGTTGAGCACCACATAAGAAAAACCTGACCTAATCAGCCAATTAACATGTACACGTAGTGACTGGCATACAACAGCTATTGCAGAAACTGCGGGTCAGAGTTTGCATGCTCACTGCGTGATGAGTGCGATATGCACAGAGGATGGAAAGTCGCATTATGCCTCGATTAAGGGGGCACGCATGGTTGCAGGGCAAAAATTTGTACCACGAGTTCTTTTATTCTTGCTCAGTTTTGAAGGAACTTATATATGCCAGAAGAGAAAGTGAGTGTACCGGACTGGAAAAAACGATCAATCTGAAATTGGCCTTTTTTTGTTTGTTTTGTTCCCTTCAAGTTTAAATTTTCGAGAGTCAACTACTGTTTCAAATGAGAAACCTGGAGCAGTGCTAGTGGATGTCTCTGAAGCGATTCTGGTAGCCTTACTTTTACTTTGTCTAGTGGCGATAAGAGTGAAAAAGCATGGCTTTGCAACGCCTGTCGTCTCCCTTTCTCTGCCTTCCCTCTGCCTGCATCCATCATCAGATCAAGCATGCGGAGTCCCCCAACTGCCTGGACACATTTGGACGCAAGAGCGGTGAGAATGTGGCCGTCAGCGCGTGCCATGGCATGGGCGGCAACCAGGTGTTCGCCTACACCAAGCGGCAGCAGATCATGTCTGACGACAACTGCCTGGACGCCTCTTCTCCGCGAGGTCCTGTCAAGCTGCTACGCTGCCACGGGATGGGCGGCAACCAGCTCTGGATCTACAACAAGGAGGTAGCGCCCGCTGCACAGTCATGGAACCCCATTTGTTGTGTAGTAACCTGTTCAGTAAAACGGCCAGTCAGATCATCACCTAAATATGTCCCTATTTTAACACAATATCGTTAAGGGCCCCGTTCACCAGAAAATCCAGTGTCAGCGTTGTGAGTGAAAAACGACAGGCATGGCTCTGGCAGGTGGTCTCCAGAGAGCGACCTAGGAGACAGGTGGGCCAGCTAGGTCACGTGACCTTGGGTCGTCATCACAACCTGCCCACTGTGACAGGTGGCAGTTGAATTAATGATTGGTCGATAGAGCAACCTAGGTCGCACAAGGCTGACTGCTAGGAGCACCTGCCATCGTGCGGCAGTGGCGCATCGCTCAGCCGCTGCACCACTGTGCCAGGAGGGGTATGAGGACTCCCAGGGATCCACGAATGTAAAGAATGACCTTCTGCATATATAGGAATTAACCCATTACGCTATTGCATCATGGGTCTCCATTTTTTTTTCTTATTTGAAGCCATTGATGAGAGAAAAGCAGGCTTCATTAGTTCTTTCTTATACAGTCGCCAACCGATTTTTCGGACTCAGTGGGATCCAGGAAATGGAAATAATGTTTCTGCAAAAAACCGGCTTTAAAAATTGCAACCTTCGCTACACCCATGTTCCGCATCCAAGTGATAATATTAGACTGTATCTGAGCCACACTCATGCTTTCGTCATGTCCACACCACCTCGCATCACAAAACCAGACTGTAGGACACAGCTGCAGGTCATTCCAAGAACAAATACATGCACCACATTGAGCAAGAAGTCGTTTCCATAGGAAACGACTTCTTGCTGAGTGTCGTTTCCATGCTGAGTGTCGTTTGTGAGTGTCGTTTTCATAGGAAATGACACTCACAAAGACAGAGGTAACCCATGGGATGACGCCAGCAGAAACAATCGCTTCCAAAAACCCACATCGCCCCCACATCTGCTCTGCACTGTGGGTGGTGTTGTCCAAGCCATGGTGGACGCTGCAGCTGTCCGTTTCAATGCTATCGAAAGCATGACTGGGGCTCCGATAGAGTCTGTTATTGCTTGCAAGTGAAATGTGTTTGCTCTTTGCATGCCATTATATCAGGTGGCAGCGATGAAGTGCAGAAAGCCAGGCCTATCAAAGCTAGTCTGTCTGATTGACTCAGTTTAACTCTGGGATTGACTCAGTGATTGACTCGGATGGCACCTTTCGCCTCAGCGGAGGACCAGTTAGTTATGACAGTGGGGCTTGCTCGCGTCTATATTAGGCTGAAAAAATGAGTTGTTGGTTGAAAAACAATGCCCACAGCATTGTTAGCATCTGTTTTAGTCTGAAAAGTCTGAACTTTTGGACTCCACAGAGTTCTAAATATCCGTTGGGCAAATATACATGTTCCAATCAGGTGCCTAACGGTTACCTTGTGAAGCCTGAAACATCGCGCAAGTTCGTATTATTAGAGTTTGAAAAATTGGTTAGCTACTATGTTCTTATTCGTAATATTTCTTCATTCGCTCATTGAACTTTTAGGCTCTCTGGGAACTGCGAAAAATGGAAGAAATTCCAGCTGGAGTTGGCTGGAAGTGGAAATTTTCCAGCTGGACACAATTTCTAGTTACATAATCCAGCTGGAAATGACTTTTTCCAGCTGGAAGGGTGGGATTTCTGGTTCCGTAATCAAGCTGAAAATGGAAAGCTTTTCATGTGGGAAGTTAAATGCAGGTCTGAAAAAATCAAGCACTCAATTGCGATGCATCCAAAATTTCAGTCGCCCTTATACACTGGCTCATTGGGCATATTGCAGTGTCCTAATAAAGTCCAGCATGTCCAAAATATCCAGTCAGGATTTACAGCCAGCCACAGTTCGTCGTATTTCGGGAAAAAGCACAGTAGTATTTCTAGTTCAAAGGTTCCTTGTAGTTGCTACATGTTTTTAGCTGTAATTAACTTGCAGTGAGTTTAGTTGTATGCTCGGAATTTTGTGAAGTACAGTCATGGGGATCGTGGTTGGCAGGAAAGGCAATACTGCAGTCAACTGTCAATAACTCAAAGTAGACAAGTGTTTAGGTGATAAGAAAGTCTTATCTGGTGATGATTTGTCTTCGCCTCATAACGTCCATAATTTTTTCCCACTACATGCATTACAGAAACCACTGAATTTGGCAGCACATAGCATACAAGTATAGAAGGAGGTCAGTCGACTTAATCTCAAAGAAAGCACTTAAAAAGAAATACTCTCCTGTACATCAAACCAAATGGGCATGAGAAAGATAGTTCTCTTGGGAAACATGTAGGGGTATCGTTGAGAGTCCTTGGACCCCTCTGTGGCCATGTTTCTTGTACCTACTAAGAAGCCACTTAAGAAGAACAACATTTCAATAATTCTTTGTCAAAGACTCAGCTTTGCTGCTCGCATATTTCTGCTTAGTGGACAAGGGATGCAAGGAGGGCTTTTGAAGAGTTCCATGATGTAGATCTTCCGCATCAGCTTTTACAATCAATTCCGCAAAACTTACGGCTGCATTCATTTTTACGTGTAACATATTCTTCTGCACTGTTTGTTTGATTTGACCCTAGTGAAGCCTAATATGTGCTTTCCAAGCCGGTTTAATTCTGTGCTCCTTGCTTCAGTTTTGCTTCGCGAGGCTCATTTCTGCGGTGTCGTGCCTTGCAGGAGCAGTCGTTCAAGCACGTCAACACGGCGCGCTGCCTGGACCAGCCGCAGCCGAGCGACCCCTCCCTGCCCGTTCTGAGGGAGTGCGACGGCAGGGCTTCGCAGCGGTGGATCATGCAGGGGAAGTTCAAGTGGCAGGCCTCCTAGGGTGTCAAACAGTGGGACCACTTCCCCCACGTGGCCAACCGCGGATGCGAAAGCAAGCAAGCAAGCCCGCCAGCGAAAAAGGGAAAGGGCAGCGACTGCGGGACTCGGCTGCTGCCACTTCGCAAGCTGGAATCATTCCTGGGCACCTGGTGCGCGCGTGCCTTCTCTGTTGAACTTGTGGGAGGAAGCGGTGGCTTTGAATGGACACTAGCTCGCTTGCCCCGGACACTGGGCCTGCAGGAGGCAACCACATCTGGAGAGCAGCTGCAGGGAGAAATATGAACCCTCTGTTAAGCACCTGGAAGGGTTTTCAACCACATTTCAAGCATTCTGCGAATCGTGCTGCATCTCTTAACAATTTATCTTTACTTGCATCGGTAGTACTGCAAGCAGAAGCTTTTTTTTTTTTTTCGCTCGAAGACGCTGTCAGTGTTACAAGGGCCAGGGACAGTGTAACGGTGCATGGCACAACCATGAAATGTCTTTGTGTCGTGTGGATGCTTTGTGGTCAGTAATGTTGCTGTCGTACTGCTGCTGGAGTGTGACCAATGATACACAAGCCTGCTTATTGGTTGGTATGTTTTAACTTTCGCAAAAAGAGGCCAGTTGGGTTCTTAGTGTCGCTTTGGTGCAGGTGAAAAAAAAATCACACGCTTTCATCTATTCGAATGCTAGCCAGAAATCCAGAAAAGCATTCCACTTGTGAACTGCACTGCAAGTATCGCCTCACAGGTGCTTGAAACTGGAGAAAACCCGTGCAAGTAAGAATGCTTCCGCACCGCAAGCCTCCACCTTGTCAGCTGCCGCCAGCTCGCGTGGTTCTGCTCAGGCTGTGAATGCAACCTTGCAGAGACTGCCTCTCTCAGAGACCAGATGTGATTACGTGCTTATTTGGTGGTGCCTGTCTGTTTTGCCACATTCCTCAAGACAACTAGCTGTGCAACCCAAGGACAAAAGCCACGTGTACACAGCAGTGTTCCTATATTGCTTCCAACATCCATTCTGTTCTTTTTTTTTTCCAGTTTTTCATCATTCCTTGTGACTCTGACTCTTGCAGAGACTGCGCAGAGGATGTTTCCCCAACAGCAACTGTGGAAATGCTGAAATGCAAATGGGCCAAGTTAATTTTACGTACTGCATAGCTGGCGTGATCTGTCTTCGCCTCTCTGCACATGTGTCCTTGTGAGGAATGACTTGAATGGGAGTACTGCATCAATTGTGTGCTCCCGTGCTCCGGTGATATTCACTCCAAATGCGGAAAAAAAAGAGGATGCAACCAAACATTGTTAGATCGTCAGCGCTGCGCACCACTGTTCGGGTCAAGTCGCGCATGTTGCAATGTACCATTATTGTTATGATGAACCATGTCATTGTTTTTATTTTGTCGTTCTTTTCTTCATCATGGTAGGCTCAAGGGCAGTTTCTTGTTATCAAGTGCTAATTTGTTGTTCCAATCCCTTTTTGTGTGAATGTTTGAAAGTGTGATGATTTAATTTTGTCTTTATTTCCATGATTACATTCTCAAATTGTTGTAGCCGCTCTTTAAACATGCGGCTCTGTTCTCCTTTGAAGAAAAACCATTTTCTTTTGAGCTTGTAAGCTGGGTGTCGAATCTTCAAACTGCAGCAATATCTGTGAAAGGTGAATGTGTTACAATGGCTCGGTTCCTAAAAGTAAATTACAACAGTACGTTTTGATCATTGATGTTTCTGCATCCTTTTTTTCCCTATGACATTGCAAATATTCATTCTCTCAATCTGACACATTCTTAGTCCACATTAGAGACATTTAGTATAGCGTATGAGCGCTTAGGTACGCTATACGCAAGCATTTAGCGGGAGGTTACTGTGGAAGTCGCAAGAGCACTTTTAGTTTACCACACAACAAGCCGAGCGCAACGATAGCTAAGGCCGCAGTGGCACCATCTGGTGTTATAATGTAAAAAAATTTTGTGTTGTATTTTTAGTGCTTAGCCAAGGCATTGGCCAAGCTTATCTATCCAAGTCGTATCACATAGATGGTCGGTTGCATGTCGTCCCCAAGTGAGTCGTGCTACGAGCACTGCGACGATGTCAGCACCAACACATGCTACGAGCACTGCGACGGGCCAGCCACGACCGGTCGTGGGCCAGCTGACCGCCGAAACGGCTACTTTTGGCAAGGCTATGACTACCTTGACGTAAAAGTACAAATCAAGTCAGTCCACAGTTGGCGGTGTTTTGTTAGGGTTAGGAATGGCGGAATCGTTACACAGAATTCAAAATAGGGCAAGTTTATCACTCATTGGTTCTGCTGTCAGCGAGAGGAGGCAAAGCGAATATCACTTGTTCCATTTAAGGACAATGAATATGCCTAAAAACCCAATAACATTGACAATTTCTCTCTGAAACGGCCGATGTGGTGACAATTTCTCTCTGAAACGGCCGACGTGGGCGCCGCCATGTTGACAACGCTATTCCTGGCGTATGCAAGAGCACGCACACTAAATTCGAAAAATAGCATACGTAACGCAAACATACGGAAAACCTTGGTTTGAAATAGCGTTTGGCACATGCGCAGTCTGAATGATGCTATTTTATTGCGTTCGCTCTGCCTTTGCATATGTCTGTGTACGCTATACTAAAACTCTCGTAGTTTTTTTATTCTTAATAGAGAACACCAAACCCACATTCATGGAAGGTTAAGTTACCCATTTAAAATAAATAAGTCTTCTTAGCAAATGGCACGTGTGATTGTCATTTTGGCAAATTTCCTCATTAAGCTGCAGACTATTTTGTGTGATAAAGAGGTGCTTCTTGAGAAGCAAGAATCAGTCTTATGCAGTATTGTTCTCAGGAGCAAAATTGATCCATGTCATCATATATAGTAATTATATATAGATATGCCGGGTGTCCCAGCTAAATGTAACCAAGCTTTTAAAAAGCACGGGGTGTCCTAGCCGTCTGAAACCAAATGAGGGTTGTTTAGAGTCGCGTTACCTAGTCTGCAGTATTTTTTAGTTCCTCAAGGTGACTGATTAGTTAATCTTAATTAGCTAACTATTTAATTATTGACTTGAGGAACAAAGTGTCAATGGAAAAGTTGTAGATCGCTTTAAGAAACAGCTCACTGAGACCTTTGCAGCAAAGTAATATTTACGTAAAGTAGTTTTTTTACCGGCCTTTAACCATAACCCGCACAATAAGGAAAAAGCTTCCACATGACAACTGTGCCACTTCAACGTCCCAAGACGCGCCTTAAGGAATAAAATCCGTTTTTTCTGAAGTCCTCTCCTCGATGAGACTTTGGGTGCAAATTGGGGCAGAGAAGTGAGCGAGCAGCTGGTCACGTGACAACTTTCTTTTAAGGCCAGTAAATGAAGCTACGTAAATCGTAACTTGACGAAAACAGCACTACTAGCGGTTTTTCGAGGCGATTTAAAACTTTTTCATTAACACTTTCTTCCTGAAGTCAATAATTAAAAAGTGAGCTAATTAAACTTAACTAATTATTTAACTTTGAAGAGGGAAAAAAATATTCAAGGCTAGGCCACGCGACTATGAACAACCCTCAGTTGGTTTCACTGGACTAGGACACTTCGCCTTTTTTAAAAGTTTGGTTACATTTAGCTGGGACACCCGGTATATGTATATATGGTAAGTTATTTCCTGCTGCTCCACATGAAGGCACCCCTGCTTTTTAACTTTCTGCAGGTAAAGGAATTGAATGGAGTAGCAGCACAAATGAGAGCTTTCATTTTTCGAAAACTCTGCTACAGTAATGCTGATACTGTACGTTTTCCAATGTCCATGCATTCTCAAAAACAAAATCCATATATCTAAAAACAAAGTTTGCCTGGGTAACCTTGCTGCATTTTGTCCCACCCAACCGATGTTCTCCAACGGACATCCGATTAAGAATGGTATTTTGAAAGCCCTATCTGGACATCCAGAGAGAGAACAAAACATGTCCAGACACGAAAGTCAGAATCTGAACATCCATGGAACTTAAAAGGAACTCTCCTTTCTGAAACGCCTTTGAAATGTGGTTAGAAAGGCAGAATAGGTAAAAAGTCGGTTTGCCTGGTAGCAGTGAGCAGCAAATAGTCCCTTTAATGGGAGCTGATGGTGCCAGCTGCAACAGTACAAGCACATATTTAAAGCACTTGGACCCAGACTTTTGCATTGTGTTGGCAGTAATGAGGTTCTTCAACTGAAAGAAGTTTGCAGTTAAACCTCTTGGATTGTGCCTTCAATGGAGTGTTTACTTAGGGCAAAAATTTAATTAGACAACTTCACTTATTGACAAACCACTGCTGTAACACTTTAGGGACACCCTTCTTGGCTGTGCATAACATGATCCCAATATATCAGCTTGAAGATTAGTGTACGAGTTGCTTGGACTAGTTATTATAGTACTGTAGAGCTCCTCCGATATTGTCACACTCTTTGCCCTTCATGTCTTGACGACTATTTGGCAGCTTGTTAACTGAAGCTCTTAACTGCTGAAAGTGTCGCACTCTTACCTGGTCCGGCGGTTTTGCAGGGTTGTATCACCTTATCTGCAAATGCCACACATATATATATATATATATATAAGTTTAATTGTTCTCTGGATGTTAATTAATTATTAGGAAGCGTTAGTTGAATATTTATGTATAACGGTTTAGCTGCTACCTCAAAATGTTCCAAATAATGTTCATATACATAGCTTGCACTGACATCAGTGAAAGCAATCTTGGGATATACTTCCACCGTGTTTATGAACCACCAGTCCCTGCAGTCTGAAAGCTGCGTCATTTCATTACGGCTGCATGCGCGATATTCGGTCGCTCCAAGCACAGTGGTAGCCACGGAAGGAAACTTTCAATGAACACAAACTTTTTCTCGCCACGAAATATCGCGGATAACCAGTATCGTCAAATGAAAGCGCACTGAACACAACGATGGAGCTTGCATGTGGTGCGCATTCAACATGCACTTCGTCTGTGATATTGAGTGTGTGCTGCGCACATCACAACAGGTAACTCCGCAATTTCGACTTTCAAATATGTGGTGGTGGCTTAGTACGGAAAGCATCACCTATTAACCTGATTGTTTGCTTTGAAATGGCGGCCACTAAAGTAGCTCAAGGAGGCAAATCCCGACTGAGCCTCCTCACTTCTCCGTGGGTACAACGCCAAGCAAGAAAATTCCACACGACGCCAGTGCAGAGTGAAAAACGATGCAGCGAAAAGTGGCGAGCTGAGGCATGAATTGCATGTCAGGGCCGTCACGGTGGTGACAGCAATTGAGCCGTGCTCCAATGTTCTCCATGCCGCCACAGCTGACCACAAAAATAAGGATTTCTGCGAACTGCATTTTAGCATCGAGAAAGCAAAAAAAAAAGAAAGTAGTATTTCATTAAAGCCTCAAGGTGAGTTCACCGAGCTCAAAAAGCTTAAATGTAAAAGCTTTGCGTTTACCCTTCAAACTACGAGCACTTGTCTTTCTCGAGCTGCATTGCTGAAGCTCATCAACACAGTAAATGTATGGTTATAGCAATTTATACGCATTCATCCAAGGGTTGCAAAGGAGCCGATAACATTGTGTTACCCTGTAACGTGCAGGAACAGGCTAGAGCCCATGCTCTTGTCTGTTGCCAGTGTGTCTGAGGGGCCGAAGTTGTGCTGATGCTGAACCTTTTCCTTGTACCAGACGCGCGCTTCTGATTTATAGCTTCCGGCAGAAAGGCATTTCTACGCAAAAAGCGCAAAGGAGCCGGTCAGCAAAAAACGCTTCTACTTATCTATGCTTCAAAGTGCGTGCGGGAGCCAAGTGGTTCGTTAACATGGCTGCTGTAGCAGCAATCTCGCTAAGGTGATGTCACGTGCAAGCTATGTATATGTGACTCTGACATCCCACGGATGAACTAAGCATGATGAACTAAGCAGTCTTGCATTAGATGGTCTTGAGTGCAGTCAAGAAGTGTCGTCTTAAAAAAAAAGCAACTAGGTCCAGTGGAGGTCCAAACACTGATGTTCGAGTTTCCAGCGAATGACTGTGGGATGTCAAATGCCACCACCAGTGTGCTCAGTAGCTAGGTCCTTTAATGTTTTGTGCGTCAGGAGAAAAAAACCTCGTTTCTGGAAATACTGGTGCCCAACCTTAATGGACGTCCCCCACCTAGCATTCACTCATCATCATAGACCCTGCTTCGCACCTGGCTCTTCTGGACACCTTTGGAAACATGCTTGCATCCATGGTAAGTACAGTTGCTATGCCCGTATGCCATGCGTTCTCAGGCACTGCCGTCTCCGACGGGATCTCGTAAGTACCATGTCATGGTGCAAACCCATGGCACCATGGCACTGTACAAAACAATGCATTTGTTTCATTGCCTTTCAACGCATGAGGTGAGAACCCCAGGTGGTCAAAATTTCTGGAGCTCTTCACTACAGCGTCTCTCATAGCCTGAGTCGCTTTGGGACGTTAAACTCTAAGAAACCAAACCAAACCAATCAGAAACAGGGCAAGCCCAACAATGTCAAGAGCATCCACGAAATTTTATCTTCTTTCCATTGAAGAGGATGCAGAGAGAAAGCACTCTGTCCAAGTAACATCCATAGGAATCATGGTAATTCAGTGTACTGCTGTCATTGATAACTGCTTCAGTTTAGTCTGCTCCACTTGTTTCCACGTGGAGTTTCTTTCTTGCAATGTTGTGTGCATTCCTTCTTTTTTTCACAAATTCAATTATGCAACGGTCCCGAACTGCTTGCATCTTTAAAGGAAGCCATTTGACTGCCCGGTTTTTTCAACGCGTGAAACTGAGCTAGTTGGCAATCAGTCTCAAGATGCATTTCTTGTAGCAGTTGCGAAGAACCAGGGATGAGGAGACAAGAAGCAATGTATGTAAAGTATGTTGTGGCCGGGATAGAACTCTTGTCTTTCGAGTCAGCTGCTGAGCGCCATAACCACTAAGCCACCACGGCGGCTACACAAACGCAAAGTGCACCACTTGAGGTGGGCACTGCAGCATCCATGTGCGCTTTTAATTTAACCAGTTCTTGGAGACTCAAAATGTACTTCAATTCGTCCAACTCGCCTGGTTCGCACAGCCAGTTTATTCAACTGGCGCAATGGTCCCATAGGCTGCCTGTAATTAGAAATCTGCTTAATATATTTATTTATTTATTTGTGCGTACAGTCAAGCCCACTTATAACAATACCGGTTATAACAATATATCGGAATAACAATGGTCAGTCGTGGCACCGTCAGCTTTACTATGTGTTCTATGGTAAAATAAATCGCTTATAGCAATGCTGTCATAGCACATTATTGGTTATTACAATTAAATCTGATCACTGAATGTCAGCCTTAAAAGAAACAAAAACATGGAAACGCTACATGCATGCAACTGTACGTGCACTCAGAATGCGTGCAACAGTAGGCATGATGACAAATGTTCGGCCACGTCTCACAGTCAGTCAGACAACTTTTCAGTTTTGCTTTTCAGAGCTTCGTGCAAATCTGTATCAGTGAGCTAACCGAGCCAAGCTGCACTCCGTTTCATGTGCCGATTGGCGCAAGCGCTTTTGTCCACGTGGTTCTTTCTTTTCGGTTGTTACAGTGTACTGCACACTCGTCACGTGCCGCTTGTGAGGAGTGTGACGCAGTAGCGACGGAGTTCCAGCGGTACTTCTGACAGTATGGACGCAATAAAGCATTTATGTGAATGTGGAAAATAGTCATCGTCGCGTCGTTCTCATCTCAAAAGCAAGCAACCGTTGTCCAGTCTTTCACCAGATAAATACACCACGATGCAAGCGGTTGTTGTTCTTTGCAGTATTGTTCGATAATTTGAACATTTTTTCCTTTCCGCTGAAGTTCGAAATAAGCTTTTACAGGCATTAGAACGATCAAGCCTCTGCAGGCCTTTCCTGTCAATAAATGTTCTAAAGTTTGTCATGTTTTCTTTTTATCAGCACAAACCTGCTATAACAATTATCGGTTATAACTGTGGTATATCCGTGGCACTTCAATATTGTTATAAGTGGGTTTGACTGTAGTGCTATTTCTGGTATCGCAGCAGAGGGAAGAGTAAAAAGTAAAACAAGAAAATACAACATGTCTGCGGCCAACGTACAAAGCAAACAAGAAACATACAAATTTGCTGGAGTAATTTCATTATCTGTAATATTAATTACCAGCAATGGGAGATTAGTATTCCAGTTGTACATAGTGTTTGGAAATAATGATGATTTAAACAACCTTGTCTGAAGTGAAATTTTTTCTTGTTTCTGAGACACCCATTCCATTCCCTATTTTACATTGTTGTACCATATACTCTCTTTCCATTCATACCTGCCAGCAACATATTGGGTCGCTAAGTTTTGCCCTCTTTTCAGCTTGATAACGCAACGGTGGCCTAGTCGTTTGAGCATCCGCCTCGCACGTGAGAGGTGCAGGGTTCGATCCCCAGTGCTGCCTGGTGCCCACCGGTGATACAAAGGGTACAAGCTTTCCCCTGGCCTGATGCTTGGCTTATTTAGGGTGAATTGCTTGGGAAATGAGTCTTTGACCTCACCTTGAGAAGACTAAAAAACACCTTGTGCCATGGCACCCTTTGGCCACAGATGCCCTTAAACCATAAAAATTCATCTTTCCAGTTTCTTTTTATTGAGGTTTGTTGGTGGGTCCCATGCAGTCAGCCCATGATCACTTTCTCTTATCACATTCTTTTCCGCACATCTTCCTTGCACAGAGCTAATGCTTAAACTTGGGTTTGTGTAACACGCCCCTTCAGCATTTTCAGAAAGAACATTTGCAAATTTCCTGTGCCTGACGTTTCACTGAAACACTCAAATGCATCTGGTTTCCAAAGTGCACTTTTGTCTGTTTCTTTTATTTTAAATTTTGATAAAAATGTGTAGTGATGTGCAGTTAAAAAAGCAATGGCTTCCATTGGAAACAACTTAAAGCTCCCAATGGAATATACCTGTGTACCTCCGTAATTCACTGGCAGGCCCATGTAGCATGATACAGTGTGACCCTCTCCCCGCATGCTGGACAACTGCCAACTTAAGTAGTGGAATGCATTTCGCTGAGCATATATACAGGCATCGGTATGTGCCGTTTGATGCGCTGGCGCGAAATTACAGCCTGTTCCTTAGTTAACTTGGACTTCCAAGGTGGACGGCATCGCCTAACCGTCTCGATGTGCTTGAGGATATTGCCGAACATCTGGGGTACCGGAATGTGCCCCAAAGCGTCAGCCTCCACTCAGTTAGTGTTACCTCCTGGAACAAACACCACATAATGTGGGTACCAGGACACACCAGCCTGCCTGGGAACTATACGCGGCTGATATGCCATTGCTCAAACTGAAGTACAATCCCAGGCAAAAAAGCCATGAAGTCCAACTGGTCTTGCCAAATGCAAAATTCCCAGTCGTGTATTTTGAACCAATAGGAAGCTCCATTGGAATGCCTGTGCAGTCAAATAAAATCCACTGGCTTAAAAGTTTGACTTTCCAATTGGAAAATTTCCATTTGGAAAACGTGCACTGAGTGAACTTTCTCTTCATACCCTGTTCATGGGACCCTCCTCCTGGAGCCAGCCAGCAGCACTTGTCTGCCAAGTGAAGCTCTTTCTTTTAATCAAAACTGCAGTAATGGTGCAATGACAAACAATGCAGCAGACAAAGCTGCATGCTAGTTTCTTTTCTACAAGAACCTGATTAGTTCACTGTTATGTGATCAATATGTAGACCTCATGCATAGAAATCATTGGATTCCCAAGCAATAGAGGCCATTGGATTCAACTGGGCTTTCAAAATTCTTAATTGTGTATTTGGAATCGATTGCCAAAGAAAACTCAAAGAAAACTCGAACAGTAAAGACCATTGGGTACAATCCACCTTTCCAGTTTAAAAATTCTCGCTTGTGCATTTGGAACCAATTGACGTGCTGGATATTTCTTTTCCCTGGTTGTTAACGACAGCTACAACCGCCGCTTCTCTGTCTCTGTACGTGGAAGCATCTACGTAGAGGACGTTTGATTTCTTTGCCAGGCTCTGGCCTAGAACTCTTGCCCTAGCCTCTCTCCGCCCTGTGTTGTGCAGGGGCTCATGTTTTTTGGTATAGGGCTGACCACGAACGTTTCCCTAATCTTTTGTGGTATGTCAGTTGAATTCTTGATCTCTCTTATTGCATCTCGGTGACCAAGTCTCGTTAGTAGGTGCCTTCCTACCTTGTGCTAGCCTGACTTTCTGAAAGAATGTGGCCGCTTCGCTGTGTTCGTTATAGGTGTTGAATACTCCTAGTTCCATGAGCTTTTACGTGGATGCTCTGGGGTAAGTCCTAGTGCGATCTTATATGCTTTCCTAATTTGGGTGTCAATTTGATTGACTTCAGCATGTCAATTAGGGTTGGTTGGTTTATAGGGTTTAACGTCCCAAAGCGACTAAGGCTATGAGAGACGCCGTAGTGGAGGGCTCCGGAAATTTCGACCACCTGGGGTTCTTTAACGTGCACTGACATCGCACAGTACACGGGCCTGGACTGGGGATATAGACACGGCAGAGGATGTGGCAATATCTTTAGCCATCAAGGAAGCAAACAGAAACAACAAGATGTGATACAATAGTAACAGACTCGCAGGCTGCATGCAGACGCTTCCTAAAGGGAAGAATAAGCAAGCAGGCCGGCACCCTCTTCAGGAAGGCGACAAATCTCAAAAACAAGCAGAGATATGGTATGGGCACCTGGGCACGGAGGAGTGGAGGAAAACCTTAAAGTTGACACGATAGATCGAGGTTACACAAATTGAGCGAGCGACGACAAGGGGGAAACCATCACTACTCCGAACAGCTACGGAGAGCTCACCATGTCTTGGAAGTTAGAAGGACGCCGTAAATACCTGTTTCCCCACAAGACACTCACAAGACATTAGGCAACTACATGGAGACGGCTGCAAACAAACTCATACCCAAGTCACTACATATACAGTAAGATTTGGCCTACGCAATACACTCTAGAATGCGTGTGGTGCGGAGAGATAGCCACCCTCTACAACTCCACATGGGGCTATCGGCGAGCCCGATAGAGCCCAAAATTACGAACCCGTCAGTCGAGCAGTGGGAGGAGCTTCTGTCCTGCTCCGACCCGCAAGATCAGCTTGCGCTGATCGAGCGGGCTGAGGAGGCAGCAAGAACCAATGGGATCCTATACCTAGGAACACCACCTGCTGCTCAAGACCCCAACCTCTAAACCCCGTCTCATTTTGTAGAATAAAGTTTTATTCCGCACTGCAAAGGGTGTACGGGTGCGTCCTCGAAGCTCAGGTCGGAGGCCGTTGATCGAAGACGCGTCACGGCAGGCACACACCCAGGAGTCGTTGTTGTTGTTGTTGTTCACCTCATGGGATGGCGCATACCCACAGAGGGGGATCGGCCAAGAAGAGGGGTGCATAGAGAGTTTTTGAGATTTACCAGGAGTCACTGTGGGACCAGCACCGCACTTCGTTCACCTCTTCGTCGAACCGCGTGAACGGATGCCGGTCGTTCCCATTACAACTACTACTTAGAACCAATTGGATGCTCCAGTTGGAATGTCCAAATAGATATCACAATTGAATCCAATTGGCTGTCCTCCTGAATGTATTTGATTACAGTTTGATCCAATTGGAATGCCCAGTTGAACCTAATGGGTTTTTTACCTGGGAATTCCAACTGGACTTGCCAATTCGAAAATTTCTAGTGCATGTGAAACCAATTCGAAGCTCTAATTGGAGTGTCCAACATATTGAAATGTCCAAATAGACATCCCAATTGAATCCAATTGGCTGTCCTCCTGAATCTATTTGATTACAGTTTGATCCAATTGGAATGCCCAATTGGACCTAATTTGTTTTTTGCCTGGGAATTCCAAATGGACTTGCCAATTCGAAAATTTCTAGTTGTGCATGTGAAACCAATTTGAAGCTCTAATTGGAGCGTCCAATATATTGGAATGCTCTAGACAACCCAGGCAAAAAAAAGACTATTGGGTTCAACTGGGTATTTCAATTAGACCAAAGTGGAATGAAGTCGACTCAATAGGGAATCATAAATCTAATTGGGTAGCCCATTTGGTTTCCCTACTTGTAGTTGGGCAGTCCAGTTGGCTCTGCTATTTCAAATGGATCATGCAGTTGTGATTTAGACATATATCTCTCAGTTGGTTGCAAATGAGCAAGTGGAAATTAAAAATCCAATTAGAAATCAATGACTTCTTTGAATGAGATCAGCATATTGCTCTCTACAACACAGAGCATCGAACAAATTAGGCTCTTGTAAAAACATATTAGCAGCGTAATCTGCTGAATCGTTTTTAATGTTGCCACCACCACTGCAGTCACGATCAAATAAAATAACTTTTCTTATCAAACAAATATGCCACTGAAAGTATTTCCAATGACTTGGGATTGTCATTTCATCATGCTTAACCATGACCACTTGGAACTTGGAGTTACTCTTCTTACAGGTGTTTATGCACAAATGGAGCTTCTGATCAGCTCCAAATACACAATAGAGGGTTTACAAAAGTAGGTCTGGCAACAGTGACAGGCACGCTGACCTCGCCTGACCCCGCGGTGGCGGCCATCTTTGGATCGCTTCGTCCGTCCGCTCCGTGTCCGTCCGTCAGTGCCCGCCGTTGTGTCCGTGCTTATAACGTTGTCGCCAAGTGTACTGTGCGTGGAACGGATTTTCAATGTCAAGCGAAGTCCTTTCCTGGTCTAGGGACCTCTCTTTTGTCCCTGACGGTTTCTGCCAGCGACGGCTAGAGGCATATTTTGAGAGCCGAGGCGTGGTGTGATGCGTTATAGTGAAGTCTTTCCCCGCATGTCTGCGTATTGCAATAATCCACTTCTTTCTCAAAGCCGGGTTGCTTGGGAAACCATGGAAGGAGACCTGCACAAATAATAAACAGGTTTTGTCAACAAGCACCACATTGTAGCTGTGGATGCTATACTTTATAGCGATACTGGAAAATCTGATCACACGAACTCTTGCGCGAAGCAGGCATGGCGCGGTGATAGCTGATTTTTAAAATTCCTTATCATTTCAGCACAGTTCCATTTTCCCGAGGCCGCCCATTTCAGCTCTTGCATATGAGGTTAAAGCTTGAAATGTCTACTAAAAGAGGAAATAAACAAGAAATCGTCATCTTTACAAAACCAACTGACTTTTCGGGTGGCTGTCAACTAAGAAACCATCATGGGATTCGAGAAAACCCACTAGAGTGAAACGCAAGCTTCGTTATTTTGTGGATCGCGCTGGCAAGTATTCATAGGCACAGACTACAAACCTGAGCTGCGCGCTCTGGACGCGTACCGGACTTCGCACACGTCACCAGGCGATAACATCTTTTGAAACGGGCTGGATGTGAGCATGACGCTACACGTGTGATGCCTCATCTTTTCCTGCTTTACAGGACGCCGCGGCTTTGGCAGGCGCTTTTGTAGCGTGAAACAGGCAGCTTGGGCGCCCTAGGCAACCATTTTGCCATCTGCACAATGCACGGCCATTTCACACAATGGTTTGAAAACTGGCTTCGGTAATCATGCCCTTGTAATAAGTCAAATAGAGAATGGCGAATGCAACCCACGTACAAAAGGCTCCAACGGATCTATTCGAGCTTTAGCGTTCGTTACACATGTATTGCTCCTTCTCCAGTGTCATTTTCCATCTCAGCACAAGCTTTCGTGAAGTTCACAAGGCTCCATTGCACGCAAAACAACCTCGCTGTTTCAGGTGATCGCGATCGCGTTCTATGAGCTATCTCCCAGTCAGAGGTACATGCCGTAATGCCTGACATGCTGCAAGTGACACTTGTAAAGCCGATCAAGAATGCAAACTAACGGTCGTATACACACCTTGTTTCCGTGCGCGTCTACGACGCTGCGCTGGCTGCAGAAAGGCACGCAGCAACATGCTGGCATTCCGAATGGAGCTTGGTGCTAGCACCAACTGTTGTGATGCCAACAAATGACGCAATAACTTGCGGGAATTCCAATGAAGCTCGCTGTGCTTGCACGAGTTCCACGAGGGCTCACGTTGGCGCGTACTCTCCGGGTACAGTGAACTGTCCTCCGAGTACTCCGGGCGGCGCGGACGGACGGACTGAACCAAACATGGCCGCCGTGCGCTGTTCATGTTTTTCTCACTAGATGGCGCTAACTTTTGTAAAGGGTCTATTGGAAATTTCCAGTTCTAAGCTAACATGGTTTCTGGGCAGTCTTTTGAACTGGAGCTGGTTCCAAATGCACAATAAGAAATTTACCAATTTCATTCCTGCCATTCCATTTCCAAATGGAAGAACCAATTGTGCTGCCCATCTGGAAGTAGGGAAACCAACTGGACTATCAAAATCAAATTGTGAGTCCAGTCAGATGTCCTATACAGTCCATTTCATAGGATGCAGTACATTTAATCCCTGTTCACAGGTATTTGATGTATTTTACAGCCGTGTAGAATGGCCTTATATACATATATATAGCGTTTTGGAGGACCGATGGTCCTCTGATCGAAATGTCGAATCAAATATAAATGTTTCCTTTAAGGGAGCGGATACTTCACTATATACGCTTTCAAGCAGCCAAGCCACAGCTAGCAGTTGTACAACTAGGGATATTTTGTTTACTGCTAAATTTCTTAGGAAGTGAAATCTGGGCCAGCTTGCATGAAGCAGTTAAGACAGTCTAGTTCCAAGTCTAATCCAATTCGCAGTCTTGAACATCTGTCGGTTTTGAGTAAAGGAAAGGCGCATATAGCTGGTTCCGCTTTGTCGGTGGACACCTCAAGCGCGCCACGAACGCCGACTTAAAGCTTGGCAACTCAACGTCGCCTTCAGTCGCTTGCATGAGAACCAGCGTTAAGCATTGTAGCGAATTACAACGACGATGCAGCGATTATAGCATTTTTTTGACGTCTGACGTCATAGCCATCGTTCGGAAACAAAAACCGAAACAACACGAAAGGAAAAAAAATGATATTTACCAAATACAGGCAAATACCACGAGGTGATTACGTATAGTAACGTCTTACATATTATTACAAGGAAGACTACAAATTAGTCAAGCAAGGTTAAAGCTTGGCGCTTGTCACCTTTCTGTTTCAAAGAACGTACTATCGTTCCACGATGCTTACGATGCCATCGCGCACATCGCCATCGGCAGCTGGCGATGCTTTTATTTGTCTACGTTTTGTGTACTATGAGTCATGTGACAAAACAACTGATGGTGGAAGTTCAGTCGGCGACGGCGATATTGGCGATATCTTGTGGCGTGGGGCGTTCGCAGTGACGCAAAAACGTTTTGGCAGTGCTATTTATACTTTACACGATCTGCTTCTGAAGTGGCAACATGGAAGCCCCACTTGCTAAGTGTTTAGATGAAGTGTAAGTAGTTTCAGGTGTTTCGCAGTGAAAGCGGTTACTGAGAACCAGAGCGCATAGTCTGAGCAGTTGTAGACTACAAGCTGTGCTTTCATGCACAGCTGATAGATGCCTTGCACACAAGTGCGCAAGTTTGTTTTGTTTCTTTCTAGTGTGGATTCTGGAGCAGTTGGAGTAATTTGCGCTGACAGGCATGGCCTTGCATTGCACAGTAAGTATGATTGCTGCGGCTTTTCCTCTGTGAGCCTGCTTCGAAAAGTCTTGCGCGAAGCTGCTTCCAGCCTGCGTTCGATTCACTTGCACCATCTGAAGTGGTGCAGGTCATTTCATTGCATTTCTTTTGGCTGCCGCTGGCATGGTTGTGGTTTTCGTACGCGTAACGCCCCATAATTTGACGTCCGAATTCTGCTATTTTCATTTACGATTTGCCGCAGGTTCGGGTCCAGTGCAGCTCAAATCTGCTGGAGTGATTGCAACATTGGCCAGTTTGGCCAAAGAAATCGACCCGTCATGTGACACCACGCCGACCATACACCTCGAATCAGATACCCTGTGCGTATTGCTCAAGCGCGGCTTGCTGCTGTCCTCTGTTGGCTTGTTATTGTTGCACAGATTTAGTTTTTGTACCTGTCAAGAGAAGCGTTGGCATGTTTAGTAGGGAGACTTGTGTTGTCACACTCAGTGCGATTTACGTGGTGGCATTGGCAGTCGAAACAGACAGGTTTCACTATTTGTGCTTTGGCACCTGCATGTTGCGGGCTTCCTTCACAGCCTGATGTGTTTGAGAAGCTATGATGCTGAGAAGCTATTTTCTGTGCTAGTACGAGCAAATGCTTTTTGATGGTTGACAGAAACTGAGGTGCCTGCAACCGTTTCTTGTGTTGTTCACTAAGCTTGGTTGTTATGAAAGCATGTTGTAGATAGGAATGTTGTTGAAATTTTGCATATGCTCTGTTGTTCGTTCATCGCTATACCAATTACCAAGTGTCCCAAATATTTAAATGTTGGCATGTTTATACAGTCGTGCCTTGTTGATATGAACACTTTAGTTCCCAAACAAAACTGTTCATAAAGCGAGTCATCCATAATAACAAATCGAACAACAGAAATCATTGGAGTAAAGCTTTTTGTGATTAAGGTCTCCTCCAGTACATGGCGGCGTACAATGGAGTGGAAATTAGACAAAATTTTGGGAGCTCCAAGTGCGTTATCCTGGCCACCACTATCTTTGATGCGGTGCAGTTTCAAACACTTAGTGGTCCATGATGCATGTGATGGCGTCTCATGGCGTGATGATGAATCCGCTATTATGGCCATTCACGTTCCATGAACTGCTAACACTTGTGTGTGCTCGCTCGGCTGACGGCTGCTAAATTCAGCTTTGAACACAGCACAAGCTAGAAATTTTCGTCACAGCCATTCATGCAATATGGCACATTGACCGGGCACTTTGGCAGTGTAAAGTATGAAAACACAATAAAAAGGGTCGTTACTCAGGCATTCACTTTTGCACTGCTTTTCAAGAATGTTCTGCATTAAAAATATTGGAGTGGAAACAACTGGTTGGGGCAGTTGAGATTTTGTTCTGGTTGATATTCATATGAATGCGACAAATATGCATGGGTCTCATAGAGCTCTGCACATTTTCATCCTGTCCATTGTCCGGGCAGCGAGTTTTCGTGTTAATGGGATGCAAGTATATCAAAAAAGTTTGGCCCCCAGAGAAATTGTCCATATTAAAGGTACACTAACGACAAACATAAATTAGCCTGCATCGGTAGATTACCATGTTCCAATCACAAAGAGAACATTCTCGCCAAAAACTGAGCTTTTATATGCCAGCAAATTTTTTCACCAAGAAACGAAATACTGGTGTTGCCATCAGCAGCAGATTCTGCAAGTAAAATGCGTACATCATCAATTTTTAGTACCGCCATTCACTTCAAAATGATGGCAGCCCCTTTTTTTCATTAATTACGTCACAAGTTTGAGCCAACTGGTGGCCAGATATCTAAATCCAGCTTTCTGTTTGCCCCGCCGCGGTGGCTCAGTGGTTACGGCGCTCGGCTGCTGACTCGAAAGACGCGGGTTCGATCCCAGCTGCGGCGGCTGAATTTCGATGAAGGCGAAATTCTAGAGGCCCGTGTGCTGTGCGATGTCAGTGCACGTTAAAGAACCCCAGGTGGTCGAAATTTCCGGAGCCCTTCACTATGGCGTCTCTCATAGCCTAAGTCGCTTTGGGACGTTAAATCCCAACAAACCAAACCAAACCATCTTTCTGTTTAATAAATGCGTTTTTTGCTGCCGGACAAGCATGAACATAGCCAGAAAGAGCCAGAGAATCTGTTTACTGAACAATTATTAGATGGAGTTGTCTTCTATGTCCCTTTAACGAAGCGCGACTGTATTTCCATTTCAGGAGATAAGACTGCACCTAAACAAATCTTTAGCCTTTTAAGTCATTAATTTCATAAAACAAGCTGTGCAATGATTGAGTTAACTTGGCTAACCTTACAATCTTGTACCCCTGTGTAATGCCATTACCTCCTTGTGTAATGCCATTACCTCCTTATGTAATGCCCCGAAGAGAGACTTTTAAGGCAATAAACTGAACTGAACATTTCTGTTATAGTCAAGGCTGGTGATCGTGAGGACAAAACCTAGGCCATTATTGTGTAGACATCTCTTATTTTTGAGTTTCCAGTTCATGGAGGCAATATTTTGATTGGGCGTAAGTTGATGTTGGCGTTTGTCTTGAGTATACCTGGCTTTCTTGACAAGTTTTTCATCTGCCGCACACAACAGGCAAGGAGGGGACAGTTTAACCGCAGAGCTGGAATGTGAACTTCAGCCTTTCAGTTTTTATACTGACACCGAACCAGCTACTCTGCCCACTTGCGGTCTCTTAAAGGTGCACTGAAGAGGAATCTGAACTCGTCTTTTTGCCGCGGGAACTCGATCTACATGTTCTGAGCATTCTTAGAAACTTCCATTTATTGCCCTGTGTGGCTGATTTTCCTTATTAAATCGAATTAACGTCCGGCTCCCGCCTTTTTTTTTTTAATTCTCCCTCGTACGGTGGGCGGAGTCGACCAACGCTTGGAGTGCCTTTCAGCCAGCTCCGTGGAGGCTTTGCTTTCACTTTATTTTGTTTTTTAGGTTTCCGTGAATAAATAGTTTCATTCGCAGATAATATAGCCGCAAAATAAGCCCACAGAAATAAAAATACGCGCGGACTATTTGCTTCTACGGACTACTACGTATTACTCTGCCGATGGCAGAGCGGCAAGCTGCCGCGGGACTGGCTGAAAGGCACTCCACGCGTTGGTCAACTCCGCCCACTGTACGAGGGAGAATTAAAAAAAAAAGGCGGGAGCCGGACGTTAATTCGATTTAATTAGGAAAATCAGCCACACAGGGCAATAAATCGAAGTTTCTAAGAATGCTCGGAACGTGCAGATTCAGTTCCCGCAGCAAAAAGACGAGTTCAGATTCCTCTTCAGTGCACCTTTAACATTACACCTATAATTTATCTTTCCATAGCTTTGGTTTGGTTGAAGCCGAAACCTGTCTCCATCAGACTACAACTTCACAATTACTGTGACAGAACTTACCATGTGTGTGTTGATTGCCAAAACTGGCGACTGCAAGTGACAGCTTTGATCATTATTTGTCTGAAATAACCCATAACTATAAAAGTTTTGTTCTTCAGCAAATGCGGGGTGAATATTAGTAAGCGTGCAAACAGTGACATTACACACTTAAGGTTGTCCTTAGGAATTGCCCCGATTGAGGCCATGAAACATGAAATTTCGAAATTCATTTGCGCTGCAACAAAATGCTACCCAGCTGCGAAATTTGGCTCTGAAGATAATAAGACTGTGGAGTGCACACCATAAAAGTTCCAATAAAATCCACGGCTGTAGAAAAAACATTAGAGTTGCTCTTTAAGCACATACATGTATTGAAACACAGTAGGAAATATGAATTATGAATTGGTTACTACAGCTGAAGTGACATCTGTTCAGTATTGGGCATCTTGCCTGTTAACGTTGCATAAATTTTGATTCAAGCCAGTGTTCCTTACATACAGGAAGTCGGGACTGTGCATAGATGGAATATAAAGGAAGTGCAGTGTAAGCTGCTCACCAATAAGTTAAACACCAGTGTTGGACTGTTGAGAGCAACAGACTGAATAAGATAGCACTCTAAATGAGACATTTGGTTGTGCATTAAGCAATAGGAACATGCAGGGCATTGTTGCACGGACTAAAACCGTACCACAGTTTTCGTAAAAAGGTGGCATTTGCTATCGCAGAAAGAAAACTTATGTGCAACTTTGACGTAACATTTTTGGCATGATGCAAGTAATGTGTATTAACACTTTCAGGCCCTGAATCCTGGACAGAGGTGTGGTATGCGCAGCCCGTGTATACCTCGTCTAGTACATTGTGACTATCAGTGAAGTTTGTCAGTTCACCGCTATTGAGGTTACATCGTTGAGTATTGTTACACTTCACATGTGTAGGTGCTTTTGATATCATTCTAGTTGTAGTAAAACTGGCGTCCAGCAACGCTGTTTTACTTATCTCTAGATGCACACCAACTGGCCTCAACAGCATCAGGTTAGCTGTGCCATCTAGCTTAACTTACCCTGATGAAGGGATGTATTATTGCAATTTTCACAGAAAGAGAACAGCAGTGCAGCTAGCGCACAAGTTCGAGAGAACAACGCACTAGTGGAAGACATTGCTTCATGCTTGTAGTGCTCATTCTACTGTGAACAAGTTGTGAAAAGAAGTATGGTTACTAGCTAAGCTAGATGGTGGGCACTGCTATGTTTCAAAAGTTTCTTTATTCGCAAGTTTCACATACTGTGTTGCCACCTTGTGGCTATGCCCAGTACCACTCAAGAAATGCCAATGATTGGTGATAGGCTCCTGCCAAGCTTCTGTGTAGTCAATTTAGTCGCGCAGCATGTTTTTCTGCACATAGCCATGGCAACAGTGTATTTAATATCTATGTGCTAGGCACTTATCCAAAGGGGGGCCTAAGGGAACCCAGGCCCCCTTCCCTGTATGCAAGAATTTACTCTGGGCCCTTCCCAAAAAAGATCCTGGTTACGTGCCTGACACGTACAGTCGTCAACATATCTGTCCAGAGTGCTTGAACAACACACAGGGGAGTACACCTGTGTCATTTGTGAGTGGTTTTGGGCTTGTAACATGACTTGATTGTGCGTTAACGTTCTCATGGATTGCGCCCATGGATTGTGTTTAACTTGTCATGCTTTAAAAGCTATATCAGGCCTTCTAGGCAGTGGTGATTGTCATAAATGCATGACAGAGCATGCCGTTCATGGCTGTGGGCAAGTGCATGGCTGACTGTATATGATATAAAACAAAAGCAACCGCATTTTCTTTCTACCGCACAGCTCGAACTGAAAGGCAAGATAAACCTGCTGACATTCCCCCTAGATTCTAAGCCCAAGAAGGAATGGACATTCAAGCTTCATATTGGAAAACCTGTGACCAAAGCTGTGACTGTTTACAGTGTGCATTTCAGCTCTGATGATTTCATCTGGAGCACTACTGGCGAGCTGTGATTTTGACTGAAGTTGTGTTCAAGCCTTGTGGGAAAAATTTTTCAGCAGTGACTACTTTACTACGCAGGTACATTCTGAAGAAGAAAGAAGAAGTCGTGTATGAAATTGTACTGCTTCACTGTCTGTATAGCCCGAGTGCCGCGCAGCTCCTGGACTTTTCTAACGGCGTGCTCGGGCGTCATCTTGTCATCCAAGTTGAGCAGAAGGCTGCGCGATTCAATGTTTGCAATGTTTGCAGTCAATAGTTGCCAGATCCGCATGAAATTCAGAGTGTGTACAGAACTTCATGGAGATGTGGACCTACCTCTGCAGCTGATACCAGCAGCTATCATTATTTGTGGTACTGAAGCATTAGGACTTGTGGCTTTTGTTCAAGGCATAGCTATCTTGCTTGTCAAGCAATTGCGCTATTGCTGCTGGAAAATGTTCCTGTCAAAGTATGTCCGCAATTTATGCCGATAAGTCATTGCCCTCCAGTGATGGCCCAAAACAAGTTATCAAGGCTGAATTGTGCATTGTAGATCATCATTGCTACTTTGTATATGTTCTTTTTTGTTTTGCCCAGACCACGATTCTTTGTGTTGTGCTTATCTAGATGCGACAGCAATAAACCCCCCACCTTAACAAAAAAGCAACAACATATAATTGTCTTCATCTTGCTATCAACTTGAAAACCAGATGTAGTGCAACAGTGTTCATGTGTAGGATCTGTGCAGAGCTAAAGCCACGCTTATTTATGTGTTTTTTTTTTTTCATTCCTACAGGGACATCTTGATCCAACAGAAAGAGCTCGTCACAGTGGCCGTGTACTCTGCAGCTAAGAAGTAATATTCCGCATTATGGCTCGCAAGTATTGTGAAACCTCAGCGACACTTCTGTTAATAGTTTGCAAATAAAATCAATGTATGTTTTTTTTTTACCTTGTTGCATCTCCTGTGTTTTCACTGTTCCTAACACACTGCATTGTCTCAGCACTAATTTTTTCCACCCAGTAAGCACACTTTGCTAAGGTGTAGTACGTGCCTCATGGCATATACATTTTAATTGCCAACCAACCACAAATGTTTTAAACGGTCACAGCTGATTTCAGCGCAGATTGCGCGAATCAAAAATATAAAAAAAAGTGCTGAAGCCAACAGTTCACGCGTTCGCAATGCTGGTTGCCGCCGCTTTCAGGAACTCGTCCCGGGCGCTCCTGAAGTCGTGTATGAAATTGTACTGCTTCACTGTCTGTATAGCCCGAGTGCCGCGCAGCTCCTGGACTTTTCTCACGGCGTGCTCGGGCGTCATCTTGTCATCCAAGTTGAGCAGAAGGCAGGCGGCGACGACGCCCGTTCTGCCTAGGCCTCCGAAGCAGTGAACCAGCGCCCGCTTGCCCTGTTGAATAGCCTCGCCTATCTCGCGGAGAATGTCCAGTAGCTGCCCTATGCCGGGCGGCAGGCCGTCCGGCACTGGGTGGTGGTGTACAGTCATACCGTGGCTCTCGTACTCGGCCAGCAGTGTCGGCACGCGGTAGAGCGACAGCTCACCGCGCGTGCAAAGCACGAACACGTCGCTGACGTCTTCCAGCTTCAAGTACTCGATGTCGCGCGCGGCATCCCTCCACGTTTCTTTGAACCTGCAGCCGGGAAGGCTGCTGAGGCCGACGGAGTCTGGGTAGCCAAAGGATGACAGGTCCAGCCAGTCTATTTTGATGGGAGTGATGGGCTGCAGGCAGTCTCCGGACACATCCTCGTCATCAAAAGTAGCCATTTAGTGAGGGAAGGGTCACTGCTTTGGATATTTTCTTCTTAAAGGAAATGAAGACGTCGAAATGAACTGGGACGGCTTGCGAAACCAAGAATGTTCCAAATGCGCGCGCGCGCCTTTAGGCACCGTCTTGACTTGATTTCGATTAACCTTCATCTTTCCTCTGTAAGGGTTAGTCAGAGCGGCCAGCTTTGATTAAACTTAACTTGTGCAAAATCTTTGTTTAAAAAATATTTATATTCTAAAAACATTGTAACATGTGATGTGCATAATAAATTTTCAGAAAGCGCATTCAAGTAATGCGCGTTATTAGGCTACTGTATCGGCAACATTGGTAAAGAGAGGGAGAAAAAAAAATTGTTTACCATGGCGGACAGCGTGGATGCAGCAGCAGGCGGCGATTCCATTCGCAACATGAAGGTGTGTAGAGTCTTTAGCTTATTTTTTTCACTCTAAAGTTGGCTGAAGAGACAGTCACTCCTTCTGCTATGCAAGTAAAAGCATGCAGCCTCTAAGCATAGCACACGCCCGTGCGATAAAGTGTCACCGCTGGCGTCTGTTTTCGCAGGGTTAGCGTTGCCTTTGAATATACAACAAAGACTGACAAGGAAACCTGTGATGTTCTTATTTCAGGTTGCTGACTTGAAAAAGGAACTTAAAGCCAGGGGCCTTTCCACAACTGGCAACAAAAGTGAGCTGACGGAACGCCTCGAATCTGCGCTTGGCCTGCCCAAAGGTAATTTCGCGGGGGACTGCGTTGCGCCAGCTTGTAACCTACTTGGTTCTTACGTGCTTTCTAATTTGGCATAATTTTCTTACGTTGCTTTTCTTTCTTCCGACAGACATTAATGACGTGCAGCTGGACGGTAAGCTTTCATCAAAGTTTTCTATATTCATTGTAGTAGTAAATTGGAAAGTTTGTCATCTTTTCTATTTTTCGGCAAAACACGGTTATAACAACGGTATTTCCATGGCACTTCAATATCGTTATAAATGGGTTTGACTGTATCCGACTGGGTGATACATACGAGGTGGCATGTTTTTGAGCATGCTACATCATGCCATTGCAGCTACATCAGTGTGTTTTATATTGGCACCGATATCTGCGTGAAAAGAAAAGGCTGCTTTTCGGAACTATTTTCATTGTGGATGTCATCTTCGATATGTGGTGAATCGGCAACATGTCGGAAAAAGGGGTGCTGAAACTTGGTTTTGCAGAACCCTTAGGTCCTTTGGAATGCTTTCTGCATTTTGGTTGCCTAAATTCATGCATGGCTGAACTGACACCCTTCCTTTAGCCACTTATTGGTACTAATCATGCTCTGATCGTTCACAGCAGACTTTTCTGCCAATTTATGGAGACCACCTTAGTATAATCTGTGATTCTCTGGTGACATTGCCTTGCCTATGCAGCTAAAAAATAATGTTCTGCTTTAAGGCCGACATGCATTCTGGAACCTCAGTGACAGTTCTGTTAATAGTTTCCAAACAAAGTCCATATATGGCCGCCGCGGTGGCTCAGTGGTTATGGTACTCGGCTGCTGACCCAAAAGACGCGGGTTCGATCCCGGCCGCGGCGGCGGAATTTCTTTGGAGGTGAAATTCTAGAGGCCCGTGTACTGTGCGATGTCAGTGCACGTTAAAGAACCCCAGGTGGTCGAAATTTCCGGAGCCCTTCACTACGGCGCCTCTCATAGCCTTAGTCGCTTTGGGACGTTACACCCCATAAACCAACCAAACCAACCAAAGTCCATATATGTTTTTCTTTTGACCTTGCGGCATCTTGTTTGTTTTCACTGTTTCTGAGATTGCACTCTCTCGGCACAAATTTTTTTTTCTCACTAAGCGCACCTGGAAAGGCGTAGTGAATGTTGCGCAACATGTGCATTTTTAATCGCTAACCAACCGTAAGTGTTTGTAGCGGCCTCTTCTCATTGCAGTGGCAGCACAGACTGCGTGAATGAGAAAGTATGAAACTGCTCAGTGCACTCGGGGCTCAAATTACCAAGCATGGCCCTAGGCGCCCAAAGCAGAACGGTGGGCCTAAAATGAATGCACAGAAAACTAAGTCATGTTCAACAGTCTCTGAAGAGAAGAGCAGGATCAAAAGAGTGAAATATCGAGAATAAGAATGGAGTGGAGTGCATTGGGCACATACTCTCTGATGACGAATGGCAGTCTTCCAGTATCCCTCGAGAGGAGAGTATATATCAGCTGTATCTTCCACCATACAGCTGTTATTCTCTGATGACGAATGGCAGTCTTCCGGTATCCCTCGAGAGGAGAGTATATAACGGCTGTATCTTCCACCATACAGCTATTCCTTTTTAATTGAATTTGGGTATTTCTTTAAAGTAGTGTAGACACCTCATTTTGGTGGCATGTTTTCTTCTCTACAATTATGTGGAAGACACTACTACACATGATTTGCCTACGACCGCTGAACGATGGCTGTGATGTCAAAGGGTGGTTATATGTCAGATGAGGCAAGGAAAAAACATTGATATAATCGCTGCTTCATCATTTTAATTCCCTACAGTGTTGAAGCCAGCCTTCTTCAAGAGTTGGAGTGACAACGAATGTAGAAGCAACGATTATATTGCCCTTTTTCGTGCCTCATGTGATCTATAACCACACTTGACGTCACAGTCATAGTTTGGCTGTTGAAACCGAAACTGCGTGAGAAAGAAATTCGATTGTAAGTTATTTAGCGGTTGTATGAGAACACCACGTGTCAGTAAATGTATAATAATGCCTCACACATCATTACAAGAAAACACGCACCCAAAAGCGGTGTGTCTATACTCCGTTAAAAGCCACACATCTGCGTGCTTTATTTTGCATGCAAGTTAGGCAGCAAGAGAGGAAAGCCAAGACACATCAGGTTCTTGAGCACCTTTTGGAAGTCTGTGGGTTTCCCTGAATTTATAGATATCAAGAACCCCCTGACTGAGAAGTATCGCAGGGCGAAGCTTTTTTATGTGAATTTCTTTTGGAGTAGCACTATTGATGAGGACATCATTTTATTATTATCGGAGTCCATGTATGTACCTGGGGGAGCCTTTCAGTGCCTCTTCTGGGGTGAAAATGTGGCTCGTGGCAAATGTTGTATTGCGTTAGCTCTGCTGGTATTGGCAAGCATTGTTTGCATGGCATCAGTTTAAGGAAAGTGTGAGAGCTGTTTCTTGAAGAGATTGTGTATAATGTGGCTCCAGCAATTTTCAGTTTTCCGGGTCAGGATTTAGGTCGCATAGAATGTTACGCCCAATTTCTTTCCCTCTATTTTGCAGAGGGCCTGGACCAAGGTGTGGATGTCAATGAAGATGAAGCTCTTCTCGAAGAGAGTCTGCTCTTGCCTACCGAGGGAAAGGCGAACAATGGGGACGTCTTTGCTGGCGAGGAAGAGCTACTGGCCGCCACGCCGGTCTCAAAGGAGCCGCCACCCACTGCTGCAAAGCTTGGAGCACCAGCCAGTACTCCTACTGCCACTGCCCCAACACCAGAGAAGCCAGCCATGACCACTTCCAAGGATCCGGCACCGGAAGAGAGTGATGCCAAGAAGACACGGATCAAAGTTACAGCCTTATCGGAAAGCACTGCAGCAGATGAGAAGACCAGTGCTTCCAAGGTTCCCACAAAGGGACTCTCTGCGGAGGAGGTGCGTAGCGGCCAAGCCGTTTGTTACAAACATAGAAATGTTTACTGAGGAAACTTGCTGTTCTAAAGCGTGAGATAATTCAAAGTATACATCCTCTAGATCAAGTGCAGGAGGAGGGGTTGATTAGTACTATTATCTTACAGTCGACTGAACAATCGCAGCGCCTCGCGTGGTATTTCGTTCAATCTTTCTTGTGTCATGGTTGCTTGTCTCCGCTGTCACATGTTGACATTTTTTTTTTGTGGCAGGTTTTTTTGTGGTACAGTAAAGCGTCTTAAATTTGGAATTAAGGGAGTGGAAAAAATCTCCTGAATCATTTCAAGGTAGCGTGTAGAAACTTGTGGCATGGAAACTGCTACGACAGTGACCCTTGCTGTGCTCTTCAGCAGACGAGGAAGGGAAGAAGTCAACAGTCATAGAAACTGAGGAACTTAGAACTGAGGTTCAGATCACATTGGTAGCGTTTGGTTGTTCTCCTTTATGTAAAAGTCATCATCGTCAGCAGCAGCAGCCTGACTATGCCCACTGCAGGACAAAGGCCCCCCCCCCCCTATGACTCTCCAATTAACCCTGTCCTTTGCCAGCGGCGGCCACCATATCCCTGCAAACTTGTTAATTTCGTCCTCCCGCCTAACTTTCTGCCGCCCTGTGCTATGCTCGACTTCTCTTGGAATCCACTTCGTTACCCTTAAGGACCTGCGGTTGTCTTGCCTTCTCAATTACATGCCCTGCCCAAGCCCATTTCTTCCTCTTGATTTCGACTACGATGTCATTAACCCACGTTTGTCCCCTCACCCACTCTGCCCACTTCCGGTCTCTTAACGTTACACCTATAATTTTTCTTTCCATAGCTCGCTGCGTGGTTATCCTTAAGCTGAACCCTTATCGTTAGCCTCCACGTTTCTGCCCCATAGGTGTGTACTGGTAAGATACAGCTTTTGTGTTCTGTTCTCTTGAGGGATATTGGTAAAGTGCCATTTGTGATCTGAGCGAACCTCCGATATGCGCTCAACCCTATTGTTATTCTTCTAGTTGTTTTCCTCTCATGATTCAGATCAGGGGCCACTACCTGCCCTAAGTAGACTTATTCGCTTACCATTTTCAGCACCTCGCTACAAATTGTGAACTGCTGTTCCCTTGCTAGATTGTTGAACATTACCTTGGTTCTCTGCATGTTAATTTTGAGTCCTATTGTTCTGCACTGCCTGTCTAACTCATTGATGATGCTTTGCAGCTTATCTCCTGAGTGACTTATTAAGGCAATGTCATCAGCGAATTGGAGATTACTAAGGTATTCTCCAGTAACCCTTATCTCCAACTGTTCCCAATCCAGGCCTGTGAATACCTGCTGTAAACAGGCGGTGAATAGCATTGGCGAGATCGTGTCTGTCTCTATGCCTGACGCCGTTTGTTATTGGAGCTTCATTATTCACTTTATGAAGGACTTAAGATAGCTGTGCAGCCGTTACAGGTATCTTCCAATATTTTCTCGTAAGACTCTTCTACACCCTTATTCCGAAATGCCTGCATGACTGCTGAGGTTTCCACTCAGTCAAATGCTTTCTCCTAATCAATGAACGATATACGCAGGGGTTGGTTATATTCTGCACATTTCTCTATCACGTTATTGATAGTGTGAATATGGTCTATTGTCGAGTATCCTTTACAAAAACCTGCCTGATCATTTGTTTGATTGATGTCTAAGGTTGTCCTGATGCTGTTTGCGATTACCTTAGCAAAATACCTTGTAGGCAACGGACATTTATCTGATCGGTCTAAGTTTTCTAGTCCTTGACTTCTCCTTTCTTATGAATTAGGATAATGTTGGCGTTCTTCCAAGCTTCTGGTACGCTCGAGGTCATAAGGCATTGCATATACAGGGTGGCTAGTTTTTTGAGCACAACCCCTCCGTCCTTCAAGAGATCTGCTGTTACCTGATCCTCACCAGCTGCTTTCCCCCTTTGCATTGCTCTTAACCCTTTGAGGGTCGAATTATTTTGAAGAAAACTTTCCCAGGTGGTTAAATTACTTTATTGCGGATCTTGAATCTACAAAATGTATATAATCGAGAATAAATAGTAAAAAAAATTAGGAACAGTACTTTGGTGACAGCATCACTCACAACTGGAAAATGTTCAATAGAATAGAATAGCAATGGTGATAAGCAAGCTAAGAGCAGCACCAATAAAGATAGAAATCAACTTTCGCCGCCTCTGCAAAACAGTGCCCACAAAGAGAAAACACGTTTCGCGCGACTCCGTTGCGATCCTGCGGCGGAATCGAAACCGCGTAGGCGCGTTGCCACAGAGGGCGAGAATACCTCGCGAGCAACGGTGATAAGCAAGCTAAGAACAGCGCCAATAAAGATAGAAATCAACTTCGGCAGCCCCTGCAAGATAGTGCTGACAAAAAGAAAACTCAAATTTCGCGCGATTCCGTTGCGATCACGCGGTGAAACCAAAACTACACAAGGGGTGTTGCCGCAGTCTGTGCCGCCGCGCTAAAGCTAGACATAAGTTCTGCTTATCTCCGTAAGAAGGCAGCACAAAATTCAAACACTTCTTGTAAGTCCTAAGAGGTGGCAGCACCCCCCAGTGAGCACGCGTTGTTCTTTTGGCGCAAAATTTCAAACGGAAGATCGAAACCCTACCCGTACGGCAAAGACCTTGCGGGACAGAAAACCGCCGCCGTACATATACGGCAAAAACCTTCAAGGGTTAAGGCTTTCTTTACTTCCTCTTTCGTTACTGGCGGGATGTCCCATTGCTGTGCGCTACTACATCTCTCATTAACGTGCTGATTACATTGGCTACTGTATAGATTTGTGTAGAACTCTTCAGCTACTTTAAATATTTTAGCCATATTGCTAATCACATTGCCCTCTTTGTCCTTTAGCACATACATCTGGTTTTTACCTGTGCCTAGTTTCCTCTTCACTGTTTTTATGCTACCTCCGTTCTTTAGAGCATGCTCGATTTTTTCCATATTAAGCTTGCTTATCTCGGCTACTTTGCCCTTATTTATTAACTTCGATAGCTCTGCTAGTTCTATTCTTTCTGTGGAGTTAGACATCCTCATGCTTTGGCATTTCTTAATCAGATCTTCAGTCTCCTGAGATAGCTTGCCGGTATCCTGTCGAACGATCCTACTGCCTACTTCTGCTTTGTACTGTGCAATGATAGCTGTGAGATTATCGTTCATTGTTTGAACATTAAGATCGTCTTCCTCAGTTAGAGCTGAATATCTGTTCTGTAGCGGTACCCTGAATTGCTCTACTTTCTCTACTACCGCTAACTTTTTAATGGGTTTCCGCTTCACTTACTTCTTATGTTCCCTCTTAGGTCTAAGCTAATTTGAGACCTTACCATCCTGTGGTCGTTACAATGCACCTTTCCTGCCCCGCCGCGGTGGCTCAGTGGTTACGGCGCTCGGCTGCTGACCCGAAAGATGCGGGTTCGATCCCGGCCGCGGTGGCTGAATTTCGACGAAGGCGAAATTCTAGAGGCCCGTGTACTGTGCGATGTCAGTGCATGTTAAAGAACCCCAGGTGGTCGAAATTTCCGGAGCCCTTCACTACGGCGTCTCTCATAGCCTGAGTTGCTTTGGGACGTTAAACTCCAATAAACCAACCAAACCAACAATGCACCTTTCCGAGGACCTCGACATCCTGCATGATACCAGGATGAGCGCAATAGTGTGAAGCCTATTTCATTTTTATTCTCATCGTTGGGGCTCTTCCACGTCAACTTCCTGTTCTTTCGTTTCTGGAAGAAGGTATTTATGGTCTGTAATTTACTTCTCTCTGAGAACTCTACTAATAACTCCCCCCGCTGCTATTATTGGAGCCTATGCCTTAGTTGCCTACTGGCTGCTCTCTGGCCTGCTTCTTGCCCACCTTCGCATTGAGGTCGCCCATTAGTACAGTGTATTGTGATTATACTTTGTTCATGGCTGATTCCGCGTCTTCATAGAAGTTTTCTATGATCTGGTCATCATGGCTGGATGTAGTAGGTGCGTAGGCCTGCACCACCTTCAGCTTGTACCTCTTATTAAGCCTAACTACGATATTGGCCACCCTCTCATTAATACTGTGGAACTCCTCTATGTTGCCAGCTATATCCTGATTGAGTAGGAATCCAACACCTAGTTCTCGTCTGTCCGGTAATCCATGGTAGCACAGTACATGCCCGCCCCTTAGTATTGTATACACCTTATCTGTCCTCATAACCTCGTTAAGGCCTATGGCATCACATTGAACACCCGCTAGTTCCTCGAACAGTGCTGCTGGGCTAGCCTCACTGGATAAGGCTCTAGTGATAAACGTTGCCTGCCAGGGTCAGTTTCCAATGGCAGCCTGTCCGGAGCCAGAGATTCTTAGCACCCTCCGCTGCGTCGTAGGTCTGACCGCCGGCTTGGTCAGTTGCTCCGCAGCCTTTGGGGACTGAGGGCCGAGGATTAATTGGTTTGTTCATAGAAGGTTGCGGCCAAGTACTGCACCAATGTGGCCAAATCCTGCTCTGGTGAGGAAGTGCGTTGTCTGTTCTGGTCACCGAGATCAGGCCGCACCCCAGGCCTGGTTATGCTATTCCATCAACACGTGGTGGAAAATTGCTCAGCACTGGGATTTGAACCTCTACGCCATTGCTGCATTATGTAAAAGTAGTGCTATGTAAAAATGATTGAGCAGTTAATTTCCTCTTTAAATCAGTACTGTCATAAAAAAAAAAAGAAGGTAACATTCCGATGTGTTTTTTTTTTTTCAATCACTGTTGGCTTCTTTACATATGAGGTTGAGTCAGATGGGAATAACTACCGTATTTACTCGCATAATAGGCACTCTTTTTTCGAGAAAATCCGGCTCAAAGTTCGGGGTGCGCCTATTACGCGGGGTAAAATTTTCGGAAATTTTTTGACTCGCAGAATTGAACATACTGCATAAACGCACTCGTGTATGGGCCGCACCCCGTTTTGCTGAAGAAAATATAAAAAAAAAATCTGTGTCAGAACCGCACCGAAACTTTCCACGACCCACGCGGGAATAGCCTTCGAAATGCACGCGCCGAGGCCTCTGCGATCAGCCCCGGCTGCGCGCAACGAGCGCTTGATCGTGGAGGCCACACACGCGCACAGGAGCTTCCAGACGCCGTCCACGGAGGGCGCCCGAGGCCAAGCTCATCATCATCGTTTTCCTCCACCGCAAGCTTTCGCTATTCATATCGCCATCAGCATCACCAGCTCGTTTTTTTGTTGCTGTCAAGTGCCGGGATCTGCGGTAGCACCCGAGGCCAAGCTCATCATCATCGTTTTCCTCCACCGCAAGCTTTCGCTATTCATATCGCCATCAGCATCACCAGCTCCAGTTTTTTTGTTGCTGTCAAGTGCCGGGATCTGCGGTAGCGCGTTAGTTCATTGTGGTTGTGACTCTGCCGCCGAGCGTTACTGTTTTAGCTCGACAGGCAAGCAATAGCTACTTAATAGCTACACGGCTGAGAGTTTGCTCTCGAACACGGCAAGCTTGCAACAGGTCGGAAGTTCGACGTGGCCGAGAAGTGCGGTAGTTGCGACTGCGGTGTGCCTAAATTTTCGTACGTGACTCCAAGCGCCAAGGTTTTTGCGGGCCTAAGTCGGGAACGTTTCTGGCCGGAGATGAAGTTTTCCAAACAGACGTTTAAAGTGAACATCCCTGAAAACTGTGTGCGGCTGTTCTGCGCGATGTCGTTGTACGTGCTGTGGGTCCGCAGCAGCTGCGACGGCAGCAGCACTAGTGAGGACTAGTAGTCAGTTCAGCGAAAACTTCGTTAAAATAAAGATTGGGAGGCGGGGGGGGGGGGGGGGAGGGGAGGATTCGGCTTGCAATCATGTAAATACAGTATTGATCACTCACAGTGCCAAGTTCGGGGTGCGCCTATTATGCGTGGAAATAAAAAAATCTGATTTTTTGTGACCAAACTAGGGGTGTGCCTATTATGCGAGTAAATACGGCATTTATTTCAATATTTATGAATTGCACATATTACCCTGTGCCATTGCTCTTTTAGATAGTTTCCACGGTGCTCTATACATGGTTTATAGTGCTTTGAAAGTGTGCAAATGCTTTTACAAAAAAAAAAAAAAATCTCCCTATTGTGCGTGTAGCCACTCGTGCATCATGTGCTGCACACCTTCACTAGAGGTGAACTTCTTCCCACCGATTGCCTCTTTTAATGGTCCAAAAATGTTGTAGTCACTGGGAACAATCTGAGAAGAGGGGCATTCAAAATTTGGGTGTTTGAATCTTTCACTTGCATGGGCAGAATGAGGTGCAGTAAAATCTCGTTAATTTGGCCTTCAAGGGCAAGATCAATGGTTCCAAGCTATCGAGTAGCCCTAAAAAAAACTGCCAAAAGTTGTTTGCATCACAGTGGTTTTTATCCAGTGAACGCCTGGATGATGGTTGTCTACATTAGAGGTGAATACCAAATGACAGTTTTTCATGGTTTTTTCAAGTGCTCTGCTTCGCGCACACTGTCAGGAATGTCGAAGGGTTGCTTCAATGTAGTAAACGTTTCAGTGGCTCTTTGAGAAGTGCAGCGCAGTTACAGTGGTTCCTCTTCACAAATAGCCACGTCGCATTTTAAAGATGATTCAGTGCATGGACTGTGAACAGTGCATTTCAGCGTACCGGAAAAAAGAAAGAAATATGCGTAGGCATTAAAACTGTGATGCCATCCCAGAATAAAAATAAGAGATAGTGATGGGTACCATGCAGCGTCCGAAATGGCGCAACTAGCCGATGTGCATGCCCGATGGCAGGTGCGGGATGGCATGAAGTTAAGAAAAGCGAATCTGGAACTATACGGCCGAGCTAAATTTGGCAGTGGGGAATTTTTGATTGCCATTTCATTGATTAAGGTTTGGGGAGGTCTATTTAGATCATCGCTGGCTGTGCAGGTCATACCTTGACGCAACCTCCCCGTCTGAATTAACCAGTGAGAGTCCGCCCACATTCGAATTAACGAGCGTTCAACGCCATATGCTGACATGGCTGTCATTTGGGACTGCGCTTCTAGTTCTAATTATTCAAATTTATAAGTTAACGGAGGTCAAATTAACAAGATTTCACTGTGTGCACTCATATTGCAAGAGAACACCTGTACGTGAGAAGTCATTTCGCTGATCTGATTGCAGGTGACTTTTCAGAAGCTCTGAGGATGATGTAAAGGTGGCCTTTTTTCCTTCAGTCATGTTCGGTTCCACAATTCATTTTTTCATTCATACTTCATTTTTAGGGCTGGTACTAGTGCAGCCACATTTGATCAGCTGACTCAATCCTCCCAAGAAAGTAATTGCCACTTCTTCCACATCACCACAAAATTTATTGCCAGGTGTCAGTTCGTCGTTCTTTTAACTCTTGGAAGTGGCATGGAGCCCATCTTGCATGCACATTGCGCATCTGTAAGGCATTACAACTAAGGCCCCTTGTTTTAGATGATGGTGCAGAAAATTGCAGATAGGAGCGTTTTCCAGGCAATTGTGTGTTCGCAGCCCAGTGCCCCCTTTTGTTTTCATGTTATTGTTCTGTACTGCAGGAGCAGTGACTGATGGCGATACCCTTGACAGCTCGAGTTTCATTACAAAATTTTACTGGTGCCTTGACGTGTTTTGCTTCCCCTGAAGAAGTGTAGCAAACAGACGTACCATGCAGTAACATACTGTCCAGATCAACAAACTTTTTTGTTTTCAGAGGATAGCTCTTCGGTCAAAGAAATTCAACATGCCAATTTCGGACACTGATCGACTCAAGGTGCGAATGGAAAGGTAAGTGTTTAGTTATTTCTCGTTTTCAGCTTTCTAGGGGGAATGTCGCATTAAATGCAGTCTTGCTTGTCCGACCACAAGTGGTTGGAATTTGTTCTGTCATTTGTTGGTAGATCCTTAAGTGCTGCTGCTTGGGATTTATATATAAGGGCCACACCTCCAAGTTGGCACCTGGTAAACGGAAGAAAAAAAAAGTCAGCCAAATGTTTCCTGTGCATATAATTTTGCCCGCACAGTACGTTCTGCTAGGAGTTGATAGATGATAATTACCTGCATTTCGTGCGGCCGCAGATACGTCAGCTGAAATTGTGAACACATGGTGCCGCAGTGCTGCTAACTCGTCCTGTGCGCTCGGCATTCGCACCAGGAAGGACAAAACATTATGCTGTGCTAAAGCTATAATGGGGTGCACGCACGCTAGTGGCGCGTCGCTGACGGAATATGCATAGGGTTATTCGTTTTCGGGTTTTATATTTTTTCAAATTCGGGGGGTAAAAATCGGGCGTTATTTTTCGGCTTGATAATAGGGGAGAAATCGGGTTTTTTGTGGAAAATCTCAGAAATTTGGGTTTTATCGGGTTAAATTTGCAAACTAATAATTTATTCCATTTGCTCTAACCGGAAGTATTGCAAAATTTGGCGTTTCTTTGGTAATTATTGCTCGCAGTGAGAGGCAACGGTCACTTTTGAGAAAAGAAACATTACATTCACGAGGTCTGGTCATCGACGTTCTACACGTCCTTATTAACATACATAATCATCTGCATGCGCAACATCTCGGTTTCCATCCGAGACCTGTCTGGTCTCTGCAGGTACCTTAGCTGAGAGAACGTTCGCTCAACGTCACAGCTGCCATTAGCTAAGCACTACAATGACAACGCTGCATTTGCTAGCCTTGGGTAACGCGCAGTTGCATTGTTCCAATAGTCCATCACTTAAAACACCTTCATTTGTGGGGCTTGCTTCCAGCAAGTACTGGTTAAACTTCTTGCGAAGCGAGCCTACAATGTCCATCACGGAAATAAAGAGAGGTCGGTAGTCATCAAACGACTCACTCAGCAGCCGCTTCCGGAACGGACCGAGTACGGCTCCCAGTTTCCACTATGTCAACTGGTTTTCTTTGAGACTGGAGGCACAACAATTCTGTGAGCACAATTGTTTCAGAAATCGGGAAAAATCGGGTTTTACCCGATATTTTAGGAACACGTTCAGGGCGCAAAAATTGGGTAAAATCGGGTTTTACCCGAAAACGAACAACCCTAAATATGCACCATAGTAGTGCACTGTGCATCCGATGTTGCTAGGCCTAGCATGCTTTGCATGAAGCCACAGCAATTGTGCTTTGAAGCTAGTCAAGGTTTCTCATGAAAAGTCTAGCCTTGTTACCAGTTTACCATTGCACAGCAGCCTCACATTCAAATGGATGTATAATTCATTTCTTCAAAGCCTTCAGCAGTGTAGCACTCAGAAAAGCAAGCCAGGCGAATGCAACCTGATACTAACGGCTGCAGATCACACGCGTGGTGCGCCGACCCGAACATTTAACCAAGGTATAATTACTGTCAGTTGAGTGCCGGATCATCGGCGGATTTTAATTGCTTTGACCGCTATTACGTTTGCTAGTGAACTGGTCTAGAAACCTGTTTTACTCCAGGCGGTTGATTCGCTCCAGTCATCAGTTGTGCATCCTATCATCCATGCTTCAGTGCGTTATATATTTGAAGGTTTTGCTTGGGCTGCGCTAATTCGTCATAAAAATGTGTATCGCAGCATAAAATGGGGAGGCGTAATGGTGGCTCGGCTGTAGTCTGAAAAATTTCACTGAAAAAATCTGGTCCCATGTGTGGGCTTTACGCCGTCAAAATTGCCAAAGAAGAGTGTGGCCCTTACACGAGTGTATATGGTAGTTTGCACTGATTTTCATGCGACCTAATGCAGCAGTTCTGAGACGAGATGTGGGTCTGTATGCCTTTTTGGGCCCTTGAAGCTCTTGCTCTGTAATGAAGCTGATTGGCAACGTAGCTATGTGTGCGTACTGAAGTAAGATGTGTTCGGATTGTGTCCAGCTTGTCCAGGGTCTTGCAAGTTTGTATGCAATTGTTGAAAAGACCTCTTGCAATGCAGCATTGCTTCTTTCTATTTTTATGTGTGCCCTTATGGTGAACTTATTTCTTAATTAAAGCTAGCTGCATGAGCTATCCTTTGCCATTTTTCTGCGCTCCTAAGTAGCCATCACCGATATTGGGGGGGGGGGGCCTGGCAGCTGTTGCTTATTGAACTTGGTTGTTGATTAGATGACCTTAATGTGTCCCAGTTGGGAGGTTTCAGCAGTACAGTGAAACTTCTTTATAGCGAAGTGGAAAAAATAGTAAGATAGTTCAATATAGCCGAAATTCGTATAAAATGTTGCCAGAAAACTTGCGATGGAGAAGCTAAATTTACTTGAAAGAACGGCAGCTGGTTGACATTTTTTGCAGCTTTAGCACCGTTTGGAAGCCGCTCGCGGCAATTGCAGAGCGAACGCTACTTAAGTTGGCTTTGTCGCACAGCGCCGCATCAGGCAGTGGCAGATCAAATGCCAGCCGTGTGGTAAACAGCGTTAGCTCTATAGAGTAAAAAATGCATGTTTTTGTTAACTCTCGTTACCACGGGAAAACGACCATTTTTCATATGTCTCAGACAAACAGTTTTTTTAGAAAAAGTGTGATAGATAAAATTATATAAAATGCATAACAGTAATTGAGATAGAATGCGCTTCATAATTAAATTTATTTGAACACATATTCTGCTTGAAATGCTGTGAAAAAAAATCAGTAAACACAACAAAAAATAAAAAAGAACAAATTTTGTGTTTATGTGACAACTTTCCAAACACTTGTACTAAAAAAATTCTAGAAATTACAAAACAATTCAAATTCTTTCTAAAACATGGCATTAAAGTTTGAAAATTATAACTTGAATAGTTTTTGAGCTAGTTTTTTTTCTTTAAGCCTCTTGAAAAGGCTCGTTTGAGAGTGCCCTTTATATTATTTTTACAGTCCAACAAAAAAAAAATTGGAAGTGTTATGTTATGCGCCAAACGAAAGCTTGGTAAGCGTGGTTTAAAAAATACAAATCAAAACTTAATTAATTTACGTCAAAAATTGAAAAAATATAAAGCACAACAAAGTATAGGTGCGATATTGCGATATATAGTATGCGATAAGTATAGCTGCGATGTAGCTGCAGAATCTAAATCCGACGTTACGTCTTCGTCCGAGGCACTGCTGCTCGGAGGATCTTGAAAATCAGCTGCAGAGGCTGAAGAATCACAAGCAGCGGGACTCTTCCGAGCGCACGAAGCGCCCGACCTCGACGCAACGCCATCCTCACCGCATATTATGTCGCAATAAGCCTATGCTCCAAGGGCACTTCAAAAATGCACGACTGGCGGGGAAATTACGAACTAGGCCGAAAATGGAACTATAACTGTCTGAACAACAAACCAGATGCGCCCGCACAAGCGGACAGGAAAAAGAAAGCGAAACTATCAGGCCAACGTTCCGGGATCGGTTTGCGCAGTTACAGCGTCTGAACCAAAATCCGACAGTGCAACATCGTCACCAGAGACTCTGCTACGCGTAGCATAGATAATAATTCCAGTCAACGCAGTAGAATTGCGCGCAGCAAGGCTTTTCCGAGCGCGCGCCGCCCGCGCGCCCGACGCCATGCACGGATCGTCCGCGCCGTACCCTTTGCTTCAAGGGCGTTTCAAAAATTCGCGCGTCGTGGGAAAATTGCACTCTACGCAGAAACCGAAACTGTAGTCTCTGAAGAACAACTTAGATGGCGCCACATCACCGTAACGGCTATAATGAGGAGCTTCGGTTCGCACAAACAGACCAGAACGAGGAATCTGAACACACAGGCGAGCGTTCTGGGCTCTCGTTGCCCAGTTTGAGCTTTGAAACAATACCTGACGATACAGCATCGTCGTCAGGGTCCGTGCTAATCGATACATCAAAAATATATGGTGCAAACGCAGCGGAATTGAGTGGAACGGGGTTTTTTCGAGCGAGCGCCATGATGGCTTGTTCGGAGCGCCTGACACCGCACCCCCAACTTCAAGCGCGTCTCAAAAATTGCCGCTTTTTGGCAAAAATATAAACAAAACAGGAAGTTGAAGTTCAATGTGTGAACAACAAACCAAATGACTCAGCAAGTCTGTAGCGGCTGCGGTCGCGCTGCCGTAGCGCTTCGAATTTTTCGATCACCGGTGATTGAAGCACAGTGGCGTGGTAACGAAAGAGTTAAAAATATGTAGGAACAGTTCGATGTGGCCAATAATTCATAATATCCATGTTCGTTGCTTTTAGGTTTGACTGTATATGCTAATGAACATCATTATTTTTTTCTGTTCTGCAAAACATGGTGTGTACTATTGGCGGAAAAAGTTAGCAGGATGCAAGTGTACCAAAAGAACTGTTTCGGCGCAGTTGCTTAATCCAGTCACCTCAAATGTATCAAGATATGAGGGGAGGTGCATGCTCTATCCGCTGGTAACAATACCCTCGCGACTGGATTTTGCAAGGCAGAGGTAGAGTAAGTTCTTTTACAAGAATATGTGTCCTGTAAGCTTGTACTCCTGGTACACGCTTTTTCAGATTTGGAGCTGCTACTCTGATCTGCACCAAAATATATGCCAGCAGCTATACCAAAAAGCCAAGTGCTACAGATTTACCTTAAAGGTGCACTGAAGAGGAATCTGAACTCGTCTTTTTGCCGCGGGAACTCGATCTACACGTTCCTAGCATTCTTAGAAACTGCGACTTATTTCCCTGTGGGGCCGATTTCCCTAATTAAATCGAATTAACGTCCGGCTCCCGCCTTTTTTTTTCAATTCTCCCTGGTACGGTGGACGGAGTCGACCAACGCGTGGAGTGCCCTTCAGCCAGCTCCATGGAGGCTTTGCTTTCACTTCATTTTGTTTTTTAGGTTTCCGTGAATAAATCGTTTCATTTGCAGATAATATAACTGCAAAATAAGCCTGCAGAAATAAAAATATGCGCGGACTATTTGCTTCTACGGACTACTACGTATTACTCCGCCGATGGCAGAGCGGCAAGCCGCCACGGGACTGGGTGAAAGGCACTCCCCGCGTCGGTCGACTCCGCCCACCGCACAAGGGAGAATTAAAAAAAAAAGGCGGGAGCCGGGCGTTTATTCGATTTAATTAGGGAAATCGGCCACACAGGGCAATAAATCGAAGTTTCTAAGAATGCTCGGAATATGTAGGTCGAGTTCCCGCGGCAAAAAGACGAGTTCAGATTGCTCTTCAGTGCACCTTTAAGCTTCATTGCATGCAATACTGCAGGGCTTCGTTTGCTGGTAGGAAAGCCCTTTTTGCATGAAAACGGTACCGAAACTTGATCCCTACGTTAAGGCAGAGGCATTTTGCACCTCTTGCATTGCTTTTGTCCTGCAGGTTTGGTGCTTCTGCTCAGAGCAGCCCAGCTGCAACAACCAAAGGCTCTGTTGTCAAGACAAGCTCGGTGAAACTGTCTAGGACATCCATTACTGCTAACCCGCCGGTAAGTGTTGCTGCAAACTAGTTACGTTTACATAGAAAAACTACATTTATTTTAGCATAAAATGCCTAGAGATGGGATTCTGTAACTTTTGAAGAGAGAAATCTGATGAAAGCAAATAGCCTTTTTCAGAAGAAGTGAGAACTTTTTGATCACGAAGAACATTGTCATAAAGCCGCACATAAAAAAAAATTGCGCTCTTATGTAAATCGTAAATCCTTGGAGTAAATCTCGTTTTAATCCTTTTCAAGTTGCAAGCACTGGGACAGCTGGGATACATTTCTGTCTTATGGTGCTAATCAGAGCGCTGTTGTGTGCAGTATTTGATGTGAACAGTGTCAATATTACAAGGGCCCACCTCTTCGGGAATCCACAGTGCTTTCTGTGGATTCATGCTATGCTTTTTTTATTTCATAATGCCACAGTAAATGTTTTCGCTCACATGAGTAACACCCCTGTCACACGGCATTCCTCGAAGGCCTTTTGAGGAAGGGCACCTCTGTTCACCAAAGGAGCAGTGGCACAGCCCAAAGGTGAAACAATCGTTGAGGCTTAGCCTAAGCCTGCTGCTCTGCAAGAGGTGGTTGAAGTGAGCGTTTTGAAATCAAATTGGGGCATTTTATTCATTCGTTAAGGTATGTCGCCACCTTTTTCAAAAATTTTTTAAATTTTGACCATTAAATTTTTATTTCACATTTACCTTATAAAGCACTGTTTTATATGATATTCAAAAGCAAAAAAGAGTTTAAAAAGTCATGCTGGCATTTATTAGTCACAAAAAATTGCCCAAACTTGGCTGTTATGCAAACATTCATAACTAGCGAATGGAGAGCAGGAATTGTAAACTTTTTGGCACAGAGTTAGCCAACTAACCATACTGTGCAACCAACTAGGATCTTCACCATCCGATAATTGGGAAAAAATTTATAGCAAAAATGCCCAAAGAAAACAAAAAATGTCATTTCTGAATGCATTCCTTCACGTAAAACATGATTATATCAAAACTCACCACTCGATTTCATTTATCCTAGTTCATTGCACAGGCTACTAACATAGGAACGAGCGTGCAAAGTTTCATTGAAAAATATTTATTCATTTCGAAGTTATCAATGTTTGCGCAACACGAAAGTGCAAGAAATGAAGTTTTGAGAAAAACAAGATTAAAGTTTTTCAATCCTTGTAGAAACAAGATTATCATGCCCTAGGAAGTTAAAATCCTCCAGTTTCATAGCTAGGGCCCTCCGTAGCTGATACGAGCTCTCTTTTGGCATTTGTTGCTGCCCGTCTTTTATTGTGGAGATGTTTTGCCTCATCCATTGATTAACGCTGGGCCTTCTTCACACGGTAATGGTCACTGGTGCAACATGCTACGAGAGTGTGGCGGCCAGATTCGGTGCCTGATTCCCTCAAAATATCTGCTGTACTTCTGTTGCTTTCGTTCAAGGACGAATCCGGTAGTATTCAAAGCGATAGCGTGAAGCGCGCGCAGAGTAAACAATTGACATGCTTGTAGCATCATGCATCCCCCTTGCGGAAATTTAAAGCAATGTTTAAAAAAAAGGAAGCCTTACAAATTGTCTTCGAATAATCTTTTATATATGAAACTATTAAAAAAACTGAAAATTTTCAATATACGCCGTTGATTATCGCTGAGTTATCATTTTCTGTTACCAAAACACATTAGTTTCGGTTTCAGAACTGTTCACCACCTGTTCGAAAGTTGGCTATAACTTTTGAACAAAATAAGATACAAACATTATTCTTGCTGCAAAACATTTCTGTATGTTTGGGGATTCCTGAAATATAAAAAAGAATAAATGTCATTTTTACAAAAAAAAAACTCCTTTTCAAAGGTGGTGGCATACCTTAAGCTCAGACAACTTTTTTTTGCTTTTGCTGCTTTCTTAAAATGACTACAAGAGCTACTCTTATGAGCAGCAGCAGGTTTTTGTGTATTGCCTTGGCCACCAGGGACGCTCGGTGTTGCTGCAGCAATTTAACTTTCTTGAAATGTGGACGGAAAATATAAACTCTTGTCCAAAAAGCAATACTGGACAAATCTTTCGCATTTTTTAATGATGTTTTCAAACATTGTTAGCTGCATGTATTTTTTTCTTTGCTTTTAACTTTTTGTCATTGGGCAGCACTGCGATCACAGGTTCTCGAAGGCCGTGCTGCGCCTTTGGGCTCCAAAGAGTTCGGATGGGCGCCTTACGCTTTTGATCATAAGAACCTGATTTGCAAAGCCCTCTGCGGTGCCCGTGTGACAGGGGTATAACACTTTGTAAGTGGAAGAGCTTGCCTTGACTGCTTCAGAAAATACTTGCTCAGCTGCTGCACAATGAACAAATGTTTTCCGAAGCGCGTTCTGTACTTCTTGCAAACATTTTTTTTTTTTGTTTCAGCCCGTTGACCTGGCAAAGTTGAAGAAGAGGGCTGAGCGGTTTGGCCAGAGTGTTTCTACTGTGGCAAAAGATGTGAGTTCTCTAAATTTCTTCTCTGAAATACTTTTTTTTCACACTGTACTGCTTTCTCTGTATTTAGTTCCATTGCCATGCATTGGACAACGAAGTCTTGGGAACATCACATTTTTTACTATCCTGCAGCCCCAAGAGCTTTCTTTTTCTCAGGCCTGTTTCAGGGTTGCTTTTGCCAGAAGGAGTTCGCATCTTTCGCTCATAGTGGTAGTCTCTCAAGCAGTGCAGTAGAATGGGAACACAGGAGAGTGTCCTAATTCACCAACCTGTATATGTGTGCTTGCACTTGGGTCACTTGAGTATGTCAATATATGTGTGAAATTTCCTGGGAAAAGGATGTGGGTGGGGCAAGTTACATTGAAGTGTGGCGTTTAGATTGCACAATGCTTTACTTCTTAACTGCTCTCATCTTTTGACACTGACAGTTGGAGGAGAAAGAACGGCTTCTGAAGAGGAAGCAGCGGTTCACCTCCACACCCGCACCTGATGTGAGTGGAGTTCCTGCATGATTTTTTTTTCACAGCTGGGTTGTTTGCGAGCTCATTCTTATACGATCATTGAATATAATGTAACTGAACTTTTATGCAGTGAAGTTCGTGAATCTATTAAGAGAGTTCCTTTTTTCAGTTGTATACGACTTTAATTGAAGGTCGCTTACTTTCTTTTCTTGATTTTGCAAAGTAATATTTTACTTTTCTGATTTAATGGAGTACTTGTACTATCGCGCTCAGTATGAGTTGCAACGCGCAGTCATCGACCGGGGCTCGTTCCGTGGTGTGCCTCCTCCAAACAGTCGCTCGGAATTCTGGGAGAAACTGCAGTTCCAGGATACAACAGCACCCCTGCTCAGGAAAAAGTTTCTCCCAGAATTCCGAGCGACTGTTTGGAGGAGGCACACCACGGAACGAGCCCCGGCCGATGACTGCGCGTTGCAACTCATATTGAGCGCGATAGTACATTGCGTGCATCTATGATGAGCCTTCACGACAAGTAGCTGGCATCATGACGTTGGTCAAGACAGATTTATCATTGGCACTGGGCCTTAGTGCAATACAAACTCCTAGCATAAACAAAACTCCTGGTGAAATCATGAGTGTCAAGTGGAACTAACCACTGTTGCGCAGTTTCTTCTGCTGGCATAAAATTAATGTAATCTTTCATTTATTTACATTTCATTAATTTCATTAATTTACATTTCATTAATGTAATCTTTCATTCAAGACTTTCATTCGCACTAAACTTGAGTACGCATCAGCAATTTGGTCTCCTCACCAGGCTTACTTAATTAACACCATTGAATCCATTCAGAATCGTGCGGCACGCTTCATTACTTCAGATTACGATTTTCACCACAGCATTACCGCTATCAAGTCATCCATCGCTATCAGCCCACTAGCCCTTAGACGCAAAGTTTCTCGCTTATGTTTATTGCACAAATTATATCACAATTTTCCTAACCTACGCGAGTCCCTTCTAGTCCCTCCTGTGCGCACGTCATCCCGTTTATTCAACTCCATGAGCATCCAGCGTTTACACGGATCAACTAATGCCTTTAACAAATCTTTTTTGCCAGCCGCTATTCAAGACTGGAATCGGCTTCCAGAATTGGTTGTCATTGAAAGCGATCCAGTAAGGTTTAAAGAACGTCTGATGTGTTATCTTGCTGTATAAATGGTTTCATTTCCCTTTCGTGACTTTATTTCTCTTTATGCTTTTGTTGTGTGTGTTTTCTTGTTTGTTCTTTTTTTTTAATTCTTTTTTTCCCCACCAATGTGAGTCATGATGAATGTAGTACTCCCCCCCCCTTATGTAATACCCCCTCCCAGGGGCCTTTAAGGGTCAAATAAATGATGAAATAATGATGAACATTTGTGTGTCTTTGTCTCAGTGCCACCACATGGGCTGTAGTTATGGAAGATGGATGAAATTAATGCTGTAATAAATGTATGTTTCAAATTGTCCTGCCGTTGCTCAGTATGAATGACATCGGTCAAGACAGATTTATCATTGACACTGGGCCTTAGTCCAGTACAAACTTCTAGCATAAACAAAACTGCTGGCGAGATAATGAGTGTGAAGTGTAACTAACCACTGTTGCGCAGTTTCACATAGTATGCGGTGATGGTATTATAGATGGAAGCTGTGGTGTAAGTTGCACTGCTTAATGATACAAAATCTTGGCTTTCATTACAAATGCATATGTTGGTAAAAGAATGTTGTTACTGAGCAAATTAAAAAAAAAATCAGTTTAAATGAAGGCTACTGTATCTTTGGTACTCATTAACGATATCCTTTTCTTTGTTCCTCTGCAGTCATCAAAGAAAGCGAAGACAATCACCATCTAGGCACAAGAGCTTTGGCCATTTGCAACAACTGATGCTGCCACAAAAGGTGTGCAGCTGGCTTCCTGTTTTAAAGGCGGTGCAGATTCAACATTTGCTGACACCCATCACCATTACCATGTTTTTGTTGAGAGGAGTTAATAAATTATTCATCTCATTGAATAGAAGGTACTTGTATTTTGATTTCAAATTTTGTTCTTTCTGATGGTTGGCCAATATGGCTGGACTTGGTCGTGATGCCTTGTATATTGTGGTGTGGCATCACATGTGGGCCTTGGCATCCTAGCCTCAAGGGCTCTTTCATTCTCTTTGCTCTTGGTAAAGTTTACCCCCTTTGTAAAAAGTTTAGAGCCTAGGGGTTTTGGTTCTGCATCCTTAGTGATAACCACTGAGCCGCCGCGGTAGCTCAGTGGTTATGGTGTTCGGCTGCTGACCCGAAAGTCGCGGGTTCGATCCCGGCCGCGGCGGTTGAATTTCTTTGGAGGAGAAATTCTAGAGACCCGTGTACTGTGTGATGTCAGTGCACGTTAAAGAACCCCAGGTGGTCGAAACTTCCGGAGCCCTCCACTACGGCGTCCCTCATAGCCTTAGTCGCTTTGGGACGTTAAACCCCATAAACCAACCAAAAATATTCCGAAGGTAAGATTTTTCTGTAACGGGTAGGACTTTCAGAAACTGTACAGGAGCGCCACTGCATGGCTTAGAAACAAACTCCCCTGGGCTCTTGAACCTAAGGCAAATGGACGGAAAGATAATTTTTGAGTCTGAAGCATTTACGATTGAAGGGGTCAGTGGCTGTTTTTGGCGAGAGGACACCTGAGAGTTTGGTGTACTGTCTCATATTCCCTGCGTTAGTCGTAGTATCACCATGGGCCTGTGGTTTTGTTGTAACCATAGTGGCCCAGGCAGATGTTGGTTTGGTGAGGAGGCAAGAAATGGAGCGAATCTTGTTTGCTTGCTACGTTTAAACAAAGAACATTAAGAAATTTGTCTTACAGGAGTAGGGACACCAAATTTTGGCTGTGTTCTTTCTTTAGAATAATGCCCAAGGAGTCTGTAAATATGGATTAGGACATGTAATTCACCTAAGCTCAATTAGTAAATTGTAAGTTCTTTTCTTAGGTTTGGTGTCAGTGCCCGAATTATAGCGATGACATCATGGATGAGTGAGATAATGTTGAAGTCACGTGAGAGAGATTGCAGCGTAAAGGGCTGTTTGTTGCCATTCTTACTCTGGGTAGGTTGGCTTAAGAGAGTGAATTTAAAGGAAAAAGTGACTTCATCGTTTTTGTATGCCTTGTGCAGCCTCTACTTTTCTGTGATGTCGTAGCCATTGTTTGGTGGCTGCAACCAAAACAACTTGGGAAGCAGAACGAACAGAATAAAAAGTAACGTTCATTTGTGCTGCTGACCCAAAAGACCCGGGTTTAGTCCCAGCCGCGGCGGTTGAATTTCGAGGCTGATGTACTGTGCGATGTCGGTGCATGTTAAAGAACCCCAGGTGGTCGAAATTTCCGAAGCCCTTCACTACGGTGTCCCTCATAGCCTGAGTCGCTTAGGGACGTTAGACCTCCATAAACAAAACGAAACCAGATAATCTACTAAAAAAGCAGTGCAGTGGAACATAAGACTACCGTGAGAGAGCGACACAGTTGGAAAGGTGAATGGCATGAAACAGACAAACCATCAACAAAAGAATCAAGTATACTGCAGAAAGTAGGCGAGTTGGGAGGCTCCGAATGGATGTGTCTCTCTGCTGGCTTAAGTCGCTTCACCTGCCGCCATCATTTGAATGCAACCTGGTGTGAGTGAACACTGCTCGCCGCGCGCAACTGCGCGTCAAGACGCCGGTCTTTGTCAGTTGTGTGAGCAGGGATGTAAGAATGGGCAACATTTTTATATGCGGATGGCGCCACTTTTCCGCCAACTCTTAAAAAATACCCCATCTGCAGCATACGAGGGGTGTTCAATAAAGATTTCCCCCTGACCCACTTCCTGTGGACGAAGAGCAACGAAACTTTGCAGATTTATTAGTCCTTCTCTACATAGGTGCCACCCAGGGACATACACTTCTCACGTCTTTTTATGCAACTGTAAACACCTCGCTTGTAGAAGCCGACTAGTTGCTCCAAAAGCCATGCTGTGATTTCAGAAATCAGTCTCATCATCTGGAAAATGCTTGCCCTTCAAATATGACTTCACTGTTGGAAAGAGGTGGAAGTACGATGGTGCGAGGTCGGGTGAATAAGGCGGATGCGGTAAAACTTGAAAGCCGCAGCAGCGTGCTTCAATCTGGGCAACGTGTGAGTTCTGAAGTGGGGCGTTGTCTTGCAGAAGGCGGACAACTTTGGTGAGCATGCCACGTGTCTTGCTTTTTATGGCCTCCCGCAATTTCCGCAGCAGTGAAGCATAGTATGTCCGCGTAATCGTGGCACCCTTTGCTAAGAAATCCATCAAGACTACTTCGTGCTGATCCCAAAAGACTGTGAGCATGCCCTTGCCTGCCGAGGGCTGGGCGCGTGCCTTCTTTGGAGGCGGTGAGTCCAAGTGCTTCCATTGCATCGATTAGAATTTAGTCTCCGGATCATAGTGATGGGCCCAGCTTTCATCCTGTGTAATCAGTCTATTGAAAAAGTCTTCCTGGTTTTCATGGCATATGGTAAAAAGAGGCTGGGAGCATTCGACTCGTTCCTGCTTTTGGAAAGACGTGAGCAGCCGGGGAACCCAGTGAGCGTATACCTTACGCAGATGAAGATGGTCCTAAATAATTTTTTCTACGGACCCCACAATAATCTTGACATTTTCGGCTAGGTATCCAACGGTTACGGTGCAATTTTCTAAAATGGCGGCCTCCACTTCCTGGGTGGTGTGTTCATGGTTAGTGGAGTGGGGTCGTCCTGCAATCAGATCCGTTTCCACCGAAATCCGACCACATTTGAATTGACGATGCCAGTTATTCACTACATCATATGATGGGGAATCCTCCCCATAAACCTCTTTTATCTCATCGAACGTCTCCCTTGGAGTGCAGCCTTTCAAGTACAGGAACTTGATGACTGCTCTGTATCCCACTGCATCCATTATCACACCTCACACCACTTAAGCACCTATAAAAGAAACACCGTTATTACTTGAGAGTTGCACATTCGCACGTGACCTATAGTGACTTGAGCCATTACATATGCGCAGTTTCAGCATCCTCCAATAAATAGAAGTGAGTCAGGGGAAATCTTTATTGAACACCCCTCGTACCTTCTATGCATGACCTTGCACATGTGGTGCACTTACGAGGCGCCTGGGGAAGCAGAGGAAATACTTTCGTCAGGCATAAACATGGTAAACAAATACCTTGAATGAGAAGAAGGTCTTGCGCCAGCGCCGGAAAAATAAGAACTACTATTTCTTCAACACACCAAATACCAGAAGGATCACAACCACCTAATCCACCTTAACTTGTCGGGTCCGTGCATATAGGGTAGCTGGCCTGCACCTACATGAATCCTCTGGACATGCTAATGTTGCCTCCACACATGCCAACAACTTGCACACACAATCCACTGCCTCGAACGCGCCATGTAGGACTGAGGAAGGGACAAGCGAGATAACCCATGCACGCCTTAGCTCTCGGCAAAATATATACATTGCCCTACCTAACACAAACGAAGCACCCCTAAATCTTCCAATTTATACACCTAACAACACCAGTCTGTTAGCCACCGGCCTCTTCCTAACCCTGTCCGACCTCCTTCAGCAGCACCGTGGCCGCCAGATGGGTCGGCTATTTGGCTCCAGAAAAGGGCCCGTCAGTCAGGCAGGGCTCGATCGCGCCGATCTATCTCCCACATTGTTGGAGAACCCACCCCTCGCCCCCAACTTACGCTTCGCCCTCCTTCTCCGTAATTTAGACGCGAACCGCCGTCATGCTCAATCATTCCATTACAACCCTCCCTCGACACAGACTGTTATATACACATATGCCCCACGCCCCTCCCTCCACCACAGGGGCAGCGGCATACCCCCAATAATACAAAACGCCGTCATTACGAAAAATGTAATGTAAAATGGGGTGGTATTTCCGCCCCCTTTGTGGTCAATGGGAAATACCACCCCAGTTTTTAACTGGTAACGACCGTCTCAAGAAAATATTTCCCGCCGCACCAAGGGTAACATACAGACGCAACACAAACCTGAAGGACATTGGGTGCATGCTAGGCTCGGTAAGAAACCACCACCGACAGTAACTTCATGCTCTCGACCTAGATGCAAGACATGCAGACATTTACAAAGTGACACTACGGTTAAAAGTGCGGCAAGCGATTTCAGTTTCGATATAAAGACCAGTTTTGACTGCACATCGTCCAATATTATCTACATGCTCCAGTGCTCCTTCTGACAGAAACAATATATCGGAGAAACCGGGCAAACAATGAGTGCCAGATTAAACGGGCACCTGGCTGACACAACACGGAATGAATAGAAGGCAGTGTCGACCCATTTTAATCAACGCCATCACAAATTCGATGAACTCAAATTGTTCATTCTTCAGTCAGGCTTCAAATCGACTAGGGACATACAGAGAAGCATTCCTAATCCACAAATTTAAAACACTGCAACCAACAGGGATTAACATGTCCAGAGGAAACCTGGAATCTCTCAGGTACATTCCAGGGTTAGCATAATTTTAAATTAAATGTCTTGCACGTGGTCAGACCATTTCCTGGAACCTCGCATAAGTATATTATCGCTCTTTGCACCCTTCCCACGTCATATCTTCCACCACATTTCCGGCTTTCTCAACCTCTGAGGAAGGAAAACCCAGTGGCCACCAGGGCTGCTCAGACACCTTTGGAGCAGGCCATGGAGACCGAGAGCTCAGAACCGCCGGACAACCAAGATTGCAAAAACCACACGGAAAAGCGCAGTGTGGACACCGTGAACGCCGGATATAAAACTTTGCAACGCTATTTCGCACAACTTCAACCCCTTCGGGGGCCCAGTGGTACCGAGACAGACGCCACCGAGCCACGGGCCTGTACCTCGAAAGCCAGTGATTGCGCAGCCCACATCCAGGAGACCCAGGAGACGCAGTCACTCCGGAACGCTACACCCGAGAAAGAAGCCGGCCCTGCTAAAAAGGGTGAGTTGTCCGTCCAAGCAGCCTCCACTCCTACCTCTTTTCGAAACCCTGACCCCCCTATTACAGCTCAAGAGGCGGTTAAACAGTACATACGTTCCGCTGAATTTCGCTCAGAAATCACTACCATAATAAACACTATAGTTGCTGAACAACTTGGAGCGATGCAGCAACAGCTCATACTAGCCCAGGCACAGTTGATACAGTCCATGGCTGACAGGATAGAAGCTACGATTAACACACGCTTGGAAAAACATGTGTTGTGTATCGTGGTGCTGCCGCTCCAATTGTGTATCACACTACTGCCGCTCCAAGCGCCGCTTCCCGTATAGTACTTTCTGTCTGGCCTGAGCATCGTATTTCGCTCAACACCTCATCCCCGCGTCTCCGCGGCTCTTCGGTCCTGGCACGTACCATATGCATGTACGAAGCTACACGCGGACACTGAACTCTGCACTCTCTCTCTCTATCCCGACTGTCTGCCTCGCTTGTACGCTTTCTCTGAATAAACAGTTTTGCCTCAGACTCCGACTGGAGAACACATCACTGGCGACGAGGATGGGATCGCCGTGATCCCCAGCGCGCAATTGCAGTCAATACTGACCGCCTCAGGCAAAGCTCCTGGATCCGCTCCAGCCCTGCACATCCGTCGACATGGCAGCGCTTCTGCCTTCGGCCACGATCGGAGAATTCTCGCCCGCCGAGCCTTCCTCCTGGCCAGTCTACTTAGAACGCCTCGAGTTCTACTTTCAAGCCCACGACATCCAGTCCGATGAGAAGAAACGGGCTTTCCTCTGCAGCGTATGCGGCGTCGACGCGTATACTCTGCTGCGCTCGCTCTGCGCACCCAAGGCACCTTCGGAGGTTCCATTCTCAGAAATCGTTTCCTTGCTCGACACCCACTTCATCGGGAAACCCTCCGTCACCATGGAACGATTCCGCTTCAACAAGCGAGACCAGCAACCTGGTGAATCGGTGCCGGAATATCTCGCCGCTCTTCGACTGTTAGCTCGCCACTGCGAGTTCGGGGATTGGCTGGATCGACTTCTTTGCGACCGCCTAGTCTGTGGCCTGCGTGAAGAGCCTATCCAAAGACGTCTCCTGGCTGAACCGGACCTCAAGCTGTCGAAGGCCATTCTACTGGCACGTGCTGCGGAAGAAGCAGCAGCCAAGACAGAAGAGGTTCGCCGCTCAAGGGTCCCCTCAGAAACGCATCAATTGCAACAGAACCCCAAGCGCCCGGACGTCAAGCCCGCCAACCATCCTCCGAGTCATCAATGTTGGCGTTGCACCGGCGAGCATGACGCTCGTACTTGCTCCTATCATTCCGCCATCTGTCGCTACTGCGGCAACAAAGGTCACCTGGAGAAGGCCTGCAGGAAGAAAGCAGCAAAAGAAAAAACTTCCAAGCCTGGTCAACACCGAAAGGAGTTTTCTCGCAAAAACAAGTACTCTCGTGGACGCAACCATCAAATTTTGCAATCAGCTGATCCAGCTCAAGACGTAAACTCTACGGCATCGGTCAGCTTTCATCGGGAAATTCAAGACCGCAAGTCTACGAGTGGTGCCAACACCATCACTTCTCCGGCAGTCTGCGTGGACGTCCTGATAAACAGTAGGCCTCTAACCATGGAGGTTGACTCCGGGGCCGCCTGCACCATCATCAGCGAGAGGACCATGGAGAAACTTCGGCTGTCAAGGCAAGACTTAAGGCCATCCTCTCTACAGCTGCGCTCCTATACAAGGGAAAGCTTGGAGATTCTGGGATCATTGGAAGTTGCCGTCTCATACAGAACTAAGAGCACTCGACTTCAACTTCTCGTTGTCCGAGGAAATGGCACCAGCCTGTTGGGGAGAGACTGGTTTTCTGCGTTGGGAATATCGCTCTGCGGAATAAACCACGCATCTCAAATCGAAGTTCCGCTAACCTTGCTGAACGCCGTCTCTGAATACCCAGAAGTCTTCGCTGAAGGACTAGGGAAGAGCAAGGGACCATCCGTTCGTATCGAGCTCAAGGCTGAAATCGCTCCCATCTTCAGGAAAGCACGTCAAGTTCCGGTGGCTCTACTGCCCAAGGTAGACGAAGCCATCGACGTTCTTGTACAGGAAGGCGTCTACCAGCCCGTGCGATCCTCCAGATGGGCGACACCGGTAGTCTGCGTCGTTAAGAAGAACGGCAAGATCAGGCTGTGTGGTGATTACAAAAGCACCATTAACCAAGCAATCAAGATGGAAACATATCCTCTTCCAACCATCGATACTCTTTTTTCAAACCTTGCGGGGTGCACTGTATTCTCACAACTAGACCTCAATCAAGCCTATCAGCAGCTTGCCGTGGACAGTGACACAGCCGATCTGCTAACAGTCAATACGCACCGGGGACTGTTCAAAGTTACTCGCCTGCCGTTCGGAGTGTCGTCCGCCGTAGCCATATTTCAGCGCTACATGGAAGAGCTCCTCTCGGGACTACCTGGGGTCCACGTGTACCTGGACGATATTATAGTGGGAGGTCAAGATGCCTACGAGCACAGCAAACACCTGCGAGATGTGCTGAAACGCATAAGTGACGACAACATTCGTCTGAGCCGAGAGAAATGCACCTTCGGCATGCCGGAAGTAACCTTCCTTGGATACCGCATTGACGCTGCCGGTATTCATCCGACCGAAGAAAAGGTCGAAGCCCTTAAAGAAGCTCCCAGTCCAAGGAACAAGCAGCAACTTCAGTCTTTTCTCGGACTGCTCAACTTCTACAACAGATTCTTGCACGGTGCAGCTCACGCCCTCGAGCCTCTATACGGTCTGCTTGCAAAGGATCAGACGTGGAGATGGCGCAAAGAAGAAGCCGACGCTTTCAAGCACGCCAAGGAACTTATACAGACATCCGATGTCTTAGTCCACTACGACGTGCACAAGCCGCTCACGCTTGCCTGCGATGCGTCTGCCTACGGCATAGGATTTGTCCTTAGTCACGAAGACTCTACCGGACAAGAATCTCCAATTGCATTCGGTTCCCGTACTTTGAGCTCGACCGAAAGGAACTACTCTCAGACAGACCGAGAAGCTCTGGCTGTCATTTCCGGTGTCAAGAAGTTCCACCAATATCTATATGGCAGGCACTTCAAGGTCTACACTGACCACAAGCCGTTGCTGGGCCTGCTGCATCACAGTCGTCCAATACCTAGCGTACTTTCACCGAGGATGCTTCGATGGAATTTACTCCTCGCACAGTACGACTATGAGCTGATCTACCGACCAGGACGTCAAATGGGCAATGCTGATTCACTCAGCCGCCTGCCGCTGCCCTCCACAAATGCCGAAAGTCCCATCATGACAGATGTCCTGTTGCTCGAAAATCCCCCAGAAGCCTTTGCAGATGCATCCAAGATTTCTCAGCTGACAAGGAAGGACCGTGTGTTGTCGCGAGTACTCAAGTGGATTCGTACCGGATGGCCAGCAAAGGTAGAGGACCAGTTCCAACCTTACTTCGTGCGCCGCGACGAACTCTCCGCTTATCGTGATTGCATTCTGTGGGGCTCCCGAGTCGTGATTCCACCGCAACTCCGCATAGAAGTGCTTGAGCTACTTCACTCATCACACCCAGGAATCGTTCTCATGAAGGGACTCGCGCGAGGTTACGTCTGGTGGCCGAAACTCGACAGCGATGTGGAGAACACCGTCCGTGCGTGTGAGACCTGCCAAGAATCCAGGAATGCTCCACCCCGCGTTGCATTCCATCCCTGGGAGCAGACTACGAGACCGTGGTCTAGGCTGCACGTGGACTTCGCTGGACCAGTCCAAGGCAAGACATTTCTTATCGTCGTGGACTCGTTCTCAAAATGGCTAGAGGTCGTTGTGGTGAGGACAACTTCAGCTGCACTTGTTGTCCGAGAACTCAGACGGCTGTTCGCCACACACGGACTTCCCGACGTCGTCGTATCTGACAACGGTTCTGCATTCGCATCAGCTGAATTCCGGCAGTTCCTCGCCAGGAACAACGTTCGTCAAGCTTTAGTCGCACCCTACCATCCGTCTTCTAACGGACAGGCCGAACGCTTCGTTCAGGAAACAAAGAAAGCTCTTAAACGACTGAAAGGGGGCGACATCGAACTTCAGCTCAGTCGTTTCCTGTTCCAGCAGCACTTGCTGCCCTGCACGACTACAGGAAGAAGCCCGGCGGAGCTACTTTTCTCACGTCAGCTAAAGTCCGCCCTAGACTACTTGCACCCTGATTCTCAGGAAGGCAACTTGCGACGCGACCAGTTGTCGCGGAAGCTCCGCGCTACACCAACCCGCAAGTTTGAGCCTGGTGACTCAGTTTTTGCCAGGAATTTTTCGCCACATGGGTCTCGGTGGCTTCCCGCGATCATCCGCTCCTGCAAAGGACCTGTGTCCTATGAAGTCGAACTCCTGGACGGTACGTCCTGGCGTAGGCACGTCGACCATCTTAGAAAGAGGGACTATAACCTACCCGATCTTCCTCAACGTGCACCTGAACTCGAACTGCCTGAGCCGCATTCAGAGTCAGAAGACCAGGACGAACAACCCGCTAGCACTTCGACCGAGCCAGACGCCGACTCACCTGAACCCGGGCACAGCCGCTCCAACTCAGAGAACGCGGATACCTCCGACAGAATTCCTCCGGCGACCGGCACCGTTCCTCGACGCTCCGCCCGAGAGAGGAAGTTTCCTTCTCACCTCCGAGACTACTACGTCTAAGGGGGGAGGAGTGTTGTGTATCGTGGTGCTGCCGCTCCAATTGTGTATCACACTACTGCCGCTCCAAGCGCCGCTTCCCGTATAGTACTTTCTGTCTGGCCTGAGCATCGTATTTCGCTCAACACCTCATCCCCGCGTCTCCGCGGCTCTTCGGTCCTGGCACGTACCATATGCATGTACGAAGCTACACGCGGACACTGAACTCTGCACTCTCTCTCTCTATCCCGACTGTCTGCCTCGCTTGTACGCTTTCTCTGAATAAACAGTTTTGCCTCAGACTCCGACTGGAGAACACATCACATGAAGCCGGCATCAACAAGCTTTTCGAACTTGTACCGCATCAGGAATTGCCTCGCAAGCAGCGCGCAGTTCAACCCGCTGCTTCATTATCTCCAGACCAGCAACATGCCGCAGAACAATAGCACGCGAAAAGGTCGGCGGCGACGACAGACCACTACACCAACAGAAACAATTATATGGCAATGGAACTGTCGCAGCATACGCCGAAAACAAGCACAATTAGCCGCATATATAGCAAACTCCCCTAATCCCCCCATGTCATCGCTCTTGAAGAGACGGAAACAAATCACATTCATATCCGCGGTTATCACACGGCAGCCCTTACACCACGTACGGCAATCCTGACACTCGCATCCATGCCGGTACTAGACCGCACACCGACAAACACCCCAGACAGCAAGGGCACTCATTATACCGCGATAGAGCTCAGCTCACCAGGACACACATATGGCCTCACTTTTATTAACATATACAGCAATCCGAAAGATAAAGGCAGAGTTATTCCGGGCATCCTGGGCTCCTTCCGTTCCTCAAAGCTCCTTGTGGTGGGTGATTTTAATGCACGTCACACGCACTGGGGATACACCTCGGATACCCCCAAAGGTAACCTGATTTCTACCGCAATGGCTGATTACAACCTTAGCCTGATCACAAACCCTACCGTACCCACTCGCATTGGCACAAGCGTCACCCGCGACACCATACCCGATCTCACATGGGCCACACCGAACATAATCGTTAAATCTCACACGGTGCTCCAAGACAGCCTTGGAAGTGACAACTTTCCAGTCTGCACTATTATAGCTTATGATTCTAAAGTTTTCAACCCTCGTTCGCAGCTTCTCACTGACTGGGATAAATTGCGCTTATATTTGGCAGCTGATTCTACAGAACCCCGTACTGTTACTGACTGGACTGACCGTCTGGTGAAGGCCATCCAGGCGAACAGCAAAAACATTAAAAATACCCCTAAGGCACCGCAGATTGATCCGCATCTTGCTCATATATGGGAGGCCCGACAGGGACTTCTCAAGCGCTGGCGTCACCAGCGACACAATCGTAAATTGAGACTCCGCATAGCCGCTCTCACTCGCGAGGCAGAACGATATGCGAACACGCTAGCCCGCGCAAACTGGACAACATTTTGTAACGACCTCAAGGGTACATTAAAGGGGCCCTGCACCATAATCTGAGTGCATTGTTTTGCTTCCTTGTTGTAATTGTTGAGTTATGGCGACGCTATTACCACCGGTCATAACACGCATATTTCTGTATTTAATATTTTAAGTTGCTCGAGAATCAAAATCATGGCACTGACGGCGTCGGCACACAGCGGTGGTCTTTTGCATTTTTGCAGCGGATATGACTTCAGCTGGCGTGCGATTATGATTGGATGAACAATAACAAGCTAATTGTGTTCGTGAGCAAAAATATGTTATGTTTTGTTGTGTCCTTTATATTAAAAAAAACTAGCATCTTTTCTTACGCAAAAGCATTTCAAAGCTTGTTAGAAAAAAAAAAGCCCCACCAGAGGCGCTGGCTATCACTTTGCATCAAAGAACTTCGTTCAAAGTGCCTGAGCGCTGCTTGGCTTGGTATAAAAATATCGCAAGGAAAGACAAGATCGCCTTGTTATCAGAAAGACTGCCAGCTATACTCGAGCAGCGACAAAGCATGCCTGCTTATGTTGCGAGCTTACGGCACCGCTCGCGGGCGCTCCGGGCGACGAGCTCAGCTGCTGCCTGGCTGCCGTGGTCGTCGCTAGACCTTGCGTCGAAGCCGCTGCGGCCGGCGCTTCGGAAGGCGCCTGCGCTATAATAAAAGGCCTACTCTTCACACCGCTTTTCTGTCAACAGCATTATCTCGCAATAAAATAATAGCGTGGTCAATTTCCGCTACGCCCTCAGCAGCGGAGCTAGCGGGCGCCAGTCGGGCCGGACCCCGTCGGGTCAGAGGCAGCTGCGAGGCGGTTCTCGCAATAAATTCGCTCGTGCCGCAGTTGTCCCTTTTACCAGCAACTCGGTATTGGCCAGTGACCCAGAAAAATGATATATTTCTCATTTTAATAATAATAATAATAATAATAATAATAATAATAATAATAATGGTTTTATTTGCGCCAAATGAATACATGGCGCGGGAGACCCGCAGTAAAAGCTGTCACAAGCGACAGCTTGACAAAGCCGGAGGCCCCCCTATACACTTGACAGCATCATAGGCGCAATGAAACGGCATGTCTCATCCAAAAAGAAAATAGAACAAAACATGAAAACATCTGCAATTACAATCACTCATAAGAACTACATAAAATTATACAGAAAATGTGTTAGAATGAAGCTAGAAAGCACTTACAAAAGCAATGGAACATTCATGTGCGATGGCAATGAGTTTAGCGAAAGTAACAGATAAATTAAGCACATTTTTGCTTCAAATAAAATTCAAATCAAAGTGAATACAGACAAGCGGTACAGTCAGGGTAAACAACAATGTGACAGAGTAAACAGGAATGGCAAGCGAAGTGTCCTAGTACATGTTGAAATACCGGCGGAGTGTTTTGAACGTCACCTTTTCAAGTTTGATATGTTTATGATTTAAATCATTTAGTAACCGGGGTAGTTTATTCTGTAGTGTTTGTAGGCCGTATGTTGTGCGAAACGTCCTTACTTTCCAGAGCTCCGTGTAACGTGTCTATATTACCCAGGCTATATTACTTACGTCAAAACACTCTTTAGCTCGTTTTTATGACGCCGGCAGACGGGATCCCGTCTGCCGGCGTCCAGGTTGGCCGGCCGGCAGGCTCGGCTTACTTCACGTTCGCACAATAAAATACAAAAACAGCCATGCTACCTGAAAATATGCTTTCTAGATTCGAGCAACGACAGCATGCCTGTACTAGAGTGGAGCTTTCGGCTCCTTCGCTCCGTCTCAGTCTAGCGCCCACGTGCTTGTAACCATGGAAACGACGCCGTCAGCGTCAGCGGAAACGTGTTACAGCGACCAGGAAACCATGAGAAGCTATCTTCCGGGACGTTGTGGTGACGTGCTCGTGCACGCTGTTTTGATTGGTCTCGCCGCGTGTCGTCATTGGGTGAGTGAAACGACAAACAGAAGACCGGGAAAAATTTGAGTCGAGGGCAATTTTTTGTTTGCTTGTATTTTGAAAATTCATTCCTTAATAACTCCCGTTCTAGTGCACCGATTCCAGTAATTCTTTTTGATTCGGTATCTGCGTGTCATGAAGAAATCATCTAAAGCATGTGAAAAAAGCGTTGCTGGGCCCCTTTAAGCACTAAACGCACGTGGTCCCTCCTACGTGCTCTCTTGGATCCCACGACCACTAAATCTCAGACACAAGTAAACACACAACGTCTAATACAACTAGAGCTCCTAAAGGGCACCGACGTAATTGGCCAACTACGGGACACTTATATACCCGCATCTCTTCAGTCGGCAGATTCACCCAATCTACCTCCACCTAACCCAGAACTTGATGCCGACATCACCTTAAACGAAGTCCGCCGAGCACTCTTCAGTATTCGCCGCTCTACGGCGCCGGGGCCGGATGGCATAACGTACAAGTCACTACTCAATCTGGACGAAGTCTCCCTCCAGGAACTCACGGAGCTCTTTAATAACCACTGGCAAGCTGGGACGCTCCCATCAGCCTGGACCCATGCCAGCATCCGATTTATACCCAAACCGGGCAAACCCCTAACTCTTCAAAATTTGCGCCCCATCTCCTTAACGAGCTGTGTCGGCAAGCTCTTCGAGCATGTCATTCTCAACCGTTTCTAGAAACAACAGGCTTTCTATCCAACGTTCAATTCGGCTTCCGCCCAAACATCTCGGCGCAAGACGTACTTCTTGCCCTTAAAGAGTCCCTCTTTTGCACCAGGCGCCGTACAGCCAGTATGCGAGCCATACTGGCCCTGGATATTCATAAGGCTTTCGACACAATGAGCCATGACCATATCCTCACGACATTAGCCACCACGGGATGCGGCACCCGCATATGGCAATATATTCGGGCCTTCCTTCAGGGACACATGGCAGAACTCCACCTTGGGGATATTGCTTCCCAGACTTTCCCCCTGCCTAACCGGGGTACCCCACAAGAGGCGGTTCTGTCACCTTTACTTTTTAACATTGCCCTAGCGCCACTGGCAAAGGCCCTTGCTGCTATCCCAGGGCTGCACACAGCCATATACGCAGATGATATAACCCTCTGGACAACGGGAGGATCCCTTGGAACAGCCCAGGATATCCTGCAATCTGCCATAGACATCACCACCACTCATTTAGCAAACACAGGCCTCCGTTGCTCTCCAAATAAATCGGAACTCCTGCAACTGAAGCCCCTCCCCAGTGACCCCCAGATCGAAATACACATGTACGGCAATCCAGTGCCCATTGTGCCTCAGTTGAAGATTCTCGGCCTTCTCATTAGCAACACACTCGATGCAACCACCACCCTTCAGCTCTTGCAAAAACAGACCAAACAGGTCGCTGCACTTATCAGGCGGGTGGCAGCACGCAATCATGGGCTGTCTGAACGGGAGACCCTCAATATGACAAATGCACTAATCATTAGCCGCATTATATACCACCTCCCATACCACATACTCACTCAGCGGCAAACACAACAGGCAGACATCCTAATACGCACGGCTGTCACCTCCGCCCTACGTCTTCCACGGACGGTTAGCACGAAACGTCTCCTGGCCACTGGTAGCCACAATACAGTGACCGAATTAATAGAGGCTCAACGCACCAACCAATTAGTCCGCCTGAGTCGCACAGAAACAGGACAACGCCTACTGCGACAGTTACGTCTCAATCCACCCATTCCCACCCCAACAAGTCCTACACCTTACATGATCTCTCTGCGCACTCAGGATCACATATATCAGAAGCCCCTACCGCGCAATAGGAGCGCTAGTCTCCATCAGGGTAGGCGGCAGGCACGAGCGAGCTATTACACGAAAACATACAGCAACCGCTCCGATATCCTCTATGTCGACGCGGCAGAAAATTCGAAACCAGGATATTTCACGGCAGTCGCAGCCTATGAAGACGGCACAGTGGGGGCCGCCGCCACTATCCGGACTAATTCGCCTGCAGAAGCGGAAGGAGCCACCAATACACGCGGCTCATGCAGACGGCCCCTGGGCGCCGCCTGCTAAACCGCTTACACATCCAACACGACTGCACTCCAGAGGAGGCGGAGCGTATCCCAGTACTGTGGCGCCATATGCTCTGGGTCTCCCCGCTCCCTCGTAACATGGACACCGACATGCACGTAAACAGGCGACAAGCGCGGGCTCGGGCTCTTGAGAGACAACACGGCTCCCGACCCGGTGTATATTATGTAGACGTAGCAGGCCCATCGCCCACGGGATTTTACACGGCCGCTGTCGTTCACCAGGAAATGCACGTTGATGGACTCTCTTTTCGAGCCCCGAATTCAATGCGAGCCGAGGAAGTAGCGATAGCGCTTGCTGCCGCCCACGCCAATTCGAGAATCATCATTACGGACTCCCGAAAAGCATGTGATCATTACTTGGCAGGGGAGATCTCCCCCTTAGCTGCTTGCATTCTAAGACGGACTGCCACTGATCCAACACCCAAAAGAATCATTTGGGCTCCTGGCCACCAGGGCTTACGAGGTAATGAGGCCGCTGACGCGGCTGCCCGAGCGCTTACTCACCGGGCTCCTCATCCCAGCTCTTCTGGCTCGGAGACTAACCAGCCGCTGCTGCGATTCAAGGAAATTATAACGCATTATAGCGACACCCACCGCCTTTTCCCGGCCCCTGCAAAGGGGCTGAGTAAGACGGAGGAGCGAACTTTAAGGCGCCTGCAGACAGGTACTCTACTCTGTCCTGCAATCTTAAAGCATTACGATCCTAACACGGATGGGCGATGCCCACACTGTGGGGAGACCTGTGATATCTTCCACATGGTGTGGGCATGTACTCAAAATCCCCACCTCCCCCCTTCCCCTACCCCTTCCAGAGAGGCATGGGAGACTGCCCTTCTCAACTGCTCCTCGCTTGAGTCCCAAAGGGCTCTGGTGAAACGGGCTAGAGACGGGACATTGTCATGCGGTGTCCCGGACTAGGGACGCCGACCATGTAGCGTGGCCACTCTGTGGCTCCCAAACTCTATTTCAGAAATTAAAAGTTTTCACCACCACCACCACCACCATCGCACTTGCTCTGGCCCACTCCACCATGGACAAAAACGTAACCGAAATTTGCAGATTCCCAGGCCGCATACCGCCACTACCTAAAGGGCGTGGTGACGCCGGCAACACATCGTATTCTTGCCACAGTCACCTCTCTCGACCGAACGGTTAATCTGTCGTGGGTCCCTGGGCATGCCTCGACCCGCGGTAATGAGCGCGTTCATGCGCTGGCCCGAGAACTCTCCTCCCGGACCCCGGATGATCAGGCACCCAACCCTGCGAAAGAGGCTACATCGATCCTGTGTACATATCACCAAATTACAACATTCTACAAACTCAGCCGCATGACACTGCCACCACCCCACAGTACCTTGTCGCCCTCATCCAGCGCCACATGGCGACAATTATAGACAGGCTGTTTTATTTCCCCCCACCGTCTCTCATGCTTGCACCCCACCTTTCCTCCTGATTGTACCACCTGTGGCGTGTCCAGATCCACGCTTTTCCACTACCTTTGGGAATGTCCTTCCCCAAAGGCAGTACCCCCCATCCCCAATCCCACTCATTCTTCCTGGGAGGCTGCTTTACGGACCGCTCAGCCAACACCACCTAGTGGTGTTGGCTCAGCCCGCCGGCCAGAAATGGCTGGTAGATCAGGCTTTACGTGAAGCGCAAGCCCGTGGACTCCTGGACCAGTAGGGGACCACCCTGGAAGATTTTTTTTTGGTGTAATAAAGTTGTTTCCATCTATCCATCCTCTTATCTGAGTTTTACAGGTCCACCCAGCGCCTCCCCCCCGTCGCAGCCCCTTCAAAGCCTTTGTTCATTACACACCCCCCGGATATAAGTTGTTCCACTATAGCAGCTTAACGAATCAAGATTCACCTTCCTCCCCTTCCTGACACGCATCCCTTCTCACACCACTTTCCTTTCCCCACCCGGGGCCTTCCTCCTCGGAGCGAAGGCCCTATTTAATCCCTGCCAATGATGAACGCTTTGCCCAGACGAAGACAAGTCCTCTTGTCGAAACGTTGGCTCAAGCAACCTGAGGTTTTCCCCTCCCTTGTTCATTTTGTGATAGCCTAGTGTTTTGTAGCATAAGCATATTCAGATTTTTCTTTTCAGCGCTATTCCCATGCAATGAAGAAATAAAAACTGCGGAGATAAATTAATGCTCTCACGCAGCGGGCTGCGAATCTGAGCTGTTCGCACCGCCGTGAGTTCGACTTCTCGTCGTGGATATTTATTCGATTTATTTTTGAAGCGAAAGCTTTACTACGCTAGGTAAAGTCAGTTTTACTGTGCCCGCAAGTTTGACCTTCAAATGACCTTCACAACCAAAGCCCATGCCACGTTGCCAACAGATAAATCAAAAGGAAGGAAAGGTGGATTACTGACCCCCTGGCCTGGGACAGTGGACACCTTCGTCGCGCTTTAAGCTATGAAACCGATGAAGAGTGGGACCTTCGAAAGCAAAGGAAAGGCACATAGGCAAGAGCCCGAACTGCGCATGCGCGAGGAGCGAGTGTAAGACAGTTACTGCGTAATTCCCTTTCCTCAGTGAGTGAGTGAAAAACCTTTATTGTCCAACAGAATGAGACTACCTCACCCAGACCTCCCCTGTCCTATACCATCAGTTGAGGGAGGAGGATCTGGAGAGATCCGGCCGCATGGGGTAGTCGCGTCAGATGCTGGCCAGGATCTCTTGTTTCCCGGCGGCCTCTTCAGCCAATCGGACGGCGGTGAGCTGGTGCTCAGGGTCCGAGCTCCAGAGCAAGGTCTCCCAGGCGTCTCTACTATTAATGTTGTTTGCCCTGCCTGGAGATTGCTACACTCCCATATTATGTGGTCGAGGGACCCTCTCGCTCTGCACTTCTTGCATTTATCATCTATTTCTGGAATGATATGTATGAATTTTTTGGAGGAGAAATTCTAGAGGCCCGTGTACTGTGCGATGTCAGTGCACGTTAAAGAACCCCAGGTGGTCAAAATTTCCGGAGCCCTCCACTACATCGTCTCTCATAGCCTTAGTCGCTTTGGGACGTTAAACCCCATAAACCGACCGACCGACCGACCGACCGACCGACCGACCGACCGACCGACCGACCGACCGACCGACCGACCGACCGCACAGAACTGGGTGTGGGTAGACATCTGTTTGTAGACGCCTCCACGCCACCGCCTGTTGATTGTTGAGTGTTATGCTAGGCGGGGGAAAGTACCTGCGATGTTGTCTGTAATATTCTGTAACTTCCTGACAGAAAATTAGTCGCCCTTCTCTCCCGTGGTCTGCGAGCGGTGGCCCGTCTTGTGCAGCTCGGTGGTAGAGATCTCGAGCTAACTCGTGGGCCGCCTCGTTGCCACGGACAGATTCGTGCGGGGAGTCCAGATTATATTGATTGTTCTATTCAATGTCGCTTGTCTTAAAATTTTGGTAGCGAGGGGAGAGACTCTCCCTCTACTAAAATTTTGGACTGCAGCTTTGCTGTCGCTTATGATGTATTTAGCTTTGGAACCGACGCAAGCTAGTGCTATTGCGACCTCCTCCGCCGTCTCTGTGTTTGTCCCTAGGATAGTTGCGGCAGTGATGGGGCTACCGGCTCCGTTCACTACCGCGACGGTGGTGTACTATGTCTATCGCCTGCTGCGTCTACGTAGGCGACCTCCTCCTGAGGCTTGTCACCGTAGATGCGTTCTATCACCTCTGCCCGTTTTTGTCTTCTTTCTTTGTTTATTTCTGGGTGCATGTTCTTGGGTAAGGGGGAATCCTTAGATTGCTCCTAATCTCCATGTCGATATCCTCCCTCTGTCTAGCTCCCCTGTCTGTTTTGAGTCCGACTTTGGCTAGTGTGGCTCTTCCCGCATGTGTTATACTGAGTCTCTCTATAGCTGTGATGTATGGACTGCTTCTGCGAGCTCTGTAAGCGTGTTATGTATGCCCAGTGATAGGAGTTTTTCCGAGGATGTGCATATGGGCAGGCCTAGAGCTTTCTTGACGCACTTCTTTATGAGAGCGTCGATTTTGTTCCTCTCTGCTGCTTTGAGATTTAGGTACTGCGTGGCGTAGCTGACTCTACTTATTATGAAAGCTTGTATGAGCCTAAGTAGGTTTTTTTCTTTAAGGCCGCCTCTTTTGCTCGAGACACGTTTGATGAGATTGAGGGTCTGCATCACGTGGCTCTCAAGCTTTTTGATGGTTATCGTGTTTTTTCCATTTGACTGCATATGAAGGCCTAGGATTCTGATTGTGTCCACTTTGGGTACCTCCTTTCCTCCGACAGAAATCTGAATTTCCGAGGGTGGTTTGTTCCTCAGAGCCTTATCGTTATGCCGCCGTGGTGGCTCAGTGGTTATGGTGCTCGGTTGCTGACCCGAAAGACGCGGGTTCGATCCCGGCCGCGGCGGTTGAATTTCTTTGGAGGAGAAATTCTAGAGGCCCGTGTACTGTGCGATGTCAGTGCACTTAAAGAACCCCAGGTGGTCGAAATTTCCGGAGCCCTCCACTACGGCGTCTTGGAAGAACCAACCAACCAACCAACCGACCGACCGACCGACCGACCGACCGACCGACCGACCGACCGACCGACCGACCGACCGACCGACCGACCGACCGACCGCCCGACCGACCGACCGACCGACCGACCGGCCGACCGACCGACCGACCGGCCGACCAAACAGCCAACCAACAGCCAGCCAGCCAGCCAGCCAGCCAGCCAACCAACCAACCAACCAACCAACCAGCCAACCAGCCAACCAGCCAACCAGCCAGCCAGCCAGCCAGCCAGCCAGCCAACCTACCTACCTACCTACCTACCTACCTACCTACCTACCTACCTACCTACCTACCTACCTACCTACCTACCTACCTACCTACCTACCTTATCGTTATATATGAATATTTCAGATTTTTCGGGCGAGCATTCTAAGCGTCTTTCTTCTGCATACATCGAAATTATATTGGCAGCTGCCTGTAGGGTTTCATTAATCTCTGCATCACTTCCTCGGTTGATCCATAGATTAATGTCGTCCGCATACAGGCTATATTCAAAGTTTGGCTCAAATACAATTTTCATTTTCTTCATTACGGCCCCTCTTTTTTTTTCTTTCACTACTACTTCCTCCCTTCCTGTACAGTGAGGTTCAGGTGTCCACTGAGATGACAGAGAATTACTGCAACATTTCCTTACCTCAAAAAGCGTTGGTTCAAAGGGAAGACACCACACCGAACGGGTGGTGGTGTTCCGTGAACTCCCTGAGCGCCATTTCCTTTCCTCAAAAAGCGTTGGTTCAAAGGGACCGTGATGGTGGTGAAAAACATTTATAATGCAATAAATATTTACAGAGAGGTGATTGGGGTAGGCCCTATTGGCCCTTTCCCCTAACAATACTAGGTGGAGCCCCTATTCCGGGGCCCCATTGGCAAGCAACGCCGCCCGCGTCCGGTGAACCAAGGCCTTTTGGGTCTTTAGGTCCTGACAGCCGAGCAGGGCCGCCTCCCAGTCCTCTCTGGTGGGGTTGGGGTTGGGGGGGATAGATGGGTTTGATTGACACGCCCAAACCATGTGGAAGGTGTCAGCCACCTCCCCACAGAAATGGCACGTGCCATCAAAGGATGTATTGAAATGTTTAAGCACCGCCGGGCACAGTACAGTGTTAGTAAGCATTTTGATGAGGAGGCGCTCGTCAGCGCGATCCAGTCCCTTACAAGGGGCCGGGTAGCGCCGGTGCTCCTCCTTGTAGTAATCGGTGATGTGTTTGAATGTAAGGGCCAGATTGCCTGATTGGGAGTAGGCGCCCAAGGACAGGGAGATAGCCCGGGGAGAGAGTGCGCGGGCGGCCTGATTGGCCTGTTCGTTTCCCGGAGGCCCTGGTGACCGGGGGCCCAAATCAGGTTGCGTGGAGTTGGATCTTCGCATCGGCAGCTATATTCCAATATGCGCCAGGCAAGCGGGGGAGCCCAACCCAACTCATAGTTCCGACAGGCCCCTCGCGAGTCGGTGATGATGTATTTCGACTTGGGAGTAGTGAGAGCAAGAGCAATGGCAATCTCCTCCGCGTGTGTTGCGCTGTAGGCTTTGAAAGTGAGCCCGTTGGCTGTGTTTGTGTTGTGTACGACTGCGGCCGTGTACCACAACCCGTGGTGTGGGCCGGCAACGTCCACGTAATACACATGTTGTTGGTTACCATAGTATCGCGCCAACGCTTCCGCGTGCGCCTGGCGACGACCGCTATGGTCTTCTCTGGACATGTTGCGGGGAAGGGGTCGGACCCGGAGGGCGCGTCTCCAGGGTTCTGGCACTCTCTCCCTTTCCTCAATATGGTAGTCATGTTTGATGTGTAGCCGGTCCAAGAGGCGGCGACCGGACGTGGTCTGTGCAAGACGCGTGTATTGGTTGACTAAGTGGGCTTCTCGAAGCTCCCGGAATGTGTTTACTACGCCCAAGGCCAGAAGTCGCTGGTTGGACGTGGTGACCGGGAGGTCGAGAGCCCGCTTGATGACTTTCCGGTGGATGACCTCCAGTTGGCCATCATCATGTTTGCGCAGGTGCAAGTAGGGGGTTGAGTAGAGGATTCTACTCGTTACGAAAGCATGGGCAAGCCGCAGTGCATCCTTGCTTCGTAATCCGCCCCGCTTGTTCGAGACCCGGCGGACCATGCGGCCCACCTGGTCTCCCACCGTGCGAAGTTTGGCTAGGGTGGTGTCGACTCTGCGTTGGTGGTGTATGAAGAGACCAAGGACGCGGATCTCCTTGGACTCCCGGATCGGTCCCGGGGGAGACTGATGCAAAGCGGTGTTGTGTCCCGAGGGGAGGGACGTATGTGCACAAATTCTGATTTAGATGGGGCGAACTGGAGTCCGCAGTAGGCCGCGTAGTCGTCGACTGGGGTCGCCGCTGCTTGCAGGCAGGATTCCATGTGGCCCAGGTTACCTTGCGTGGCCCAGATTGTAATGTCATCCGCATAAAGAGCGTGATGTATCCCGGGCAAAGAGGACAATTTGGAGGGAAGATGAAGCATTGCCAAATTGAAGAGGAGGGGAGACAGGACCGCGCCTTGAGGTGTTCCCCTCGAGCCGATGGTGTATGGCCAGTGTTCCGCATCTTGTATGCGTATGTAGGCTTGACGGTCTGTAAGAAATTGTTTTATGTAGTTGAATGTTTTGTGGCCACAGTTGGTGTTACTGAGGTGGTCCAGGATTACTTCGTGTTTGACGTTGTCGAATGCGCCTTTAAGATCCAAGGCCAGGACCACCTTGTCGTTGTGGGGACATTCGACAGGAGCTAAGATGTCGTGGTGAAGCTGCAGAAGTATATCATGTGCAGACTTGTGAGGGCGAAAACCGAACATGGTGTCCGCGAAAGTGCGCTGTGTTTCTAGAAAATCGGAGAGTCTGTCGCGCACCATCGTCTCCATCAGCTTGCCGACACAAGACGTGAGGGAGATGGGGCGAAGGTTCTCCACATCAAGAGGTTTGCCGGCCTTCGGAATAAAGGTCACGAGAGCCGATTTCCAATCGAGAGGGAGAGGAGTCTCTCCGTCTCAAATGCTATTGATGTATTTGAGGAGCGCGGCGTAGGCTGCGTCGGGAAGGTTGGCCAAGAGCTTGACCGTAACCTTGTCGCGCCCGGGTGCAGTGCCCCGCTTCATTTTGCTTAAGGCTGCCCGGAGGTCGTGGAGTTGGAAAGGCTTGTCCAGCTCCGTGTTCTCTTCGCCTGCATACGAGTACGCCGCCTGCCGGGGGTCCTTAGTGGTGCACAGGTAGCGATCCCTGAGCGTGTGCGCTAGTTGTTTTGTCGTTCCTGTAAAGTTGTGCAAGGCCCTATGTAATTGGCGTTGGGTTTCCGTGCGTGTTTGTATTGGATCGATGAGAGCGCGGAACAGGCGCCACGTGTTGCGGCCAGACATCTGGCGAGCAGCCGCGTTGCACCGGTCCACCCAGTTAGTGTCGGCTAGCTGAGTAGCATATTCCGCTGCCTGTTGTGTGAGTTCGAGGATGCGTTTCTTTAGGCGTCTGTTATGTTCTGTTTCTTCCATCGCTTCGTGAGGCTGCGACGGGCCTCCCAAAGATGGAGAAGGTGGTTGTCCACGTCTGTTTGTGTTTCTGTGAGCTGTATCTGCTGTTCGTGTTGTGTGAGTGTAGACGTGAGCGATCTGGACCAGGCGTCGTATCCCGACTGGAGGGGGTCTACAATAGGTAGAGAGGTGCGGATAGTCGTCCAGTCAGGGATACGAGCATGTTTTAGTGGGCGTTTCAGGGGACGCATGTAAATGGTTGTGTTGATTATACAGTGATCACTACCTAGAGTGTCCTCTGTATTCAGCCAGTCGGCATGTCGTATGTTGCGTGTAAATATGAGGTCCGGGCAAGTATCTCGTTGAATGGAATTGCCGACACTTGTTGGGTTGGCGGGGTCAGTGTGCAGGGTGAGTCCAAGTGTGGAAAGAAGTTCCGCAAGCTTCCTCCCACGCCTGTCCTCCCGGGGGTATCCCCATAGCCTGCTCGGGGCGTTGAAATCGCCGACGATTAGGAGAGGATCCCTACCCGCCACCTGCATAGCTTGAGTGAAAATTTCATTGAACGTGACGTTCTTAAGTTTCGGTGGGCAGTAAATATTTAGAATGTGTACAGGTGGGTCAGACCGCTTTAGGGGCAGCACTGAAACTATCGTGTATGGGAAAGACGGTGTTGTGGGAAGTGTGACCTTCTGCGCATGGTATCGCTTGTGGACAAGTATACATGTCTGCGGGTTGTGTTGAAATGTAGTGTAGTTTGTTAGTTTGGCACCGGCGCCGGGTTCCTGAAGGGCAACCACGGCGACGAGGAACTCAAAGGTCTCAAGATAGAGGCGGAGATGAGTCCGCTTCTTGTGGTCCTTGAGACCTCGGCAGTTCCACTGCGTTAGTGTAAGCGGCTGAGTTGTTCTTGCTCGCGACTTAGGGTTGGGGGCCATGGTCGGAGGCGGAGGGTGGGGTCACGTTGTTAAGACTCCCCAGTCCGCTAGTGCCCGGCGCAGACGTGCAGGAGTCTTCCGAAAAGTCAAACTCATCGGGAATAGCTCTATTGAATTTTGAGGGGCGGTTAGCGTCCCTGATGGGTCCTACGCGTTTAAGCACGCGCGGATTGTCTTTTATCCATTTTTGGATAATGTGCGTTACGGCTTGTGTCACCTGTGCGATGACACTCTCCACCTGACGCGCGATGGTATCATGGATAATTTTGGGAAGGTCAGCCAATTGTGTTTCAATTGCGGTCACCCGGGTCTCCAGGGCCGCGGCGCGACTCTCCACAGGAGGAGGGATCTCCCTGTCTGTTATGTTTTCTGCCTCGTCGCTCGACGCGGGCGGAGTATGGAATTGGGATTTGAGCGAGTTAAGCTCGCTGGCTAGTTTTTCGTTTTGAGCTCGCAAGAGGGCGAGCTCGCGCTTGAGTTCCTGCGTCTGGGCGGTGCTGGTGGGGGAGGAGGTAGGAGGGGAAGGAGAGGAGGCGACCCTCGCCCAGCTGCCTACCTTGGGTTGGTTGCAGGCGGCGCCGCCAGATGAAGCGCTGAGAGCTGGGAACTCCGCTGCTCCGGGTGGTGGCGTTACTGTTGCTGTCTTGCCAGGGGGAGGCATCACGCCACGCCGTGGCGTCTTCTGGTTGTTTCGCTGCCGCCCTCCCCGTGTAGCGCCGGCATTGGCTCCCTTGGGTGGCGTCCTGGGCCCTGGCTGCGGCAACTTGATGAATTTCGCGGTGCATTCGCGGGAGCTGGTGAGGTGCGGGCCCCCGCAGATTAAACAGATAGGATTGCAGACGTGGGGGGGCCATCCCCTCAGTACCAAGCCCCACGTTTTGGCCACAAAGGCCGCATCTTTCCTTGACCGGGGTGGGACAGTTGTCCACCCGGTGCCCCAGTGTGCCGCAACGGTAGCACGCTGGCACTGTTTTTTTGTACTCCTTGACGGGAGTCAGTTCTGCGTTACAGTGGACGTAACGCGGAACAGTGCGTCCCTCGAAAGTCAGCACAGCTACGTTTGATTGTCCCAGCTTGCGCACATGAACTAGTTCACCACCGCGCCACTGCACATTATGTTTTAGTGACTCACTGGTTTCTAAGTTGTGAACAGATATCACACCGCGACACACATCACCGGTGAGCTTGAGGTGGCCGTGAAATGCGAGCGATCCTCTGCTGGTGTTGAGTTGAATGTCCGTGAGGAGCTTTTTAACCACTTCTGGGTTCTGCGTGCCACAGACGATGATGTTCTGTTCCCAATTTGGTGAAATGGTGATGGTGTTCATGTGCTGCCTACCGATGAGTTGCGAAATGGCAGCGCCGAGCTCACCTTGCTGGAAGGCCGTCTTGAGGGAGACCGTACTGCGTGGCTGCAGCACGACCACGTAGTCGTCAGGGTCCATCCTGACCGTTGGCTTGGGAGTCCACTTCGAGACTGGTGAAGAAGTCTTCTGTGGAGGTGTAGAAGACGGAGCGCGAGCGTCTCCCGTTGTTGAATTGTTGAGAGGAGTCTTGGGTGTTGCCGCTCCTCGTGCGTTCTGCCGGCGGCGGCGCCGGCTCTCAACGACTTGGAAAAGGGCAGCTTGCTGCGCCGAAATGGTGGATGGGCCGTCCCCTGGCTGGCTTACAGGGACAGATGACCACGACAGAGTCGTGGGGTCGTATCCGCGTTGTTCAGGTAGAGCCATGTTGAGAGGTTGGCCGGCAGGCGTCTCCGCAACCAGCGGCGGAGGAGCCGGAGCCGTTAGGCTTAGCTCGACCGCTACGTGGTGATGCGGAGGGTTGCTCGAAATGGCCGAAAATTCAGCGTACCTGGGTGTGATCGGGTTCTCCAGGATCCTGCTGACTTCACGGTTGCAGTCGCGCAGGTTTGATAGGCGTTACATCAGGTTACCGCGGTTCCAACCGAGAAATCGACGGAGCCGATGCACCACGCGTCCGATCACTCCGCGCTCAAACGCGGCGTCCGGTTCAAAGGGAAGACATCACGCCGAACGGGTGGGGGTGTTCCGTGAACTCCCTGGCTGCGCTACAACACGCTGTCGCGTTCCACTCCTAAAGGCGAAGCTTAACCGTCATTAATTAGCAGTTAATGAGTATTGAAGCGTAAAGCCTCACTGCGAGGGTCGAAGCCGAGCTTCGCGTGAGCCGGTGCACAGACTTGCCAGCTCTGCCCATGCGCGAAACCGAGTGACGTCACGCGCGGCGCAGGTGGCCGCAGCCGTCGCCTGACCTTGACAGGGCAAAATAAGCAAGGAAGCGCTGAGCATCCTCCTCGAAGCAAAGCTTCCAAATAAGACCTTAAGACACAGGATTTTCTGGATACCGGCACACACCGGGATAGAGGGTAACTCGAGGGTAGACAGCCTAGTTCGCGAGATCACGAGCCGAGCAGGGCAGTCAGAAACCCTGGAGGACCCCATGACAGTGGAACCAACGTATGCAGAAATATTAAACTACCACAGAGGGCGGAGATTCAAATACCCACCACCCCACACGTCACTAACACAGCACGAGGCGGTCTGCTGGCGGAGACTGCAAGCAGGGACTTGCACAATTTATACATACTACACAAGATGTTCCCTACACAATACAGGGCCACATGTCCGTGGTGCGGAGCAACCCCCACGCTAAATCACATCACATGGGAATGCGAACGTAAAAGAGCATTTCACAAGCTAAATGACCCGAGTGCGGAACAATGGGAGGGCCTGCTGACCAGCAGCGAGCTCACGGCCCAAAGGGCACTGGTGCAGCACGCCTGCGAAGCAGCAAGACTCAGCGGTGCCCTGGACCTTGTGAAGAGGCCGAAGACATGAAGACATCGGCCCACCGCTAAAACCTGATTTTTGGAGCAATAAATGTTTTTCACTCACTCACTCGCCGCAGCCGCGCGCTACTGCGCATGTGCGCCGCCACTACCGCTGTGTGCTACTCCTCGCCACCGTTTGACTTTTCGATGCAGCCGCGCGCTGCTGGGCTATAAATGCGCTTGTCAGAGAATAGGCGCTCGCACTCGCCATGGAAGGAAAAGCATCCAGACGTCGAGAGAGAGAGAGAGAGAGAGAGAGAGAGAGAGAGAGAGAGAGAGAGAGAGAAACTTTATTTGAAGAGGAATTCGGGGCACGCCCCAGGGTCCCCGCACGACCCCACTGCACTCAAGTGTTCCCCTAAATTTTAACCGCGTCGATTTCCGTCTCCTCCTCCACCTCCGCACAGGCAGTGTGTGGACGGCCGAACGCCTCCACCGTTATCGTGGGGCTCCCAGTGCATTGTGCGCGAACTGCGACAGCCATGACGTCAAACCAAGCATAACTGCAGCTTTTCGCTTGTATATCCGGGCTTAACCAGAGCTAAGCCACTGCCAAATTTGTTGTCATTAATCAGTAATTAGCTATTAGTGAGTAATTTGTCACTACTTCGTAATTAGTACTTAATTATGTGTGACGTCACCCAGCGGTGACGTCACCAGTGCCACAGAGGCAGTCAAAGTAGTGCGGTAAACGCTTCAGCCTCTACGCACTGTAGACAGTCAAAGTTCCCCCTGAGGTGCCGCCGCCGCTGCGATTGCCGCTCCGTTGCTTCCGAAATTCTACTCGGGATGGCCATTGGTCAAACCACAGCCAATTTTTTATTTACGTACATACATGTACTTACACCCGGCGTGAAAAGTTTCGGGGGCAGAAGTGTCGCCAAAAATACTATTTCCTTGTAGTCTGGGCAGATAGTCTGAAAATGACCTGGGCTCTGGTGGTGGTGCAAAACATATACAGATACACTTAAAGAGGTTATGTACGAGCTGGCCCAGACGGGGCCAGCCCTTACAAGTATTCGGTGGAGGTCCCTAGTTCGGACCTCCACCTAATAACCACTGAGCCACCACGAGCCGCCGCGGTGGCTCAGTGGTTATGGTGCTCGGCTGCTGACCAGAAAGACGCGGGTTCGACCCCGGCCGCGGTGGTTGAATTTCGTTGGAGGAGAAATTCTAGAGGCTCGTGTACTATGCGATGTCAATGCACGTTAAAGAACCCCAGGTGGTCGAAATTTCCGGGGCCCTCCACTACGGCGTCTCTCATAGCCTTAGTCGCTTTGGAACGTTAAACCCCATAAACCTAGTTCGGGACCCCAGTGGCGTTGGCCGCCGCCCGGGCTCGCGCGACCAAGGCCCGTTGGGCCTGCGGGTCAGAGCAGCCGAGCAGGGTCGCCTCCCAGTCCTCCCGGGTTGGGTTGGGGTGAGGGGGGATAGCAGGGTTGGAGGGGCAGGCCCACACCTTGTGGTAGATGTCCGAAGACTTCTCCGCACAGTGCGGACAGCTGCCCGAGAAAGAAGGGTCGAAGTGTTTGAGAGCTGCCGGGCACAGCAAAGTATTAGTATACAGGCGAATGAGAAGCCACTCCTCCGCCTTTGAGAGACCTTTACACGGGCGGGGGTAAATACCGTGGCCAGATTGATAAAGTAAAACAATGTCTTTGAAGGTGTAAGCTGGAGTGAATTCGAGTTTCTGATCGTCGGGGTCGGAGGGGAATGTCCGGTGAGAGAGCGCGCGGGCGGCGGCGTCAGCTGCCTCATTTCCCTCAAGGCCCATGTGAGCAGGAGCCCAAACGATACGTCGGTGAGCGGGGTCCCCGGTGTAGACGCTGTTTTGGAGAATGCGGTAGGCTAGGTACGGTACCCAGCCCTGCTCGACGTTTCGACAGGCCCCTTACGAATCGGAAATAATTGTTTTTGAAGTCGGATCAGATGCAGCAAACGCAATGTCGACCTCCTCCGCTTATGTCACGGGCTCGGAAAGTAAGGCCGTTCACTGTTTTGGATTGGTGGACGACTGCGGCCGTGTACCATCCCTCATGGTGGGGGCCGGAGGCATCAACGTAGAATACGCCGGGTTTCGATCCATTGTGGCTGGTCAGGGCTTCCGCCCGCGCCAGGCGCCGGCCATTATGGTCCTGGCGGTTCATGTTCGTGGGAAGAGGGCGCACGTGGAGGGCGCGTCTCCAGTGGGATGGAATACATACGCGCTCTTCCATGAGAGTGGTGTGTTGGATGTGTAGTCGGGCAAGGAGGCGGCGACCCGACGATGTCTTCGAGAGACGTGTGTATTGGTTGGTAAAGTGGGCTTCCCGGAGCTCCCGAAATGTGTTCACCATGCCCAGCCCAAGGAGGCGCTTGTTGAAGGTGTTCGGGGAGGTCAAAGCCCGCTTAATAATTTTTCGGAGGATGACTTCGAGTGAATCCTCGTCTTGCTTCCGCAGGTGGAGGTATGGAGTCGAATATAGAATTCGACTGGTTACAAATGCATGCTTTGCAGAATTCCTGCCGTAAAGCACAGGCTGTTGTACACATAGTGGTTTCCACAAAATTAGCATTTTCCGCAACTCGCGGGCTCTGTAAACTTTTGACGTCTGGTGTACGTATGTACGTATAGCTGAAGGGAGGAAGGAAAAACTTTTTTGTACTCTAGTGCTTTTTCTGCGCTTTTGGGATCACTAACAATGCCTATGGACTCTCAAACAGTCCACCGAAATTACATGAATGGCAGGATAAGTCGCCAAGCGCTCCGTATACTCCTCGTATACTCCACCGATTACGCAAAGGCGGAATCCACAAAGGTCCGAGCGAAACACTCGCACACTCGGTTCGAATACGTGTCGCGAGCTAGCCTCAAACCTAAGAAACGTCACAGATTCAATGCTGGCCTATATTAATTAAATCAGAGAACGAATTGGCACACCGGCAGCCAGAATGCCGCAAAATCGTCATGGCCTTCCCAGCACACTGGAATGCCTCGTCTGGACAACGGGACATCAAGGCGTGGAACGAAACGAGTGCGCCCATGGCACTGCCCGAGCTCTTCTCCCTAGGGACATAAAGAACGAATTTTTTCTTTCTCTATGCTAGAGACTCGACCAATCCGACCCCCATCCCGACATACGCGGAGAGGACTATTTCGCAGAAAATGTCGCCCCCCCCAGCCAAGAGGCTCTCCAAAGCGGAGGAGGCTAGATGGCGAAGCCTCCAGACTGGGACTTACAACTCAACGGCCCGTCTCAACGTAATAAGCCTCGGCTCATACGACCCCAAATGCAAATTGTGCGGAGAGAAGGCGGCCGTGCGTCACATGGTGTGGTCCTGCTCAAACAATCCACATGACGATCCACATGCAGTACCAACTATTGAGGGATTTGAGGTTGCCATGTCCATCACTGTACACGAGTCACAAAAGGCCCTCGCAGCACGAGCACAGACAGCAGTGGCAGCCGCTTGCGCCCCGGATATTAATTCTTCCATTCATATTGAGTAAACGCCTCTCGTCGACTTCACGATCAGCAATTGCACAATTTAACCGCTGAACCAAGGTAACCCACTACAAACGACAACCGCGCTATTCTTCATGATGGTTGTTTAAATTATCAGTACTGTTCGGTGGTATACCGGAACGTCTAGCAAAAGAGCCGGCTCTTATGAAACGGTAATTGAACCAGATTGAGCCAAAATGATGCCTCTCAGCTAAATGCCTCTTAAATATAAGCCCGGGACTAAGGAAGAATCCTTGTTCCAATGAAACCTCTAATTTAAAATAGCAATGAAACTAAAGAACACATCTTCAGTATAGGAACAGATGCAGTATGTAATCGGTTCCTGCTTCGTGTGCTTGAGCGCGCAGGGTGTCGCAAAATGAAAACGTAATGAGAAGGGAACACAGTCACCCTCGGAGAACACCTCAACCGCGCCGTGAAGGCAGGGAGGGAATTAAAAAAAATGTGGCATGGCCCCGGTTTCCACCGAGAAGTGAGACAATTAGTGCTCTATTTCCTTTCCTCAAAAAAACAATTTTCAATTTTTAATGTACTTAACCGAAGATGCATAGTAGTAGTAGTAGTAGGGTTTTTTAAAATAATAATAATAAAAGGAAGGAAAATATTTTTGCTAGATCTGGCATCTGCCATCGCTGCGGGAGCCCCTGAGCTGGGGCAGCGGAAATAAAGGGATAGCGACAGACTGGAAGGAAGGGAAGGGAAAACTTTATTTACACTAATGGTTTTTTCTGCGGTTTGGGGGCATCTTCAGAGACGTCTTGGTTCTATGTATACCCCCAGGAGCCTTCTCTGTCGAAGACGTCCGCATCTAATCAGTGGTCGGTTGCCCTCAGTCCAGGGCTCCGCAGGCCACTGCCGCCCGTTGAGCTCGCTGTACCAGACCTTGTTGGTCTTCACAGCGGTCGCTGGAGAGCAGAGTCTCCCACTGCTCCGCACTCGGGTTTTGTATTTTGGGGATGACGTGTATGCTTTGGCAGGCCCATGTGATGTGGTATAGAGTAGGTTTTTCGTCGCAGCAGGGACATTTGTCAGCGTATATCGTAGGGTGCATTTTGTTTAGTATATGTAGGTTTGGGAAACAGCCTGTTTGTAATTGTCTCCAAGTGACAGCTTCCTCTCTGCTCAGAGATTTGTGCGGTGGGGGATATCGCATTCTTCTGCCTCTATAGTTTTGTAGTATGGTCGAGTATTCCCTGGGTGCTGGCGCGAGTTCCGCGGTCTCGTCGGATGCTCGGAAAGTAATGTATCCTCGAGCTATCCTGTCGGCCTCTTGGTTCCCCGCCACCCCCGTGTGCCCCGGTACCCACACAATTTTCTGTGGGATCTTGTCGTTTTGTTCTTCCTGGTTTTTAATTCTGTCGCTCGCTGCGAGGAGTATACGGAGCGCGTGACGACCTATCCTGTCATTCATGTAATTTCGGCAGGCTGTTTGAGAGTCCGTGAGTATTGTTAGTGACCGCCCGGTTCTATAGCCCTCCGCCACCGCTAGAGCAACGGCTACTTCCTCGGACTCTGTAGCTCTGCAGCCTCGGAGAGACGCGCTGGTCATTTCTCGCAAAGACGAATCGACCACCGCCGCTACAGCGATTTTGGTATCTCCTCCTCTCCAAGACGCGTCTGTATACACGGTCGTGGCTTGAGGAGCGTATGTTTTCTCGATGAATTCGGCCCTCGCTTCTCTTCTGCCTCTATGGAGGTTGGGATCCATGTTTCTTGGTATTGGAGCTACCTTGAGGGTCTTGCGAAGCTCGTCAGGGATCGTTGCCGTCCTCGACATTTCTCGCAACTGCTCGCGGTATCCGAGCCTCTGCAGGAGCACTCTTCCAGTCGTTGTTTGCAACAGCCTTAGCTTTTGCGTCTCAAGCTGCGCCTCTCGTAGCTCCTCAAAGGTATTATGTAATCCCAGGGCCATGAGTTTTTTCTGTAGACGTGCTGCGTGGTAGTCGGAGCGCTGTCTTATACGCTTTGCGTAGCAGGGCATCCGCTTGTTGTATTTCGTTTTTGTTGAGGCACTGGTAGGGTAGGCTGTACGTGATTCGACTAACTACTAGGCTTCTGACTAGTTTTAGTGTGTCCTCTTTACGCATGCCATGTCGCCTGTTGGTGATGCGGGTGATCATGCGTGCGACTTGTAGCGTTGTTGCTTTCAGTAGGGTAAAAGTGTGAGTACTGCGCTGGTTAGATTGAACCCACATGCCCAAAATTCTTATTGTTGTCTTTTCGGGTATGGGCGTCCCTTCTAGGTAGACGTTGAGTTTTAGGTCCTCGTTGATTGGGACGGTCCGGTTTTGCTTGCCTCTCCAGACTCTCAGCAGTTCCGATTTCTCGGTCGAGCATGCGAGTCCTCTTTCTGCGAGGTATTGCTCTACACAAGAGGCCGCTTGCTGCAGCCTTTCTTCCTTCTCTCTGAGACAGCCCGTGTTTGTCCAGACTGTTATATTGTCAGCATACATTGCATGCCTGATGCCTTCGATGTTCTCTAGTTTTCGAGCTAGGCCTATCATAGCTATGTTGAAGAGTAGGGGTGAGATAACTGACCCTTGGGGTGTTCCCTTGTTTGGAGTGCGAATTTTGTCCGATCGAAGGTCTCCTATGCCGATGGTGGCAGTTCTATCGCACAGGAAGGCTTTGACGAAGCCGTGGATTCTGCGTCCGCAATCCAGGTTGTCTAGGCCCGTAAGGATCGCTTCGTGGCTGACGTTATCGAATGCCCCCTTGATGTCCAGGGCCATTATAACATTTTCTCCCGTCCGAGGTACGTTTCGCAGGACATCTTGTATTTGGAGGAGAACGTCCTGCGTCGAGAGCTTCGCTCTGAAGCCGAACATGGTATGTGGTACACTGTCGTTATTTTCCATGTAATTTTTCAGTCTTAAAGTTACAACCCGTTCGTAAAGCTTGCCAAGGCACGACGTGAGTGATATGGGCCTGAGGTTTTCAATTTGTAGCTTTTTACCATGTTTAGGTATCATTATTACTTCGGCGCGTTTCCAATCTTCGGGAACCGTCTCCGCCTCCCAATGTTTGTTAAGAAAGCTGACGAGGTCTTGTATGAGGTCGTCGCTCAGGTTGCGGATTAGGGCGTTGTCGATTCTGTCCGCTTCGGCTGCCGTGTTTCTGGTGGTGTTTCTTATGGCCGCGTAAACCTCTTCCACAGTTATGGGGCGGTCGAGTTTCTCGTTTTCGGCTCCTCGGTACGTTCCTTGGTATCGCGGGGGATTGTGATCGCCGAAACATTTTTCTCGTGCCTTCTCCAGTAGGGCGATGTCTGATCCCTCGAAGGGGTGGATGAACCTGTGGATGGCTTTATTGTTTTCTGATTTTAAGCGAGTCGCTGAGTTGTTCCCAATTCTGTTTCGCGAGTTGCATCGCGTATTCTTCCGCCTTTGCCGTAATTTCTGCTATCTTAAGTTTTAGTTTCCTGTTGTTTTTTTGCTTCCGCCATCTTTTGGTGAGACTGCGTCTCGCTTCCCATAGCCTGAGGAGGTGGGCGTCTACTTCGGGCGTTGCTGTCGTTCTCATTAGACTTTTTGTGCATCGTTGTCGCGTTTCTCTCAGCATGCCGCTCCATTCCTCCAGTGATTGGATACCGCCTTCAGATTTGTTGCAAGCCCCGCGAAACGCGTTCCAGTCAGTGATTTTCGCCTGTCCAATCCGGCATCTTATGCTGTCGGATGCTATTCGTGTCCGGAGGATAAAGTGATCGCTGCCTAGATTTTCCATCATGTTTTCCCACTGTGACTCCCTGCTCTTCCTTACGAAGGTGAGGTCCGGGCATATGTCCGTGGTCACGCTATTCCCGATTCTCGTGGGGGTCGCAGGATCTGTGATTAGACTGCAGCCAAAGTATTCCGCTACTTCCACTAATGTTCTTCCCTTGATGTCTTGTTTATGGTATCCCCAACTCCTGTCCATGGCGTTGAAATCTCCTACGATGATGAGTGCATTTTCTTTGGCCAGCTTGTGCGCTCCATAAAAAAGTTCGAAGAGTTTGGCTTTTCTTTGTCTCGGCGGGCTGTACACGTTCAGTAAGAACGTGCTACTTCCCTTTCGCTTTTTCGGAATGAGTTCAACAAGCGCGTGTTCCATGTCGGTGTCGGCGATGGTATCGTGCCTGGTGGCGGTAATGGTTTTGCTGACTAGGACGGCTGCTTTAACTTCGTTTTGACTCTCGTAAACCTCGTACCCTTGTAAGGTCGGCTTGATTCCAGTCTCTTGGAGCGCAATTACATCAGGAGGTGTGAGTTGTGTGTTTATATATGTTTTTAAGAGGGCCTGCTTTTTACGGTAGCCTCTGCAGTTCCATTGCCAAATATCTAAGTATTCTTGTTCTTGCCGATACGTATTGATCATGTTTACGCGTTACTGCTGTTGCCTTGTTCGCTTGCGAAAGCTGTTAGCGCTGGACGGTTGTACGCCCTTTCCCTAATGTTTTCGGTATGTTTTTGTTTTCGGAAAGCGCTTCTGATCTCTGAGATCTGCCCTTGGAATTGTACTTGCATCTGTTGCATTTGCGATTGGATTTGCTGCATCATATCCTGCATCATCTGCTGCATCATCTGTTGCATTCGTGTTTCAAGGTCTGCTTCGTTCGATGCCTGTGGTTGTCGTTTTGGAAGGGCTCTAGTCGTGTCGAGTTCCCGCTGTTCCTTTAGTGTTTTTGTGAGTTCCTCAACTTTGCGTTCGAGCTCGTTTTGTTTGATTCGAGCGAGTTCTAGCTCGCGTCTGAGCGCATCGCTGTTCGCGTCCTTCGGTTCTGTGACATGACTGTCTTTGTTGTTTATGTCACTACCCTTTCCTACCGAGTGCGAAGCAGTGGTAGAAGCCCAGCTCACCTTGCTGCCACTTGTCTGGGAAAACTTCTTCTTTTTCTTTTTCTCTTGCTTCTCCCCCTCCTGTGGGCCGGCTGGTGGCAGAGGCGGGAAGGAGTTGGACCTCGATCGGCTCCTCGATGTCTCTCTCTCTGAGCTGAGCCATCGCTTGGGTGGTCGCCCGCGTTGGTCGCTCCGTCCTCTTCCTCCTGTGGGTTTTGGCCTCGCTTTTTTCAATCTCTCTCGGCACTCTTTGGATCCGGTCCGATGTGCCTCGCCACAGATTATGCACTTGGGCGCGCACTCGTGGTCGTCCGGCGGGTTCGAAACTCCGCACAGTCCGCACACAGTAATGTTCGGTGAGGGGCACACGTCGGAGCGGTGTCCTTGTTGGAAGCAGACGTAACACACTTGCCTAGTGGGGCGGTACTCGTAGCATGGTACTTCTCCTCCGTAATATATGACGAATTTCGGCAAGACTGGGCCGTCGAACGTGAGCATGCCGTCTTGGATTTTCCGGGCATCCTTGCCTGAAGTATGGTCACTCCTTGAGTTCTGACTCGTAGGTGTGCTTTGAGTTCTTCAGGAGGGGTACCTGGGTCTACACTGTGGATCACGCTGCGCAGGACGTCTTCCGGTGCTGCCACGTAAGCGTTTACATCATAAGTCTTTCCGTCGAATTTGAGACGGGTAATGTGCCGCACTAGCTGAGCCGTTTGCTCGTGCGGGGTGCGCGCTACTTGGTGGGTGGTGAGGGACTTCACCATGAGTCGTTTCTTAGGTCGAATAATGATCTTGTAGTCGCTTCTGGGGAGTGGCGGCATTCTTCGCCTAGGCCTTCTCTGCTCCGTTGATCCATTCTTGTTGCAGCCGGTCGCATCACCCGGTAATTTTCCATCGTGAGGTTTGGCTGCCGGGCCGGTTCCCGTGCCTTTGCGTTCTTTTCGCCTTTGAAGTTTTCTCTTGCGCTTGGATTGTGCAAGCTCCCAGCTGGCATCGTTGTTGTACCCGGGTGGCTTCGACGAGGAGTCGGACGGGATCTCGTCCTCACTTCCCAAGTCGGCGTCTCCGAAGTCGTCTTCATCCATCTCTTGGAATTCGTTGAGAAAGACGTTTGGTGATTGTAGAGGCACATCGTTGTCTTGGCTGGGCCCCGACATATGGTCCGTCGTTGAAACGGTGTCGATGCTAGGCGTCGGTGTCGTCGACAAGGTTAGCGGCCCATGCTCTCACGATGTCGAGCTGGGTGGCCCGTTAGGGTTAGCGGGCCGGCGCCCGCTTTATAACTTTCAAGTCCGGTAGAAAGCCGAAAACTGGTCCTACCGCTTGAAATTTCTATCCTGGGGTCCAGCACTTGATATCTTTCCGTTCCGAAGAAAATCCGGTGGCGAGAATGATTTGGTCCGGTCGAATTTGGTCAAAATGTGCGGAACTGATGCGACGCGCGTCCGCTTGCTTGAACCGCCATGTCGCAACAACCGACAGACTGCAGAAATGGAATGAAAGAATTGAGGGGACAGACAGAAAGGAGAGGAGGAGAGAGGTACAAAAATTGGCTGTGGGTTAGCTAAGGTTAAGCCTGGATATCTCGAAACGAAGAGCTGCGGCGATGCTCGTGGTTTAGCTTAAGGTTTTACTTACGCTTACACTTAGGCAGGGTGTCGAACCGGAATTTTTTCGGGTTCGGTTCAGGTTCGGGTTCACACTTTTCGGGTTCAGTTTCGGGTTCGGCTCCAGAGCGACATTACGTTCCGGTTCGAACCGGTTCGGACCATACTGAACCGGTTCAAACGGGTTCAAACGGGTTCAAGACAAAAAAATTAGAACGTAGATGGGTTTTAATTAACCTTGTTATGCTGTTTACTTTTTTTCTGGCGCATCGATATATAAAATAAAAATGCAAGCATTTGTGTAACGCGAGATGCTCTCACTCTACCCACTTCGTTTACTGTCCACGGCAAAAAGACGTATTTACGGCAAGAGCGCAAAATGAAATGAAATCGAAATTAATGTATATGGGCTGTGTACGCTATAATCCGTCTGATTAGCTATAAGGCTAAAAGCCGGTGGATTTTGCATATACAAAACCCTCAAGCTTGAGCAGTTTCGTAGATCCCGTGGTGCGAGTAACTGGTGATCCTGAAGCTGGAGTCAGTCCGGAATTTCTCGTACGCAGTGCACTTACGCGGGCGCCGACATGACCGCCGCACGCGGCCTCTACGTTCACGCACACTATTGAGAAACGAAGCTGTCATTTATCGGCACCTGTATACAGACAGACACCTTTCTCGTCGCCCCGAAACCTACTTGCAGTCATCTTTCAGTCATTTAAATCACCTCTTCGATATTGCCTTTTTGACTCGCGTTATATATCTCGAACCCCTACAGCTCAGTATCTTCAAAAACACAGATAATCGTGGCTTCTCGCTAGTACAGGGACAAGTTAAACGTTTAGCTTATTATGATCACGTCGACCTCTTTTGTTCTGATAAAAAGAGTGCGATAGAAAAAAACACGCTTGGATGGGTTGCGAACGCTTCTGTTCTGCATGGATGCAAATTGGTAACATCTTCGTTGGGATGTTGCGTTGCATCATTCTTGTAAATGCAGCATTCTGCTTGGAAGAAGGTATGCTTGCACTACATAGAATTTTTGTAACTTTTTCTGAGGCGCTATCAAAGAGAGCCTGTGCGTCTACGGATTTTTTGGGCCCTGGATAGAGTGTGATGAATCAGCTGTGCACCATTTGTCCACCTACTTGTTTCAGGGCATTTATTTTCAAAACTACAAAACAACCCCTTTCTGGCCGCTGTGTTTAATAGGCGTCTAAGTGCTCGTCTGTCTTTTCTGGACGTGGTCGTGGGAGAACTTTATGCTGATGCATTCGGTTTGCTCACTATTCGCTTTTCCTTCGGATGCTTGTACGACCTCTCCACAATGCAAACGACTAAGGTTGTGATCGGTCATTACTTCCTCTACCCATATATCTGCAGCCTTATTTAGCCTTTTTGATACCACTGTGTTAAAACTAATTCAGCGGATGTAGTCATGCCCACCTATAACGGTTGCAAATATACACTCGCTTATTACGAACGGGTACGGTGCTACAGTCAAAGTATGCATAAGGGCAATGGCAATTCGTCGCAGATACAACCAATAACTTTGGCCGCACCACTCGGTCATAGCGCACGAGGAGGCGCCGTAAGCTACCCCCGGAGTTGCAGAGGTTGTGCTTCCAGTAAGCGCGGAGATGAGATCGCCTCTCAACCTTCACGACACCGCCCGAGAAAGAATACGTCGACCCAAAAATGGAATAAAATGCGGCCCTACAGTGCACAGCGCTAACCGGAAAGTCCGGCGTCTGGTAACACTGTAAACGGTAACGTAAACACGGTAACGGTATGCTGTACCTCTATTGAAACAGTAAGTAACCGCCGGCCAAGCCCCCGTCGATGGCCTACGAGGACAATCATTGCCTGCGTGTTCGCTGGCTGGCCAAAGCATCCCAGGTGGAAGGAGCGCTTTGCGCGTAACAAAGGGACATCGTCGAAAGCGAAGCTACTGATCATGGTCATGGATAAACTAACAGCAGCCAGCGATATGAGAATTTGAAAGCCTTGATACGCTGGTCACGTGGTATGAATAGCCTGCCCAGTCGGCTCCATCTTTTGCACTGCTACCAAGTGCAGGCAGTGTCATACAGCGGGTCGTGCGACTGATGCACTCTGTGCCACGAGCGCTGCGCTACTTTCGTGGCTGCATGAGCCCAGGAACGAAACAAGAAGCTCGAAACACACGTGACCAGACGCATGTTGATTTGAGAAGGCACCCATGTGCTGTGGGGTGTCGGTGCACGTTAAAGGTCTTCAGTTGGTACGAATTTTTCCGGATCCCTCCACTACGGCACCTGATTCTCTCTTTCTTCTTTGACTCCCACCTTCCTCCCGTCCATTACGGCGCGGTTGAGGTGTCCACCGAGAAGTGAGACTGTTACTGCGCCATTTAAATTGGTAAATTGGTTTTTTGAGGAAAGGAAATGGCGCAGTATCTGTCTCACATATCTCGGCGGACACCAAGGGAGGAAGGTGGGAGTGAAAGAAGAAAGAGAGAAAGAGGTGCCGTAGTGGAGGTCTCCGGAATAATTTCGACCACCTGGGGATCTTTAACGTGCACTGACATCGCACAGCACACGGGCGCCTCTTGCGCTTCCTTTCCTCAAAGTCTACCGCCACAATGTTGCTGGGTTGTTGCGGTAATGTTTCATAAATGTGTGGTAAAGGACGCAAAGAACGGTAAGGTATTCTCAATCGAGGTTTAAAGTACTATGCACAACTAATTTTATGGCGCGTTTGCTTCTTTCAAATGATGCACTAGATAATAGAATACGTGGATTACTGTGTAGTATTCGCCTACGGCAGCAGAATAATTTAGAAAAGAATTTATTCTCCCATGCTGTTTCGGTCTCGGTTTCATCAACCGAACGATGCAGTAACGTGTAGTTGAACCGGTCACGTGATGCGCGGAAAAACTGTGATATAAACGCTGATACGTTGTTTTGAATCACTGCTGCACTTAAACCAGCGTGCTTCATAGGCTTGAGTTACGACAACCAACATATTAGCAGTAACATTGCCGTTTCTTTCGTGCCTCATGTAACCTGAATTCAACTACACGTCAGAGCCATCGCTCTGTTGATAAAACCAAAACTGCGTCAAGAAGAAATTCAAATATAATTTATTTCTTGGTCGTAGGCGAATACCTCGGGTTGCTCCATGTGCACCAATGTCGAAAGCATCGTTTGAAAGAAGAAAAATGCAAGCAAAAAATTGGTGTCTATATAACTTTATTGATTTAGATCAATGCTAACAATTTGATTAAAAGCATCCGCAAACATGTAAAGGGGGTGGGGGGGGGAGAGTAATCACTCAATGTTTCATATAAACCTGACGTACAATGTCTGCTTATGTCTGTGTCTGTTTACGTTTATGCCTTTCACAAAATCTACTATTATAACCCTCATCTCAGAGTCTCGCTACTTCTGCCGGCTTCATATATTTCTTCCCTCTGAGACCATCAGTTCAAGGTTGAAGTGCCAAGCAGTAGCACAAACTTTTATTTCGCCTCATTCATCCTCAATACAGCTAAGGAATGGAACCACCCTCCCACTTCCATTGCATACGTTACAAACTCCCGACTTACTTAAGAATGTTGTTAGCGATTAATTCTGCTGCACCAATATTGTTCTTGCATATTTCTTATTACTACCCACTCCTATCTGTAATGCTTTGGCCCTGCGAATAAATAAATAAATAAACAAATAAATGCTTTAGAATTGGTGCTAATACATTACAGAAACGCCAATTAGGTTTCTTCCCAGACACCAGACTTCATTCAATTTTGTTGTCGCATGTACTGGGTGCCATTTTCGCACTTTCTAGCGCATACAGCTTCGGGTGGGTAAACATACGCGCTAAACTATCTCATTTTGTCGCAACAAAAAAGTGTGCCGGGTTGCAAAAAAAGTGGGGCTGAACCGAGTCCCGAACCGGTTCGGAGCGGTTCCTTTGAATCGTTCCGGTTCGGGTTCAGTTCCAAGATGGCCAAAAAAATATGGGTTCGGTTCGGCTCCGGTTCCGGGTGAAAATTCGGGTTCGGTTCCGGTTTCGGGTTCAGGTTCGGTTCCGGTTCGACACCCTGCACTTAGGGTATAGCTTTCTGGTTTTTCCGAAACGTATTGTCTTCGCTATACAAAGTTTGTACGGGGGCGGAGGAGGAGACGCGCGTGTAGTGAATGCGGTGCTGTCTTGGTTGCTTTAGAGACCCGTACTGTGGTGTCCATTCCTTTCGGGTGTACACCAAGATTTGAGAGAGACAGGCATTTGCTTTCCTTGAAAGCAATTTTAATTTTTAAGGCCCTTACGGCGCGGTTCGGGTATCCACCGAGACATGAGAGAGACAGGGGTCGTTTCCTTTCCTTAAAACCAATTTTCTTTTCATATTCCTTCCCTTACGGCGCGGTTGGCGCGAGATACGTGTGTTACGGTGCGAGATATGTGTGTTTCCTGGCGCACTGTTTGTCTTTCATTTACTTTTTTTATTTGTGATATTTTATCTCTGTCATGTCTTTTTATTTTTGTGTGTGTCAGGAGCGGCGACGACGGCGGCCACCTTTTTTTTTTTTAGGTTGAAGTTGAAGTTTATTTGTCGCTCTTAATGGTACAAGTATCACTGGGAGAGAGAGGACGCAGGGAAAAAAGCTGCTTGAATGCAGCTTGAGAGGCACCCTGCGCCCACAATGCTGAGGCAACGTATTGCCGCAGTTTACAAGACAGCTACAGGTGAGGCACTCGAAAACAATAAATAAAGTATCAACATGAATGGAATATTTACAGTGGCACTTCAACATTAGTATCACAATCACAACAAAAAGCGTCATAAACACTCAAAAACCAAAAGCATCACATTATCCAGGTGTAAAACATAAGCAGAATTCACACGTGTTACAGCTTTAGTCACAGTTCGGAACAAGTTGTAATTAAACGTCTCCAAAAAGATACAAAATGGTTTTTAGGCTCTTCTCTTTACCGTGATGTCTTTTTGCTTGGTTTATTGGGGTTTAACGTCCCGAAGCAACTCAGGCAATGAGGGACGCCGTAGTGAAGGGCTCCGGAAATTCCCACCACCTGGGGTTCTTTAACGTGCACTGACATCGCACAGCACACGGGCCTCTGGAATTTCGCCTCCATCGAAATTCAGCCGCCGCGGCCGGGATGAACCCGCGTCTTTCGGGTCAGCAGCCGAGCACCGTAACCACTGAGCCACCGCGGCGGGGCCGTGATGTCTTTTAGCGATATTTTGTTATTTTATAAAATGTTTAGGTATTTTGACAGAATAAAAAATAAAGATTGCATACCGTATTTGGTCCGACAAAGAGGCAGTGACCAAGGAAAATGAGAGCGGGTATGGTAGACGGTTGAATAGCGATACATTTTTAGAAGCGAGAGAGTGGTTTCATTGTTAGTAAAAACCGCAGTTTTGTACATTGATAGCAATCTGAAAGGAAACAAAGAAGTGATCTTTAGAATGCCAAATTTAATGAAGTATGGATGTGTGTGGGTCTGCCACGATACGTTTGCTATGAGTCTAATTGCCCGCTTTTGTACTGTTATTAGTTTGGATCTGTTGTGCTGGGTCGTCGTTCCCGAAACTGTGAGACAGTAAGTCAGTGATGGGAGAAAGAATGCTTGATAAATGACCTTTACTCGAGACGGAAGTGTGTCCCTATTTTGGCAAATAAGACCGTTGAACCGATTCAGTTGTTTCCGGACATGACTGACCTGTTCGTCCCAGGTGAGACACTCTGAGAAGTTAACTCCTAAGCATTTTATGTTTTTCACGATTGCAATTGTTTTGCCTCCTAATGATAGGGCGAAATTGGAGTGAACAGTTTTGTTTCTTGTTCGGTATAAGACGGCCTTCGTTTTTTCAGAATTAACTTTTAGATGATTATTTCTTGACCACTCGTGAAGATATTCCAGAAACTTATTTGCTCGCGAAAATAATTGGGCTTCTGTGCTACCCGACAACAGTGCTGTAATATCATCAGCAAAGCCCACAAGGTCAACGGCAGGGGTAGAAAGATGTCATTAATGTAAACAAGAAATAGTAAGGGCCCCATTATGCTGCCCTGGGGAACACCAGAGAGAAGTGGCTCAAGGCTAGATAACTTGTTATTATGAGAAACCGTTTGTCTGCGATGAGCTAAGTATGATTTGAGCAGAGACAAAATGACTCCCCTAATTCCGTAGGGTTCCAATTTTTGCAGCAGCAGATTATGGTTAAGCAAGTTGAATGCTTTTGAAAAATCGACATAAATGCCAAGGACCAGGCATTTCTTCTCAAAGGCTTCAACTATTAGTTTTTTTTTGTTGAATCAAAGCTGTCTCTGTCGATTTTTTAGGTCTAAAGCCAAACTGTTAGTAAGATAGGACACCATGCTTATCTAAAAATTTAGTTATTCTGGAACACATAATTTTTTCTAAACCCTTTGATCACACAGGCAGGATCGAGATGGGCCGGTAATTTGATAAATCTGATGTGTCGCCTCCTTTATGAATGGCAATAACTTTTGCGACTTTCATTTCGGTCGGAAAGATCCCTGTAGCGAGAGCAATGTTGTAAATGTGAGTTAACGGTGCAGCAAATAAGTCAATAATAAACTTAAAAGGTTTTATGCGGAATCCATCTTTGTCCTCTGCACTGCTACATTTTAGGTTGCTAAAAACTGTTACGACTTCAGCTTCAGTTGTGAGGAAAAGGAATATAGACTCCGCAACAATAGACCGATTTCACAAGCAGTCGCGCTACGCCACCGCCGCCGCGATGCACTCTGGGAGTTGTGGTACTCCGGCCGGCGGCCGCGTCAGCGCGGTGCGTGGCGCACGCGCGAGAAGCAGCCCTGTTTGCGTCGCCACACGGTGTTTCTCTGCGTGAATGCTGTATTTGCGGGACAAGTGCGTTCACCTGAGGAGTGTCGTGAGCTCCGACAACTGTGCGCAGCAGAGCGTCCCGGATTTTCCGTTTTCTAGAAGAGAAAAAGTAGCCAAGACATTGCGTAGAAGCTGTTCACGAGAGGCAGCTGAAGAAGTGCTGTTCAGTACATTTAGCCGTACTGTCTCTGTTGATCAGTGGACAATGACAAATTTTCAAGTTCTGAATTGTATTAAATGCCTTTTACGCGGCTCTCAGCTTTGAGGCAGTCCCTTGAATTGTTAAAAAGAAGGCAATCGGATTTGCCTTCGTGCTGCGTCGTCAAGCCTTCTTTGCAGCGATTTCTGCCTGGTGCAAGGTTGTAAGGGAACAAGTGTGCTAAGATTTATTGTTATATTCAGGAATCCACAATGTTAGCTTGATGCACGTATTCACTCCTGATGTCTCGAGCTCCCATACTAGCGATAATGCTTTCTCTATTTCACGGAATGAGAAAGCGAGGCTATAAAACTGCCGAAATGTGGAATAATTTCCAACGTTTTGTTGCTCACTGGTCGTTGAGTATACATGGTATTCCAGTAACAGCCACATGCCATTTATGCCGGGATATCACCCACATTTTGTCCGTTGTTTTGGATAAAAAAGGCCATTTAGTGTTTCAGTCAACCTGTTCAGACTCGTACTACGAAAATAGCGAAAGTGAGTCGTACGGGAGACGCCCTCCCTGGCAGAAGATTACATTAACCTAAATAAAAAAGTAATTAGTGTATCAATAATCAAAATAAAACTATTCGTCACGAAATTAAAATCCCCTACACTAATTAGGCGTACTCAAAAGCTCCCCGATTGGCTTCTCCTTTTCACATTTTGTACTGAACACAAGCATTTGTCAGGCACGTTAAAGAACCCCAGGTGGTCGAAATTTCCGGAGCCCTCCACTACGGCGTCTCTCATAGCCTTAGTCGCTTTGGGACGTTAAACCCAATAAACCAACCAACCAACAAGCATTTGTCACATCTCCATTTAGAAAAACGGCATAGCCCGCTCGAATCGCTCACCTTTCCTGGACCCGCCGAGCACGTCGTGAATACATGTATGTGTTTACGTGAATAAGAAAAAACAATCGCATGGCCGGTTTTGATCAAGGGCTATGATGAAAAAATAAAGGCTACAAACGCTGTGTGATACGTCTATAGCGAATGCCTAGATGAATACAGCGAATACTGAAACAGCAAAATGAGGTGGCAAGAAATGTAAATACTGTCTGAAGACGTTAATTAAATCGCGTGCATCGCTATTCGTTCAAATGTTCTGCTGACAAAATTAACGAAAGCGGCGGTCAAGCGCGTTTTTTATCGCCACCTGCAGCATTTTCCAAAGCAAGGTTCGAGGAACAAACGCAGCGTCGCCACCGCGGCCACTCCACTTCATGCGGCAACTGACCACCCTCTCTGCGCTGCTCTTACCGCGATTAGCATTGCACCCCTCGAAACTCAGCCGTGGAGCCTCTGTTTCCTTTATAGAGCTCAACACAATAAACGAAACGGCGGAAAGCTACTGCGGCCGGGCTGTCGTGCAGACGACGCCACGAAGCATTAGCTCTATGCCACGAAGGACTACAGCCAAGATGGCGGCTGGCTACTTCCGGTAAACGCGCGCATGCGCAGTAGGCTTTGTGAAATCGGTCTATTGGTGTTTGCAAAGCGTAACCGGGAGTCGGTGCGGTGGAAGAGAGTAGGGTTCTTGTGATACTCGAAAAATGTTCATTAAATGCATTTGAGAGATCGTCTCCGGTAATAACGATGACGTCTTTCATTACTGAGGTAACAGGAGATTTGGGATTTCGGTTTAAGAGTTTATTTAGTTGGAACCATTTCGCACTCACATTTTTACCAGACATGGATGAGAAAGTGCTATTGTAGTAATTAAACTTCGCGGATTTCAGCTCTCGGTTAAGAGAATTGCGGTATTTCTTGTATTTCTCGAGGGTCGCGGGATTTAATAAACTGTGCAAACAGCTTTTCTTTAACCTTTATTTTGCGCAGTAGGTCTTGCGTTAACCACGGCTTTTTAGCTTTTTGTTTGCGAGGACGATCAACCAAGAAGCATTTATCGTACACAGCCTTTAGTTTGTCAACCAGGATGCTGTAGCGTCATTCTCATCTTTTGAGCGCATCACATCATCCCACCTAGCTGCACACATATCCGTTCGGAAGCGTTCCAGGGTTATCATATCTATGCGCTGATAGCTATTGCAAACTTTTTGTCGGGCAGAATTGGACCTTGCAGCAGGAATGAAAGCGAAAGTTGGAATGTGGTCACTTACGTCTGATAGAAGTGTGCCAGCATTTGCATTAGAAATTTCCGAGTTAGTAACGATGATATCTAGAGAGGTAGATGTAGAGCAGGTTATGCGAGTGGGAGTATTGATAAGGTTCGAAAGCCCGTAAGCATCAAAAAGGGACATAATTTTTGTTTGTCTGGTCGAGATGCTTTGCATGTCAAGGTTCACGTCACCCGCTAAAACCAGTGATTGTCGATTGGTGGACACATAATCAAAAAGGCTTTCAAGCATATCAAGGCATTTCTCGAAACTACCGTCTGGGGGGCGATATAAAACAATGTAAACTTCGCGATCATGCTCAACAGTTTGCATTTCGTAGTCAGCAGTAGATAAAGTGAACTTCTTTACCTCTGTAACTGCGCGAGTATTCAAAACTTGGATTGAAACGTGCACCTTTGCGGTCAGATCTATTGAGGGCAAAATGCGTGTAGCGCTCTAAAATTAAATAGTTCGATTCGTCATGATACCAGGTTTCTGTGAACATTACGACTTCAAAGGAAAATTTAAAAGAGTCGAAAAGTGTCTGTATTTCATCGTTCTTGTTGTTCACCGATCGGCAATTCAAATGGAAAATCTTCAGACTTGGTTCCTCGGCAACCTTATTTAAAGCTACCGGAGCAAGCAAATGATAGCTCTCCATTTTCAAGAGGAGCCATCGATTTAGTGCACTGACTTAGGTAATTTTGTTCACGTCCTCAGTGGTCATAATCTTTAGCACTTTAATCTTTTCCATTTTCCTTGCGTAGATTTGACCTCCACGGACCCAGACAAATTTCCAGCCTGCCTCACTTTTCTTTGTGATTGCCAGTGCTAGCAAACGCTTGCGATCAGGGCATAAATGCTCATTTATATACACCTCTGTCTTTTCCTTGAACCCAAGTTCTTTGCAGGAAAGGTTCTTATTGCTTCTCGCTTTTATAAAGAAGGACTGCATCGCGTTTTTTGCGGAGGACGAACTGGGCAACAACGTTAAATGCAGAAGGGTTTCCATACACATGAACGCAATGGCATGCATCAAGGTCTGAGGCCGAGATTTCTTCGCCAATAACGTTACCGATTTTTGCCATGATTTCAGCTAGATCCTCCTCCGGTTCAACGGGTATACCTTTGATTTCTATCTTAGCATTTCTTGAGTATTGTTCACATTGCACCAAGCATGCGTCGCAGATTTTAGTCTGAGTTGTTAGCCAGTCACATCGCACCTGCGCCGTGCCTGACGTCACTCGGTTTCGCGCATACGCAGAAGTCGCAAATCTGGGCTCCGGCTCACGCGAAGCGCGGTGTTGACTAGCCTAGTGAAGCTTTTCGCTTCAATATACAGGTAATCTGTTTACGCTACGACATATGCACTGGCCGAGTAGACGTGCAAAAGCATGTTTTTAGCATAGTTGGCTCACGGTTTCGCTTTACTGTGTCGTCGGCACGTATATTAGACTCCGGTTAAGCTCTGCTCAAGGTTAATCTGATCTGATCTGTTCGCGCCGCAAATGGGAGTTGAAGGCTGCGCAACGATGCGCAATGCACAGCGCGATGATGTGTTGCAGTTTAACACGAGGCGGGATCGGCGGCGGCGATAGCGTATTGCTCTCGGGCAGCGGCTCGCGCCGCGGTGGTTTGAAACACAGTCGCAGCAATATTTACTTTATTTCTGCCACCCTTAAGGTCAGTGTCGCCACAAGATTCTTGATGGGTTTGACCCCGTCAAGTGCTTTGACATTTCAGGTGGCCGAAATTTCCGGAGCCTTTCACTATGGTGTCTCTTATAGCCTGATCCGCTTTGGGACGTTAACCCCCATAAACCTAAACCTGAGAAATGAAACGGAGAGGCGCGTCCGAATGCTGATTACACAAACGCTGAATCCACTATGGTTCAAGTGAAACACTCGCACATTCCGTTCGAATGCCTGTCGTGAGCTAGCGTCCAACCTAAGAAATGTCGCAGATTCAATGCTGGCCTATCTTAATTAAATCAGAGGACGATTGGCACCCCGGCCGCCAGAATACCGCAAAATCGTCATGGCCTTCCCAGAACACTAGAATGCCTCGTCTGGACACCTGGCATCAAGGTGTGGAAGAAAACGAGTGCGCCTGTGGCGCTGCCCAAGCTCTTCTCCCTACAGACTCGACCCATCCGTCCTCCGTCCCACCCCGGCCCCATGGCGACATACGCGGAGAGGTTACTGCAGACATCCTGCAGAAAATATCCGCCCCAACGGAGGGGCTGTCCAAAGTTGAGAGGCTAGATGGCGAAGCCTCCAGACGGGAACTTCCAACTCACAGGTGCGACTCAACCTAATAAGCCCCGGCTCTTGCCACTCCAAATGCAAACTGTGCGGAGAGAAAGCGGTCGTGCGTCACATGGTGTGTGGACCTGCCCAAACAATCCACATGGCGATCCAAATGCAGTGCCAACTGTTGAGGGGTTTGAGGTTGCCCTGTCCATCCCTGGACTCGAGTCACAAAAGGCCCTCGCAGCACGAGCACGGACAGCAGCGGCAGCCTCTTATGTCCCGGATATGAATTCTTCCATTCGTATTGCGTGAACGCCTCTCGTCTACTTCACGATCAGCGACCGCATAATTTAATCGTTGATCTAAAACGACAAACGTTATATTCTTCGTGACGGTTATTTGAAATACCATGACAGTTCGGCGCTACCGGAACGCCTGGCAAAAGAGCCGGCTCTTATGAAACGGTAATTGAACCAGATTGAGCCACAATGATGCCTCTTAGCTTAATCCCTCTTAAATATAAGCCCGAGACTAAGGAAAAATCCTTGTTCCAACGAAACTTCTAATTTAAAATAGCAAAGAAACTAAGGAACAGATCTTCTGTATAGGAACAGATACAGTATGTGATACGTTCCTGCTTCGTGCGCTTGTGAGCACAGAGGTGTCGAAAAATGAAAACTTAATGAGAAAAGGGAACACAGTCTTCTTCAGAGTGAGTGAGTGAGTGAAAACTTTATTAGCTCTAGATTCGGTTATATTTGGCGGTTTTGAGATGGCTTCGTCCATCTTGCTCAAAGATCGGTTGCCCTTCGTCCAGGGCTCCGCTGGATGCTGCTGCCAGTTTTGCTCGCCTAATCAGACCTTCTTGGTCGACCCGGCGGTCGCTGGAGAGCACTCCCTCCCATTGCTCCGCACTCGGGTTTGTTATCACTGGTACCACGCTTATCCTTTGGCATGCCCACGTTATGTGGTACAGCGTGGGGGGTTCTTGGCACCAAGCGCATTTGTCATTGTATTGTGTTGGATACATTTTGTTGAGTACGTGTAGGTTCGGGTAGGAGCCCGTCTGTAGCTGCCTCCACGCGACAGAGTCCTCTCTGCTAAGGGAGTTGTCCGGTGGTGGATACCGCTTTCTGCAGCCCTTGTAATAATTTAGTACCGCCGAATAATCTTGGGGTACAGGTTCGTTCCCCTCGAGGTCGCCTACGTTGGATGCTCGGTAATAAGTGTACCCTCGAGCTATCCTGTCCGCCTCTTGGTTCCCTGGTACTCCCGCGTGTCCCGGCGTCCATACTATCGTATGCCTGATTGGTTCTTCGTTTGTTTGTCGTTGTGTTATGTGGCCCCCAGAGCGGAGTATGCGGAGCGCTCTGTGCCCTATTCTGCCGCGTAGGTAGTTGCGGCATGCTGTTTGTGAGTCTGTGAGGATTTTTAGAGACCGTTTAGATCGATAGCCCTCCGCTGCCGCTAGAGCGACGGCCGCTTCCTCAGCCTCGACTATCGTACAGTCCTGTAGTGATGCGCTGGTGATCTAGCGTAGGGTCGAGTCAATCACCGTTGTTACCGCATTGCTGTTGTGCTGCCCCGCTGTTCTGGTGTATGTGGCTGCGTCCACGTATACCGTCGTTTCTTGGGGTGCTAATATCTTTTGTAGGTATTCAGCCCTTGCCTCTCTGCGTGCTTTGTGTTGGTTGGGATCCATGTTCCGGGGTATTGGCGTTACTTTTAGTGTGTCTTCTTCGGAGAACACCTCAACCGCGCCATGAAGGCAGGTAGGGTATGAAAAAAAAAGTGGTATGGCCTCGGTGTTCACCGACATGTGAGACAATTACTGCGCCATTTCCTTCCCTCGAAAACCAATATTCAACTTTTAATGTAGTTAACCGAGCAAGCGTAGTAGTAGTAGTAGTAGTAGTAGTGGTTTCTTTTAATAATCATGATAAAAGGAAGGAAAAGTTTTTGCTAGCCCCGGCATCTGCCATCGCTGCGGGATGGTGGTGGTGGTGAAAAACATTTATATACAGATACACTTAAAGAGGTTATGTACGAGCTGGCCCAGAGGGGGCCAACCCTTACAAGTACTACGTGGAGGTCCCTAGTTCGGGACCCCAGTGGCGTTGGCCGCCGCCCGGGCTCGCGCGACCAAAGCCCGTTGGGCCTGCAGGTCAGAGCAGCCGAGCAGGGTCGCCTCCCAGTCCTCCCGGGTCGGGTTGGGGTGAGGGGGGATAGCAGGGTTGGAGGGGCAGGCCCACACCATGTGGTAGATGTCCGAATACTTCTCCGCACAGTGTTTGAGAGCTGCCGGGCACAGCAAAGTATAATAATAATAATAATAATAATAATCATTATTCAGCATAATCTGAACATACAAAGAAACGGAAGCGCCGAAGCCACAAGTGGGCTTGTGCGGCGACAACCGGCAGCCGCGGCAATCTTCGCGCTACATCAGAGCTCCATTAGAGGCAAAAGAAAATTAAAAGACGTAAACATGAAGAACACAAAAATTTTGGCAAGGAAAGAATGAAAAAGCACTGATAAGATTTTAGTACATGTTAAAGATTCTCTAACGCTTGAACTGCAACACGCAGTTTTTTGCGGGTTGTTAAAGAAAATAAATCATCCGGTAATTCGTTAAAGATAGCTGGCACGTAATATTTTCTAGTTGCTTTGCCGTAGTGAGTGCGCACTCTCGGTTTATGATAGCGAGGAACATGTCTCAACGGTACCGGTTTCGTATTTATGTGTCTGTATGCGCTATTCCAAAAATATTTCAGTACTACAATTTGTTTAAAAAGATTGTCAAAAGAAGGCAAACCGGCTGCGGTAAAGACACTGTTGGGCAGATTTTCCTGCGGCAAGTAGAGAACGCTTGTAGCAATGTTTTTCAGAATCCTATTAACACGACATTTCCATGTGAAAGAGCAGTTAAAAAAACAACACATACCGTATCTCAAGACACTATACCCCAGAGCCTGGGCGACTAATTTTCTCACAGAAAATGGCATCATAGTTCGCGAATTAAACAACAAGCATGCAACAGTATACAGGCGGAGCAGAAGCCGCTCCTCCGCCTTTGAGAGACCTTTACATGGGCGGGGATAAAGACCGTGGCCAGATTGATAGAGTATAACAATATCTTTGAAGATGTAAGCTGGAATAAATTCGAGTTCCTGATTGGGAAGCACTTGAGCTGGGGCAGCGGAACTAAAGGGATAGTAGACAGACTGGCCAAATGAAATTAAAGAGGTGAGGGGACAGACAGAAAGGATAGGGGGAGAGAGGTACAAAAATTACCGAAGACACTTTGGAAATTCTGAAGTGGGCTTGGCGAAAGCCTTGTGGTCAACCCACTGTCGCTTCCCCGAACCGCTTGGCACGGAATCACTGGGGCGCTTGGAGAGATGCGTCTCACTCACTCGACTGGAACGAGACGTCTGGCGAAGGAGCGGCGATGCAGCTGCCACCGCCGACGCGCGCGCGCTGGTCCTACCGCTACTGTGTGACGTCACGGTTGCTATGCACAGCTGCGCCCCCACCGGTGCGCCGGTTGCTAAGAAGGGGAGGAGGTTGCACAGCTGCGCGGAGGAGAGGCCACAGTTGGCACCACGGTGTAAGAATATTACACTGCACTGTGGTTCTTGCACCGTACGTTGGTTGGCACGATTCCAGCGCACGGACGGACACCGCGAGCATGGGCTATCAAAGGGTTTTAGCCTTAATATACATGTAATCTATTTACACTACGACATAAGTACTGGCCGAGTAGACGTGCAAAAGCATGTTTTTAGCATAGCTGGCTCACGGTTTCGCTTTGCTGCGTCGTCGGCACCTATATTAGACTCAGGTTAAGCTGACTCAGGTTAAGCTCTGCTCAAGGTTAATCTGCCCTCGCTTCGGCGAGCGCGGCTTCGGCCGCTTATCTTATTTTTACAGCAGCGTCCGCTCCGGCGGACGCAGTTGTTGCTGCGACGCGCGTCTTTCCTTTCCTCTCTCTCTCCTTCCTCTGATCTTTTAACTCTCCTCTATCTGCACGTGGCAGCGGTGGTGGCTTGGCTCGAGCCAGTAGCAGGCCCGTGCAATTTCCTTTTCATCCTTCTCTCAGTCACAACAACAACAACAACAACTGCCCAAGGTTAATATGATCTTTTCGCGCCGCAAATGGAAGACGATGCGCAATGCACAGTCACGCTTGCCTCCTATATTTTGTCGTAATTCTACGGAAATTTCCTTGTTTACGCCACTACACCTTGGCCAGTCCCCCCATGTGGGTATGTGCCATTATAAAGAGGAAGAAGAAGCGCGAGAGAGTGTTGCAGTTTGAGACGAGGCGGGATCGGCTGCGGCGATAGCGTATTGCTCTCGTGCTGCGGCCAGCGAAGCTGATCTGTTCGCGCTGCAGGGGTTTCAAAACCCAGTCGCAGCAATACTTATTTTATTTCAGCACCCTTAAGGTCAGTGACGCCACAAGATTCTTGATAGATTTGACCCCGTGAAGGGTTTTGACATTCCAGATGGTCGAAATTTCCGGAGCCCTTCACGATGGCGTCTCCATAGCCTGAGTCGCTTTGGGACGTTAACCCCCATAAACCTAAACTTGAGAAATGAAGCGGAGACGCGACTCCGTATGCTGATTCCACAAAGGCTGAATCCACTAAGGTTCAAGTGAAACACTCGCACACTCGGTTCGAATACCTGTCGTGAGCTAGCCTCCAACCTAAGAGAGAGAGATAAACTTTATTTGAAGAGGAATTCGGGGCACGCCCCAGGGTCCCTGCACGACCCCACTGCACTCAAGTGTTTATGTACCTAAGGTCCATAACACTGGCAGCTCGGCCGGTGGCGATGGTCTGCACTGCCGGGTCCTCTGAGCGCAGCAGGATCTCCCAGTCCTCCCAGGTCTTGAGGTTCTCTAGGTCCCGCGGGGGAGGGTCCGCCGGGCAGATGGAAAGGATGTGAAGGGAAGAAGCGAAGGGTTCTGGGCAAAGGGCGAATGCCGGAGTGAGGAAAGATGGATGATAGTGGGCTGGGGTAAGGGGTGACAGTGTGGCTGTAGTCTGCGCTGAAATGTCACAGATTCAATGCTGGCCTATCGTAACTAAATCAGAGGACGAATTGGCACCCCGGCCGCCAGAATATCGCAAAATCGTCATGGCCTTAACAGCGCAATGGAATGCCTCGTCTGGACACCGGGACTCAAGGCGTGGAAGGAAACGAGAGCGCCCATGGCGCTGCCCGAGCTCTTCTCCCTACGGACTCGACCCATCCCTCCGTTATCCCACCCCAGCCCCATAGCGACGAATGCTGCATTACTGGAGACTATTTCGCAGAAAATATCTGCCCCAGCCAAGGGGATCGCTACAGAGGATTATATATCTGGATGAATTTTGGCTAGTATTGCGGGGAATTGGAATGTGTGCGTTTAGAGATGCCTGAGAGTGGTTGCTTGCTCCTACGTGAGCGTGGGGTTGGGAGGGGGATATTCCATTTTGCTATTTTGATAGAAAGTAGTGACTTCACTAATGGTGAGTAGATGGTCCCTCGCTGAGCTGGCCCCGTTGTCTGGGAACGCGCCTGGTCCTGCCCGGATAGTTCGTTCTCGGGCTATGCTGCAGAATGCAAAAGCTGCGGGCTATGCGGCAGAATGAAAAAGCTGTGGAGAGTATGCTAACCTTAAGCACATCATGTGGACCTGCATAAGAACCCTTTCAGCGGAATAACCACAGAGGAGCAGTGGGAGACCGCACTGCGGAGCTCAGACCTGTGGCAACAAAAGTTGCTCACAGAGAGAGCTGACCAGGTCGCCGAACTTCAACAGATCAAGGCCACCAAGCGACGGTAGCCCACCTGCACCAGAAGGGAGCCTTCCTCTTCAAAGACTATATAAATAAAAGTTTATTCCCCCTCTCTCTCCCTAAAGCCGAGGTTAGATCGTGAAGCCTCCAGACTGGGACTTAAAGCTCACCGGCCCGCCTCAACCTAATAAGCTCCGGGTTTTACGACCCCAAATGGCAATTGTGCGGGGTCACATCGTGTGGACTGGAGATGGATTGTGAAACAATCCATCTGACGATCCAAATGCAGTGTTAACTACTGAGAGGTGGGAGGATGCCCTGGCCATCTCTGCACTCGAGGCCCAAAAGGCGCTCGTAGCACGAGCATGGACAACAGCGGCAGTCGCTGGTGCCCGACATTTCAATTCTCCCATTTGTACTGCCGCAAAAGCAAATCTCATCCATTATACGATCAGCGACTCAAAAAATGGCTGAGGCTTAGCTGAGGTTAAGCCTAGTCAGATGCGAAGCATATTGATGGCTAGGCTTGGTAATACATGGCTTTCCTTGGTTGAATACTTGGTCATTTTAATACAACCACTACAAGTGTACAAAGGATTGCCGTGGCAGCTATATACGGGATCATCGGTGAATTCAATGCAGAGTGTACAGAAGTTTCCCGGGCACGCCTATTCCGTTTCGTAGCATTTCAGCGTTCCGAACTTGTAGAACTACTGACGGGCTCGGTGGCAGCACTAGTGGAAGCATTGCTGACAAGTTCCTCGCTTTGTTCTTCAGTTGTTGTAGAACGTTGTCGCCGAGCAGCATATTGAGCACGCCGCTTAGCCAGACGTTCATCCCGCTCTTCATCGGTCTCTGTGGCACGCTGAAGCTTTCGCTTCTCGTTCAAATCAGCCCTGCTTCTAGGCGGCATCCCAACACCTGGCCGCCTCGTAAGTGCCCGGAGAGGTTGGTTGGTTGCGACTGAGAGAAGAATGAAAAGGAAAGTGCACGGGCCTGCCAACTGGCTCAAGCCGAGCCACCACCGCTGCCACGTGCAGATAAAGGCGATGACTGTTTTGATAGTAGGCTGTAATTTCTTTGAATGTATACACCGGATTAAAATCGGGTTCCTGATCGGGTGGGGAGGAGAAAACAGCCCGGTGACAGAGCGCGCGGGCGGCTGCGTCTGCTGCCTCGTTTCCTGTCAACCCCTGATGAGCAGGGGCCCATATAATGTAACGGTGTGCGGGGTCCGTATCCCGTATGCAATTTTGGTATATTCGATAGGCTAGGAAGGGAGTGCAGCCTTGTTCAAAACAGTCATCGCCTTTACCCAAGCCCATGTAAAGGCCTCAAGAAGGCGGATGAGCGGCTCCTTCTCCGCCTTCTCACCAATACATTACTGTGCCCGGCAGCACTAAAGCATTTTGACTCCTCCTGTAACGGCAGCTGCCCGCACTGTAGTGCGGTGTCTTCTGACACCTATCACATGGTGTGGGCCTGCCCCTCCAACCCAGCTATTCCCCCCATCCCCAACCCAACCCAGGAGGACTGGGAGGCGACCCTGCTCGGCTGCCACGACTTACAGGCCCAACAAGCCTTAGTCGGGCGCGCCCGGGCGGCGGCCACCGCCACTGGGGTCCCATACTAGGGACCTCCACCTAGTGTTTGTAAAGATCGGTCCCTTACGGGCTGATCCAAGCATACCTCCTGTCCTTTCTTAATAAATGTTTTCACCACCACCACCACGTGCAGATAGAAGGCAGGTGAAAGATAAGAGGACAGAGTAAAAGACAGAGTAAAGACGCGCGTCGCAACAGAGAGAGAGAGAGAGAGAAAACTTTATTTACAAAGGAATTCGGGGCACGCCCCAGGGTCCCCGCACGACCCCACTGCACTCAAGTGTTTATGTTCCTGAGGTCCATAACACTGGCAGCACGGCCGGTGGCGATGGTCTGCACGGCCGGGTCCTCCGAGTGCAGCAGGGTCTCCCAGTCCTCCCAGGTCTTGAGGTTCTCTAGGTCCCGCGGGGGAGGGTCCGCCGGGCAGAGGGAAAGGATGTGGAGGGAAGAAGCGAAGGGTTCTGGGCATAGGGCGCAAGCAGGAGTGGGGAAGGAGGGATGATAGTGGGTTAGGGTAAGGGGCGAGGGGAGAGTATGTGTTTGTAATCTGCGCCAGAGTGTTGCGTGTCTGTTATCTAGGGAGGGGTGGGGCGGGGGGTAGAGCTGGCGAGAGGCTCTGTATGCCTGGGTCAGCTCACTGAATGAGTGCATGCGATCCTTCGTGAATCCCCGATCCGAGGCCACCTGAGCCCGGTTTAAAGAACCTCGGGCTAAAAGGTTGGCGGCCTCGTTTCCGGGATTCCCGGAGTGCGCAGGCACCCATATCAGCTCCACTTGGCGGGGCGGGGGTGCATCGGGCGAGTCCAGTATGCCAAAAGCAGGGACATGAACTCGGCCTCGAGCAAAATTTAGAATCGCAGTTTTAGAGTCAGTTAAAATATACCGGGCTTCCGTGCGGGTTATAGCAAGTGCAATGGCGGCTTCCTCTGCAGCCTCTGGGGACGTATCTGGAGGGAGAGGTAGTGTGAGGAGGGTGGATGAAGAGGAGTCCACCGCAGCTGCTGTCGCTTCATCACCCGTGCAGGCAGCGTCCACCCATACGGCGTCCGGCTGGGGGCCGTACGCTCGATGGAGTGCCTTCGCACGGGCTCTGCGGCGCTGCTCATGGTGGGACGGGTGCATATTCCTCGGGAGCGGCCTGATGAGAAGCTCTCGGTGAAGGGATCGTGGGATGGCGAGAAGGGTTGGGTCGTTGGCCGGTATTTTGATTCCCAGGGAGTCCAGGATATACCGACCTGTGGAAGTTTTTGTGAGCCTGATGTATTGGGCCTGTCGGTGGGCCTCCACCAGTTCCCCGATCGTGTTGTGGAGGCCCAGGCCTAGTAATCTGTCTGTAGGTGTGTTGAGGGGAAGATGACATAAACTCTTTGGATGCTTTGATTCGCAAGGCATTCAAGGCGTCGCAACAACCGCGTCCGCCGGAACGGACGCTGGCTGAAAAATACAGATACACGGCCGCAGCCCGAAGGCTGCGAACCGAATGCAACAGATATATGTAAGTGCCCGGAGAGCGAGGCAAGCTCAGCTTTATACCGCTGCTGTAGCGTCACGTGGTCAGCTGGAGCGCCTCTGATGTGGAGCCTCCACCGCCGCGGCCGACCGCGCGAGCCGGCAGCCCATCTCTCCTCTGCTGTGACGTCATGTTGTCACGTGGTCAGCCGCCGCGCCTCTGATGTGGAGCCTCCACCGCCGCGGCCGACTGCGCGAGCCGGCAGCCCATCTCTCCTCTGCTGGGACGTCACGTTGTCACGTGGTGTCACGTGGTCACGCTAAAAGTCAATGGTAGCTCCAGCGCCGCGCTCGACGGCATGGAGGAAAAAAAACCAAGGAGGGAGCAAGACGTCACGCGGCCAGCGTTCGCAAGCCGAGTGTTTTGAAGTCGTTTTCTCCCTCAGTTTTTCGCTCTCCGAGCCGGTCGTTTATGTTTTGATTCCGGTATGTTTTAGTGCGCGCATATGCGGGACCCGCGGCGCGGGCGTCTACAGCAAGGAAGTTGATCTACAGTTGGTCTGCCGCGCTAATCGGCGCATGCGCGCGCGCAGCAGGGCTAGACTTTACCGCACGCTATCACGTGGTGCGATCACGGGGGGACACACTTTTTTTTGCTATATCTTTACTTGTTAAGAATAGGCTTCAGGGTTGTCGCCGGACGCTCCCTCCTGTTTTTTTTCCTTCATCGGGCTGTAGAGTAGCTCTAGTAATATGCTTCGCATAAAAACGACGCATAAGAGAAGTTTATTTGGACTCACGACCAAAAAGGGACATCCGTGCTCCCCAGAGAAGTCCGAACTGCTCCTCATCCGGCCTAAGAACCACCGCTGTCCCCGCTCCCCCATTGCCATTGAATTGAATGGTTACCCGGTACCTGAGGTTGGCACCCTCCGTGTATTGGGCTTGCACATCCAGAACGATGGCAAAAACACCACTACCCTCAAGAAACTCAAGCAGGTTGCAGGCGCGATATCGCACCTCATCCGCAGGGTTTCGGGACATCATAGAGGCATGAAGGAGCGCGACCTATGTCGCCTCATTCATGCCTTTGTCCTCAGCCGTGTACTGTACACTACCCCATACTTACAACTATCCAAACATGACATAAACGCTTTGGATGCTTTGATTCGCAAGGCATTCAAGGTAGCACTTCATCTTCCCCTCAACACACCCACATACAGATTACTAGGCCTGGGCCTCCACAACACGATCGGGGAACTGGTGGAGGCCCACCGACAGGCCCAATACATCAGGCTCACAAAAACTTCCACAGGTCGGTATATCCTGGACTCCCTGGGAATCAAAATACCGGCCAACGACCCAACCCTTCTCGCCATCCCACGATCCCTTCACCGAGAGCTTCTCATCAGGCCGCTCCCGAGGAATATGCACCCGTCCCACCATGAGCAGCGCCGCAGAGCCCGTGCGAAGGCACTCCATCGAGCGTACGGCCCCCAGCCGGACGCCGTATGGGTGGACGCTGCCTGCACGGGTGATGAAGCGACAGCAGCTGCGGTAGACTCCTCTTCATCCACCCTCCTCACACTACCTCTCCCTCCAGATACGTCCCCAGAAGCTGCAGAGGAAGCCGCCATTGCACTTGCTATAACCCGCACGGAAGCCCGGTATATTTTAACTGACTCTAAAACTGCGATTCTAAATTTTGCTCGAGGCCGAGTTCATGTCCCTGCTTTTGGCATACTGGACTCGCCCGATGCACCCCCGCCCCGCCAAGTGGAGCTGATATGGGTGCCTGCGCACTCCGGGAATCCCGGAAACGAGGCCGCCAACCTTTTAGCCCGAGGTTCTTTAAACCGGGCTCAGGTGGCCTCGGATCGGGGATTCACGAAGGATCGCATGCACTCATTCAGTGAGCTGACCCAGGCATACAGAGCCTCTCGCCAGCTCTACCCCCCGCCCCACCCCTCCCTAGATAACAGACACGCAACACTCTGGCGCAGATTACAAACACATACTCTCCCCTCGCCCCTTACCCTAACCCACTATCATCCCTCCTTCCCCACTCCTGCTTGCGCCCTATGCCCAGAACCCTTCGCTTCTTCCCTCCACATCCTTTCCCTCTGCCCGGCGGACCCTCCCCCGCGGGACCTAGAGAACCTCAAGACCTGGGAGACCCTGCTGCATTCGGAGGACCCGGCCGTGCAGACCATCGCCACCGGCCGTGCTGCAAGTGTTATGGACCTCAGGAACATAAACACTTGAGTGCAGTGGGGTCGTGCGGGGACCCTGGGGCGTGCCCCGAATTCCTTTGTAAATAAAGTTTTCTCTCCCTCTCCCTCTGCAAAAAACAAAGATACATTACTCAAAAACGACTCTCCAGTTGTTCTTCATAACTGCTGCTCGAAAGACGACAACAGCTGGGTAGTACTGGAATGTCTAGCAAAAAAGCCGGCTCTCATGAAACGGTGATTGGACCAGATTGGGCCAAAATTATGCATTTTAGCTTAAAGCGTCTTAGACTCAAGTCCAGGACTAAGAAAGACTCCTTGTTCCACGGAAACCTCTAATTTAAAATGGCAATGAACTCAGGAACAGATCTCAGTAGGAACAGATACAGTCGGTGATAGGTTCCTCCTTCGGGCGCTTGGGCGCGCGAAGGTGTCTAAAAATGAAAACTGGTAATGAGAAAAGGAAACACAGTCACCCTCGCAGAACACCTCAACCGCGCCGTGAAGGCGAGCAGAGAATGGAAAAAAAAGTTGTATGGCTTAGCTTTCGGGTGTCCACCGAGATGCGAGACTATTACGGCTCAGTTCCTTTCCGCAAAAACCAGTTTTCAATCTTTAATGTAGTTAAACTGAGTAGACCTGCAAAAGCATCTGTTTAGCCTGGCTGGCTCATGGTTTTGCTTTGCTGGGTCGTCGGCACGTCGGGGGCGATATTAAACTCAGGTTAAGCTCTGTTCAAGGTTAAGCAAATCTGATCTGTTCATCACCACGGACTCCCGAAAAGCATGTGACCTCCGGGCCTGTGAACATTATCTTGCAGGCGAAATATCCCCTCTTGCCTCCCAAATTCTAAGACGCGCTCCCGCCGATCCAACTCGCACAAAAGTGATCTGGGCTCCTGGCCACCAGGGTCTACGAGGCAATGAGGCCGCTGGTGCGGCCGCCCGAGCGCTCACACACCGGGCTCCTCATCCTAGCTCTCCTGGCTCAGAAGCTCATAAACCGCTTCTGCGGTTCCGCGAAATTCTAATTCATTATTGTGACAGCCACCGTCTCTACCCAGTACCTGCCAAGGGGCTGAGTAAGGCGGAGGAGCGAACTCTGCGGCGCCTGCAGACAGGAACTCTTCTCTGTCCTGCCATAGCAAAACACTTCGATCCGAACACAGATGGGCGCTGCCCGCACTGTGGAGAGATCTGCGATATATTTCACATGGTGTGGGCATGTACTCGGAATCCTCACCTTCCCCCTTCCCCCACCCCCACCCGAGAGGCATGGGAGACTGCCCTCCTCAACTGCTCCACACTGGAGTCTCAAAGGGCTCTAGTAAAGCGGGCGCGAGACGGGGCCTCGTCATGCGGTGTCCCGGACTAAGGATACCGACCATGTAGCAGGGTTTCTTGACCCTCAACCTCTCTTTGTAAATAAAAGTTTTTCACCACCACCACCATTACTTGGCAAGGGAGACGTCCCCCTTAGCCGCTTGTATTCTAAGATGGACTGCCACTGATCCAACACCGAAAATAATTATTTGGGCTCCTGGCCACCAGGGCTTACGAGGTAATGAGGTGGTGGTGGTGAAAACATTTATTTAGTAGGGACAGGACGTATGGTTGGATCTGCCCTTAAGGGACCTATCCTTACAAGCACTAGGTGGAGTTCCCTAGTTTGGGACCCCAGTGGCGGTGGCCGCTGCCCGGGCGCGCCCAACTAAGGCTAGCAGGATCGCCTACCAGTCCTCCCGGGTTGGGTTGGGGATCGGGGGAATGGCTAGTTGGAGGGTCAGGCCCACACCATGCGATAGGTGTCCGAAGACACCGCACTACAGTGCGGGCAGCTGCCGCTGAGGCCGCTGACTCGGCTGCCCGAGTGCTTACTCACCTGGCTCCTCATTCCAGCTCTTCTGGCTCGGGGACTAACCAGCCGCTGCTGTGGCTCAGGGAAATCATAAAACAATATAACGACAACCACCGCCTTTTCCCTGCCCCTGGGCTGAGTAAGACGGAGGAGCGAACTTTAAGGCGCCTGCAGACAGGTACTCTACTCAGTCCTGCCATCATAAAACATTACGATCCTATAGCACGGATGGGCGATGCCCGCACTGTGGGGAGACCTGTGATATCTTCCACATGGTGTGGGCATGTACTCAAAATCCCCACCTCCCCCCTTCCCCTACCCCTTCCCGAGAGGCATGGGAGGCTTCCCGCCTCAACTGCTCCTCGATCGCTTCAGTGCAAAGGGCTCTGGTGAAACGGGCCCGAGACGGCGCCTCGTCATGCGGTTTCCGGGAATACCGACGCCGACCATGTAACGAGGCCACTCCGTGGCTCCCAAACTCTATTCAACCAAATAAAAGTTTTCATCACCACTACCAAATGGAAGTTTATGAAGACGACGATGCGCAATGCACAACGTGAGAATGTGTTGCAGTTTAACACGAGGCGTGATCGGCTGCGGCGATAGCGTAGTGATCTCGTGCAGTGGCCAGTGAAGCTGATATTTTCGGGCCGCAGCGGGCTCGAAACCCAGTCGCAGCAATCTTTATTTTATTTCTGCACCCTCATTGTCAGAGAAGCACAAGATTCTTGGTTGAGTTTGACCCCGTGAAGTAGTGTTTTGGCATTCCAGGTGGTCGAAATTTCCGGATCCCTTCACTACGGCGTCTCTCATAGCCTGAGTCGCTTCGGGACATGAAACCCCCATAAACCGTTAAAATCCAGAGGGCACTTAAGACTGCCTGCGTGCTGTGAAGACGGAAGCATTAGTGTGTCATCGTGAGCATTCGATCTCGATGGAGGTTGCACGATGAGAAATGAAACGAAGACTCGCCTCCGAACTCTGAATCCACAAAGGTCCGAGAGAAACACTCATGCACTCGGTTCGAATACCTGTTGTGAGCTAGCCTCCATCCTAAGAAGCGTACGTCATATGCAACGAGAAATCGTATGACTTCACACGGAATGGCAATGCCAGCACTAGCAATGCCAAACGACAAGGATTGATACCGCACCGCATGCGAATTTAGCCAAACTAAGCTAATCGCGGGTGAGTTTTTTTAATGGTTTAGGGGGTTTAACGTCCCATAGCGACTCAGACTACGATGGGCGCGGCAAGTTTTTTTTAAATGTTTGCTAAAAGCTTGTTATCTGTACCCCCTCAAAAAATCTGAGCGACACTCAAGACTGCTTACGTGTGGGAATGCGAAAACATTACAAACGCTGTCGTGCTTCTTCGGCATTTGTTTATTTGTACGAACAACCACATTTTACTACCGATGGTTCCGCTGTAGAAGCTGTAGACGTTGATAGTTCACGGTTAATTGCACGAGCACACAAACAACCGGCGGCAGTGGAATCTAGCGACGATATGTTATGACACCCCATCACACACACGCGTGTGACACCACTCGGAACGCTGTACGACGAACCGTTGCATCAGAATTATCACGCTTAAGTCTGCGAAGGCATACAATCGTCGGTTCGAATCCCCTCTCGCAAGTGAGCCTCCAACTTGAATAGCACATGTAAGCTATAACGAGAAATCGTATGGCAATCCCAACAGGACTAACGGCTACGTCACACTTTTGGTTCAGGAAGGAATTAAATTGATTATTAGTGACTCGAAGGGTGCTGTACACATGCATCTTCAGCAGAGGCAGAGTCTCTGCAGAAGCGGTTAGGATTCTGAAGGCGGGAAAAGGGGTAGATCAACTGATTTGGCTTGTCTGGACACCCGCACATCAAGCCCTACGAGGGAATGAAGGAGCGCACGAGCTTGCCTGAAGACTCACTTGCCGGGCGAGCTCAAACTCTCGTCCAAACCAACTGATAGCAACAGAAAAGAATTAACTAGAAAGGAATATCTGTAAGCGGATATCGAACTTAAAAAGGATAAAAAGGAGGAGGCAGCTTAGAGGAAACTCCAGGTCGGGGTATTTTCATACCCATGGATTGACTGCAAATTATATCCAGGGCAATTCAATGCTAAATGTAAACACTGTGAAGGATGTGCGATCATGGTACACATGGTCTGGACATGGAAACCTTAAAAAGACAACACACGCACACCAGATTCATGGGAAGCTCTGATGCACAACCCAGACACAGAAGTCCAAAGAAACATCTTCAAACAAGCTTTGGCCGCCGCCGAGGCCCAGGGTGTCATGGCCGCCGCCTAGCGAGAGGGAAGAGGACAAAGTCTTGAGACCCTCCGATTGAGTTACTCTGAAATAAAGTTTTTCCGTCCATCCAACAAGATCTTCCTGTGTTGTCTTCTCCTGCTTCAGAGTAAGTTGATTCCAGCTCTCTTTGGATGGAGCTGGCAGGAGCACACAGGGTGGAGGCTTGGCCTCACATCCCCATCATATGTGGTCTTGGGTTTGCAATTCCTGGCAATTTAGCCATGTGGGGTTATACTCCCCGTTCGTAATAACTGATAATCTGTGGGGGCTTAGAATGGATCGAGTCTGGATCCTTCGTAGCATCGTGGCCTATGCATTGCTCAGGTCCGCATGCGGAGGCGGATAAACCCGTCCTCTATCCTCATAGTAGTCAGTTATGTCATGGTACATGGTCGGCGCTTCACCCCGGGGATCCGAGTCTGAGGAGCTGATCTCCCGGTTCGTGAGAACTCGAGCTATGCGATCTGCATCCTCGTTCCCGGATTCTCTGAGTGAGCTGGGACCCACACCAATTCTATTAAGTGTGGAGTGCAACCCCGCAAGATGCGGGCTGCCGTTTGCCTACCGCGCCTTTACAGATATTCGTAATGGCCCGCTTGGAGCTATTTAAGACGGTGTGCGTTGATGTATCCGTGATGGCTAGCGCCGCGGTAGCCTCTTCGGCTTCTACAGCTGAGGCTGTTTTAACCACAGCCGTGTTAATTATTCTTCCTTCCCCGGTCACTGCTCATACTGTGAATTTCTGGTAGGTTTGCTTAGGTGCATGCAGCTACGTATACTGCAGTCATCGACTTTCAAAGAATCCGCTCTCACTGTTCTTCTATCGTGTCTGCCTCGAAGCATATTCTTAGGTATTGGTTTGACGATTATCTGATGTCGGAAGATGTCCGGAAGTGGTGTTCGGCCTTCCGGTTCATTACAGGATTAATGTCGACTTTGCTTAGTATGTGTCACCCAGCCTCAGTACGAGAGAGCCTTTCAATCTGTGATACCTTGTGGGCCTTAATCAGTTCATATAGGGTGCTGATAGTATTATACACTTCTAGCCCGAGAAGCCTTTCAGTGCTGGCAAAGTTGAGCAGTCCGAGAGCAGCTCTCTACGCCGTACATATGACACTGTTCACAGATTCCTGCTCGTTAGGACTAAGGTGATTCCTGCTCGTTAAGACGAAGGAGTAAAGTGATTCGACTAGCAAGAAAAGCCTCGGTTAGCGTGCATAAATCCTTCTTTTTCATTTCATGAAAAAGAAGGATTTATGCACGCTAACCGAGGCTTTTCTTGTAAATCCTTCTTTTTCATTTCAGCCGCCGCGGTGGCTCAGTGGCTATGGTGCTCGGCTGCTGACCCGAAAGACGCGGGTTCGATCCCGGCCGCGGCGGCTGGAATTTCTTTGGAGGAGAAATTCTAGAGGCCCGTGTACTGTGCGATGTCAGTGCACGTTAAAGAACCCCAGGTGGTCGAAATTTCCGGAGCCCTTCACTACGGCGTCTCTCATAGCCTCAGTCGCTTTGGGACGTTAAACCCCATAAACCAAACCAAACCTTTTTCATTTCACGATGCTTTGTGGCCACACTCTAAGGAGTCCGGCAATTTGCGCGCAGCCGTCTGTAATCTTTTGATGGTTTCACCATTGTACGTGTTAACGCTGGACTAACATACCTAACACCGTGGTAACCGGTACTTCTTTGTCTTCTTTCAATCCCACCTTCCTCCCTTCTCCAACCCTTCCCCCTTCCCCCAACCCCACCCGAGAGTCTTGGGAAACTGCCCTCCTCAACTGCTCCACACTGGAGTCCCAAAAGACTCCAGTTAAGCGGGCGCGAGACGGGGCCTCGTCGTGCGGTGTCCCGGACTAAGGATACCGACATGCAGCGGGGTTTTCTGACCCCCAAACTCTCTTTGAGTATTAAAGTTTTTCACCACCACCACCACCACCACGCCAAGGTTGGGGTGTCCAACGAGATGTGAGACAATTACTGCGCCATTTCCTTTCCTCAAAAACTATTTTTTCCCTCCACTACAGCACCTCTTTCTTTCCATTTTCACTCCCACCTTCCTCTCTCTCCTAACGGCATGGTTGAGCTGTCCACCGAGAGAAGAGACAGTCAATGTGCCTTTTACTTTTCTCAGAACAACAAATGTTTCCTCTCGTACAGAGCTGAAGGTCATGTGGCTACGAAATTTGACCTTCAAACCGGGAAGAGCGGAGGCTTGGCTCTGACGTCATGCCATGTGACTCGCCACGCCTCGCTACAGCTGCGCGCGTTGAGCCGACGGCGTTCGTTCGCATCGCAACACCTGATGCCTCGCGACTATCAAATCATGCGACTCGCTGCGCCTCGCCACAACTGCGTATGCGGAGCCGACAGCACTTTCGCAACTGCCAGAAATCGCTTGACGCGCTGCTCGCTATATAAAAGTGTGTGGCATGTGCTCGCTTCGGCGAGCGCGGCTTCGGCCGCTTATCTGTTTTTTGAGCAGCGTCCGCTCCGGCGGACGCAGTTGTTGCTGCGACGCGCGCCTTTTCTTTCCTTTTTCTCTCTCCTCTCATCTTTTAACTCTCCTCTGTCTGCACGTGGCAGCGGTAGTGGCTCGGCTCGACCCGCGTAACATGGACATGGCTTCACATGAAGGCAGACGACAAGCGCGGGTTCGCACGCTTGAGAGGCAATATGGTCATAAAGAAGGCGTCTATTATGTGGACATCACAGGGCCGTCGCCCGCGGGATTCTTCACGGCTGCCGTAGTCCACCAGGGAATGAATGTCGATGGGCTATCTTTTCGAGCCCCAAATTCAACACGAGCGGAGGAAGTCGCAATAGCTCTCGCTGCCGCCGATCCAAAATCGAAAACGGTAATCACAGACTCTCGCCGGGCCTGTGAACATTATCTTGCAGGCGAAATATCACCTCTTGCCTCGCAAATTCTAAGACGCGCGCTCGCCGATCCAACTCGCACAAAAGTGATCTGGGCTCCTGGCCACCAGGGTCTACGAGGCAATGAGGCCGCTGATGCGGCCGCCCGAGCGCCCACACACCGGGCTCCTCATCCTAGCTCTCATGGCTCAGAAGCTCATAAACCGCTTCTGCGGTTCCGCGAAATCCTAATTTATTATTGCGACAGCCACCGTCTCTACCCGGCACCCGCCAAGGGGCTGAGTAAGGCGGAGGAGCGAACTCTGCGGCGCCTGCAGACAGGAACCCTTCTCTGTCCTGCAATAGCAAAACACTTCGATCCGAACACAGATGGGCGCTGCCCGCACTGTGGAGAGATCTGCGTTATCTTTCACATGGTGTGGGCATGTACTCAGAATCCTCACCTTCCCCCCTCCCCCACCTCCACCCGAGAGGCATGGGAGACTGCCCTCCTCAACTGCTCCACACTGGAGTCCCAAAGGGCTCTGGTCAAGCGGGCGCGAGACGGGGCCTCGTCATGCGGTGTCCCGGACTAAGGATACCGACCATGCAGCAGGGTTTTTTTTTTTTTTTACCCTGAAGCTCTCTTTGATTAAAGTTTTTCACAAGGTCTGGTACAGCGAGCTCAACGGGCGGCAGTGGCCAGCGGAGCCCTGGACTGAGGGCAACCGACCACTGATTAGAGGCGGACGACTTCGACAGAGAAGACTCCTGGGGGTAAAATCAAGGAGAAAACGTCTCTGAAGATGCTCCCAAACCGCAGGAAAAAGGACTAGAGTAAAATAAAGTTTTTCCTTCCTTCCTTCCTTCACCACCACCACCACCAGCCAGTAGGCAGGCCCGTGCAACTTCCTTTTCATCCTTCTCTCAGTCACAACAACAACAACAACAACAACAACAGCTTACCTTAACAGAGCTTTCGCTTGTGTTACTATGTTCAGCCGGGTTGAACCACAGCGTTTTTTTAGCCTCCGCTGTGTCTCAGCCGTTATGGTGCTCCGGCTGCTGACCCGAAAGACGCGGGTTCGATCCCTGCCGCGACGCTCGTATTTCGATGGAAGCGAAATTCTAGAGGCCCGTGTATTGTGGGATGTCAGTACGCGTTAAAGAACCCCGGGTCGTTGACATTATCCGGAACACTCCACTACTGCGTCCCTCATAACCTCGGCCGCATTTAGACGTTAAACCCCATAAACAGTGTTTTTATTGCGAAAGCAATACTGCTAGCACTTTTCTGCCGTCGGTGGAGGTCGTTCCTTCGCTCCGGCGTAGCTGCGGCGCACGACCACGTGACAGCGTGACGTCACGACCAGAGGAGAGCAGGGGCCCCAACTCGGCCGTCGTGGTTCCTTCGCTCGGCGCGGCGGCTACCACGTGACGGCCTGCTCGGCCCGCCGCGTGAGGGCGCTCGCCAGGCGAGGATAAACGGGGCGCCGCAGGCGCGCTTCGCTTAGTCATGTCTGAGGAGTTGTACAAGGCGTCGCTGGAGCGACGTGCTGCGCGCAAACGCCGGCGCCGTGCCGAGGAGACAGATGAAGAAAGGCAAACAAACAGTAGAAACCATGTTGTGTCCAGAGTAAATACTTTAGTTGCACAAAAGGCGAAGCCATGCCAAACCACCAGCAGAGCCAAGCGCAGCCAGGAGCTATTGCTTTCGCAATCACTCAGGCTTAACCAGAGCTAAGCCACAGCTATTTTTTTTTTGCTGTGTGTAGAATTGTATTATTGGCTCAAGTGTTCATGAGCGCACAACGTGAGGATTGTGCGAGTTTATGTACTCTCCTCAGAAGGCGTTTCAGGACCCCTTTTAACTCTGTCTTAAGAATATGACGCGATAGCGTTGGCGAAATAGCGTTCGCCGCTAACGTTAACTTAAGATGCAGGGCGGGCCTTGCGTTCTGCGCATGCCCACTCCGACGCCGCAGAGGCCCCCAAAGCTTGGGGCCCCTTATTCTAAAACTCCCTAATTGGGCTCCTTCAGCGTTGACGTAAGGAGTTGGGCTAGTTGGCACGTATTCATGGTTAACGAGGGCAAAAAAGACGAAGACAAAGGGTCTTTTTCCCTTCGTCTTCGTCTTTTTGCGCTAGTTAACCATGAATCCCTTCAGCACCCTGCAGCGATCATCGACATCAGCATGGCACAGCCTCTCGTACTTCACTTGATTTGAAATGTACCTTCTGGAAATTTCCACACCTGATGTCACAGTCGCGTGGCGTATCACGTGACCACATGCCGTCACTCGAAATTAGTGCCCCTTACATGCATATATACGCTTTTTACTTTCACGCGATAGCATTAAGCAGCTCGCGTCGCAGAAAATCCGGCGTCAATGACCGTGAGCAAAAAAATTCAAGAAAAATCCCCAGAGAAGCAGCCTAGGTAGCAGGTGGGCCACCTAGGTCACGTGACCTTGCGGCGTCACGTGACCTAGGGGGTCACGTGCCCACCAAATTGTGAGAAAACTGCCCATCGTGGCAGATGGCAGTTATATAAAGCATTGGTCAAAGCAACCTTGATTGCACAAGAACCACCGGTGGCAGCACCTGCCGTCGCAGGGAAGTGGTCCACTTCGCCAGGAGTGGCATGAGGACTCTTTGGAATATATTATTGTCAAGTAGAGAATGCTAATTTTGCATATATGGGAATTAGCCCATTAAGCTATCGCGTAATACCTTTAAGGTGGAGCTTAATTGTCTCCTCCAATTTTTTATTTTGTTTAATTTTTTTTTATTTTCCCCAAGACACACAAGGCCTCCTTTAACCAGTTCGAACGAACACGCCTTGACGGCAAAGGGGTAGCGTGTCTGAATGGCGAATGGAAGATCGCAGGTATAGTGAACTATAGTCGCAGGCTCGATTACCAATTAACTGCCACAACTTTGTTTTCATCGCAATTAATTTACTTTGTATTCTTCATGTCATAATGACAATTAAGTCATGTTGTGACCTTATAATTGGAATTTTAAATTCCTCAGCTCCACGTGTGCCGTCACGTTATACTCGACGTAGGTAGTCAAGTGGTCATTCTTGGCGTGGCGTCGTGCGTCGTGCTCAGAGCCTCCGACGTCACATTGTCATCGACCAATGAGAACTTCGTTCTCACAACACGGGGGTTGCCTCCGAACGTGCTAACGCTATCGCGTTAAAATGCACCGTGACTGTGCAATGACAGCATACACCTTAATGATCCCCAGATGGATGAAATTATTCCGGACCCCTTCACTACGGCGGCTCTTTCACACCCTTCTCATCCCTTGTTTGATCCGCCGTGGTGGCCCAGTAGTGACGCTCTGCTACTGAGCCGCAGTCATCACCATCATCATCAGCCTGACTACGCCCATCTGCAAAGCAAAGGCCTCTCCCATGTCTCTCCAATCAACCCCGTCCTGTGCCAGCTGCGGCCACAGTATACCCGCAAACTTCTTAGTCTCATCAGCTCACCTTTCTGCCGGCCGCTGCTACGCTTGCCTTCTCGTGGAATCCAGTCCGTTACCTTTAAGGGCCATCGGTTTTTGAGTGGCAGTATCCGTGTTCGACCCCGCCAAGGAAGCGCACGCTAAACATCCCCAAGTGGTCGAAATTATTTCGGAGCCCTGCACTTCGGCACCACTTTCTCCCGTTCTTCTTTCACTCTTTTCTTTGTCTCTTCCCTTACGGTGCGGTTGAGGTGTTCACGAGGTGTGGGGCAGTTTCGATTCCTGAAAACCACTTTCGGTTGCTTTTTTTGTATTTGGTTAGAGTGCTCATCAACTGAGCCGGAGTGTATAGGTTCGAAACCGGCCGCGGCTGCCGCGTGTCGATGTAGGCGAAACGCAAATGGCGAACGTGTGCTGTGTAATGCCTACGCACGTTAAAGGTCTCCAGGTGGTCGAAATGAATCCGGAGCCATCCACTACGGCACCTCTTTCACTTCCACCTTCCTCCTTTCCTTCATGGCACGGTTGAGTTGTCCACCGAGAAGTGAGACAATTATTTATTTATTTATTTATTTATTTATTTATTTATTTATTTATTTATTTATTTATTTATACATACTGCAGCCCTATTGGGCTATTGCAGGGATGGGTGTGAACAACAGTTTAGGAAAACATGGAGCACAACAATGGCAAACATCCGAAACAGTACGAGTGAAAACAAGAAAAACGAAAAAACTATTCAATAGCCGCTAAAAACAGCTCTAAAGGAAGAGAGCGCGTAGAACCGGGTAAACAATTCCAATATTCGATTGCACGCGGAAAAAAACTGTATTTAAAAATGTCCGTGCGGGCAAAATAAGGCGTGATGTTTAGGCTGTGGTGACTTCTAGTTTTAGATGGTATAGCAGTGGTTAGGTAATCATTTGCAGAGGTCCGGCAGAAAGAGTTAATAATGCAATACAAAAATTTTAAAGACTCAGTCCTTCGTCGAGATGAGAGTGGTTGCAGGCCCAGTGATGAAAGTGCTGTGGAAGGCGAAAAATCTCTACCAAACCTGTGACATATGAAGCGAACGGCTTTCTTCTGTACTGCCTCGATTTGGTTAATTTCGCGTTGTTTGTGCGGGTTCCATACAGGGGAGGCGTATTCAAGTAGTGGACGGATTAGCGATTTAAACATCAGTAGTTTCGTATCTCTAGGAGCAGCTTTTATTGTGCGACGGAGGTATCCTAACTTTTTAAGTGCCTTTGAGGTTATGAAATCTATATGTTTGGACCATGACATATTGGGTGTGAAAATAAGACCAAGGTATTTGTATTGACTCACACTCTGGATGGGGGTATTGCTAATTGTGTAAGTAAACACGGAAGGTGTCGTTCTATTAGTGAAAGTCATAACAACGGTTTTGCGGATGTTAATAGTCATTTGCCATGTAGCACACCAAGAGCTAAATTCTGAAAATGATTATTGCACGTTTCGTTTCCTCAAATTCAATTTTCGTTTTAGAAGCTGTACTAGATGCAAAAGTCGATCTCCGCGTCAATGCGATCCCTGACCTTGACTAAACTTGATAAGCCGCTTAGCAACAACCTTTAGGTAAACGTCGGATGTCTAACCATAAACGACCATGCCCGACACGATGCCGACCTCCAAGTTTGGCCTGGACCATTAAAGAAATTTGGCTCGGGCCACCCCCGAAATTTGATCTTGGCCGATTCGGACCAAAATCAATGTCCAACCATAACTGAACATGACCGACACGATGACGACCTACCTACAAATTTGGCCCGGGTCATTTCCAATAATTTGACTTTGGTGATTCAGGAATGCTTTCGCTGTATAATAGGTTTAACCAAGCTAAAACCATATGGTGTACCATATCTACAGAGGTACACCATAGTGCCTCATGTTCACCATGGTGGCTTGCCCTTTCACCCTTGACCTTTGACATTTCATCTTATCGAGTTTCGTCGAAGTGGCGGTACTGTCAGGTCATCTGACGTGACGTCAGCGTATGGCGCATATGTAAACTTCGCTTAGCCGCGCTTGCCTTATTAGCAATGGAAGAGGAGTCGGGACCGTCTGTCTAGCCATGCTAGAGTCATCGCTGCTCGATCTTTAGCTATAACCGAGATTAAACTAACCCTGCCTAACTTTTTTCTTCACGCAATCAACAGTCTCCTTTGCGGAATTCTCGTTCTACTCCCGCGATTCAACGTGAGCCAACTATTACGGGCGTGACAAAAAAGGCAACGCGGGCATTGAGTTTGACTGCATGGTAAGCCTCACCGTTAAACACGCAGGGCACACCGCGGCAGACACAAGGTATGCTTATGTAATCGAGAGTTTCGGAGAGAATATTGTCAATTTTGGTAATTATCGTGGTGTTTTTTTGTTTCTATGCATTGGCGGGGGTAATTACATATTGCCAAAACGTGATACTGAAGCTACTGGCCAGCGAAGTTTGCTAAATACAAAGCTTCCGCAGGCTAACACAGTGTATTACAGATGCCAAGCAACGAACATTCTCGGAAGGCGTTTTCAAACTATTAATTATGCCCGGCCATTACTCCCACTTCAGATAGATGAAGAAGTTCGTCAGCCAGAGTTTTAAAACTTAAAAATTTTGAACTTTAGAAATTTTTTTTCTTGTTAGCTCCGTGATTAAGTGGTGGTGTCAATGCCAGTGACAGCTTCCACATGTGTGCTCTCTCTAGGCGGCTTCCCCTACATAACCAGGAAATTTGCCCCGAACTGTCGCAGCGATCGTTCATCACCGGCCAATGATCGACTGAGAGGAAAGCATTGTTCGGATACGGTGTCGTGAGATTTGCTGACGTTAGGATAACTCCTAGCGTGACACATCAGGCTAAAGAGGAAAGTGCGCAGTTGGGAGCTGCGCCGCAAGTAGTTTTTCACGTGCAAATTTTCACTGGGAGAGAGGAGACAGGAAAAAAGTATAGCCCTAATGGGAGCAAGTTTACATCGATACATCGGCGTAGCGCTGCGGTTGCAAAACTTGGAGGCTGTGCTGGACAGATGAAGTGTGCGGAGTTCAAATTAGTCGTGCATTGTGCCCGACATTCTATATCTTGGGCAATCGAATGACTGGACTTACTATGATTGGAGTTTCCATGTACTCAAAGTTTGTGTAAACTACTATGTAAGTAAAAAAAATGCCATCGGGTATTCTGTTATAGTACAGGGGACCTAAACAACGCTGACAACATAATAAAATTGTACTCATCACTCATTATCATGCACTGTGCTTTCGGTTAACTGCTAAAAATTTTACCCTTAGAGTGGTCTGTTAAGAGGTATTTTGTGCGATGTGCCTATAGTTCGTCCTTGCAGTTGTGAACACGGGAATGCGTATCGTTGAATGCTGTTAGTATGTATATATCACTGGAACCCAGTGTTTTACGCATGATGGCCTTAAATGCCTGCGCGCGATTACCGCAATAAACGATATATTAGTACAAAATCCATTCGATTTTCCAGATTACGTTTGTACCGAGCTGTCGTATTGCATTTGTAATAGTGGCACGGAAGCGTGCTCATCAGCTCTGAAGAGAATAATTATCTCTAATATCTACATGATCGCGGGCGTTTAACTACAAGGGTAAGCTATAGAGGTTTTTCAAATATTCGTAGTTGGATAAAAACTGGACTTCGTCCAGGGAACGAATTCCATACCATTGCTTCATCGGGCACTGTGAGAACCATAAGCTAACCCAGGACCACTAACAGCTAGAAAGGCAAAAACGAATACTCGATAGCTAGTGTAACGTTTCCCGTGCTCACTACTGCGGACGACATGGCCTGCGGTTAGGGTTAGACAGCATGCGGTAGAGAGTATAGTAGTATGCCAGAACGTTCATGCACATCGTTTCATTGCCAATAGCGCGTATATAACGAATTAAAGTGTGAAGCCTCTCCGCGCACTTGAAACACCAGAGCGGAAAACGAGGAGTACTGGATGCAGTTCAGATACAGGGGAGCACGGCGATGCTCTGGAAGAGCGGCTCTCGGAAGTCGAAGACCAGCACCTGACGTTGCTCTTGACGAAGGCCTTGTGGCTGTTGAAGGCGATCATCAGTGAAGGAAGCGAGGAGTACTGGTCACAACTCAAACGTTGGTGAGCACAGCGATGTTCTTGTACTTGAAGATGGGCACACGGTGGTTGAAGACCAGCGCAGGCGCGAAAAGGGAAGAGTACTGGGCACAGTTCTGGTGTTGGTGAGCGTGATGAGTTTCTTGAGGAGCGCTTTGCGGCGATTGAAGACCAGCACGAGAGCGAAAAGCGAGCAGTGCCGGGTATACTTCATATGTAGGTGAGCACGGCGATGTTCTTGTACTGGAGGAAGGGTTCGCGGCGGTTGAAGACCAGCATCCAGGGTTGGAAGCCACTGGTGTCCAGGTGGCGCAGCAGCGCGGCCGACGCGTGGCTGCGCGCGTACACGGCCATCCAGGCTCCGCGCTGGCGGAACGTCAGCGACCCGGCGAGTAGGTTGTGCAGCAGCCTCAGTGCCACCTGGCCGTCGTCGGCCACCAGCCAGCGCACGACGGGAACGCCTCGGACGTCATTCTGGAGGCCGGCGTAGCCGCACACCCGTCGCTCGCTCCCGCGGAGTGCCACCCGGAACGAGATGGGACCCTCGCGCAGCGTCAGCTTCCAGAACCGCTTGCGACCGAACCCGAGCGTGCTCTTGTCGAAGCTCAGCAGCGATCCGTACATGTGCTTGTTGAACTTGACGATCTGGGGGAACATGATTCATGAAACATGAAATACTTATGAAACGTGAAACACTTATCTAAAGCAGCCATATTACATTTCGGAGAGACTAGATAACACGAAAAAGATTAATAGTTATCAATGCCGCATTAATGTATTTAAGTATTCGTTTTCTCTAACACAATCCTGGACTGGAATAAGCTTCCGAATGATGTGGTTTGTGCATCTGATTTCGAAAGTGCTGTTGAAACGATAATCTGATGTGTTTCTTCCAGGTTTCGTGCGTTTACCAGCTCTGTGCCATCACTCATACTACTTGTAAACTCATTTAGTCTTCTTTTAATATGCAGTGTTATTCTTGCTGACATGTTTCCCAATATCTTCTTTGCATGTGTTACTGTATGTAGTAATATCCCCCCCCCCCCCCCCTACAATAATGCCTCATGGGCGCTGAAGGTACTTTCAATAAATAAATAAATAAATAAATGACGTGCTAGTCACAAAACTTCTGAGTACTATTGATTAGTTTGCAGTAATCTTTTTTTAAAATGAGATAACATTTGCCTATTACGGATGCATATCCGCGCGCCCATGGGCACGTGGTCGCCATTAGATTTTAGCAGGTAGCCGTTAGTAATAGCAATGTCAGGTTTTAGAATTTCGCATACCGAGAAACTCCGGACAAGTGCATTTTTTTTCTCACCGTGAAGTTGACAATGAACGCATTGTTTTACATATCGTAATACTACACCACAACAATAAATAATTCCGCTGATCCCTCATCGGGAAACTTGTAGTATTCTGCTATTTGTTGTCAAAAACGCATTCCTTTGCTTTTCTATGGCTGTTTCAACTTCTTCACGCTAGAGCAGGACAACTTTAAAAGCAAGATTATGGTACGCATCGGAAGGTTAGACCATTCCGTTAGATATGTTCATAACAGCATCTTACAGTATTGCACAGTTTTCTTACAATTAAAAGTGATGTCAAAGAAAGCTGGACTTTGAAAACGCAATTCTCGCTATGAAAACACACAATTCTGGCTCTGCCCCCATGTGAAACGAAAACCGCGCGGTCAATGAACGCACGAAGGCACAGCCACATGCACACGTCACTGGGTGGCGTACACGTCAGGTGCGACGTGGCCTTTTTTGCGTCACATGTGCTGGATCGGCGTGCTGTGGCGCGGCGTCTGTTGCCGCCCACTAGGCATCCAGGGAGGTGGTAAGCGGCATCGAGTGGTTGATGTTACTTGGTGCAAAGTATGATCAATGAGTGAGACAGACAGAGCAGAACGGTGGGGCTGAAAATTAACATGCAGAAAACCAAAGTAATGTTCAACAGTCTAACAAGGCAACAGCAGTTGGCAATGGGTAGCGAGGTGCGGGAAGTAGTAAGAGAATATGTCTGCTTAGGGCAGGTAGTAAGGGCTGATCTGGATCACGAGAAGAATAAGAATGGGGTGGAGTGCATATGGCAGGTTCTCTCAGATCATGAATGGCAGTTTACCGATATCCCTAAAGAGAAAAGTATACAAGAGCACTCACCTACGGGGCAGAAACGTGGAGGCTAACAAAGAGGGTTCAGCTTAAGGACAACGCAGCGAGCTATGGAAAGAAAAATGATAGGTGTAACGTTAAGATATCGGAAGCGGGCAGAGTGGGCGAGGGAACAAACGCGGGTTAATGACATCGTAGTCGAAATCAAAAGGAAGAAATGGGCTTGGGCAGGGCATGTAATTGCGAAGGCAAGATAACCGCTGGTCCTTAAGGGTAACGGTGTGGATTCCAAGAGAAGGCAAGGCAAACGTAGCAGGAGGTGCCAGAAAGTTAGGTGGGCGGATGAGATCAAGAAGTTTGCAGGGATACGATGGCTGCAACTGACAAAGGACATGGATAATTGGAGAGGAAAGGGAGAGGCCTTCGCTCTGCAGTGGGTGTAGTCAGGCTGACGATGATGATGATGATGTAACCACCACTATAGTAGCGCTGCCGCGCGGTACCGGACGCCGAGCGCAGCCTTTCTGACCCTGTCCGGGTAGGGTACTGACGGCCAAGTGACATGAACTCGTGGATATGGCTGCATGCGCTGCACATCCAAATGGTTCCGGTTTGAAGCAGCGTGAGAGGCAGAATTCGTTGTGACGAAGAAAGAACTAGAGTCGTGTTCGAAAGTCTAAACACTGATATAGCTGTTATTAACTGCCCTCAAGATGTCTCGCGACAAGGCACATAACTGTAGGAGGGTTAACTTTTAGCATTGAGTTAAGCAGCTTACTCATTAACACGATTTGCTTGTTTTCCAATGCCCCCAACCCTGGTTAAACTGTGTGATAAACACCCTCTTTTTACTTCATAAAACATATCTTTAAATATCACTAAAAGGCTTCGATGAAACATCCGGTATATACCGGGTGTTTCAGTGAACATTTTCGAAAATTCCTGAAAATATTTGGTTCAGTATAACAAAAAATTAGTTGTAGGATCACACTCGCTGCCCCGGCGGACACAATATGCTGAAAAAACCCCTCTAATTGAAAGCTGATTAACAAAACCTCACTAATTAGCTCTTTTATTATCGTAGCTGGATGGTTAGTCCCAATTAGAAGTTTGATGCCGTGAACAAGGCGATGTCATATGAGTTTTTGAAACGAAGAAAAACTCAATTTCTAGAGCCCTGGAGCACGAAGAAATCCGACGGTTTTTTGCACACGCGACCGAAACTGAGCGCACGAGGAACGCCGGAAGTATGGCGTAAGTGAAGCGTCTGCTGGTGTCGTGTGTCGTAAGGAATGCAGGCAGCGCCCGATTCGAAACGCTTGTGCTAACTTTCCTCGCTAAAGAACCTCGGCGCTCAGCTTAGACCGCGGCCGGCGTTATCGGCTGCTTCGTCGCTCGGAGTACGGAAAATTGTAGTCATCGTCAGTTACGGGAACGTCGATTTTTGCCTGATGGCGCATCTTCAGGCGTTTTTTTTGTGTGTGAATGTGTGCGCGCCACTTCTGGTATGGCTGCCCGACGGGCTCGTTTTTGTGCGTCATCATGAGTTCGTGTACTCACTAGGTTGATTGTCCGTTTTCTTATAATCGCTGCGCATCAGGAATTAGGTCCGAAAAAGAAAAGCTTGGTCAGCGTGGCAAGGAGAGCTTGCGCGGCAGTTTCTGTGTGCTATCGGGCAGTTGTTCTTGCGGTTGTGGTAGAGTGTGTTAGCTTTAGTTTCCCAATAGAGCGCAGTCGTTTGCATTTCAGGTTCCTGTCTTGTAGATGCGCGTATGACAAGGCGATTGCAGTGCCAGTGTTTCAAATTACTTGAATGTGTGGAAGTGCCGCCTAGGATTAAAACGTCACGCCGCATTGTGGGAATGGCCGCGCCAGCGCAACCCCAATACTCCACTGACGAGAAGGTGAGCGCGCAAATGGACGCGGGGCTGGCATCCAGACTATGCTGCCTAACATTGTGATCTTCGTGTGCCGACTCGTCCCACGTTCGTATCGATATTTAATTGATTTAAGTCTACTGGATGAGTTCATGTTCAGAAAAGGAAGAAACCAGGGGGCACAACCAACGATTTTGACATTGATGTCCTCGGGTACGTTTCTGTCAGGCCGAAAGCAAGTGTCAGGGAAATCGCCAACGCGTATGGAGCCAGCCCGGCATCAGTTTGGAGGTCACTATCAAGACACAGCTACCACCTCTATCGTGTGTCTTCACCAGGAACCTACACCGAATGACTTTCAGAAACGGCTCGAATTTTGCAACTGGTGCCTAATTAAATGTGATGAAGACCCGAAAATCCTGCACAAAGTGCTTTGGACAGACGAGGCCCAATTTTGCAGGGACTCCAATGTCAACTTGCACAATGCGTATTATTGGTGCGACAAGAACCCACACTGGCCACGCCAGCACAAGCACGAAGTAAGATGGCCAGAAAATGTTTGCTGTGGCATTCATGACGGCCGTATTGTCGGTCCTTGTTTCATCGACGAAAACCTCACTGGGAAAAAGCACACAGACTGCGTCCTAAAAAGCGCCGTCTCTGAATTTGTCTGAGAGCTAGCACTGGCCGGCTTGAAAAATATATGGTTTCCTGCATGACGGAGCCCCGCAACATTTTTTTCGTTCCGCGGTGCAATTCCTGGAGAGCACCTTTCCCAACCAATGGATTCGGAGGACGGAAACAACAGCGTGGCCTCCAAGATAGACCGATTTGTCACCACTGGATACCTTCCTCTGAGGTTACGTTAAGAAAGAAGTTTTCAATACGGAACCAGCGAACCTCGAAGACCTGAAGGGGGGTATCAAGATATCAATTGAAAAGATTCCCCGAGAGACGCTCATTTCTGCTGTGAATTCTATCAAAGACCGCATTCTGGTGTGAATCGCAATGGAAGGCAAGATTTTTTAGCACGTGATGTGAAAGCGGCTTCTTTGCATCCCATATACTAGTTCTTTCCTGGTTTGTCCAAGTGGGGCTGCAACGAACTAAATCCATAAAGGTACAAATTTCATTCAGTCCTATTTGTTATGCAACTAGAAAGTGCTAAACATCTGCGTACAAAGTTTCTTAAGCACTAGTACTTCTTATAGCACGGGACGTGTCTGGTCCAGCACATGACAACCGTATTGAGCCAGCCGGTACGGAACACCTTAGTGCTAAAATTGAAATGCTTTCAGTTAGAATATTTTCATCTACTAAGTCATTCTCATTTACTGTAGAAGTCAAGCCGATACCGCTAAAAGAAATAGACGCTTGACAGAAATAATACAATGTATGTTGATATATCCGCACTATTTAACATCAAACAGTAATCTGCGCACTGGCAGCGAAGAGTACCTTTATCTCTTTCACGAAGCTAGTTAACCAGACAGGCAGAGTGCCAGGCGTGCTTATCAGTGCTCCCAAAAGCGACGGCCGCGTAGCAGACGATGACTATAATTTTTCTTATTCCGAGTGCGAAGCAGTCGATAACATCGGTCGCGGTAATCTGAGCGCCGAGGTTCTCTAGCGAGGAAAGTTAGCACACGCGTTTCGTATTGGGCGCTGCATTCATAACGACACGACACCAGCGGACGTTTCGCTTACACCATACTTCCGGCGCTCCTCATGCGCTCAGTTTCGGTCGCGTGCGGGAACAAGCGTCGGATTTCATCGGGCTGTAGGGCTCTAGGCGTTGTGTTTTTATTCGTTTCAAAAACTGATATGACATCGTCATGTTCACGGCATCAAACTCCCAATTGGGACTAACCACCCATCTACGATAATTAAAAAGTTAATTAGTGAGGTTTTGTTAATTACCTGGATAATTAGAGGGGTTTTGCAGCAAATTGTGTCCGCCTGGGCAGAGAGCGTTATCCTACACCCATATTTTTTGCTATAATGAACCCAATATTTCCAGAAATCTTTGAAAGTGCTCGCTGAAGCACCCGGTATAGAGCAGAGGCGGGCAGGTGCCACCTCTGTTGCGGTCCAGCTGGCTGTAGCTTCCGCCTCTCAACGGAAGCTTATGTCTTGCGGACAATCTTCGTTTCCATGCACCCGATAGCGGCAGATTGCAGTTCTGTAGAATTTCCACAGTGCAGTCACTCTTCGCACACATTCAGTGAAATTACCGCCCATTATACGAAGATTACACAAAGATATCCTGAGCCGAGTGAATTCCTAACCAAGGAAGAGGAAACTACCTTACGGAGACTTCAGACTAACTCCTTCCACAATCTCAAGCTGCAAAGAAAATCCACGCTATGATATGGAGCAATAAGTGCCCATTCTGTGAGGAAATCTCCAACACATACCAAATGGTAAGGGAATGTCAACAAAATGACGCAATTGATAGAATTAGCCAGCTTCCTAACGAACATTGAGAGGAGCTACAGGCCAGCTCTCGCCTTGAGGATCAGCGGAACCTGACAGCAAACACCAAGGCCAATGCAGCCTCCAATGGGACACTGGACGGATGATTCCACCCTCCGTTCTAGCTCTATGCCCACAATAAAGGTTGTATCCTTCTCCTTACTTTATCACGTTCGTTTCGTACGTAAGTTGAGCCGCTGTAAGATCTGGAAGAGTGTTTGCTTAAGAAAACTGTTCGCTTGCTTTAGTATGCCTGTGAGATGCTAGGCAGTGAGTTTTAGAAGTGGTTACACGAGACATATTCACTGACCGAGATGAGGCTGGCCATTGCAATTCACGTTCACTGCTCGATATTTGTTTCAGTAAGCTATGACCTTGAGTGGGCACAAGAATGGGTGCAAAGATGTACAGATGCCTCAAAGGATTTCAGTTAGTGGCTGCTTGTACTAAAAAGGTACAGATACACAAATGCGCGCTGCTCACCGTGCATTCGCTGTTACCGGGGAAAGTTAGATGGGCGGAGGAGATTAAGAAGCTTTCGGGGATACGGTGACCGCAGCTGGTAAAGGACAGGGTTAATTGGAAAGACATGGGAGAGGCCCTTGCCCTGCAGTGGGTGTAGTCAGGCTGCTGCTGATCATGATTACCTTGCGCTGAGCTTCTTTAACACTCGCGAGGCCCGAGCCATGTTTGCAATGCTAGCCATGTTAACGAGAAACCTGCCCCACAAAACGGGTACACCATTGTCGTGTAAGGGCGAAAGACGCGCATGCGCTGTCTTGCTGCATGTTCGGTAGGGCGCACCGCGACATTAGTCTAGTCAAAAACACTCTTGTAGGTCGCTGAAGCATATACTGGCATCGGAAATGTAGGCACAGCTGAATTAGTGCACCAGAACCGAAGGTATCGCCTAGAGCGGGAACCCTGATGTGGGTGCTTCTGTCCACCTCCTGCTATGTTATTATACCAGAGCCGGACCATGGCGGCATCGCCGTCGTATGGCGCCAGTACTGCCACGGTGTGGGGGGATAGCTCACCTCGACGTCGCCAGGCAGCGGGGCCTGTGCAAGCGGTGCGATGTCCGTGTCGGCCGCGAGCTTCCCGTGCAGGATGAGACCCCTGGCGGACGAGTAGAAGCCCAGCTGGCGGTAGTAGGCGTTCACCTGCTCGGCCGGCACGACGGCGAACAGGTTCTTGCCCTGCTGCACGCTGAGCAGTGCATCCCACAGCTTGCGCCGGACGCCCTCCTCGACGAATTCGCACTTGACGTTGTTGGCCGTGCAGAAGGCCTGCTCATCCTCGAACACGACGGCGCTGATGATGCCGCAGTGGGTGCCTGCGGTCGGCCGGCGGCGAAAAAGAAAATGCCGGTTTTTAAACAGCCTTACGTTACGAGCTCTGAGTTTTCTGACCTGGATTAAGTGTGCTCAGAGCAAAACCTGCGTAATCCACTGCCACGCAATCATGCAACAATCTGACACTCAACAGAAACATATATTGAGAAAGATGCCGTTGGAATACAGCATGAAAACGACTAGCGTGTCTGCGACCTGGTTAAGGTTTCAGGGTTAGATGTGAGCGGTTGGGGCGCTGTGCAAGAAACCGCGCGAATCACGGCTATCATCATCGCGTTGTTGATGGTTCAGCCAAGAGCACTAATGAATGAGTAATGCTACATTAAACTTATCTGCTGCCCACAACACCTATCCAATGTTGTCTATAGTGCCGTCCTCTAAGCATAGTTCCGTTGTATCTGCTCTGAACGAGAGCTTCCAAAAGCATCCATAATGGCGGGTGATTCTGCACTCTCTTGAAAATTGTTAATTCTCACATAAGACAAAGAGAGCCTAATTTTAGATCCTAAATTGTAAATTACCGTATTGTTAAGTGGGTTTCAGGAAATTCCGTGTCTTGATAGAGAAAATACATAGCTGTACAGCTTTCCTGTGTAGTCTATCGTTGCGCTCAAAATAGTTGCTAATAGTTTGTTGCTTGTTTGAATCTTTTATAATAGGTTTACTGTTTTTTTTCTCAATGCTTTGATTTGCTGGACCGTGGGGTAAGATCTGAACGTACCGTTTTCATTGACGCACATCAAGAAGCTGTGCGGGCTGTACGTCCAGAAGGTCTTGATTGTCGGAGCCACAGTCGTGCCATCTTCGTTCCAGTGATCGTACATAATGGCCGGAACATCGTAGTCATCCACGGCTCGAACCGTGAATTCTGCTCCGCAAGGCACGTTACCAAGCGTATCGATGGCTCTGCCTTGTGCAGGGACAAAGGACTCGTACACAATGTTTGTGTCGCTGCCTGCCGACATGTCCGCCACGCGTTCAACAACCATCCTGAAGTTGTGGAACCGCAACTCCTCACAGTGCGCAGCTGCCTTAGGAGGCTCGTCGTCAACGTCGGGAACCTCACGACTGATGTCGCAAGCGTCGTCTTTGTTGTTTGCGTCGGAAGCTTTGAGAAGAAGTGTCAGGCAGCCTCCTTTGTCGCTTGTCGACGATTCGCTGGCGACACATTGAGGAAGCTCCACTTCCGCCGGCGAGCCTCGGCCGGTGCTTTTGGGATCCAGTGTTGTGCCACCTTTTGTGGCTGCTTCTTCGATGCTTGATGCGCTCTTAGCATCCGGAGACAACGCGCTCTCTTGTTTAGCGGTGCTTTTACTGTTACAGGTGTTCAGTTTGACTGCAGGGAAATCGTATTCGCCTGACGCCTCTGCGCCGCTATCAGTCAGTGCTGGGCCCGGAAAGCTGACCTGGAAGGTGTCGTCTCTCAGTACGATTGCTGGAGCGTACGTGGTGTCCGCGTCCATAGTTTGTGTGTATTGCTGAAAAATTTGGCTGCTCGTGGCTCGACTGTGGGAAGTAAGCGTTGACATGAAATCATTTTTACTGCTCGTGTCTTCCGAAACACTGCCCGAGTCTTGACTGCGTGCTGTCGTCCTCGTGACCAGGGCCTTGAAGCTTTCCAGGTCGTCGAGAATGCTTCCGCTGTTGGAATCATTATGGTCGCTTGGTTGTGGTTCATGGCTATACCCTACGCTGACGCTGCTGAGTGAGGTCTTTCGCTCTGTCGTGACATCGCCAGAACTGCACGTACCTCCTGGTACAAAGGTAGAGGCGTCCTCTTGAGCAGAGCTGTCCCAAGTTTTGTTTTCCAGAGCAGTAAAGGCTCCGCGACGCTCGCCAAGCGTATCGTCGTTCGCGCAAATGTTAGCTGCATGTTCGCTGCTGAAGCCTAAGCTTTCAGTACTCAGCGAAAGTTTAAACTTAATTTTTTGAGGCCTTGTGTCGACGTACTCAGGGAACTTGAATCCGTCTGTTTTGTTCTCTGCGGTCCAAGTGGCACTCGTCGCTTCTGTGTTGTCCTCGGGAACATTGTTCGAGTATGTGATCGTCGAAAATTCTCCATATTGATTCACACCACCAGCGCCAATGGAAGTGACAGGTTGATTATTGTTCAAGTCGTCATCTGTTGTGCTCTCCCGTGCACGGTCGTGCCATTTCAGCGCAGCATCAGCTTCGACTGATGCTTTACGTTCCACTGCGGCTGGTTCTTCACAGTTGCTTTTCGAGTATTCTTCTTCAGAAATTACGATGGACAGAGGGATGTTTTTGCATGTTCCTTGCCTTCCTTGGAAGCCTGAGACTTCGTGGCTAGAACCGGGGCGACGCTTAGAGTATTGCGAACGTGGTGCATGTGCTGTGGATGTGGCGTAGGAGCCGCTTAATGGCTTGCTTTTTTCAAAAAATGTTTCGCCGCTGACAGTTACTTGGTCGCTGAACGATAACTTTCGCTTTTTGGGCGTTTTTTTGCCTACTTCAGCTGTCCCGGTGCCGATCTTTGTGTTGCTATATGGAATTTTGGCACTGTCGAGAAAGGCGCTTTGCGCACTTCGGCTTGTTCCGCTGTCAGCTTCCGTGTCAGTACGGGGATGTTGTCGTATGCTGTAAATGTCTTTGTCGTCGGCTGTAGGAACTATGAATGGAATTTCCGCTTGTTTGATTGTAAAGTGAGCGGAGTCGTTATCTTCGTTAATCGGTGCTCGGAATGGTATTTCAGCCGCGTAAGACCTCTTGCCTTCTGGTTTAGTATCTAAGCAACTGAGCCGCGAGGGAAACTTCGGATAGTCAGGGTAATCCTCTTCAGGCACTTCAGCTTGAACAGTGAGCGGGTATTGGCCTTCAGTATGGGTCCATGTGTGCTGGTCGGCAACAGACCCCAGCGGCTTAGAGGTTGATGTACCAAATGTTGACATTTCGACAAGCGGCCATCTAAACGGCAATGCCTTAAGAGGCAGAATTCCAACCTTGAACGGCAAGAATTCTGCTTGGAGGGAGACGTCTGCGGAAAGTAACTTGGTCTGCTCATCGGATGACGACATGTCATCGTCCCCTAGGATTGGGAATCGGCTGTGTTCCCTCGCAGGTTTCTCGCCGACGTCCGCAGAAAGCTCACGTTTCTGGCTCGGAGGACAAGACGCTTCCACGAGCTCACATTCCGCTGTCTGAAAATTGTTGTTTTCAATACTGTGGGCCTGTGCTTCAGTGAATACTGTACCGTCAACTCCGGGAAGCCCTTGCTGGCCTCGTACAGCGCCTGTCCGAACTGCTGAATCGCTTTGACCTGATGCAGCTCTGTAAGTGAGGGAATGTCCTTCCGCGTCTGTTGCAGCAGGAACTCTGTAATTCTCTTCTGTGTGACTGATAAAGTTTATATCAGCTTGTATTCGTCTAGGCGGTATAACAACTACTGCATCAGCTGACAAGTCTTTTAGACTTTCTTTTGTGTCATGAAGTGAGTAGGTCTTTTGCGTCCAATCTGTCTCTGAGGTTACACTTTCACCTCTGAATGGGCTTTTGTCCGCAGTTTCCGGTAAAGTTAGCACGGACAGAGCACTTTTTTCCGTCGTCACAAGAACTACGCTAGCAGCTACTGACTGTTGGTCGAATGCACAGTCGCTTACGCGAAGAGAAGGCTTCTGAAGTGCTTTTAGTACTTCGTCTACTAATGCATCGGCTTCTGCAGATAAAGACGAGCTCCGTTCAGATGTTCTTTCAATTCTAATGCTGATGTCGCTTGTCTTATTTCCTGGCAGAAGATTGGTGCCATTGTTTTCTGCGTTGGATGTGAGTCGCTGCACGTATTTACTCGCTTTACGCAGTGAGCTGCATTCCGCATCAGGTAGGGAAAGCATTTTCGAGGATGTGAAGTTGTTGTTGGGAAGTTTTGGTGCTTTGTAATTGGGCAGTTCATCGGGTAAGCTAATGTCGTCAGAGACTTTCGAACTTTCCTCGGTTTCCCTATCAAGATAGGAAGAGTCGCTCTGATGTGTCATCTTCGATTCCACGTGGACTGTCACGTCGTCATTGGGAAGTTGCTTCCAGGACAGGCCTCCAGTTGTGCTCGTTTCTGGCACTGTGACTCTTTCGTCAAAGGAGTTCAAAGGCCTCACAATGTAATCAACTGTAACCAAATCTTCGGCGTATATTGGCTGACTGGCGTTCGTCTCTTCGATAGGGTTTTTCCCTGATAGCTCCCCAAAAGACATTTCGGGCGCAAACTTTGAATAACTGCACAGGTCTTCCGTCCGAGCCTTCTCCGTGGTGTTTCTCGTGCTTGAATCTCTATCATCGAAGAATTGTGTTTCAGTTTCTGCAATCACAAAATTTTCGTGTGCTGCAGTCACGCTCTCCATGGGCTGCACGCCACCGTATCTTTTCAGGATGCGTTCGCTTGTTTTCTCACAAAAGTGTTTCTCCGTCCGCCTAATTGAAAGCAGCGGTCCACGCTCTTCATTTATTTGGCTGTCCAACCTGTCCCCAATAAAATCACTGGAAAGTTGCTCACTCTCTTGGAGTGACTTTTGTTTCTCAGTCTTGAACACTGGTTCAGCGGTAACCGTGGTGTCTTCAGCTTCGCCCTGTTCGCGTTCGGTATACTGTGGGTGCTCCGGCATTGAGATTAACACAGGCTCTGGTAAACTTCCCAGCGTTGTGCTCCCGGCTTCCACGCTTCCAAAAGTTGCGTCCGCTGTTTCGTTTTCAGCGTATCCTGGCTCCAATTCACCTTTCTTCTTCCCTGGCCCCGCAGGTTGACTATCAGGGGACATCTCAGGTGCGCCACTTCCGGTGCGCTCTTCCTCCTTCTCTCCCGCACGCTTCTGTGGTTCTGCTGTCGGACTCGCAAAAGCTTCAATTTCAAAAGATTGGGCGAGGTATCCTGGTTCAAGAATAATTTGGGTGACCGGAGGTTTTGACACCTCGCTAGACTGGGGTGGTAACAATTTTTCTTCGGCCGAAACTTTCCCAGGCGACCCGAGGCTGTCGACAGGGGGTGTGTCATGCTCCATTTGATCTGGTCTGACTTCTTGCAGCGCGAACAAAGCAGCAGGACGCGAAGGTACAATAATGTCCGACGGGATGTCTCCTGCAACTACTGCACCACCTTCTGGAGTCCAGAGATTCGCAAGCTGAAGCTCGATCGCTTCGCTGTCCCAGAACTTCGCTGCGTAGTCCACTGCATTATCGTCCGGCGGCGTTTTCGTGCTTTTCACGATTCCAGCGACTTCGCGCAAAGCCGTGACTGAGTCTGAGGCGGTCTTTTCAGCAACCATCGCGCCACCTTCTTGGATCCATATATTTCCTTGCTGAAGTTCTGTTGTCCTACTCTCCCAGATACGCGCACCTTTTTCTTCGGCATCTTTGCAAGGCGCTGGGCTTTTCCAAACATCGGAGTCATCACTGCCAACTCCTGCACAAGGACTGAACATTTCCTCCGGGGACAGCACAGCGCCACCCTCTGGCGTCCATGTGTTAGTGAGCTGAAGCTCGATAGCTTCGCTGTCCCAGAACTGCGCGGCGTAGTCCACAGCTGCACCACTTGTGAGCCCTACTTTAACTTGTAATACTGCTTCTCCGGGCTCTGACGCTGAGTAGTCATCGGTGAGTACTGACGTCACTTGCACTGGTGCAGTGGCCGTGAAAGCACCGGCTTTAGTAGTGTCTTCAGCGGTTACCCCAGGAACGTGTGCAATTTCTGTAAAGCGTTCAGCTTCTGAAAAATCTCGACGCACTATTTCTGAAGGCATTGCATCGACCTGTGTGCGCGGTACTTCTGGAACACTGTCCCTTACCTCGCCAGCTTGCTGTTGCTCTCTGGTAAACTCATTAAATTCCGGCACCAGACCTTCTTCAAGTTTCTTAGTTCGTATCGTATAGACCATCTCAGCCCCTTCCGAAGAAACTAGCTCACCACTCTGGTCTGGCTCTCTCAGCACTAGCTCATTTACTGCACCTTCCTTCTCCGTCTCACGACCTTCTGAAGGAGCTAGCGCAGTGCCTTGGTCCAGCTCTTTTGGCTCTATGTCTTTACTCTCTTCGACTTTTTCCTGATCTGTAAAAAGCGTGTAATCAGCAGCTTCCGAGGGAAAGAGACGAACTTCACTCTTCGTTGCTCGCGTCGTGTCGGCCGATTCTGGAACTTCAGAGGGAACGACATCGCTGGTTTCATGCGACTCCCTGAGCACTATCTCCGTTTCGCCGCCTTCTACCTTCTGCTCAGTAGTGGACGTAAGCTCAGCAATTTTCTGCGGGAATGCACCTTCTAGTTCCTCTTCTCTGGCAGCATGAACCGTCTGAAGCCCTTCCAAAGGAACTAGCGCAGTGCCTTGGTACAGCTCTCTCGGCTCCATGTCTTTACTCTCTTCGACTTTTTGCTGATCTGTAAAAGGCGTGTAATCAGCAGCTTCCGAGGGATAGAGACCGACTTCACTCTTCGTTGCTCGCGTCGTGTCGGCCGATTCTGGAACTTCAGAGGGAACGACGTCGCTGGTTTCATGCGACTCCCTGAGCACTATCTCCGTTTCCTCGCCTTCTACCTTCTGCTCTGTAGTGGACGTAAGCTCAGCAATTTTCTGCGGGAATGGACCTTCTAGTTCCTCTTCTCTGGCAGCATGAACCGTCTGAAGCCCTTCCAAAGGAACTAGCGCAGTGCCTTGGTACAGCTCTCTCGGCTCCATGTCTTTACTCTCTTCGACCTTTTGTTGATCTGTAAAAGGCGTGTAATCAGCAGCTTCTGAGGGAAAGAGACCAACTTCAGTCTTCGTTGCTCGCGTCGTGTCGGCCGATTCTGGAACTTCAGAGGGAACGACGTCGCTGGTTTCATGCGACTCCCTGAGCACTATCTCCGTTTGCCCGCCTTCTACCTTCTGCTCTGTAGTGGACGTAAGCTCAGCAATTTTCTGCGGGAATGGACCTTCTAGTTCCTCTTCTCTGGCAGCATGAACCGTCTGAAGCCCTTCCAAAGGAACTAGCGCAGTGCCTTGGTACAGCTCTCTCGGCTCCATGTCTTTACTCTCTTCGACATTTTGTTGATCTGTAAAAGGCGTGTAATCAGCAGCTTCTGAGGGACAGAGACCAACTTCACTCTTCGTTGCTCGCGTCGTGTCGGCCGATTCTGGAACTTCAGAGGGAACGACGTCGCTGGTTTCATGCGACTCCCTGAGCACTATCTCCGTTTGCCCGCCTTCTACCTTCTGCTCTGTAGTGGACGTAAGCTCAGCAATTTTCTGCGGGAATGGACCTTCTAGTTCCTCTTCTCTGGCCGCATGAACCGTCTGAAGCCCTTCCAAAGGAACTAGCGCAGTGCCTTGGTACAGCTCTCTCGGCTCCATGTCTTTACTCTCTTCGACTTTTTGCTGATCTGTAAAAGGCGTGTAATCAGCAGCTTCCGAGGGATAGAGACCGACTTCACTCTTCGTTGCTCGCGTCGTGTCGGCCGATTCTGGAACTTCAGAGGGAATGACATCGCTGGTTTCATGCGACTCTCTGAGCACTATCTTCTGCTCCGTAGTGGACGCAAGCTCAGCAATTTTCTGCGGGAATGGACCTTCTAGTTCCTCTTCTCTGGCCGCATGAACTGTCTGAAGATCTTCCAAAGGAACTAGCGCAGTGCCTTGGTACAGCTCTCTCGGCTCCATGTCTTTACTCTCTTCGACTTTTTGTTGATCTGTAAAAGGCGCGTAATCAGCAGCTTCCGAAGGAAAGAGACCAACTTCAGTCTTCGTTGCACGCGTTGTGTCGGCCGATTCTGGAACTTCGGAGGGAACGACATCGCTGGTTTCATGCGACTCTCTGAGCACTATCTCCGTTTCCCCGCCTTCTATCTTCTGCCCCGTAGTGGACGTAAGCTCAGCAATTTTCTGCAGGAATGGACCTTCTAGTTCCTCTTCTCTGGCCGCATGAACCGCCTGAAGACCTTCCAAAGGAACTAGCGCAGTGCCTTGGTACAGCTCTCTCGGCTCCATGTCTTTACTCTCTTCGACTTTTTGCTGATCTGTAAAAGGCGTGTAATCAGCAGCTTCCGAGGGAAAGAGACCAACTTCAGTCTTCGTTGCTCGCGTCGTGTCGGCCGATTCTGGAACTTCAGAGGGAACGACATCGCTGGTCTCATGCGACTCTCTGAGCACTATCTCCGTTTCCCCGCCTGCTATCTTCTGCTCCGTAGTGGACGCAAGCTCAGCAATTTTCTGCGGGAATGGACCTTCTAGTTCCTCTTCTCTGGCCGCATGAACTGTCTGAAGATCTTCCAAAGGAACTAGCGCAGTGCCTTGGTACAGCTCTCTCGGCTCCATGTCTTTACTCTCTTCGACTTTTTGTTGATCTGTAAAAGGCGCGTAATCAGCAGCTTCCGAAGGAAAGAGACCAACTTCAGTCTTCGTTGCTCGCGTTGTGTCGGCCGATTCTGGAACTTCGGAGGGAACGACATCGCTGGTTTCATGCGACTCTCTGAGCACTATCTCCGTTTCCCCGCCTTCTATCTTCTGCCCCGTAGTGGACGTAAGCTCAGCAATTTTCTGCGGGAATTGACCTTCTAGTTCCTCTTCTCTGGCCGCATGAACCGCCTGAAGACCTTCCAAAGGAACTAGCGCAGTGCCTTGGTACAGCTCTCTCGGCTCCATGTCTTTACTCTCTTCGACTTTTTGCTGATCTGTAAAAGGCGTGTAATCAGCAGCTTCCGAGGGAAAGAGACGAACTTCAGTCTTCGTTGCTCGCGTCGTGTCGGCCGATTCTGGAACTTCAGAGGGAACGACATCGCTGGTCTCATGCGACTCTCTGAGCACTATCTCCGTTTCCCCGCCTGCTATCTTCTGCTCCGTAGTGGACGCAAGCTCAGCAATTTTCTGCGGGAATGGACCTTCTAGTTCCTCTTCTCTGGCCGCATGAACCGTCTGAAGATCTTCCAAAGGAACTAGCGCAGTGCCTTGGTACAGCTTTCTCGGCTCCTTCTCTTTACTCTCGTCGACTTTTTGTTGACCTGCAAAAGGCGTGTAATCAGCAGCTTCTGAGGGAAAGAGACCAACTTCAGTCTTCGTTGCTCGCGTCGTGTCGGCCGATTCTGGAACTTCGGAGGGAACGACATCGCTGGTGTCGTGCGACTCTCTGAGCACTATCTCCGTTTCCCCGCCTTCTATCTTCTGCCCCGTAGTGGAGGTAAGCTCAGCAATTTTCTGTGGGAATGTACTTTCTTGTTCCTCTTCTCTGGCCGCATGAACCGCCTGAAGACCTTCCAAAGGAACTAGCGCAATGCCTTGGTACAGCTCTCTCGGCGGCATGTCTTTACTCTCTTCAACTTTTTGCTGATCTGTAAAAGGCGTGTAATCAGCAGCTTCCGAGGGAAAGAGACCAACTTCAGTCTTCGTTGCTCGCGTCGTGTCGGCCGGTTCTGGAACTTCAGAGGGAACGACATCGCTGGTCTCATGCGACTCTCTGAGCACTATCTCCGTTTCCTCGCCTGCTATCTTCTGCTCCGTAGTGGACGCAAGCTCAGCAATTTTCTGCGGGAATGGACCTTCTAGTTCCTCTTCTCTGGCCGCATGAACCGTCTGAAGATCTTCCAAAGGAACTAGCGCAGTGCCTTGGTACAGCTCTCTCGGCTCCTTCTCTTTACTCTCGTCGACTTTTTGTTGACCTGCAAAAGGCGTGTAATCAGCAGCTTCTGAGGGAAAGAGACCAACTTCACTCTTCGTTGCTCGCGTCCTGTCGGCCGATTCTGGAACTTCAGAGGGAACGACATCGCTGGTTTCATGCGACTCTCTGAGCACTACCTCCGTTTCTCCGCCTTCTATCTTCTGCCCCGTAGTGGACGCAAGCTCAGCAATTTTCTGCGGGAACGGACCTTCTAGTTCCTCTTCTCTGGCCGCATGAACCGCCTGAAGACCTTCCAAAGCAACTAGCGCAGTGCCTTGGTACACCTCTCTCGGCTCCATGTCTTTACTCTCTTCGACTTTTTGCTGATCTGTAAAAGGCGTGTAATCAGCAGCTTCCGAGGGAAAGAGACGAACTTCAGTCTTCGTTGCTCGCGTCGTGTCGGCCGATTCTGGAACTTCAGAGGGAACGACATCGCTGGTCTCATGCGACTCTCTGAGCACTATCTCCGTTTCCCCGCCTGCTATCTTCTGCTCCGTAGTGGACGCAAGCTCAGCAATTTTCTGCGGGTATGGACCTTCTAGTTCCTCTTCTCTGGCCGCATGAACCGTCTGAAGATCTTCCAAAGGAACTAGCGCAGTGCCTTGGTACAGCTTTCTCGGCTCCTTCTCTTTACTCTCGTCGACTTTTTGTTGACCTGCAAAAGGCGTGTAATCAGCAGCTTCTGAGGGAAAGAGACCAACTTCAGTCTTCGTTGCTCGCGTCGTGTCGGCCGATTCTGGAACTTCGGAGGGAACGACATCGCTGGTGTCGTGCGACTCTCTGAGCACTATCTCCGTTTCCCCGCCTTCTATCTTCTGCCCCGTAGTGGAGGTAAGCTCAGCAATTTTCTGCGGGAATGTACTTTCTTGTTCCTCTTCTCTGGCCGCATGAACCGCCTGAAGACCTTCCAAAGGAACTAGCGCAATGCCTTGGTACAGCTCTCTCGGCGGCATGTCTTTACTCTCTTCGACTTTTTGCTGATCTGTAAAAGGCGTGTAATCAGCAGCTTCCGAGGGAAAGAGACCAACTTCAGTCTTCGTTGCTCGCGTCGTGTCGGCCGGTTCTGGAACTTCAGAGGGAACGACATCGCTGGTCTCATGCGACTCTCTGAGCACTATCTCCGTTTCCCCGCCTGCTATCTTCTGCTCCGTAGTGGACGCAAGCTCAGCAATTTTCTGCGGGAATGGACCTTCTAGTTCCTCTTCTCTGGCCGCATGAACCGTCTGAAGATCTTCCAAAGGAACTAGCGCAGTGCCTTGGTACAGCTCTCTCGGCTCCTTCTCTTTACTCTCGTCGACTTTTTGTTGACCTGCAAAAGGCGTGTAATCAGCAGCTTCTGAGGGAAAGAGACCAACTTCACTCTTCGTTGCTCGCGTCCTGTCGGCCGATTCTGGAACTTCAGAGGGAACGACATCGCTGGTTTCATGCGACTCTCTGAGCACTATCTCCGTTTCTCCGCCTTCTATCTTCTGCCCCGTAGTGGACGCAAGCTCAGCAATTTTCTGCGGGAACGGACCTTCTAGTTCCTCTTCTCTGGCCGCATGAACCGCCTGAAGACCTTCCAAAGCAACTAGCGCGGTGCCTTGCTCCAGCTCTCTCGGCTCCATGTCTTCACTCTCTTCGACTTTTTGCTGATCTGTAAAAGGCGTGTAATCAGCAGCTTCCGAGGGAAAGAGACCAACTTCACTCTTCGTTGCTCGCGTCGTGTCGGCCGATTCTGGAACTTCAGAGGGAACGACATTGCTGGTTTCATGCGACTCTCTGGGCACTATCTCCGTTTCGCCGCGTTCTATCTTCTGCCCCGTAGTGGACGCACGCTCTGCAATTTTCTGCAGGAATGGACCTTCTAGTTCCTCTTCTCTGTCCGCATGAACCGCCTGAAGACGTTCCAAAGCAACTAGCGCGGTGCCTTGCTCCAGCTCTCTCGGCTCCATGTCTTTACTCTCTTCGACTTTTTGTTGACCTGCAAAAGGCGTGTAATCAGCAGCTTCCGAGGGAAAGAGACCGACTTCACTCTTCGTTGCTCGCGTCGTGTCGGCCGATTCGGGAACTTCGGAGGGAACGACATCGCTGGTTTCATGCGACTCTCTGAGCACTATCTCCGTTTCCCCGCCTTCTATCTTCTGCTCCGCAGTGGACGCAAGCTCGGCAATTTTCTGCGAGAATGGACCTTCTAGTTCCTCTTCTCTGGCCACATGTACCGTCTGAAGATCTTCAAAAGGAACTAGCGCAGTGCCTTGGTACAGCTCTCTCGGCTCCATGTCTTTACTCTCGTCGACTTTTTGTTGATCTGTAAAAGGCGTGTAATCAGCAGCTTCCGAGGGAAGGAGACCGACTTCACTCTTCGTTGCTCGCGTCGTGTCGGCCGATTCTGGAACTTCGGAGGGAACGAGATCGCTGGTTTCATGCGACTCTCTGAGCACTATCTCTGTTCCCCCGCCTTCTATCTTCTGCTCTGTACTAGACGTAAGCTCAGCAATTTTCTGCGGGTATGGACCTTCTAGTTCCTCTTCTCTGGCCGCATGAACTGTCTGATGACCATCCAAAGCAACAGGTGCAGTGCCTTGGTACAGCTCTCTCGGCTCCATGTCTTTTCTCTCTTCGACTTTTTGTTGATCTGTAAAAGGCGTGTAATCAGCAGCTTCCGAGGGAAGGAGACCGACTTCACTCTTCGTTGCTCGCGTCGTGTCGGCCGATTCTGGAACTTCAGAGGGAATGACATCGCTGGTTTCATGCGACTCTCTGAGCACTATGTCTTTTACCTCTCTTTCTGTCTTTTGCTCCGTGCTAGATGTAGGCTCAGCAGTCTCCTGCTGAAAGAGACCAAGTTCTGCTCCTCTAGCCGCACTGGCCGTCTCAAGACTTTCAAAAAATAACTCACTCCTTTGGCTGGCCTGACTTGGTATCGTGCGTTTCACACCGCATTCTTTTTCTCGCTCTGCAGGAGATTTGTATTCAGCAGTTGGTTCAGGAAAGAGATCCTCTTCAAGTTTCACTGTTTTGATCGTGTGCTCCATTTCAAGGTACTTAGAGGTTATTACATCAGAGCTTTCATACTGCTCTTTTGATACAGTGTCTCTTTCTAATGTAGTAGAGGTAAATTCAGCTATTTGCTGCATAAATATGTCCTCTTCAAAGTCTGCAGTTATAGCTGTGCCAGCCGTGTGAAGGCTTGCGGAAGGAACTAGCTCGCTGATTTCGTCCGAGTCTTTTGGTACTGTGTCTCGGACATCGCCTTGTGTTTGTTGCTTTGGAATATACCTACATTTGACAATTTGGTGCAAAGACAAACTTTCTTTTAGCGTCCATGAACTGAAAGTGTCAGACGTCTCAGCGCCTCCGGACGGTAACAGCGCGATACTTTGTTCTAGCTGTCTTCCTACAGTATCCGTTGCCTCGCCTTCCTTTATCTCGCCTTCTGCGAGCTGCTCTCTAGCAAGCGTATCGTCGACAATTTGTTTTAGTGTTTCTGCTGATGCCACGTAGGTTATCCCAGGGCGTTCGGATGAAACTGCTTCACCGGTTTCTTCTATATCTCTTGCTTTTATGTCTTTTACTTCGCTTTCTTTTCTTGGCAGTGTGGACGACGTATCCTCAATCATTTCCTGTGTAAACAGCCCCTCTTCATGTTTTGCAGCTGATATTGTGTCGGCTGCCTCAGAGCCTTCTGGGGGCACTCTCTCGCTGCTTAGATCCGGCTTTCTGGGTATTGTGTCTTTTATCTCGCCACCGTCGCGCTGTTCTGCAGGAGCATATTCGGCGATTTGTTGTGGTGTTATTTCTGTGGCGGCGTAGGTTATTTCGGGGCGTTCTGAAGAAACTGCTTGGCTGGTCTCTTCCGTCTCTCTTGCTATTATATCTTTTACTTCGCTTTCTTTTCTTGGCAGTGTGGGCGACGTATACTCAATCATTTCCCGTGTAAAAAGCCCCTCTTCATGTTTTGCAGCTGAGATTGTGTCGGCTGCCTCAGAGCCTCCTGGGGGCACTCTCTCGCTGCTTAGATCCGGCTTTCTGGGTATTGTGTCTTTTACCTCGCCACCGTCGCGCTGTTCTGCAGGAGCATATTCGGCGATTTGTTGTGGTGTTATTTCTGTGGCGGCGTAGGTTATTTCGGGGCGTTCTGAAGAAACTGCTTGGCTGGTCTCTTCCGTCTCTCTTGCTATTATATCTTTTACTTCGCTTTCTTTTCTTGGCAGCGTGGGCGACGTATACTCAATCATTTCCCGTGTAAACAGCCCTTCTTCATGTTTTGCAGCTGATATTGTGTCGGCTGCCTCAGAGCCTTCTGGGGGCACTCTCTCGCTGCTTAGATCCGGCTTTCTGGGTATTGTGTCTTTTATCTCGCCACCGTCGCGCTGTTCTGCAGGAGCATATTCGGCGATTTGTTGTGGTGTTATTTCTGTGGCGGCGTAGGTTATTTCGGGGCGTTCTGAAGAAACTGCTTGGCTGGTCTCTTCCGTCTCTCTTGCTATTATATCTTTTACTTCGCTTTCTTTTCTTGGCAGTGTGGGCGACGTATACTCAATCATTTCCCGTGTAAAAAGCCCCTCTTCATGTTTTGCAGCTGAGATTGTGTCGGCTGCCTCAGAGCCTCCTGGGGGCACTCTCTCGCTGCTTAGATCCGGCTTTCTGGGTATTGTGTCTTTTACCTCGCCACCGTCGCGCTGTTCTGCAGGAGCATATTCGGCGATTTGTTGTGGTGTTATTTCTGTGGCGGCGTAGGTTATTTCGGGGCGTTCTGAAGAAACTGCTTGGCTGGTCTCTTCCGTCTCTCTTGCTATTATATCTTTTACTTCGCTTTCTTTTCTTGGCAGTGTGGGCGACGTATACTCAATCATTTCCCGTGTAAACAGCCCCTCTTCATGTTTTGCAGCTGAGATTGTGTCGGCTGCCTCAGAGCCTTCTGGGGGCACTCTCTCGCTGCTTAGATCCGGCTTTCTGGGTATTGTGTCTTTTATCTCGCCACCGTCGCGCTGTTCTGCAGGAGCATATTCGGCGATTTGTTGTGGTGTTATTTCTGTGGCGGCGTAGGTTATTTCGGGGCGTTCTGAAGAAACTGCTTGGCTGGTCTCTTCCGTCTCTCTTGCTATTATATCTTTTACTTCGCTTTCTTTTCTTGGCAGTGTGGGCGACGTATACTCAATCATTTCCCGTGTAAACAGCCCCTCTTCATGTTTTGCAGCTGAGATTGTGTCGGCTGCCTCAGAGCCTTCTGGGGGCACTCTCTCGCTGCTTAGATCCGGCTTTCTGGGTATTGTGTCTTTTATCTCGCCACCGTCGCGCTGTTCTGCAGGAGCATATTCGGCGATTTGTTGTGGTGTTATTTCTGTGGCGGCGTAGGTTATTTCGGGGCGTTCTGAAGAAACTGCTTGGCTGGTCTCTTCCGTCTCTCTTGCTATTATATCTTTTACTTCGCTTTCTTTTCTTGGCAGTGTGGGCGACGTATACTCAATCATTTCCCGTGTAAAAAGCCCCTCTTCATGTTTTGCAGCTGAGATTGTGTCGGCTGCCTCAGAGCCTTCTGGGGGCACTCTCTCGCTGCTTAGATCCGGCTTTCTGGGTATTGTGTCTTTTATCTCGCCACCGTCGCGCTGTTCTGCAGGAGCATATTCGGCGATTTGTTGTGGTGTTATTTCTGTGGCGGCGTAGGTTATTTCGGGGCGTTCTGAAGAAACTGCTTGGATGGTTTCTTCCGTATCTTTTACTTCGCTTTCTTTTCTTGGCAATGTGAGCGACGTATACTCATTCATTTCCCGTGTAAACAGCCCCTCTTCATGTTTTGCAGCTGAGATTGTGTCGGCTGCCTCAGAGCCTTCTAGGGGCACTCTCTCGCTGCTTAGATCAGGCTTTCTGGGTATTACGTCTTGTATCTCGCCACCGTCGCGTTGCTCTGCAGGAGTGTATTCGGCGATTTGTTGTGGTGTTCTTTCTGTTGCGTCGTAGGTTATTTCAGGGCGTTCTGAAGAAATTTCTTGGCTGGTTTCTTCCGCCTCTCTTGCTATTATAGCTTTTAGTTCGCCTTCTTTTCTTTCCTCTGCTGTCAACGTATACTCAGTAATTTGCTGTGGAGACGGCCCTTCGTCAAGTTTTGCAGCCATGATATTGTCGGCTGGCTCAGAGGCTTCAGAGGGAACCCTTTCGCTTGTCAGGTCCGGTTTTCTGAGAGTTATGTCCGTTATCTCGCCTTCTTCGCGCTGCTCTGCAGGTGCAGTTTCGACGATTTGCGGCGGTGTTCCTATTGTAGCCACGTAGGTTGTCTCGGGGCGTTCTGAAGAAACTGCTTGGCTGGTTTCTTCCGTCTCTCTGGCTATTATATCTTTTACTTCGCCTTCTTTTCTTTCTTCTGCTGTCCCCGTATACTCCGTAATTTGCTGTGGAAACGGCCCTTCTTCAAGTTTTGCAGCCACGATATTGTCGGCTGGCTCAGAAGCTTCAGAGGGAACTCTTTCGCTGGTTAGATCCGGTTTTCTGAGAGTTATGTCCATTATCTCGCCTTCTTCGCGCTGCTCTGCAGGTGTAGTTTCGACGATTTGCGGCGGTGTTCCTATTGTAGCCACGTAGGTTGTCTCGGGGCGTTCTGAAGAAATTTCTTGGCTGGTTTCTTCCGCCTCTCTTGCTATTATAGCTTTTAGTTCGCCTTCTTTTCTTTCCTCTGCTGTCAACGTATACTCAGTAATTTGCTGTGGAAACGGCCCTTCGTCAAGTTTTGCAGCCATGATATTGTCGGCTGGCTCAGAGGCTTCAGAGGGAACCCTTTCGCTTGTCAGGTCCGGTTTTCTGAGAGTTATGTCCGTTATCTCGCCTTCTTCGCGCTGCTCTGCAGGTGTAGTTTCGACGATTTGCGGCGGTGTTCCTATTGTAGCCACGTAGGTTGTCTCGGGGCGTTCTGAAGAAACTGCTTGGCTGGTTTCTTCCGTCTCTCTGGCTATTATATCTTTTACTTCGCCTTCTTTTCTTTCTTCTGCTGTCCCCGTATACTCCGTAATTTGCTGTGGAAACGGCCCTTCTTCAAGTTTTGCAGCCACGATATTGTCGGCTGGCTCAGAAGCTTCAGAGGGAACTCTTTCGCTGGTTAGATCCGGTTTTCTGAGAGTTATGTCCATTATCTCGCCTTCTTCGCGCTGCTCTGCAGGTGTAGTTTCGACGATTTGCGGCGGTGTTCCTATTGTAGCCACGTAGGTTGTCTCGGGGCGTTCTGAAGAAACTGCTTGGCTGGTTTCTTCCGTCTCTCTGGCTATTATATCTTTTACTTCGCCTTCTTTTCTTTCCTCTGCTGTCCCCGTATACTCCGTAATTTGCTGTGGAAACGGCCCTTCTTCAAGTTTTGCAGCCACGATATTGTCGGCTGGCTCAGAAGCTTCAGAGGGAACTCTTTCGCTGGTTAGATCCGGTTTTCTGAGAGTTATGTCCATTATCTCGCCTTCTTCGCGGTGCTCTGCAGGTGTAGTTTCGACGATTTGCGGCGGTGTTCCTGTTGTAGCCACGTAGGTTGTCTCGGGGCGTTCTGAAGGAACTGCTTTGTTGGTTTCTTCTGTCTCTCTCGCTATTATGTCTTTTACTTCGCCTTTTTTTCTTTCCTCTGCTGTCCCCGTATACTCAGTAATTTGCTGTGGAAACGGCCCTTCAAGTTTTGCAGCCATGATATTGTCGGCTGGCTCAGAGGCTTCAGAGAGACCTCTTTCGCTGGTTAGATCCGGTTTTCTGAGAGTTATGTCCGTTATCTCGCCTTCTTCAAGCTGCTCTGCAGGTGTAGTTTCGACGATTTGCGGCGGTGTTCCTGTTGTAGCCACGTAGGTTGTCTCGGGGCGTTCTGAAGGAACTGCTTTGTTGGTTTCTTCCGTCTCTCTCGGTATTATATCTTTTACTTCGCCTTCTTTTCTTTCCTGTGCTGTCCCCGTATACTCAGTAATTTGCTGTGGAAACGGCCCTTCGTCAAGTTTTGCAGCCACGATATTGTCGGCTGGCTCAGAAGCTTCAGAGGGAACCCTTTCGCTGGTTAGATCCGGTTTTCTGAGAGTTATGTCCGTTATCTCGCCTTCTTCGCGGTGCTCTGCAGGTGTAGTTTCGACGATTTGCGGCGGTGTTCCTGTTGTAGCCACGTAGGTTGTCTCGGGCCGTTCTGAAGGAACTGCTTTGTTGGTTTCTTCTGTCTCTCTCGCTATTATATCTTTTACTTCGCCTTCTTTTCTTTCCTCTGCTGTCCCCGTATACTCAGTAATTTGCTGTGGAAACGGCCCTTCGTCAAGTTTTGCAGCCACGATATTGTCGGCTGGCTCAGAAGCTTCAGAGGGAACCCTTTCGCTGGTTAGATCCGGTTTTCTGAGAGTTATGTCCGTTATCTCGCCTTCTTCAAGCTGCTCTGCAGGTGTAGTTTCGACGATTTGCGGCGGTGTTCCTTTTGTAGCCACGTAGGTTGTCTCGGGGCGTTCTGAAGAAACTGCTTGGCTGGTTTCTTCCGTCTCTCTTGCTATTATATCTTTTACTTCGCCTTCTTTTCTTTCCTCTGCTGACCCCGTATACTCAGTAATTTGCTGTGGAAACGGCCCTTCGTCAAGTTTTGCCGCCACGATATTGTCGGCTGGCTCAGAAGCTTCAGAGGGAACTCTTTCGCTGGTTAGATCCGGTTTTCTGAGAGTTAAGTCCGTTATCTCACCTTCTTCGCGCTGCTCTGCAGGTGTAGTTTCGACAATTTGCGGCGGTGTTCCTTTTGTAGCCACGTAGGTTGTCTCGGGGCGTTCTGAGGAAACTGCTTGGCTGGTTTCTTCCGTCTCCCTTGCTATTATATCTTTTACTTCGCCTTCTTTTCTTTCCTCTGCTGTCAACGTATACTCAGTAATTTGCTGTGGCAACGGCCCTTCGTCAAGTTTTGCAGCCACGATATTGTCGGCTGGCTCAGAAGCTTCAGAGGGAACTCTTTCGCTGATTAGATCCGGTTTTCTGAGAGTTATGTCCGTTATCTCGCCTTCTTCGCGCTGCTCTGCAGGTGTAGTTTCGACAATTTGCGGCGGTGTTCCTTTTGTAGCCACGTAGGTTGTCTCGGGGCGTTCTGAAGAAACTGCTTGGCTGGTTTCTTCCGTCTCTCTTGCTATTATATCTTTTACTTCGCCTTCTTTTCTTTCCTCTGCTGTCCCCGTATACTCAGTAATTTGCTGTGGAAACGGCCCTTCGTCAAGTTTTGCAGCCACGATATTGTCGGCTGGCTCAGAGGCTTCAGAGGGAACTCTTTCGCGGGTTAGATCCGGTTTTCTGAGAGTTGTGTCCGTTATCTCGCCTTCGTCGCGCTGCTCTGCAGGTGTAGTTTCGACGATTTGCAGCGGTGTTCCTGTTGTAGCCACGTAGGTTGTCTCGGGGCGTTCTGATGAAACTGCTTGGCTGGTTTCTTCCGTCTCTCTCGCTATTATATCTTTTACTTCGCCTTTTTTTCTTTCCTCTGCTGTCACCGTATACTCAGTAATTTGCTGTGGAAACGGCCCTTCGTCACGTTTTGCAGCCACGATATTGTCGGCTGGCTCAGAGGCTTCAGAGGGAACTCTTTCGCTGGTTAGATCCGGTTTTCTGAGAGTTATGTCCGTTATCTCACCTTCTTTGCGCTGCTCTGCAGGTGTAGTTTCGACGATTTGAGGCGGTGTTCCTGTTGTAGCCACGTAGGTTGTCTCGGGGCGTTCTGAAGAAACTACTTCTATGGTTGTCTCTCTTGCAATTATGTCTTTTTCCTCGCTTTCTTTTCCTTCCTCTGCTGTCAGCGTATACTCAGTAATTTGTTGTGGGAACGGCCCTTCGTCAAGTTTTGCAGCCACGACAGTGTCGGCTGGCTCAGAGCCTTCAGAGGGAACTCTTTCGGTGGTTAGGTCCGGTTTTCTTAGAGTTATGTCCGTTATCTCGCCTTCTTCGCGCTGCTGTGCAGGTGTAGTTTCGACGATTTGAGGCGGTGTCCCTGTTGTAGCCACGTAGGTTGTCTCGGGGCGTTCTGAAGAAACTACTTCGCTGGTTCCTTCGGTCTCTCTTGCAATTATGTCTTTTACCTCGCTTTCTTTTCCTTCCTCTGCTGTCAGCGTATACTCAGTAATTTGTTGTGGGAACGGCCCTTCGTCAAGTTTTGCAGCCACGATAGTGTCGGTTGGCCCTTCAGAGGGAACTCTTTCGGTGGTTAGGTCTGGTTTTCGGAGAGTTATGTCCGTTATCTCGCCTTCTTCGCGCTGCTCTGCAGGTGTAGTTTCGACAATTTGCGGCGGTGTTCCTTTTGTAGCCACGTAGGTTGTCTCGGGGCGTTCTGAAGAAACTGCTTGGCTGGTTTCTTCCGTCTCTCTTGCTATTATATCTTTTACTTCGCCTTCTTTTCTTTCCTCTGCTGTCCCCGTATACTCAGTAATTTGCTGCGGAAACGGCCCTTCGTCAAGTTTTGCAGCCACGATATTGTCGGCTGGCTCAGAAGCTTCAGAGGGAACTCTTTCGCTGATTAGATCCGGTTTCCTGAGAGGTATGTCCGTTATCTCGCCTTCTTCGCGCTGCTCTGCAGGTGTAGTTTCGACGATTTGAGGCGGTGTTCCTGTTGTAGCCACGTAGGTTGTCTCGGGGCGTTCTGAAGAAACTACTTCTATGGTTGTCTCTCTTGCAATTATGTCTTTTTCCTCGCTTTCTTTTCCTTCCTCTGCTGTCAGCGTATACTCAGTAATTTGTTGTGGGAACGGCCCTTCGTCAAGTTTTGCAGCCACGATAGTGTCGGTTGGCCCTTCAGAGGGAACTCTTTCGGTGGTTAGGTCTGGTTTTCGGAGAGTTATGTCCGTTATCTCGCCTTCTTCGCGCTGCTCTGCAGGTGTAGTTTCGACGATTTGCGACGGTGTTCCTGTTGCAGCCACGTAGGTTGTCTCGGGGCGTTCTGAAGAAACTACTTCGCTGGTTCCTTCCGTCTCTCTTGCAATTATGCCTTTTACGTCGCTTTCTTTTCCTTCTTCTGCTGTCAGCGTATACTCAGTAATTTGCTGCGGAAACGACCCTTCGTCAAGTTTTGCAGCCATGATATTGTCGACGTGGTCAGAGCCTTCAGAGGGAACTCTTTCGGTGGTTAGGGCCGGTTTTCTGGGTGTAATGTCCTTTATCTCGCTTTCTTCGCGCTGCCCTGCAGTTGTGATTGCGGCAATTTTCTCTGTTTGCGGAAGTGTGGCTGCTTCTGCCGTCTGAGGGCGCTCTGAAGAAAACGGCTCGCTGCCCTCCTCTGCCTCTGCTGTTGTTATGCTCCTTGCCTCGTTTTCTTTTCTTTGCTCAGCAGTCAGTGTATACTCAAGGATTTCCTGCGGAAACAGGCTCTCATCAAGATTTGCGCCAGAGATTGTGTCAGTTGCTTCAGAGCTTTCAGGAGGAACTATATAGCTGCTCTGAGCAAGCCTTGGTACTATGTGGCATGTCTCACTTTTTTTCTGCAATGTAGGTAAAGTATGGGCGTGTCCAAGGAATCCTTGCATGAACAGACCGCCTTCATGTTTCGTACCTGCCGCTATGTCAGGAGTCTCAGGACTTTTAGAGGGCACTAGCTCACTGCTTTGGTCTTGCTGTCTGGGCACTATGTCTTGTGGCGGGCCTGTTTTTTCTGTGTCGCTTGTTGAGGCATAGTCTTCGACTTCTGCGATAGCGGCTACGTCACTGAGGGCCAAGCTGTCGGATTTGCTTGTTATAGGCACACAAATGGCTTCAGGAGACCTCAAAGGTACTAAATCGCTTGTGTGATCTATCTGGATTGCTGATATGCTCTTATCACTTTCTTCCTGTGCATCCTTTCCTAGCTCATATTGCTTGGATGTGGAATCCAATTCCTTCACTTGGTATGGTTTCAACAACGTTACATCTCGTTTTTCTGTCAAGTCGTCTGGCTCTTGCATTAAGTCCGTTTTGTCCTCTGCCGAAGCAGCGGCGTGTTCTGCAAGTGAAAGACCATCGTGCCCTTCTGATGGGAGTACATCCAAGGCATACGTCTGTTTTGAGGAAACTAACGCACCGTCTTGTTTCTGTTTGAATGGCTCTAGGCTTCCTATTGCGCCTTGTTCATCTGATCGCCTTGTCCCTTCCACTTCGTAAAGTGTACCGACATGTTGTGTAAGTGCCAGATCACCTGGTTTTTCGGCTATAGTGGTGTTGGCTGTGTGGGCCGGCTCCACCAATTCGAAGTCCTGATCCGCTTGTTTCAGTACTACGTCTAGTGTCCCGGGCTTCTGAGGTTCTTCCGCTCCCAGATGTTCGTCACCTGTTGCGGCTAAGGAATGCTCTGTCAGCTGAAAACTTTCGTATTTTTCGGTTCCAGCGACGTCAATTGCTTCTGTATGTTCGGACGACATGAACTCGCCACCTTTATCTTCATGTCTCGACGACATATCCCGTGCGTCTAGTCCTCTTTGTTGTTCCTGGGCTGCTAAGTATTCGTCAGCCGCAAAGCCAGTGGTTCGCTGACTGAGCAAGACGTCTCCGGGTACCTGTGTCGCGCTGATATCAAGTGCTTCTGCTGAAGAGACTAATTCGCTCTCTTGAGTCGTTTGTCTTGCCACTGTATCCCAGGTTTCTTTCCCAAGTTCTTGTACTGCGAAAAGCCCTTCAGCAGAGGGTGCGGTGCTATGTTCTTCTAACGGAGGAGCGTCATGCTTTTCTGTCACAGTTGTATCAGCTACTGTGGTTTCTTCCGAGGCTAAACCGTTGCCTTGGTCCTCTCTTTTTTCTACAATACCTCTCACGGCGCTTCCCTCTCCAGGCTTTCTTAAAAAGAAATTTTCCGCTTCGGATGAAGTAGACTCTTCTATTGGCTTCAATAGCAGCTGATCCTGACTTTTCACTTGTGGTGTTTCCTCCAACTCGAGTACTGCCAACGCGTGTCCGGCCTTCTCCTCGGAGAAAGCAAGAGGGGCTACTTCCGATGTGGAGAAATCTGAAAGTGTGCTTTCGGAGGCAATAATTGCCTTCGGTTCTTCTGTATCTCTCCGCATAGGGACGCGGGATGGATGAGAAGGATAGCTCGGTGTCATGCCATCGAGTTTGGGAAAAGCTTCGCCATTTTTCGGTTGAGCATTTTCGGGTGTCTTGGGCCGTTCACCTAGCTCTGTTTTCAATTGGCCGTCGTCTGATTGTTGCAGTGAAGGCAGATTCCTCGCCGCATCAGCTTCTTGTGTTTTGCTGACGTCGAATACAGGAAACTCAGTCATCTCAGAAGCCACTGTCTTCGTCAAGCCATCCAAAGATCTCGGAACGAGCTGGTGGTCTTCACTTGTGGCTCCAGGTGCCTCTAGTGTAGATTCTGCCGGCGCTAGAACGCGGTCGCTTGTCTCCGTTGGTGCTTCAGCGCGTACGCTGGTTGCTTCAACGCTCCAGACAGGAGCACGAAGCATTTCCGCAGCTTTGCTATCCTCGAAGTGGTTCGCTGTTGAGGACAGTTCCAACTGTGCTTCCCTTTTATCCTCGCTCTCTGTATATGGAGCCAACAGTTCGATACTTTTCTCCATGTGCCCTTCAGTACCTTCTTGTTTCTTCATGGGAATCTCCGGCTCTATTTCAGGTTCCCTGAATTGGGAGTCAAGCGAATCAGGGTGAGCAGTCTTAATAGGTGCAGATTCTGGTGCTGTTTGGATCTTTTCCTTCAGAAGTTCATCGGTGCGCACTTCAGGGGCCTGACTTCTTGACTCTAGTGTTTTGGACAGTTCGTAGGAATCAAAGTCGGACGACGCGGTATTTTGAAATCCCGCCGTCGCTTGCAGCGACTCCTTTGCCTTGGCGGTCGCGGTCATCATGCTCATAGTTGAAGGACCGGTAAGACTTTGGGTTGCATAGTTCTCCGCAGACGTGTCTACGATGTCCTTTTCCACCATCTCGGATATCGTCGTCATGAACAGATCGCTGGGAGAGGCAGCTGTCTTCAGCGCGCCGGCCGTGGGCTGACGTTCCTCACTGGTACGCTGCTTTATTAGGTCGGCGAAGAAATCCTTCCTGTCCTTGAAGACATCAGCGAACATCTCTTTCTTCCGACTGTTCCAGTCGCTGAAGAGCGCCTGGCCGACTTCGTCAGCCGAGCTTGCTGACCTCGCATCGGGAGCCGTCAAAATGGGTCTCCCTTCTACCCTCGCGTTCACCTCGGTAGACGTGAATGTACGTGGCGTTTCATTGAGCACTTTAACATGCGCGGGCCCTGCAGATGTATCCAAGGTGGCCGATGTACTTGCCTGCTCGTCCTCCGGGGCCTGGAACAGGGCGCGCTTCGCACGTGGTCTTCCAGCGCTGGCGTGCCTCCTGAGGCACTCGGCGATCCTCATGCGTTCGGCAATGACTGGGTTGCTCCGCCTCGGCGCCATCCGCGATAGGTTGATCCGTGAGGGCCTTCGCAAGAACGCGTGGCCCGCACCGCACGACGAGGAACGACTGTGGGCGAGGCGGCCCTGCGAAGGCACCACCCGAACGAGGGGCTGCATAGCTGTTGGCGTTGAAGGCTGTACGTTGCCACCACTGCCACTCGGTACCACGGGGCCCTCCGCGGCGCGAAGGGCTCTGCAGACCCGAGGCGCGCTGCCGCCGATGCCGCGAGTGGGCCATGCTGCGCTGGCGGCGGAGACGAGCCGTGTTTGGGTGCAGGGGATGATGCTGGACGACACGGACGTCGGGTAGCTGATGCTGCTCAGGTTTCCGGAGACTGAGAGCGGCCGGCAGGGACTCGTGATTGTCATACTGGCGAGGCTCACCCCGTTTCCGCTGCTGGTGTACCATGGCGACGGCGACGAATTTGGCCGGCCCAGCGAGCACCGAGACGTGGCTACGCCCGATCTGCGCTGGGACTCGGTGCCGGCAGTCTCCGAAGCCGTTCGGCTTGAAAGACGCCGGCTCATTGCAATTTTTTGCTCGCCTGCGCCCTTGCAGGCGGCGGCGGCGTCGTCTTTCTTCTTCTCTTTGGCGCGAAAATTTGTCTCTGTGATGTCATATCCTATACTGGAGAAAGAGAGAGATGAAGCTATGTATGAAGATTATATCCCCATATTCTTTGCGGAATTTTTGGCTCTTGGAATGGCCCTGCACAAAATTCCGTGTCATGTATCTCACGTTATCATCCTGGCTGATTGTTTGTCAGTTTTAGTCTCCCTTGAAACTTCCCAAAAATATTTTTTGTGCCGCTTCCTGCGATTTTTTGTCCCGTCCACTTTAAAGGAGGTCCGTTTTGTCTGGGTTCCTGGTCATGCAGGCATTCATTCCAACGAGGTGGCTGATTATTTAGCAAGGTCAGCTCTTGACGGGCCAGTAACGCATCCCGTCCCGAATTTCAGTCTGCTGGCGATCTCCAGGTTTCAGCGGTTCCAACACATATCAGCCAGGTTACGCGATCCCCTACTAAATACTGCTGATTATCAGCACTTAGCGTATAAATGGAACGTCCGTTCGTGTAAAACCAGGCAGTGTGAGGTATCAATGACGCGACTGCGGTGCAGGATTCCCAGTTTAAATTTATACCTATGCAGATGTGGGTGGTCTCCAACAAACCTACGTGACTCATGCGGGGTCGTTGAATCTGTGGACCATTTCCTGCTCTACTGTCCAAAGCTCGCACTTCAGAGAAAGATTTACCTGGAGGTCCCTCTCTCCAGGTTAGGGCTCCCGTTATCTATGCCAGTGTTGTTATTTATTTATTTATTTATTTATTTATTTATTTATTTATTTATTTATTTATACATACTGCAGCGCAATTATATGCGCTATGGCAGGAGTGGGAAAAAAACAAAAAGCAAAATACTAAAGGTAACAAAATACAACAATATGTACAAAGTGAGCACAATGAAGTTCAAAACACACAAAAAGTAACAAACAAAAAAGGAACTGTTAATGGCACGGTCGGAATATTCAGGTATTATGTGTCTTCCATGGCAGTTATAAAACTTTGAACTGGAGATGAACGAATGGATCGAGGTAAAGAATTCCAGGCTTCTATTGAACGGGGAAAAAAAACTGAATTTGAACAAATTAGTACGTGCAAAATACGGTATTAAATTTAGCTCGTGATGACTTCTTGTAGATGATAAAGGTGCAAAGTTAATGTAGTGGTTAACTGAGAGCCTTACCGATGAATTGACGATACAATGTAAGAATTTTAGTGATTCAGTGTGGCGACGGGCGGAGAGCGTGGTTAAATTCAATGAGAGTAGTGTAGAAGAGGGTGAGAAATCGCGATCATAACGATGACATATAAAACGCACAGCTTTTTTCTGGACTGCTTCTAACATGTTAATTTCAAACTGCTTGTACGGGTTCCACACTACAGCTGCGTAATCAAGAACAGGGCGGATTAGAGATTTATACAACAGTAGCTTTGTGTCTTTTGGTGAATTGGGTAGCGTGCGTCGTAGATAACCTAGTTTTTTTAGTGCTTTATTACATACGTAATCAATGTGTTTAGACCAAGACATGTTATGCGTGAATATGACACCAAGATATTTATACTGAGAGACCCTATCTACCACACGGCCATTGAACGAGTAACTAAAATGGGAAACGGAAGATTTGTTACAAAAGGACATGAGGACGGTTTTGTCGAAATTAATTCTCATTTGCCAGGTACTACACCAACTACAAAACATAGCAAATGACTCTTGGAGGTGACGATGATCATTAGGGCCATTAATTACTTCGTATAAAACGCAGTCATCAGCGTAAAGACGAATGTTAGAAGAAATGTTATGTGGCAAGTCATTTATATATATTAAAAAGAGTAGCGGTCCAAGGACGGAACCCTGAGGCACTCCTGACGTCACATCAACAGCAGCGGAATGAGAAGAATTATAAGATACGAACTGGGAACGGGATGAGAGAAAGCTAGAAATCCAATCAACCAAGTGAGGATTGTTTAGTACAGCATTTAGTTCAGCAAGAAGTTTGGAATGTAGAACAGTATCGAACGCTTTCGAGAAATCTATAAAAATGGCATCAACTTGGTTGCCGATATCGAGGTTAAGTAATATATCATGAGTGAATTCTGTTAATTGTGTTACCGTACTAAAACCGCACCTAAACCCATGCTGAAAGTTAGATAGCAAATTACTGGATTCAAGAAAAAGCATGATGTGTTTATGAATGACGTGTTCCAACATTTTGCATGATTGTGATGTCAAAGAAATCGGTCTATAGTTAGACAAGCACTGTCTATCACCGGATTTATAAAGAGGGAGCACTTTGGCTAATTTCCATGATGAAGGGACAGTAGCAGATGATAAAGACTTATTGAATATGATGGACAGGTATTTCGATGACCACATGGAGTAACGAACCAGGAACGCATTGTATATTCCATCTGGACCGGTACATGTCTTAACATCGAGGTTTAGTACAAGATTTAGGATGCCATCAGGGTTTACCACAACATCACTGATTGCTGAAGAAGAAATTATATTGGTGAGCGGTGGAATGACATTGTTATCGGGAACGAACACTGAGTGAAAATATTTGTTGAAAGCATCTGATATTACTGCCGGCTCACTGATGACGTCATTATCTAATCTGAACGAAGTGGATGAAGTATCGCGAGGTAAGATGGATGACCAAAATTTTCGGGGGTTAGTTCTTAACAGATCGCGCAGGTGGACACGAAAAAAGAAATCTTTGGCCGTATGTAACTTAAGATTAAATTCCTCTTTCGCCTTGTGAAATCTCTCCAAGGTTATGGGATCGTTGCTTCTTCTAGAACGCCTTAGCCTACGAACGCGACGAGATAAATGCAAGATGTCTCGAGTCATCCAAGGAACATTAGTATTTTTTTTCTTAGTTTTAAAAGGAACAAAGCGTTGGACACAATCGTTGACAAGACATTCAAAGTAATTAACAAGAAAATTTACGTCTTGGCTTGCTGAGAAAGCAAAGAACGTATCGAAATGATCAGCTAAAACATCAATGATGGAATTGTCGTCAGCACGAGTGAAGTCAGGAAAAGTAGTAAACAAATAGGGTGATTTGGAGACTGGACAAGGGAGCGAAACTAACACGCCTTTATGGTCTGAGAGCCCGTCAATTACTTCGCAGGAGAAGGAATTATGGGCCAAAGAAGCGCTTAGAAAAACTAAGTCGAGAATGGAATTCAGCCTAGTAGCATTAGATACAACCTGAGTTAGTCCAAACAATAAGGAGATGTTTATTAGTTCTCTACAAATTGCAATGTCACGACCAAATGCAGACAACGAAGGCCAGTGGATGCCAGGAGTGTTGAAGTCTCCCATGCAGATAAATCTTGATGAAGCAATGTCGATCTTGCTCATGAAATTTGTGACAGCATGAAGGATATCAACGGATGAGCCAGGTGGACGATAAATAACACTGATTATAATACTATAATTGTTTAGATAAACTTTACACCACAAGGATTCTGTGTCAGGGGGAGAAGGTAACACTGAGAATCGCAAATCCGATCTGATCAGCAATGCCACACCTCCACCAGTACTGCAACTTCTGGTTTGGTTTGGTTTGGTTTATGGGGTTTAACGTCCCAAAGCGACTAAGGCTATGAGAGACGCCGTAGTGGAGGGCTCCGGAAATTTCGACCACCTGGTGTTCTTTAACGTGCACTGACATCGCACAGTACACGGGCCTCTAGAATTTCTCCTCCAAAGAAATTCCAGCCGCCGCGGCCGGGATCGAACCCGCGTCTTTTGGGTCAGCAGCCGAGCACCATAGCCACTGAGCCACCGCGGCGGCTGTACTGCAACTTCTGTCTAAGCGCACGGCAACAAATCGTTCGGAGCGAGCGCCAAAGGATTTGCTTTGAGTTCAATTTGTGGGAATCTACATGATTACATAATTGCAACTGGTAGGTTGATTTGCTAACTCCTTTAAAAGTCTCGGAGTTTTTTTTTGTTTTTCTTTAATTATTATTATTCTCGCCAAAATGTTCTTTGTTATTTCACTTCAAATATTCTTCTGTCGTTTTTCATGAATACATTTTTCAAAATTCACGTTTAATCCTATGAAAATTTTCTTATGTATACCACTACACCTTGGCCAATCCCCCCACGTGGGTATGTGCCATTATAAAGAGGTGAAGAAGAAGAAGAAGAAGAAAAGCGCAGCTTTTATCCTCGATTCCTCTGCTACAATGTGAATCACAACTTTACCTTCTCCGTATTTTTGTTTTGTACAAACTCTAGCTCTGCGTCTCAAAATTAAAAAAAAAAATACTCCATTCCCTGTACATGAGTGCGTTTATATCGGCTATGCACCCTGGCCAATCCCCCGCCGTGGGCATGTGCCATTAAACCTGAGGACATCATCGTCATCATCATTAATCAGCGTGTTTAATTCGCAGGTAGCCATAGAGTTTCTTACTACTACCTAGAGGGAAAGCTGGCGGCGCTGCACTTCAGCCAACATGGACGCTCAAAGCATCATGGGGCGGTGAGCTACTTGTTGCGGCACAGTCGTAGTTTTTCGGGAACACAGAGTGGCAGTACTAAGGCGTTTCATTCCGAAAACGTAGTTCGTGTGTGCGCAGACGACTTTCGCGCGAACGCAGTGTGCAAAAGCCATAGTAGTGAAGACGCGACGACACACGACGCCAATAAAAGGTTTTACTCTTCCGAAATGCCATTAAAAAACCTCTTAAAGTATCTAAACAACAACATTTTTTTTGAAAACATATTTACTTTTAAAAGTGCGCCTGTTAATTACGAAATATTAGTTTTTTTAGTGTTCATCACTTGGCCAATAGGAAAGCTAGTCATGTCTTATTTTAGGCAAACTTTGCACTTAAATGCTTTTCTGCTCGTTTGTTGCAATCATTAGACAAGATATTGAATGTTAGGACGTTTGTAGCTATCAAACAGCTTTATTTTTTTATTATTTTTTGGCCAAAAGTTACAGTTCCGCAACAAGTAGCTCACCGCCCCATGATGCTTTGAGCGCCCATGGTGGCTGAGGTGGTCACGTGGGGTCTCCATGCAAACTCCCATAGACGGCTTGCCAGCTTTCCCTCTAGGTAATAGTAAGAAACTCTATGCAGGTAGCTACGTGCCGTTTGAGACTGGGACTGAGTTGTTGTTGTTGTTAAGATCGTACAATGACACATGTCCACACAGGGGGATCGGCCAAGAAATGGGGAGCACAGATTTTTGTGATGAATTTTTCCATGGAAAAATGAAATGATTGCTGGGGATGAGAAAAGTACACAGAAAGCAAGAATACCAAAATGAATCGGAAAATGCATAATGCTCGCAGGAGATGGACAATATGTGATTTGTAGAGGAGGGATTAAACAATAATAATAATAATAATAACAATAATAATAATAATAATAATAATAATATTATTATTATTATTTTTTCGTCAGGCAATACAGTACATTGCAGGGCATGCCAAAGCCATCAATGGCTTGTCGAACAAAACCTGGCCGCAGGCGGCAAATCTCTTATTTACCCACACAGAAAAATCATTTCAAATTGAAAATGTAAAATGAAAAGAAAAAAACGCATGAAGGAGACACAATAAAGTCATTAAAGAACAGGAAACGAGCAAGTGGTGCGCTTGTGGTTGCTCACTAAAACCGAAAAAAAAAGAGAGATGGTAATGAGAGCGCTGTGCCCTATGAACACAAGAAGAAAACATCTGGAACGTTTCCCCCTTTTTCTCCACCTTTTGTTCACATCAATATCCCGAGACAGTGAAGTTTAAGAGGGATTTCTTTACTGTCTTCTTATTCTTCATAACTCTTATGTCATTAGGCAGGCTAAATATTGCGGAGACATAAAAGCAGCGCTGGCTTTCTCCGTATGCAGTTCTGGTAATGGGTACTTCATAGATGGAGGCAGTAAGGAGGTTATGAACAGATGAGCGTGCAACTCTGAATTTGTCAGTCTGCATATGCCTGACGATGGCATATTGAAGAAACGCATTATAAAATTAAGGGAAACTAAAGCTAAGAAGCAAATCTTCCCTAGGCACAGAAGTGTTATGCGCTGCCTTCCACCCGCGCGGTTGCTTTCAAAGAAGCTGTCCTTGATATGGACCTACAAGCTAAAAAATAAAGTCATCATCATCATCATCATCAGCTTGACTACGCCCACTGCAGCGCAAAGACCTCTCCCATGTCTCTCCAATTAACCCTGTCCTTAGCCAGCCGCGTCCACCATATTGCCGCAAATTTCTTAATCTCATCCGCCTACCTAATTTTCTGCCGCCCCCTGCTACGCTTGCCTTCTCTTGGAATCCACTCCGTTACCCTTAAAGACCACCGGTTATCTTGCCTTCGCATTACATGCCTTGCCCAAGCCCATTTCTTCCTCTTGATTTCAACTAGGATATCATTAACACGTGTTTGTTCTCTCACCCACACCGCCCTCTTCCGACCTCTTAACGTTACACCTATCATTTTTCTTTCCATAGCTCGCTAAAAAAAAAAATAAAGTAAGTGTAGGCATTTAGTGTGGAAAGAAAAAGGAAAGAGATTAGCCTTTCCCGCAATACATTTGACACAAGTTCGCGCTGCACCAGGATACTTGGACATCACTTTTAATTGTGAGGGAATTGTGGAATATAGTGAGTTACTATTGTGACAATATTGAAGGAAATAGTGCACTCTTGCGAGGCGTAGTAAAATATCTCTTTTAAGTTTGCTCATCGCTCGAATCGAGTAGTTAAGACTGCAGTAGAAAACCAACTGGGAATGTTTTTGCCGATAGAAATAACGTTACACTAGCAAAAAAATGCAAGCTTGTCGAGGGGCGATCGGCGGCTTTACTGATTGTTGCAGTGAAATTTTGCGCTATATAAAAAAATTGCGTTCATAAATTATTTACCATTGAAAAATGGGCTTGTCCAGGATTTCTGGGTATGTCAGAGATTTTGAGAAGGCGCCCACCTTTGGTTCCATTTTGTCAGCTGCGAGAGTCGAAATTACTAAGAAACTGGTGCGAGGAGGTTATAACCGACAGAAAGACCAACGAACACAACTGGTCACAGCTACAACGCCTTATTTGACTCAACCTAGAACGTTGCAGTTAGAAAACAGTGAAAATTCAGTACAGTTACACTTGAAATGCAAAATAGAATAAACACATAAGCAGTGTAAGCCGCAAACGCGGTCTTCTGCATAAGAACAATATTTTTTTTTTTTTGCCAAACTGCCTCTAACGAAAAATGCGCAGTAACCACTGACGGGATTCCTTTCGTGTCCATTTTAACGATTAACAACGACACTTTCAACGCTAGGCAAACAGATTACGAACAGCAGTGTGCTAGCGCTTAAATTCACAGGCGCAGCAGCCAACGCGCCCTGGTTGTATTTCGTGTCTCTCACAGTTCAGATAAAGGTCTCTAGCACCAATCTTTTTCCACGAGAGATACATGATACGATTTCACACCTGAGTGTTATTAAAAACGATTCTGCAATAATCATCGGCGACACAACACATGACTCCAGCTGATATGCTTGAACGAAAAGTTATACATAGTAACATGAATTACTGCAAATGAATGCCTACAGAAACGCTAACTCAACGGAATTTGCGCCACGTTTTGTCATGATTGGTCTTAATAGTGCAGATGAGCTTTTCTTTTTAAAACAATTTTGGGAAAGCGATCGTTCACCAGAACGCCGGAATCTTGCCAGTTCTGCGGCCGAAGAAAACAGAGGCCGAGCGGACGCTGAACTTCGTACAGTCTTCGTAAAAAGTAACCAGGCTGGAAGTTTTTCTTCTCAGCCGTATGTTAAAGCTATTATGCCAGCCCTCAAGCTCTCAATCTCTGTATGGTAAGAAGAACCCCTGTCCTCACCTTCAAAGAACTTTTGATCTTTAGGGAAGGCGTGAGGGCTCTGTTATACGAATGAGAAGCAAACCGTGGAGCCTGGTTACTTTTGACAAAGACTTTACGTGCAGCCGGTGCCGATGATGTGCGGAGCGTGCACAAATAATACGGCTCTTTCCACGGATGTGGCAAAGACCACTTCAAGGATGGCACCACGCTACACGGAGCGGCGGGGAGCGGGCTTAATAGACACTCTACTTTTATCCTAATCGCGCTCTTATCGCTCAAATAAAGTTCAAATTCAAATTCAAATTTATTTAGCATCAACAATGATGTTACAAAACTCGTGATGCTACGGGGTGCTAGCAAAAAGCCTGTAACGGCTTGACAAAGGCAAGCACCCCGTTCACAGAGCAATACAGCAGTGGACAAAAAGAGATAGCGATATAAAGAAAAGCAATATATATATAGCGACGGCTTTAAATAATCATAAAAACACGTTAAGTGATCGGGCTAACATTGCGGGTTCATAATTGCAAGTGTTAATGTCTTGAGTAATTACACATACACTGATTGATAGATCACTTGGACGTGTTATTAGAAGAGTTAAGAGCGTGTGGTAGCGTGTACATCAGCATTTGGCGGCCATAGTTAGTACGGGTGTGAGGAATCTTCCATGTCTGACTGCTTCGTGTGCTATATGCTTTCGCAAATGGAGACAGGGTCGCAAGGTTTTCAAGGAAAGGGTCATTATTTAGATGAAAGGCATGATGACGTTTTAACAGAAGTGCATTGAACAGGTTCGGTAATGGTTGCAATCTAAGGTCATCAAAAAGAGGGTTTGTGTGTGCGTCATTGGGTTCATTTGAAATCATTTTTGCAGCTTTTTTCTGCAGTCGATAGATTTTGGACAAGTTTGTGTACGTTGTTGTGCCCCATATCAAGTAGCAATACGATAATGTGGATGCGAAAAGGGAGTTAGTTATACAAAAGTAATTTAATGTGCTTAGGCAGAAAGTAACGAAAACTGTCAAGATTACAAACTATTCGTCGATAGTTTGGAGTGAACGAGCTCAGTATGTGCGTTCCACTGCATATTCTCATGAAAAAGAACACCTAAGGTTTTTATTACTGGTACCACCTCTATGACTGAAAGACCAAGTTGCAGGACAATATTTAAATTAACTGGTTTATTTTTAGGGCGAAAAAGAACTGATTTTGTCTTCGAGACGTTTATAGTTAAGGAATTATTTAGACACCAAGTGTTCAATACATAAAACACTCCATTCGCTTTCTTTACAAGCAGGGGTAAACTGTGATGGGAGAAAAATAAGCTTGTGTCATCGGCATAAATAATAAATGATGTATTTAAATCTATGTTAACAAGGTCATTAATATATAGGTTGAAAAGCAGTGACCCGAGAATACTTCCCTGCGGAACGCCACGTAGCAATGGTTTGAAGCTGGAGCAAGAGTTATTTATGTGCACCCTTTGTTGGCGGTATTGTAGGTAGGATTTAATAAGAGAAAGGAAACAGCCTCTGAAACCATAATATTCCAATCTTGTTAATAGTGTAACGTGATTTATTTTGTCAAACGCCTTTGAAAAGTCTATGAAAATTCCAAGTGAATACAATTGGTGTTCAAAGGCGTTAGGAATGATTTCTTTTTGCACTAGCAAGGCGCTTTCTGTAGAAAATAGAAGTTGCTTCTATTTTCCTCCAGGTGGCGCGCTGGTTTTGTCATCGCTAATGCCCCTGGGGCCTTAGTCATCGCTAGGGTGCCTTGATGTCCGCGCGCCTCCGTTTTCAGGACGGGGACACCCTTTGTGGGTGGGGCACCCCGCGCCGCCGTTTCCCCATCGCAGCGGCATGTTGGTTCCCACGTACCTGTCGCGCACAGTACTCTCTGCGTGTAGTGTGGTTCGCATGCGGTTGCGTGGCGGCTGGAATAATGCGTCTGAACTGGAAATTTGGTTGGTTTATTGGGGTTTAACGTCCCGAAGCAACTCAGGCTATGAGGGACGCCGTAGTGGAGGGCTCCGGAAATTTCGACCACCTGGGGTTCGTTAACGCGCACTGACATCGCACAGCACACGGGCCTCTAGAATTTCGCCTTGATCGAAATTCGGCCGCCGCGGCCGGGTTGGAACTCGCGTCTTTCGGGTCAGCAGCCGAGCGCCGTAACCACTGAGCCACCGCTGTGGGCGAACTATGCAGTACATAGTTGTTTCGCTCGTAGCAATAATATTCTGCCACTTTTGAGTGCGTATTATGCGTGGAGCAGTCGCTCTAACCACACGGCAACTGAAAAATAGTGATGGACTGCTGTGCTCCCCAGTCACTGGCTGCACTGAAAAAGGACAGCGGCTATTTGGTGTTCCTTCGTAGTTGTAATTTAGAGTCTCATGGTCGCCGAATTCAGTCAATTATGCTTCATTTGTAGTTGGGACGTAAGGACTGGTTGCAGGGCCCTAATTTTCTCGCGTATGCCAGCAGTGCAGAGGATGACCTGCCAAATATAACTATTTCTGCGGAGTTAACGCCCACTTTTTCAACATTATTTGGGATCTCTTTGTCGTAATACTGGGTCATAAGTGGAGAATTCTACGCAGTAAATGGTAAATTTCTCTTCCAAGTGGTCCGTCGTCACACTGCTCTGAGGTGTACAGCTGTGACATGTCTGAAAAGTATTGGTGATACTAACTGCGTATTCCGCAAAAGTATCATGCAGACGGCTGGGTTTCCTCTCAACGGTGATGGCTACATGTGGATTGATGATTCGATGAGACGAGGTTTTGCTGATTCGTAGCTGCTAAATAGCCTTATTCAAGGAAAAATTTAGCTGACACATTTATTTTTCTTTCAATACTTCAAGAAAAATGTCATCAAAAGCGACCCATGCACAAAGTAATCTCACAAAATCAGCCTCTGATAACCACTTCGTTTGGATCCCTGCCTAGCTAAACTAAATAAGCGGAGTCGGTGTAACGCGGGCCGCCTTTCTCGCTTCTGCTCCAGTTTCCAAAAGACGCTGGCTTGTCACCTCACTCGATTGTCATCGGGCAGGGCAGTAGATCTCTCATTAAGGTATAGGTCTGGGCTAGCTTCGAAACCGCGTTTGACATATAGCGCACAGAAAGACGCGGACGAGTCAACGGGACAAGCAAGCTCTCATCCCCGCAGCTGACATCAAGAGAGCAAAAAAAAAAACAAAAAAAACAACGTAAACTCTAGAAAATGCCTGACCAGAAACACGCGTGACAAATTTTACTGATGTGATGGCCTGACGCCAACGAAAGGAGCCTTTTTTCTTTGCAGTGGAGAAAAAAAGGCTTCTTTCGTTGGCGTCACGCAGTCGCGACTTCTTTGCTTACTGACGCACAGAATGTAGCTACGCCGTCAGGATATTGGTGCAAAAAAGTAGAGGTGCTGGTGGTGCTGGTGCAAAGAAGTAGATGGGAAGGGAGGTTAGAATGTCTTCGCGCCATAAAGATAAATAAATTGAACAAAATGCTTGACGGGAGCTCACATACTCGCTTACCATCGATAGCGCGCCTAAGTAATATGGGTGCCTTACCGGGAAATGTCTTTGTCGTCAGATTCTGTAGGAAGCGCTCGGCAAATTTGGATGTGGTGTGGCAAGTTCTAATCCTAGTTTCACCCTGGCACAATCAACTGGAGAACAATTGCAGTTTTCCCGGCCTACGTCATCGGAGCACGTGCTAGTGGTCTGGACGAAACATGTGACTTCTGACGGCGTGGTGCGGAAGGTTCGATGTGTGCCGAGGCTGCTGCACAATGATGCGTCTCTACTCGGTAGAAGAAAAGCAGCGGGGAACGCTCGAAACATGTAAAACCGAGACGAGTGTACACGCAAGTTGGTCCATTGAGCCACTCTTGTTTGCTTGGAATGAGCTCGTGCTGTGAGCGTAATGCAGCAGTCGGAGATCAAACTATGAGGGACTGTTGTGTTCCCTGGTGTTCTGCGCACTCTAGAAAAAGGCAGCGGCTATTTCGCTTTGCTCGGGAAGTGGGCGGAGAAAAAAAACTGGGAATCACAGTACAGGTGAGACGGCTGTAAACCAACAGAACTCCAAAGTATGCGAGGCAAGGCAAGCGACGAAATGCTTGAATTCCAAACAATGTTTGCTTGGGGCGGAGTTATAATGCGCAACTTCAATGTTTCATCCTCGTAAACTTCTCGCATTTGACTTCGCGGCGAACGAGAATCTGCTTGAATGGCAGTCTTTGGCGAATATGAAAATGTAGCTCGAAATAAGTAATAATGTTTGTTTGAAAAGTAATCAAATGTAAAGCATCAGGGTCAGCGGATTCCACTTCAGTATGCAACGCCCGTTGTGAGATTGTAACTACTGTTCACAAGGCCCCGAGCTTCTCGGCAGATTAGCTGCGAAAGAATATATAGTTTTGCGTAATTAATTTTGATTCACTTTTTAAGAAGTCTATGGCACCACCCCCGTCTTGGGAGTACACCAAATTTGCGAAATTTCACGCGGTAGAGGCAGTTTTATGTTCGAAACAGCCCGCCGCCGCATTGCTTTCATTGTAGCCGAACGGGTGAGTGGGACACAGCATGCCTCCGCAGAGAGCGGTGTCCTCACCTTGAAAGCGGCGCTGGCCATCGAGGCAACCTAGTCACCGCATTTTGAGGCTCATTTCCTCACCAATCTCACGGTGCCTTTAGAAAAGCCCAGTAACAAAGCCATCGAAACAATTTTGATGCGGTGGCAGCAGAACATCCATCTCGGCAAAAAACTGCGCGGTGTCCAATGTTCTCTGAAGCCACCGATAGTCACCTGCCACGATTGGCAAGTAGCACAGTAGAGAGAGGGAAATCCCCCTCTCGGCTTGAAGGAGAAAGGAGGTGGCTGCCGCACGAAGAACCGAGAGTGTGGCCATTATTGAAGGTGGAGGGTGAGGAGGAAAGTGAGCTGGAGGGAGGAGTGGAAATAGCAGAGCGGCGCGCGCGCGCCTGGTGCCATCTCTTTGGTTGACGTGGTTGTGTGCGAGCCACCTTCAGAACCGAGTGCTGATGGATACTAGACATCAGACATGGAATAGAACAGCTTGTATGGAAAGAAGTGAAGTGTGATAAAGTACAAAGGAGACTAAGTACCAAATAAACCTGAATGTAAAGAAGTGTTTGGGATGTGTCGTGTCATGCAAAAGGGAATGAAAGTATAACGCTACGAATTTCCGTCAGATCGGACAACCGGTTGCCTGTCATTGGTTTTATTAACGCGATAGGGTTAAGAAACTCGTGTCGCAGAAAACCAGGCGTCGGCGCCGTCGGCGGCCTTGACCGTGAGCTAAAAATCACCAGAGGAGCGATTTGGGAGGTAGGTGGCTCACCTAGATCACATGATCTTGAAGCGTCATCGTAACCTGCACCCCTGATTGTGAGCAAACTGCCCGCCGTGGTAAGTGGCAGTTAAAGTAATGATTGGTCGCTCGCAAAGAGCAACCTGGGTGGCACAAGGCCCACCGGATCTAGCACCTGCCATCCTAGGGCAGTGACGAATCGCTTAACCGCTTAACCACTGCCCCAGGAGTAGTAAGATGACTCCCAGGGATCTATGAACGTCAAGTACGGAATGACCAGCTTTGCGTATACGGGAATTAACACATTACGCTATCGCGTGAGAACCCTAAGGTTGAGCTTAAGTGTGCCCTGAAATTTTTTGCGGCACTGTTCTCAGATCCATATGTATCAGCAGCGCGAACACCACACAGGAAGAAGAAGGAAAAGAAGGTAAAGAGCGCTGAACTTCCAACTTTTATTTGAGCAAAAATTGAACCCGCACTTTTATACACATACCAGGTAAAATCCCACCAGGGGGTAATCAAGGCGTTCTATCGAATTGGGACCAACACGATGTCCAGGGCATCAAAATGATAACTACTATCACACTATTCAAAGACTTCCATGAAAAGCACGAATGACATGCGGAAAAAACAAGACAATGTAAAAACAGGGCTGAGTGTGCGCGAATGGAAAAATGGAAAAAACAGGGTTGAGGGCGCGAATTTTGCTAAAACCATGAGAAGGCAAGAACACGGTAAAAACACGGAACACGGTTTTAGCAAAATTCGCGCCCTCAACCCTGTTTTTTCCATTTTTCCATTCGCGCACACTCAGCCCTGTTTTTACATTGTCTTGTTTTTTCCGCATGTCATTCGTGCTTTTCATGGAAGTCTTTGAATAGTGTGATAGTAGTTATCATTTTGATGCCCTGGACATCGTGTTGGTCCCAATTCGATAGAACGCCTTGATTACCCCCTGGTGGGATTTTACCTGGTATGTGTATAAAAGTGCGGGTTCAATTTTTGCTCAAATAAAAGTTGGAAGTTCAGCGCTCTTTACCTTCTTTTCCTTCTTCTTCCTGTGTGGTGTTCGCGCTGCTGATACATATGGATCGCAACCAACTAGCCCGACAGATGGTGTTGTTCTCAGATAGCGACTAAGTTTCAAGTGTTTTCGCTTTATTCGACCGCAAACGCCTCACGACTTCGTAATTATTGCTTCTTTTCACGGCTGTGTTCTCTATGCAGTGCTCTAGTAATGATGAATGAAGGCGTCCATCTCGCGCACTGCTACGCCTACGCACTATGAACAGTTTTTGTAAGGGCTATGCTTCGAAGAACAAGAATCTCGGTGTTCTGCTACAGAGTCACATTGCCGTGTTGTCACTGTGCTGTTACATTCCTCGGGAACGTGCTCATAACTATGCTGAAGCCCACAAAGCATACCGGGTGTACGATGAAGGCGGCGCAGGTTTTTAACGCGACAGCTTTAAGGCTCCCGTTCTTCAGAAAATCTGGCATCGTCGTCGTCGTCGTTGTGAGCGAAAATTTCCCGGAGAAGCAACCTAAGTGTGCCACCTAGGTCACGTGACCTAGTAAGGTCATCACAACCTGCCCACCAGATTGTGAACAAGCTGACCACCATGGCAGGCGGCAATTGATGAGTGGTTGCGATAGGTTGCCCGAGAAGAGCAACCTCGGTCGCACAAGCTCCACCGGTGGCTTCCCTCACCTGCCATCGCAACGCAGTGGAGCATCGCTTAACTGCTGCACCAGTGAGACAAGAATGGGGTGAGGACTGTCAGAGATCTATCGACGCAAAGTCGAGAGTGAAAAATTCCGAACATATGGGCATTAACGCATTAACGCTAACGCATCATACCCTTAAGACGAAGCTGAAATGCTCCTTGCAATATTAATGCTTCTAGCAAAGAATTTCTGAGTATCACCAAGAACAAAAAGTGGCGCTGCGGTAGTTCACCGTAGAGGCGAAGGCATTTCGGGAAGACGAGACGAGGTTTCGTATCTGGCTTGGCTGTTGTTTGGCGTGAAGCAACGTTGGCGTGAAGCGCGTATTCAGCCCTAAAAATAAGACTCTTCTCGAGGCAAACCTGACAGTTTGAAACCAAAATTTGCACTCCAACCTTAGACTTGCGTTAATTTCATCAAAGAAGTTGAACATGCCATGTTAAAATTACTTAAACTGCTCGCAGAGGAGAGCATCGCGGCGCAGCTACCGATTCAGAGACAGAATCCACGTTTTCGGCCCAACACTAGCCAAGCCTCATCTTCGCGGCAGTGCCGCGGTGGATGAAGTGCTGAAACTTGCATAGACGGTGACGCGCCTTTTCCCTCTAAGTAAAGGTGAGAAACTATATGGCTCGTAGATCTTGGTCTCCTGCTCTTCCCTAGCCTGTCAAATAAAGCGCTATCTCGTGCAAGTGTAACGTGTTAACTGATGTATTACGGTTACCGATGTGGGCCACACTGCAGTAAAACGATAGACATATATTTTCTTCGGTGTTTTGGCCAGGTAGCTGTTTCCGGTGATGTGTTGTCCCTGATACTTCAAAAGCTGCCATTGTTATCGGTAATACAGGTAATTTCTAAACATGTTTCTGTAAACGTTTGTAAACGTTTGTACGTCAGCATAACACAAGCGGCATTTGATTATGTGTAACTTCAGGAAAAGGCAAGCGGTGTCACCTTCTAAAAAGTTAACCAAATGTAGTGGAACTGCAGTGAAGCCGATTCACGGCAAATGCGTTGAGTCGAAAACCAGGTCACTGAGTTTCGCTTTATTCTGGCTTTTCTGATCCTGTGGGCACTCAAAAGAGACTCCTCGTATGCATCCTCTGCAGCTCTTCTGCAGTATGCAGAAATAATAAAGAGGCGCTTCAAGGTTTCGGTCCACTTCCGCTCGCTTTCGAGGCTTCGTTTTCCGCGTCGCACTTGTGTCCTTCCTTGGCGTGCTTTCCGATGTCCACAGACACTGAAACGTTGAGGGCCTCGTTGGAGACGTGCTTTCCGTCGGGGCTGTCGATAAACACGGGAGGAACTTTGACCTCTACGTGGCCGTCTTTGCAGCTCTCGACTATCATCTTCTTCTCGATGTGCACCGGGGACAGGACCCCCCGAGAAGTGGACGTCGCGCTGGCACTCTTGGGCGGCACCAGGTCGATGGTCATGTTCACCTGAAGCGGCATGTCTCCGTAGTCGGCGTCAGAGAGGGCTTGCGCTATCTGCTCCGAGATGGCTCGGCTCTCGTCGTCAACGGAGGTCGCGGATCCTCGCTTCACTTTACGCACTTTCTTTATTTTTTTCTTTGTAGGCGAAGTCGGGCTCGTTTCCTGAGGCGATGTCAAGGAGCTGCTGCTTTTTCCTTCTTCCGCTGACGACACTCGTCTGCCCGCGGCCGCTAAATCTGATGCGGACGCCTTAGCTGCCATCGCCGCGTCCGCACTTTGATCTGCTGTGATGCTCCAGCGTTCCTTGGCGTCGATAATTTGTTCAGCGCTGGGTCGCTCCTGCAGACCCGTGGCCTTCTGGTCGCCCCCTAAACTTGTTGCCGATTGCCTGGCGGTTGCTTCCCGAGCTCCCGCTGTTTCGATGGCTTCGACAGCTCCGTCGGCTCCCTGTTCTCGAGAGTCGATGATTAGGTCTCTGCTAACGCGCTCTTCTGAGGACTTGGTCGATAGAGCTAGTAGTTCTGAGCTCCCGCCTGGGGCACCGGCCTTCACTAGGCTCGTCGATGATAACTTCATCATGATTTCCGACCGCTTCCTCACCTCCAAACCAGACGTCCGCCTTGACTCGCCGGCAATTTTCGTGGCGCTGGAGTCTGCACGGATTTCCTTGAGAGCTGACTGGCTTCCTTTGGTGTCCTGAGGCAGAAAATTAATACCACGCGCTTAGCTTCGTCGTAGGCAAACCTGGGAGCAGTTACACAGTTCTTCGCATCATTGCAAGTGGTTTGCCTTTTAATTTTTTTTTGTACATAACGCGCGGTGCCATGCTGTGAAGTTCGCAGACACTCATTTCAATATAAAGCTACAGGTCCGTCAAACACTTATTTCGTTCAGAATTTTGATGCAGTCACGTATATCACTTCCGAAGTGAAACGATACTGACGCTGTAGTGGCTCTATTACTAAGTCGACTTTTTGGTAGTAGATGTAGTGCTTGTCTTGGATGACGTTACGAGCGTAGACTTCGTCATCCTCTCAGACGACATGTGGGAGAACACCCCTGACAAAGAGCCTTTTGTCTGCCATGACCTCGAGGCGACTGCTGTTTCTAGTTCAGACCGTTTAGCTGCTGTTTTAGTAACCAATGTGCCCGACTTATCAGCCTCCGTATTCCCACACTGCTCTGCTTCAATGTCTCTTGATTTGAACTTTATGATTTCTCCGTCAGAAGCGTTTTTTAAGGGAATGTTTGTGGCCAGAAAACCGATCCTGGAGCTTTTGCTTGAACATCGCTTGTACGTTTGTATCACTGTCCGTTGCTCGTCCGAAACGACACGCGTTCCCGTAGCTCCACTCAATAAGTTGCGTTCGACAGGAAACACATCGACTTTGCTCGATTGTTCTAGAGTGCTTCCTTGCAACTTGTTGGGTGAAGCTGCATTCACGGGCTTGTCTGACCCATTTCTCACAGGAGGCATCACCTGCGCTGACGACTGCGGCTTAGATTTCAATGCAGGATAAGTCTTGCTCACCAGTTCTCCGGGTCCACTCCCGGCTCGAAGCGCTCTGCCAGTCGACTTGTCATCAGCCGCTGCAGAAAGGACGAGGCTGGTGGACCTTTTGGGGCTCGGCTTCAGTTCTGAGGCTGACTTCTCCAATGGGACAAGGGCGCCGGGCACAGTTTTTGGTTCGTAGTCTTTGGCTGCTGCAAACGGACCTTGCGTCACTTCCGGAGAAAGAGTTTTGAAAGTAGATATAATGCGCCTTTGAGAGTCAGGTGCGGTTGCCATTTTATCGCCTGTACTCGTCAGCTCGTCCGGCAATGGCGGAGTAGATTCAGCAGGAAGCTGTGGCGGTGACGGTATATCAACCAGGCTGGCGCCCTGCTTGGGCGCAAATGCCGTGGGGCTTCCCTTGGCTTCCAAAAGCCTCCTTATTTCGCCTGGCGACACCAAGTCACTCTTTTTCTTCGCGGGAGAACCTGGGCCCAGGGCACTAAGAGCAAGTGAAGGGGACCCAATGGAACTCTGACTAGCGCTCCTATCAGTTGCGGGTAGCATAGGCATTTCCGACGGAGTCGGCGCAAATACAGTGGCCGGACGTCCCCGTGCAAACTGGCCGACACTAGTGAGGCTGGTTTTCGCAGCCGCAAGTGCTGTGGAACTCTCATTTTTGGCCGAAACAAGTGACGTCGCCTGAGAAGCGATGGGTGCAGGAATGTCTGCTACGGTCTTCAACGTCGAAATCGATGTGACTGCACCAGTGGGTGTGGTAGATATCCCCGGGAAAGGACCAGATGTTTCTTTTTCGCTCGTCACAGCCACCAGTTGTGATGATGATTTGATAAGCTGCCCAGTAGATCCCCGCTTCGGTAAAATATCTGTTGCTTGAGATGATAAAGCAGAACTCTTGGTAGGCACTAAGGGGCTGCCTGTCGGCTGCATTAACTTGGGTGCTTGCTCAATGATACTCTTGGAAGACGGAGATGGCGCACGAGGTACACCCCGTGGGCTCTTTGTGGGATCTAGGAAGCCAGATGTCGCCCGCGGAGTCCAGGATTCGGTAAGCTGGCGCGAGGAGGAGATTTCCGCGGGAGCTTCTAAAATAGAAACCTGAGCGGGTGCTTGAGGACTTCTGGGGCTTTTCGTTGGCTCTAAGAAGCCAGAAGTTGGTCGCGGCGACCACGGTTCAGCAAATTGAGTTGATGCTTGAGGACTTCTTGGGCTTTTCGTTGGCTCTAAGAAGCCAGAAGTTGGTCGCGGCGACCACGGTTCAGCAAATTGAGTTGATGCTTGAGGACTTCTTGGGCTTTTTGTTGGCTCTAAAAACCCAGCAGTTGGCCGTGGCGACCACGCTTCAGTAGGGTGGCCCAACGAAGTGGTGCCGCCGAATAAAGACGTCGTGCCGGAAGGGGAGCCGGGACGAGCTCCACTCGAACCTTTTCGCAGAATGCTTTCTGAGACCTGGGCGGATTCCTTTTGAGCTACGGTGGAAGCCTGTTTAGGCTGTAGGAAGCCCTCTGCTGCGCTTGGTGACGAGGCTTCCATCACCTTACGTGGAGAAGTTCCCGATACTTCAACCGCTGTTCCCCGAGGTGAGCCAGGAGAAGGGACTGAGAGTTTCTTCAGGCCCGCAGATGCACCTTCCACAAGGGTCTGTAGCGCAGAAGCTTCAGTCACGAGGCTTTTTGAGACAGGAGGAGTAATCGGAAAACCGGGCTGTTTCGTTGTCCCAAGACCTGCATGCACCGTAGTGGTCGCGGGAACAGACATTGCGCCCTGTGTGGAGCTTGGGAAATCTTTATCCACACTCTTTCTCATGCTTACTCCTTTCTGCGTCTCCACGACTGAAGACGGATATTGAACAAGGGGCTTTTGCGGAGATTGAATACTAATCGGACTTTTGGAGGCACGAAGTGAGATGTCAGATGCAGTTTTTATGCTGTCCTGACCGTCAAAGAACGTTTTTCGATCTGCGGTTGGTCCAATGCCCTGGATCAATGGAGACTTTGCACTTTTGCTTGAGCTTGTAACGCCTTTGTACCCCTGAACATCCGTCAGCAGAGGAGAAACTTCAGCCGAAGGTTTCGATAGCACTGTCTTTGTGAATGCACCTTGCGCCTCCACGGCAGAAGACGGATATTGAACAAGGGGCTTTTGCGGGGATAGAATACTAATTGGACTTTTGGCGGCACGAAGTGAGATGTCAGATGCAGTTTTCGGGTGGTCCTGGGCGTCAAAGAATGTCTTTTGATCTGCAGTTGGTCCAAACCCCTGAATTAATGAGGTCTTGGCACTTTTGCTTGAGCCTATAACGTCTCTGTACCCCTGACTATCCGTCAGCAGAGAAGAAACTTCAGACGGAGGTTTCGATAGAACGGCTTTAGTGAATGCGCCTTGCGTCTCCACGACTGAAGACGGATATTGAATGAGAGGCTTTTGCGGGGCTTGAATACTTATTGAACTTCCCGAGGCACGAGGGGACACGTCGGCTGCAGTTTTCGGGCTGTCTTGAGCGTCAAAGAAAGTCTTTTTATCTGCCGTTTGTCCAAACTCCCGGACGAATAGGGCCTTTGCACTTTTGCTTGAACCTATAACGTCATTGGAGCCCCGAATATCTGTCAGCAGGGAATAAACTTCGGATGGAGGTTTAGACAGCGCAGTCTTCGCGAATGCTCCTTGCGACGATTTGCGAGTCCCGGAGGAGCGCATGCCTAGCCTTTCTTGCGACTTTGAAACCGCAGTTCTCGACATTTTTGCAGATGCGGCCATTTGTGTCGGCGAAGAAGGCCGAGAGAGCACAGTGGTGGCGTTTTTCGAGGAGCTCCAAAGGCCAGGACTTCTAGCCCTAGCAAGTGCGTGCCTCTCAAAGTGCTCAGCGAGCAGTCCTCGATCTTGTGCAACGTTGTCATAAGGGCTTCGCAGCAGGTGACGAGATCCATGAGGCCGCGCTGGTGGCCATGCTTCCGGTTGTGCAATCGGTGTTATTTCGATGGGCGAGATTGTCACCTCTGCTATGTGTTGTCTAGAAGAAGTTGCTGCGAATGCTTTCTGGCTGCTCCGAGAACTGACCTCTTGCATGTCATGGGCGAGGGGCCGAGTCGCCAATTCTAAGGAACGTCGTGACCTTCTCAACAGGGAGGAATGGCTTGTGGCTGGTGTTGCGTAGAGGCTTTTTGCAGCTCTTTCATACTCTGCATATATTCCTGTCTCTTGGGATTTCCGGTCGAATAGCCTGCGTGCGATGTCTGCCATGGCCGTCTCCAAGTCGCGTTGGTTGGTGATGCTGGTCAATGACTTTTTGGTGGAGCGGTGTCTCGAGGGAGTTTCAACCCGAGAGGTAGTAATCCTGGACTGACTTTCGAACGCGGTAGCTTTGACCCTTGATGTCGACGACGACAGGGCGACGCAAGAACGCTTCAAACTGACACTCTTCGAACTCTGCACAACAGGCACGATCTCAATGAACGGAGACTTGGCCCAATGCAGGGATCCTCCGGCGCTGCCCACCGACGTGACGCTTACTTTTTCCACACTCTTCCTCGCAAGGGCGCTTATTCCACCACCAACTTCCAAGGATATGTTGGACTCTGGCAGCGATGGCAGTCCGAGGAAGCGACAATCTGCGCTTCTCGAATTGTTGGCTGATAGACGGCCCTCGGTGACCAGCAACTCGGACTCATGCGAAGAAGGAACAGAGCGGCTATGACGCCTTACCACGTTAACTGCAAGTCCGGACGACGTCCAGCCGCCTTGAATGGCCACTTGCGCAGGCGGCAGCGGCGTGGTGACCACAACGGCGGATGGAGCCTTGGGGGCCCTGACGGAGGGTGATGTTGGCCGGGACACGCCGGTGCTCCAGTGCGACGAAGTCGTGCGGGACCTGGACTTCATGGCGAGCTGCTGTGGGCGCTCTGTATACGTCCAATCGAAGGCACGACCTCTGAATTTAGGAGGCGATAGCCAGAATTTTGGTGAGCCCACGGGCTCGGCAGCCTGGCCCGCAAATTTTTTCTTCGTCTGCCAGCGAGGGCGACTGCTCGCGCTTGTGCGTGCACGCGCGTAGTTAGCTCTTTAAGGAAAAAGCAGAAGCGCCATGTTTATCATCACCATCGTCAGCATCATCATCATCAGTGGAAGCAGCAAAAGTGCGGTATCGGTCGAAGCGGCTGAGTACCGTGCGCCGGGGCTCAGTGGGGACGTGCTCAAAGGGGGTTCTATTTTAAGTGAACAGGTATTTACTGTAGTGCGTGTAACGGGTTATACGAGTAGTGGTGTGGGCCAAGAAGACGACGAGTTGCCCCAGCACGCCTCTTAATGGTGTCGCGTTAAGATATGTGTCGTAAAGAGTGCTGGAGATGAGATATGATGCGTCAATAAAAATTGAAGATACAGATATTAGACGCGTTAGTACAGCAGCGATTACAGGCAGTTTTGTCTAACGCTTTCTCACGCCTGAAACTCACCACAAGTATACGCACGCAAGTTTTGCGGGTAAACTTATGTCACCAGCTTGACATGGCTATCAACTTTAGAAATTTTTATTAATGCGAGAACATTATATGGCTATGTACGCGTCATCAAAAAGTGCCCGCAAACTTGGTCCGCACGTTCATGCCGTTCTATAATTATATATATGTGAAAAAGTTTGACTGAATAAGGTAGTGGTAATAAGGGAGTAATTACTCATTGGCATCCACCCAAGCGCAGCCATACGGCTACAAAGGAAAGCTATACAGCTTTCTCAGAAACTTCGTAGTTAAACTTCGTAGTTAGGGGGATTCCCCTAAAACATTTGACCAACACTGTTCCCACTTCGAGTTATTGATCAATTCGCTCTCGCCCTACCATAAGTTTGCCGTCCGGGTTAGCTCAGTTGGTAGAGCGACTGCTCCGGTGTAGCGGTGGTCCCGGGTTCAAACCCCGGACCAGGACGAATTTTTCTTTAACTACGAAGTTTCTGAGAAAGCTGTATAGCTTTCCTTTGTAGCCGTATGGCTGCGCTTGGGTGGATGCCAATGAGTTATTACTCCCTTATTACAAATTTACTCCACCTTGGGGGATTCCCCTAAAACATTTGACCAATAAGGTAGTGGGTGAAAAAATCTCGCTAAATTCCAATTTTCGTTGATGTGGAGTAATTAGTTAATTAATTAAACAGCAAAGATACACTTAGACGTCGAAATAGCCATGGACGTCGGTATAACACTGGGACGTCAGAATAGCCACGGCGCCGACATAGTTTTTTTTAATTCGAGCTGTTTGCCATTAGGCATAATGAAAAGCGTCGACATAGTATGTGGACGTTTTGCTTTCACATTGCTTCAGTGCGGGTCGCCGCAGTGATGTGAAACAAAACAAGTGAAACAATTGAGAAAAAAAAACTGGAGGGCGAAAAAGAGGACAGGGAAAAGCTCTCGCATTTCGCTCTTAAGCAGACAAGTGCAATCCTGTAATTTTTATTCGTCAGAGCAGAGTTCAACTTTCATCTAGCTGCTCGATTTCAGGCCACAACGCCTTTGGCTTATACGCGTTTTGCAAAAGGAAATTAACTTGTCACTATACTTCAGCTGGTGAAGGCGTCCGGCGCGACCCATGAGACTGCACGGCGAACAACAAAACAAAAACTACGAACTCGAGCGCACGAATTGCTCTATTTTACACTTGGTCTCCAGATTTTAGTTCCGTCCAGTTGTTTCCAGGTGTAAAATTGCGTTACGTTTGCTGAATTGATGGGGAAGGCTCATCTATACTTAAGGAAGTACATCTTCAGTCTTTTCATCTGCTTACGTTAAAAAACTCAGCACTTCGACGGCCACATAATGAAGAGCACGGGTGGACTGTTTTTATTTCACTGCGACCTCGTTCGCGCAGATCTTCCGCTGCACGAAGAATTGTGTTGCAATGCACACCGAGTTTAAACATTTGGCCTAGCGTCCACTGCTCGTCGTGAATGCTGAGAGATGTGATGTAGACCAAGTTTGGTAAGCACTAAATATTACGGAAAAGAATGTTTCCAAGGCGGCTATAATATAATTATGCCTGCATATCAGATTTTGTTACTTTTTATAACTGGCTCGATTCACCGCGTGCCAATGACAGAATGGGAGCGTAGGGCATGGCGTCGCTTGGATCAGTGAAAGGCAGCGAGAAAAAATATAATGGAATGAAAAATGATGTTTTGTTCTAATGGCCCAGTGTTCGATCTCGTTACCAAACTAGGTGCGCTGTGATCTGCATCCAGCTCAACTGCGCCGTTTCTTAGAGCTTCACGGGCACAAAAAGACTACGTCTCGCAGTTCGGTGGCATTCGAGAGAAAAAAAAACTGGCGTCAGCAAAAACAGAGCCTAATTACCAAAGCCATGCGATCGTTGGAACGGAATATGATCGAACGGCGCTGTAGCTGTGACGCCGGGTGAGCACGACAGTCATGAAGTTTTTTGCACGGGGCCGAATTAACGCCCCTGCTTTTTGGACACTGCACTCGCCTGGTGCAACCTCGTCCCGTCATGTGGAGCTGATATGGGTGCCCGCGCACTCCGGGAAACCTGGAAACGAAGCCGCCAACCTCTGAGTCCGAGGTTCTTTAAACCGGGCTCTGGCGGTCTCCCACCCGGGATTTACGAAGGAGCGCGCGCACACTTTCAGCGAGTCGACGGGAGGCCTCCAATGACTCGCTTCAGCTACACATCCTACCGCACAAGTTCCTCGACGATCGGCAGGCAACTTTTCGGCGCAAATTAAAATCACACACTCTCTCATATCCTCTCACCCTTTCTCACTATCAACCCCTTTTCCTCACTTCATCCTGTACTCTCTGCCCCGAACCTGCCGCTTCAGCTCTCCATCTCCTTTCTCATTGCCCCGCGGATCCTCCCCCGCGTGGCACAGAACTCTTTATGACCCGAGAGCAGTGGGACACCCTTCTGCGCTCGCTCCAAGGACCGGGCCATGCAGACCATCGCTACCGACCGGGCTGCCAGCGTCATGGACCGCAGGAACATAAACGCTTGAGTGCGATGGTGCCTTGCGGGGTCCCGAGAGCCTACGTGCTCCAAACTCCTCTGTTTGTTAATAAAATGTTTGCCGATTATGATGAGCGCGCACCATTCAAGTACAGTTCTCACGTGTGAAATGCTTAAGAGATAGGACTTGGAGCATGTTAAGGAGAACGGAAAGGCACGGTAACGGGCTCACGCTCTGAGCACGCCTGGATCTGCAGTTAGTGAAGGGATGAAGGCAATGAAAGGGGAATAATATGGTACGGTACGGTATTGTACGGTGCGATATGATACTGGGATGGTGTGGTGTGGTGTGGTGTGGTGTGGTGTGGTGTGGTGTGGTGTGGTATGGTATTGTCACTGAGAACCAGTAGAGTGTTTAAGGAAAATCTTTAACCTGCAGTCAAGCACTGTTAGGACAGACACAGCTCAACCCAAAACACTTAGAGCTATGGCACAGCCAACCAATTGACTATTGCGGGAGAAGACGAGGAAGACAGGCTGGCGCCAGATTACATATTGCAACTGGTAGGTTGATTTGCAAACTCTTTTGAAAGTCTTGGAGTTTTTGTTTTTTTTATATATTATTATTATTCTCGCCAAAGTGTTCTTTGTTATTTCACTTCAAATGTTCTTCTGTCGTTTTTCATGAATACATTTTTCAAAATTCACGTTTGGGTCCGATATTTTGTCGTAATCCTATGAAAATTTCCTTATGTATACCACTATACCTTGGCCAATCCCCCACGTGGGTATGTGCCATTATAGAGAGGGTGAAGAAGAAGAAGAAGAAGAAAAAGAAAAAGGAAAAGGAAAAGAAAAAGAAAAAGAAGAAGAAGAAGAAGAAGAAAAAGAAGAAGAAAAAGAAGAAGAGAAAGAAGAAGAAAAAGAAGAAGAAAAAGAAGAAAAAGGAAAAGAAAAAGAGAAAGAAAAAGGAAAAGAAAAAGGAAAAGAAAGAGAAAAAGAAGAAGAAAAAGAAAAGAAAAAGAGAAAGAAAAGGAAAAAGAAAAAGAAAAAGAGAAAGAAAAAGAAAAAGAAAAAGAAAAGAAAAAGGAAAAGGAAAAGGGAAAGAAAAAGGAAAAGAAAAAGAAAAAGAAAAGGAAAAGAAGAAAAAGAAGAACCTAGTGTGGCAATGACAGTGAACCAACAATGTGACAATAAGCCACATATGATATAAGAGACGCCGCAGTGGAGGAGACCGGACTAATTTCGGCACCCTGGGGTTATTTAACGTGCGAGGACATCGCATTGCACACGGGCCATTTTACATTTCGCCTCCACAGAAATGCGGCCGCCGCGACCGGAATTAGATCTGGCTACATTGCGCTCAGCTCCCTTAGCCATAGAGTTTCTTACTATTACCTAGAGGGAAAGCTGGCGGCGCTGCACTTCAGCCACCATGGACGCTCAAAGCATCATGGGGCGGTGAGCTACTTGTTGCGGAACAGTCGTAGTTTTTCAGGAACACGGAGTGTCATTACTAAGATGTTTCATTCCAAAAACGCTGTCCGTGTGTGCGCAGACGACTTTCGCGCGAACGCAGTGTGCAAAAGCCATAGTAGTGAAAACGCGACGACACACGACGCCAATAAAAGGTTTCACTTTTCCGAAATGCCATTAAAAAACCTCTTATAGTATTTAAGCAACAACATCTTTTTTGAAAACATATATACTTTTAAAAGTGCGCCTGTTAATTACGAAATATTAGTTTTTATAGTGTTCACTACTTGGCCAATAGGAGAGCGAGTCGTCTCTTATTTTGGGCAAACTTCGCACTTAAATGTTTTTCTGCTCGTTTGTTGCAATCATTAGACAAGATATTGAATATTAGGACGTTTGTAGTTATCAAACAGCTTAATTTTTCTACTATATTTTGGCCAAAAGTTGCAGTTCCGCAACAAGTAGCTCACCGCCCCATGATGCTTTGAGCGCCCATGGTGGCTGAAGTGGTCTCGAGGGGTCGCCATGCAAACTCCCATAGACGGGCTGCCAGCTTTCCCTCTAGGTAATAGTAAGAAACTCTATGCCCTCAGCACTCTAGCTTCGAGGCGGGTCGAAAGAGGCAGACGGAGAGAGTTAAGTACAAGGCCAGTACTGCATATTATAAACATTAATTTTTAGTTTTATTTACTTTTTATTTGTGTTTGGCTTTCTGACGACGCACCCTGGCCATCGCTAGACTTGAGCCGATGACGCACAGAAAACGTAGGGCGTGGCGCCGCTTTAATCCATCGCAACAATCCAAACAAGGAAAAGAATTGCAAAAATTGTAAACTAGGCGACGCCTTAAATAAATCGTTTGGCGAGAGCCGTGATGTCGCTCTTTTTTTATGGTTGTGGTGGTGGTGAGCGTTCACGTTAGAAGCCCCAGTTCGGAAACGAGTGTGCGTCGGCGGTTTCTATGGAGAGACAGAAGACGAACATAGGGTGGGAGGTGTCAAGTGGAGGGCGGAAAAATGTAGACAGGGAAATCTCCTTTCCTCTTTCAGGGGAGAGGGTAGTAGGAGAGGGAAGAGGGAGAGAGAGGCGAGACGACGGGTGGCAGATACCTTTAATCAATGCCGGTCTCACACGTTCGCTACACAGAGAGTACAGATAAACTCATAAAGGAGAAACCAAAGAGAGTGCGCCTAATGCTGACGCATTTATGTCGCATCCATCGCATTGATCGTCTATACTTTTTCCTTCCCTTCTTCTCCTTACTGTCTTCTTTCTCTTCCCCTGCTCTCTCTTCTTCATTATTCTCTTCTTTTTCTTCACTTCTCTCTCATTTTCGGCTTCGCCTCTCTCTTGGTTTTCCGTGGCATGGCTGAACGACAGTCCGCTCGGGAGCCAAGAAAAGCCATGTGGAGAAATAATAACTACTACTGAAACTGCAACTGGCTTCAGTTGTACGACTCATTGTGGAATCCCATTAATGACTCTCACTGCAAAGATTATTTATATTGTGCTGGCCCAGGTGCAGAGCACGTGCGCTCTAGTGCATGCAAAGGTGGATTTAGAGTCTTATTCTGACAGACGTCGTGTCGTAACTCACTGTGTGCATGCACTCTGCAGACGCTCCGATTGTTGTTTCTGTTAGCCTTACAAAAGATGACACATACCGACACTGAAGGATCGGTCAAGAATGGAGAGGCATACATTGCTATACACCTGCACACAATAAAGGCAAGGGAAATGCAAACGCGAGTGCAACACCAGGTGGGTTCTATATAAAGTAGGGCACGCACTGAAAAGGGATAAGAGTTTGGATGAAAAAGAACAAAAAAGTGTTCATTGATTAAGCCAAAATAAAACGGAAACAAAAGAAAATTTTGTAGGTTTAGCAAGACAGTCAATGAAATTCCAGCAAGAAATTTTGAACAGCGGTACAAACAGATCTGTGGAAGAACCCAGCGTCGAATGATAGCAATAGCAGGCTACTCCAACTAAGGCCAAGGTGCAGCAAGGGCTCCTCCAGCAACCCAAAGAATAGAAGGCTCAGTGCAGCTAAGCATGACTGGAAGAAGACTGCTTGACTTACATGTTCTATGCCCTAGGTGCTCCTCTGTCCCAAGGGAAACACGACAGTAAATCGGAAGCAACAGGTGGCAGTGGCTTCAAAAGTTTGCTTTCAAGAATTTGCACACACAATATGCCGGCCCTCTCGAACGCTTCCACAGTGATGCCATACTTATATCAGACAGAGAGGTATCGCACAGAGCGCGTAACGGAACCTTGCCCTGCCATCTACTGGAGTTTTTTTTTTTTTAACTTTGTGTTATATAACGTATTCTATGAGAGAAGCCAACAGCCACAGAAACCAAGGGACGCAGGGGATTTTTAATTTATTTTTATTTATTTTGTGCTGTTGTTCGATTTAGAATACTTCCCAATATGTTATCGCTTAAAGCTAATTGATTAGAAAAGCAGAAGAAAAAACAACCACATGCCGCCGGTGGGATCCGAACCCACGACCTCCGAATTGCGCGTCCGGTGCTCTACCGCGGAGCTACGGCGACGTCTGTCAAATCTGCTTTCGGGGGTATTTATGTTTACAAATAACCTAACCTTGAGAGTGTTCATCAGCGCCACCCACGTTCTTAAGCGGCGGACGTAGCACGTCCTGAGTCACCGCTGATGTAACGTAGAACGTCATCGAACGGTGAGGGTGGAAGCCGTGTGAGAACCCTCTTATGCTTCCTATGGTGTCAAGGCTGCCAGAACCGAGGCCCTCGCTAAGTAATTAAGCAAACAAGGGAAGGGGAATGAGGGGCTCGTTATATGAGAGAAGCCAACAGCCACAGAAACCAAGGGACGGAGGGGATTTTTAATTTATTTTGATTTATTTTGTGCTGTTGTTCGATTTAGAATATTACTCAATATGTTATCGCTTAAAGCTAATTGATTAGAAAAGCAGAAGAAAAAACAACCACATGCCGCCGGTGGGATCCGAACCCACGACCTCCCAATTACACGTCCGGTGCTCTACCGCTGAGCTACGGCGACGGCTGTCAAATCTGCTTTCGGGGGTATTTATGTTTACAAATAACATAACCTTGAGAGTGTTCATCAGCGCCACCCACGTTCTTAAGCGGCGGACGTAGCACGTCCGCTGTCGGCGGACGTAGCACGACCTGCTGTCGCGTTCTTTCGCGCAGTAAAGCCGGCTCGAGGTGGTATATTTCATGTTTAATCACATCGGTATGTCATTCTCTCGTGTACTATCGAGCTCCATGAACGTTGTAGGATAACTAAGACAAACCCATAAATCAGTGACCAATAGGGCTGTAAGGCTTCGTTAAACTCAACATGGAGGCAGGTTGCTGCAGTCTCGTGTACCGTTGCAGTTCAGGCGCGGCCGCTTGTCCGTAGCATTGCACCACAATTTTCGTTCTGCTTGAGGAGCACCGTATTGTTCCAATAAGAAAAAAAAAACTGACAGCAAAGCGTGGCTCAAATACGCGCAGCCCTCTTCATTCGAATCTCAGGATCTTGGACGCGGACTTGCGAGTGGCGGTCGCCGTTCGCGTCACGCCAGAAACATCGGCCGTCGTCAGCGGTGCATTGAGGATCGTCAGGCGACACGACGCGCGCTTGCTCACAACCTCGGCCGGACACGGTTTGCTGGCGCTTCTGGCCTCGATCAGGGACTCGGGCGCCAGCTCCTCGAGCGCCTCCACTGGCGACTCGCACATTTCGGGCACGGAGCCCAGGCTGGGCGGTCGGCTCGTTGGTCGGCCCGCCGACGAGCGGCGTCGCGCTGTGGGCATGGCCCGAAGTGTGAGGCGCTCGGCGGACGTCCCGAGACAAGGGGACCTCGCTGCATTCGCCCCGACACGCCGCGACCAGTCGCTCGGCGTCGCCGACTGCCGGGTGGCTCTGCGGATCGTCAGACGCGTCGTCTTCGAGCTCCCGGTACCGGTGGAGGCCCCCGGTGCTTGGCGGCTGACGCTGCTCGGAGTGGCGGGACTACTGGCTCCGCAGCAGCCGACCATGGGGGACGGAGACGAGATCTGGATGGAGGATGCGACGCCTGGCCGCCTCGAACACCATCGGCCCACCGTGGACGAAGGCCGGCTTGACATGACGTCTGGACGACACGTGGAGGGAGGGGCAATTTTTTTATCCGGATGTTTCTTGTTGTGGGCGGGGCAGAATTTTGCGCTTCGGTTGGGTTGTAATCAGCTCACCTCACATCTTCCTTTTTCTCTCAAGGGTACATGGGGCGCGCATCTGCGCTGAAGAGGGTACGAAACTAAATAGGCAGTAAGCGAAAAGAAGAGACAAGGAATGCAGCGAAACAACCGGGCTATATTCTGAGGATGAAGAGAGTGACACACAGTGCGTATGCCAAGTAACTACTATTTCCTAATGCGTTAATTTCGCGAAGTGACATCTGCGGTGATGTGGCAGTCGTGACTGATGAAAGTTTCACACTTCCTGGAGACAAAAACGCAAATTCTGTTTGAAGCGTTATTTGTTTTTGTATGTGGTGTCCGCCTTTATAGAGAACACTTTGGTTGATACTTTTAATGGTGATTAGCTTCTTCTTTAGGTAGCAAGAAAATGTTTCACACTGCTGCAGCTTCTTCATCGCCGTCATCATCAGCCTAATTACGCCCACTGCACGACAAAGGCCTCCCCCATGTCTCTCCAATTAACTCTGCTGCGCCAGCTGCAGCCGCCCTAATCCCGCAAAATTCTTAATTAATCTCATCCGCCCACCTAACTTTCTGCCGCCTTCTGCTGTGTTTCCTTTCCTTTGGAATCCAGTCTGTTGCCCTTAAGGACCACCTTGCCTTTGTATTACGTGCCCTGCAAAAGCCCATTTCTTCCTCTTGATTTCGAATAAGATGTCATTAACCCCTGTTTGATCCCTAACCTGCTCTGCCCTCTTCCTGTCTGTTAACGTTGTACCTAACATTTTCCTTCCATAGCTCGCTGCGCTGTGCCTAAGTTGAACCCTTTTCGTTAGCCTCCACGTTTCTGCCCCATAGGCGAATACTGGTAATATACAGCGGTTATATACTTTTCTCTTGAGAGATATTGGTGAACTGTCACTCACAATTTGAGAGAGCCTGCCAAATGCGCTCCACCCCACTCTTATTCTTGTAGTTATTTCAAATGCTTTCTCGTAATTTATAAGGACTATATATAGTGGTTGGTTATGTTCTGCATATTCTCCTGTCACCTGATTGATAGTGTGAATATGGTCTATTGTCGAGTATCCTTTACTAAAGCCTGCCTGATCATTTGGTGATTGAAGTATAAAGCGTTCCTGACTCTATAAGCGATTGCCTTAGTACATACCTTATAGGCAACAGACAGTAAGCTGATTGGCCTCTAATTTTTGAAGCTCTTGAAGTCTCCTTTCTTATGAATTAAGATGATGTTAGCGCCCTTCCAAACTTCTGGTACGCTCGATGTCATATGGCATTGCGTATACAGGGTGACTAGTTCAATCTCCGCTGTGTTCTTCAACAGATCTGCTGTTACCTGATCCTCACCAGCTGTTTTCCCCTTTGCATTGCTCCTAAAGCTTTCTTTACTTCCACTTTCGTTACTGGCCGGATGTCGCAGTGCTGTGCGCTACTGCCTCTGCCATTAACGTCCTAATTGCATTGGCTACTGTATAGATTTGTAGAGAACCCTCCGGCTACTTCAACTATTTTGTGCATATTGCTAACGACATTGCCATCTTTGTCTCTTAACGAATACATCTGGTGTTGCCTATGCCTGGTTTCCTCTTCACCGCTTTTAGGCTACGTTCGTTCTTTGGAGCATGCTCTATTCTCTCCATATTAACGTTGTTTATGTGGGTTACCTTGTGCTTAGTTATTAACTTCTATAGCTCTGTCAGTTTGATACTGTCTGTGCGGTTAGACCTCTTCATGCTTTGGCGTTTCTTAACCAGATATTTCGCGCCCTGAAATAGCTTGTCGGTGTCATTTCGAACCAAACTACCGCCTACTTCTACTGCGCATTACGTAAATATAGCTGGGAGATTATCTTTCATTGCTTGAACGAAGGTCTTTGTCCGCATTTAAAGCCTGCTCTGCAGCGTTATCCTGAATTTCTCTACTTCTCCTTCAGCAGCTGACTCTTTAATGGTCAGCTGTTGTTCAGTGTTAATTTTATCGGTGTTAATTTTATATGTACTTCTACTGTTGCTCGTCCTCTGCAGTCTGAAGAGGTACAGTCAGGACGAAATTAAAGGCGAACAGCGCCTCTGACAAAACAAATAGTTCACCTGCTTGATTTTAGCTCCAGTCTACGACTGGCCTGATTCGTGTCTCGGAGTAAAGGGTCCACCGCAGTACTGCTTTATCTTTGGGACCAACGCTTGTGCAGTCCCTCAGATGGCAACCAATTATGTTGCAAGTTGCACTCCCGTTGAGCTGATCTCTCCGAAACTGCTGGCGAACCATGAACCACGCCCCCTCTGGCCCACCGGGAAATATACCAATATCAACCGCCCAGGCTTGTTTCATAATTCACTTTTGACACTCTGTAGACTTTGAGCTATGAGAAGTCGCACTCTGGTCATTTGCTTTCCTTGTAAGCGATTATTTTTTGGATTTCCTCACTCTTCATTGTTCTTCCCATTCGCGCTGGAGGTAGCAGCCACATAATAACCGTTTTTTCTGCACTCTATCGCGGTAATATGCCAGGTGTTTTAGGGAGGAAGTAAGTCTCAAAATTATGTTTATGTAGATAGCACCAGTGTTGGCAGACACCAGAAAACCCGTGAATCGTCTTAAGCAGTTTACTTTTTAACTAGTAGAATTAGGCGCCTAGTTGTAATGGATTTGTAACCAGTCATTAGTAATAGCCATACCAGTTTTTAGAATAGCGCAATTACCCTTGGTGTTGTGGCTCGACAATACTTGGCTTTTTGAATAGCTATGTGCACTGGAGGGGTTGGGTTGTCTGCACGCTTTTCGGAAGCGCATGTATTTTGGCACGATGCAGCCAGATTTTGTCGAGCCACAGCGCCGAGGATAATCGCATTTTCAAAATTCTTTAAACTGATATAGCTATTACTAACTATCGGCTACAAGTCTCTGACTGCAACCAGTTGTCTAGCTGCGATAGTTAAAAAGTTATCAGAAATTGGTTAACCAACTTAAGGCACTTCAATGGTTTCGTGGTGTCCGCCGACACTGATAATACTCGGCGCAAAAGCCATATTTTTGCCCTAAAAGCCTATTTTTGAAAATTACTTAACTTTCCATGAATTACCAGGTAGACTGGCGCAGGGTAACTAAAGTAACGTGCCCCTGCGCCAGAGGTGCGGTCAGTGTACTTTGAATACGAGCGAACCAGCGCGCCCCCATAGACGAGTTCCGAAAACGATTCTACGATGCCAGAGCCCCTTGCGGGCGAAGTGCTGGAGCGAGTGACCGAGCGTAGAAAAGGATGAGAGGCTGCGACTAAGAATAGGAAGAAAATTCTACTTCACACAATAAAAAGCCAAATGGGTGCTCCTGACACATCGAAAAATGAGAGCTTAAGCTAGGCGTAACTGTATACTAACGGAGATAATGTGTCGAAATATTAAATAAAATGTGAGAGCCACCATCTTCCAGCGCGCATTAATTTGATGGAGCAACTGTTCATGCGATCCCCGTGAACGAAACCTCCGCCAAAGTCCTTGCAGCGAATTAGCTGCACTAAGTTTTAACTCACTGAATCCGCAGACATAAAAGGCATCTTTCTGGCACAAAAGCGCAGAATACGTAGCGCGCCCTAGATACATTCGAGGAGTACCGAATACGAGAATTTATTTTTTGGCTAGCCACCATTCGAAGAGGGGCGCCCCCTAGGCCGTGGTGAGGCATACAATCCTGCCGTAGCTGTGCACCGGCTCCCGCTTGGAGTAGAGCATCCGCCACGGCTTCAGCTCGCGGCTGCCGATCTTGTCCAGGATAGGCCGCGTGGCAGTCGAGCGCAGAAAGAAGGCGGCGATCAGGTCCACCTCGTCCTCGTCGCTGCAGGAGGTAAGCAGGCTGGACAGCAGGGACTCTGCAGTCTCGGCGTCGTCGGCGAACAGCCAGCGGAGTATGCGGCGGCCCACCTCGTCCCGTTGGACGCCTCCGTATCCGCAGATGTTGCGCTCGTTACGCGTCGCCACGCGAATGTCGAGTCCCACTTCGTGCACCGTGGACGCCAGGTAGCGCTTGCGGTTGAAGCCGAACACGTGCTTGTCGTACGAGGCGAGCGCGTCGAAGTACTTGTCCTTGTACTCGAGGACCAGGATGGTGCGCGCGAAGGACGCTCGCGACAGCCGGACTGTTCCGAAGAGGATACCCGTGGCCGGGTTGAATGGGAACTGGTAGATGTTCTGCAGCTCCTGGCTCGCGGGCTCAGGCAGCAGGGTGAAGAGGTTCTTGCCGCTGGTCAGGTGCAGCATCTGGTTCCAGAGCAGGGCGCCAACCTCCTTGAACGGGTAGTCCTCGAAGATGTGGCAAAAGCCGCAGAAAGCGACCTCTTCGTCGAAGATGATGACGCTTGCCGCGCCGCAGATGGTACCTGTAGGGAGGCGATAAAATGCATGTAAATGTACTGTCGAAGTATGTCTGCAGAGCAGGTGGCACGATGGGCTTCTCGATAAAAATAATCGGTGTTCTCTGGGGAACAAACCGAAGCACTTGGCCAAAATTTTCGTCTAATAGAAGCATTCAAATAAAAATTATGGCTGTTCACTCCTTGCGCAGGAACAAGTGCGCAGGTCTTATGTTCTCTTGTATCTTCTGGAGTGGTATTTCAGCCCTAAACGAAACGCGGTAATACTTATTTCATATAAGCAATCTACGAAAGAAAAATGGCATAAGGAATCAAACTGAAGGTACAAGAAGCACAGGAGAAAACTAAAATTGTTTTCCGTTTTGAAGTCTGAGTGCTGTAACAAATATCTACAACAGATATCACGCGATGTTTTACAGCGTTAACGTCCTGCATTTGGCAAGCGAAAGAACAAAATGGGCCAAGGTGGGCTAGGAATGGCATTCAAGAATGGAATTGACAGTTCCTGTACCGAGGTTATGATAGAATTTATGCGACAGTAAGGTCTGCGTTCCCGCTCTGCAGACTTATTGCAGACCGACCTCACCTACTTGTTCGTCGGTTGCGATGTCTGTGCACTGATTTACTGTCTCTATGGTGGCCTTTCTTACAAGATCACTCATCTCGCTGCTAGCGATTACTTAAGCCGTCTGCTGCGCCATCTTTCAGATGGTTGCACGCCCTCCACTTTTGCATTTTTTTGTTGTATCTTTGCTTACCTTGTGAGGTATCGATGGCCACGAAGAATCCGCGCGGGCAGAGGATATGTCTCGTGACGACCGCTGCTGGGACGACACATGCGCTATCCGCATCCTTAAAAGGCAGGGAGAGCAGCTGCCTAACATCGTCGTCCGTGGCGATTCTCAGTTTGACGTTCTCGCTGATGCTGGACGGGATAGGGGCCAAGTTTGTTGGGACATCATGGAGGCCAAAGCAGATAAATGACTCGAGCGCCTTCTCAGCAGGGATCTGCTTGTTGCACAATGCGCACGTACTCGAGCTTGTACGTATGACGCCCTTTAGGCCGCCTGCAGACTGTTGTTCGGCTACGGCTTGCTGAGTCTCCGATTTCACAACCGTCGTGGTGGCAGTCGTCGTCTCTAATTCTTGCTTAGTTGACCATCCTGACACAGCTGCCGACGAAATTTTTTCGGCTGAGCCGGCTGCTTCCGCTGCTACTGTTGGCTTTTCGGATTCGATAACGGTCGATGCTGATGCACTTTCGGCTGTCACCGATGCAAACACAGCATTTGGCGGCAGATCTTCTTTCGGAGTTTGTGCTGCCAGTTTCTGTCCCTTCTTGATTCCTGTGCCTGACTCTGTCCCTTCTTCAGCTTCCGTGGCGGACTCCGCGTTGGACGGTGGTGTAGGAGGTGGAGCCACAATCCCCTCGGATGACGCCGCTGTTTTCGACAGTTTGTCCATTGACGACGCCCGTGTAGAAACTTCGCTCTCGAATTTCGATGTCTTTTTTGCCCAGGGCACCGTCTTGTTCTTGAGCATACCTGAAGCGAGCATGGTCTGCATCATGTAATCCTCCACTGAAGGAACGCTATGCACCGAAGTTGACGAGGCTGTCCTGCCTTCTTTAGCCCATTGTTTGTCGTCAAAGAACTGTGCCTTTTGTGCGGCGGCGAGGACACCCTCGGCACCCGAAGCCGAACGTCCACCTAGGACGCGTCTGGCAACAGCCTCTGCGTAGGCATTTCTGATTGCTGTCAAGCTCGCGGCGGGCGATAGAGTGATAGGTTCGTTCATCTTGGTACCCGAGGATGATGCACGCAGCGATGGCGCCGTAATGTGGTCGAAAATTTCGCTGACCAGTACTTGCTCTTCTGCCATAACCATATCGGTTTGATTCTCTTGGGCTTTGTCAGTGGGCGCCACTTCGACCAGGTAGGTCAACGCTCCGGGCTCGAGTTTCCGAATGACACATCTGGCTCCGCGACTAGACGAGAATGAGATGCGGTGCTCACCCTGAGAGGCGCTCTCCAACTGGGAATGATCAATGTTACCGTCGCTCTTTCGCGTGGCACCGAGCAGGGAGCAGCGATAGTCATCGACATACTGATCGCCCAGTCTTGGGCTCGTTGTAGCCGTTTGGTAATAGACGGGTATTTGCTGTTGCACAATACCTGGATGAAACTCCGAAGGTCTGTCCGCGGTGCGGGCCGCCTCTTGCCGTTCGAGCGCGGTGGCATGCTTGCGGACGTCGGTCCCGCTGACATGCTGTTGAATGATCTGTTCGATCAACTCGGCAATCGACTTGCAGCGGACAAGTTGAGGCAAGCCTTTTTCTTTCTCCACTTTGAGTTCTTCCATGCGGCGTTCCTGTTCTGCGCTGGACTCCATCGCGGAGCTTTCAGACGACTCAGCGTGAACTTTCCTGGAGGTTTCCTCTACGGAACACGGGAACTCCCTAAATCTTTTAACGCCCTTCTTGGCCTCTTCACGCCTCGCCGCCTCTTCAATGGCCGCTGCTATGAAGCGCCTGACAGCATTTTCCGACGTTTCCTGACCCTCGTGTTTCTTCACGTAGACTTTGCCTTCCCTTTCTTCAGTTTCAGCTTGCGCAGTTACCAAACCAACCTTTTGAGTAGTTTCAAGCGTTTTCTTCTCTTGCGCACTGCCCTTCCTTTCTTCCTTCGGTGCTACGGAAATAGGGGAAATTCTCCCGTGCTGTTCAAAGAGCCGTTTTCTTTCTTCTCGAAGCAAATCAAATTGCTTTTCAGGCGCAAGTTTCTTAGCCTCTGCTTCCCTCTCTCTCACGGTAACACGACTTTCTTCTTGTGTCTGTTTAGTAACACCGGAGAGGAGTTCTTCGGTCTTCACCTTGACCTCTTTCGTTGTGTCTACAGTGGCAAGCGCGCCGGTTTGAATCAATTGCGCAGGCTCCTGTTCTTTCTCTTTCTTCCGGGCGGCTTCACAGTAGAATTCTTCGAGAACGCCTGAGTATGCCTCCTGGTCACTGCCTATTTCAGCTTGCCCTGCCCCGATGAATGCCTTTTCAGCGGTTTCAGTGACCTGTTTCTGGGGTTCTTGCGTCAGGTCGTCCTCGCTGCGCCGCATAAGGAGTTCCTCCTCGTAAGTCTCGTATTTCAGCAGGCCGAGAGACTCGATTCCTTTGGACGATCGCACCGTGAGTACGTCGTCCGGTAGCGGCTCAACGTGGTAACGTGCGCTGGCTTCAATCTTCCTCTCCACTTCGCGAACTATTTCAGCCAGGATAGAGTCCTGTGGCGTATATTGAACCAGGCTGCTATCAGTGTATGTCTGGTATCCTGCTTGTTCGCCGGCTTTACGTTGTTTCTCAGCCTCGTACAAAAGCTGCGCAGTTTGTGGCTTTATGAGCGGCTCAACAACCTTTGTCTGTTCGTACTCTTCTTGCGTTTTCGGTCCGAAAACTCTTTTTATTCGGGGAAACTCTGCAGAAGCTACTGCTTGCTTTTCTACTCGTGTGGTTTGCTCCATCATTTCTTTACTTTGGGATAGCTCTGTCTGGAGCGGTCTCTGATCGAAATGCGTGATTTCCAAAGGTGTGTCAAACAGGGCGGCAGCCGCTCCCAGGCGACTGCTAGTGTCAAGTTGAGGCCACTGCAGTGCGTCACTACGATCAGTGACTTTGCGCGCTGTCTCAGTGTAATGAACTTCCTCTGACGACGCCTTGGGAGTTGACCCGAGCAACGGAAATTCGGGCATCGGCGTGAGGGCGGTACCACTTCCCACTTGCTTTTCTTTACGCTCGATGACGTACTCCGCAGATACGTCGAGCGGGGATTTAGTGATCAGCGGTTCAGGTTGGACTGCAGCCTGGGTTGGCTCGGTGCCTGATGTGACCTGGAACGACTGGAAGTCTTCTTTCACGCCACTGTCGAGAGCGCTGTCGAAACTTTTTTGGTACTTAGAGCCTTCAACCTTTTCAAAGAATGACTGCTGAAAGGGAGCCTTGTCCTTCCATCGTGTGCTGGACATTTGTGTCATTGTCAGCTGGGCGCCTGAGGACAGCGAATAGTTGCTCGCGTCTGCCGACGTCGGTGAAGCACTCAAAATCGCCTCCTTCGAGCCAGGTAATTTTGCTGAAGAGGATATTGTCCGACTTACTGACTCTTTGCTCACCGACTTCATCGACGTTTTCTGCTGCGGGGCGTCCAGCTTCGGGGATTGGACCAGTAATTCGTCTTTTGCAACGGTGACGCTCGGAACGTCAGCCTGCTTGTCCAGTTGAAAACTGGTTCGATGTAATAAAGATCTTGAAGACGTCTTTTTCTTCAAAGAGCTCGGAGGCATGGTGATACTCTTATCCCGCACATCTAGCTCTGTCTGAGCAGTTCCTTTGTCAGAAACGATCTGCTGAACCGCGCCCTGCTCATTAAAAGTAGTCAACGTCGTGCTCTTGCTGTCACTCACTATCAACGCATCAGGTGCTTTGTGCGAGGAAGAAAGAGCTCGGTGCACTGTTTCCTGAATAAGCGACCGTGATGACTTTTTGGGAATTGCAGTCGTGAGGAGACCACTCTTCTCAGTCGAGTCCGCTAAAGTTAATGTCTGCCCGCTGTCCAAAAATTTATGCTGAATCGTCTCTTGCTTCATAGAAGTGCTAATTTTTCCACTAGTGTCGGCCAGTGTGGCATTAAATGGCATTTTTTCTGATGGTAAACTGGCTCGATGTACCTGTGTCAGCGATTTTGAAGAAGTTCTCTTTTCAAGTAGAGGTTTATCAAGCGACTCAACGAGCGCCGATGCTGTCTTTTGTTCAAGTCCACTTGTCTGTTGAAACGCTGTCTTTTCGGTAGAATACACTGTCTTGTCCTGCGTATCAGCAGTTTTCAACATATCAGCTGCTTTCTGCGTTGTGAAACCTTCCTTGTGTATGGACTCCTGAATTTGTGTCCCCCTTTGAACATCTGTATCCAACAGAGTGCGTGCTGCTTGCTTGTCTGTAAGCGTTTGTTTAAATGTGCCTTGTTCCGCGGCAGCGGTCACAGTCTTCCCGTGAACATCACTTAGCATCGGAGTATCAGGCACCCGGTCTGAGGAAATGCTTCTTCGATAGACTGACTCCTGAATTATTGACTTTGAAGACGTTCCTTTCGGAGTAGGAGCTGTGAAAATACTATCGCTTAATGTCGATATAGTCTGCATTTTATCGCAAGGCAAACTGGTTCGATGAGCCGACTTCTGTATTAGCGATTTTGAAGACGTTCTCTCTTTGAGCATAGTAGGAGCCAATAAACTAGGCTTGTCATGCGTATCCAGCAACGTCGCTCCGGCAGTTTCAAGACCACCTGTCTGTTGAAGCGTAGCCTGCTGTGTAGAAAACGTCGTCTTGCCCAGTGTCTCAGCTGTTTTCGACACATCGGGTGTTTTCTGTGACGTAAAACTAGCTTGGTGCATGGTCGCCTGGAATTGTGACTTCGAAGATGTCTTCATAGGACTGAACTTTTCATCTTTATCCAAGAGTGTGTGCGTAGCTTGCTTGTCTGTAACCGACTGCTGAAGTGTGTTTTGCTCTGCAGCTGCGGTCAGCGTGGTGGCTTGTGCATCACTTAGTAAGGCTGTATCAGGTGTCTTTTCTGAAGGAATGCTCCTTTTATAAACTGACTCCTTGATTATGGTCTTTGAAGAAACTCCTTCTGGAGTAGAGCTTGTGTACACAGTCGTTTTTTCAATAAGGCCCGGCATCAGTTGATTCGTGCTGCTTTCAATAAGCTTCTGTTGAACAGCGCCTTGGTTATTAGAGGTACTGATCATTTCCCCTTTGATATCAGTCAATGTCGATATAGCATCTGTTTTACCAATGGGGATGCTACTTTGGTGCACCGACTCTTGCACCATCGATTTTGATGATTTCTTTTCAAGCAACCCTGGAGTCAACAGACTTGGCTTGTCTCTCAAATCTGTCAAAATGCCTGTTCCTGTTTTTTCAACAACAGTTTGCTGAAGCGGAACTTCCTCTGCAGATGTGGACTTCTTGTTATGGATGTCAGCTATTCCCTGTGTGCCAAGACCTCTCTCCGTGAAGAATTTACTGCTCTGGACGGACTGCTGCGTCAATGACTTTGAGGCAGTTCCCTCTTGAAGCAGACTTGGAGTCAAGATACTAGCCTTCTGAGTCCAATCTGTCGTGCCTTTCATATCCGCAACTTGTGATGGTTTTGTTTCCTGTAAGGACTGCTGTACTTGCGATTTTGAAGACATACTTTTCTGAATCAAAGTGGCACCGGACGGAACATTCGTTTCTCCCGCAAGGATATTTTGTTGCGAGCTTTGACGCCCCGCTACACTTGTCACTTGTGTGGTGGTTTTAACACCCGTGGCTGAAACTTGCTTCTGACTTTCAGTAGTTGCTTCTTCTACAGTTGATCCAGCAGCGCCCATCTTCGCGGTCTCTGCTGTCAAGGATGAGACCAGGCTTTTACTTCCAGCAGTACTACCGACCGCGTGCACCTTTTCACTTGACGTGAAGGAAGATGCATTAGACTCTTTCGTAGCGGTCGCGCCTGTCATTCGCCTTGCCGTTAGTGTTGTGGACATCTCAACGCCCTGTCCAATTCGACTTGCGCCGCTCGTCAAGAGCGTTGCATCGGTGGAGAACATCCCCGGGACGCCTGCCAGGTCCTTGTGAGTCGTGCTTTTAGTTAGTGACGCCGTGGACAGCTTCGATGCGGACATTTTCCTCTGGTCGGTTAGAGATTTCAGCCGCTTTGCGGACTCGTACTCGGTTTTGCTGGCGGACGCCAGCGCTCCCTTGCTGCCCTTAGTTTTAAGGGCCCGCACCATTTTCTCCGAAGAAGTGGCAGTGTGAAAACCTTGCACGTGTCCCGAGCTCGTGCCGTGGGCTCCTTGTAACGCGCCGCTCCTCGAAGACTTCGCGTTCGCGGCTAGCGAGGAGGAAGTGTGGCGTTGAGCCTCGTGCCTCATTTCACTGGACGAGTGGAAACTGCCGGCCTTGCTCGCTGCTGTCGTGGGGGAGCCGAGCCTTCCGTGCCTGGACGAGACGCCGTGCATCTCCATCTCGACGAGTTCGCGCAGAGCTCCGTGCTCCTCGCGGTTGGTGGGAGACATGGCGGCAGAGCGGCTCTGGCGTATCTGCGAGCCGCTCAGGCGGCGACCCCTCCTCGACGCAATGGAGCTGCCGCTCTCCTCCAGCTGCTGCGCAAGGAGCAGGGCGGTTGCCTCGCCGCTCCGGGCCTTGCCTCGGACCCTCTGGTCTCGCGAGAGGCGGCTGTCGAACATGGATTCCATTCCGCTGCTGATGGGCGTTATATGTATCGACGTGAGGCCATTGATGCCGTTTCCGGACGTCCGTTGCGAGGCGCTTCGACTCTCGCTCGAGTGCGCCATCTCGTGGATGAGAGAGTCACTGCGCGATGACTGCATCCTGAGGTGCGCGTGCTCGGTGCCGCTCAGGATTCCCCCGTGACCTGGATGTAAGACGGCGACATGAGTATTTTGTCTCAAGTTTGCGAGAGGAACACATCGCGTGTGATATTTCAGCACCCGCGAGCTTGAAATCACTGCGCCTAAATATTTATACGTTTTGGTACTGTCATAAACTGCGCTCCAGAACTTTAACTACGTACGCTAGGATCCTGCGAGTGACTGCTTTGCTACTTCTAAATGTAGCAACATGGCAAAGTAAGACGTAATATGTAGATGTAGGCCAGTAAACGAAACAAGAGCGTGAAGGCTTCTGACGCGCGCCGTACGCATCGCAGCACAAAAATAGAAACCAACAGTTGCCTATAGGAAATCATATAGAAATACTTGTTTCGTTAGTCTGTGCACTCGTAATGGGTGTACGGCACCAAGAAAGAAAAAAAAACCTCATCCTATGACGTTGTGACCCGGATTTCTGTCATTGTTTGCCTCTTCCTTGTAGCTGGTTTGGTTTGGTTTGGTTTATGGGGTTTAACGTCTGAAAGCGACTGAGGCTATGAGAGACGCCGTAGTGGAGGGCTCCGGAAATCCTATACACCTTGTAGGGCTCCTTGTAGCTATACACACATCACGAACTAGATTACTCTACAGAGAAGGACGGGTATCACTTTAACCATGCATAAAATTTAATTTCAAGGATCATGAAGAATGACATTTCTTATGCAGCATAAAGACAAAAAGAAAATTAAGGGCACTAAAACTAAGAGCACGCACTCTACACAGCACACGCTTTCTTTTTTTTTTACAAGAAACCTTCGAACGTCCTCATCCCTGTCACACCCTCACGCGTGGTCGCCATGCTGTCTGCACTCTACAGAAGCCAAATAATGCCTCAAATATAGGAAATAGCATCCTTCCAATTTCACTGGGCTGTTCTCTCTGTTGCTTTCAAAAGCAAAATCTATATTTTCGCCGCTAGATCGCGGCTGAGGAATTAAACGGTTCATGCTACTCCTGGCGTCTCGATGCGCTGCAACCACTCATTTACCTCGAAACCGGCTCGACTGAGAGAAGAGCACAGACACCCAACACCCAAGCTACCCTACCGTGCTAGACTGAAGCATGAAGCAAATCGGGTTGAAGAAAATATGCATTGAGTTTTCACTAAAAGTCAGCTTCAGGTCTGCGAATGCAAGCAGTAGTTCTCTTTTTGAAGTTATCGCATAATATAAGTTTGTTGTTCAGGTAAGATCAGAAACACGGACATGCGATAACGTGTGTCAGCGTCCACCCGAAACTCTGGTGTGCAGTGTGTTTTATAGCCTTTGTCCTAGCCACAGGTAGGTCCGATTAGGCTCTGCGTGAAATAAACGCTTTCAGAACGTCTTGTGAAACCTTTTTCGTACGCAATATGCGAGCTTTATAATGTTCATATGTGATTTCAGAATGACCGAGAGTAACTATTTGCAGTACTGATCACTGCTCTGACTATTTTGATTGATAAAGAAATGTTCCTTCTCTGCTTTTTGTGATGACTGCGTCAACCCGGTCCATATAGTTCACGCAGCGCACTAAGGCATAGACTGGGCGAAAAAAAAAGGAGACCAAAAAATTGCGAGGACACTTTGGCAAGAGGAGTGAAAGCCAAGGACACTGCCGTGACGACTTCCGGTGGATGTGACGTCACACCGTTACCGTGGCTATATGATACCCAAATTATACATCTTTCGGGGATCATAAGTGTTAATTGCGCTTAATTACACATTTCCCCATCCAATTTGACACAAATCGGACGTTTTTCCGACCATTCTGTGACAATTTTCACTATGTCGTGACGACCTCCGGTGGATGTGACGTCACACCGTTCTCGTGGCTATATCGACGTCCACGCTATTTCGAAGCAATGTTGACATTTTTGCCTATAATTAACTAATTAATCTACAGTCATCAGACTTGGCTTCTAGATTCATTTCTTCCTCCTCTATCGGAAGAAACCATTGGTTCTATCTTTTTTTAGTTCCCGAGTTAAAAGCGTGTGACACGCTTTGTTAACGGACGACAGTATGAGCCATTAAAGGCTTTTGCCTTAATACGAGGCTGACTCGTATTTTATACTTACTTCGACAGCGGGGACATGTACAGGCAGAAGACAGAGCATCGGACAAGGAGGATACAACTGGAAGCCAAACTAGCACGCGTAAACAAAAACAGAAGAGTGAAAAAAAACTAACAAGGATACGAAGGGCCCATACCATTGCTAACTTGTTTTACTTGTACTCAAGCTTCTGACTGCACGTTAACCACGTATGAATTTAGTCTAATTTTAGAGTATTAAGTGATGTTCTACAGCGACAGCGTTTAAGGCCTCGCTTCCCCTTTATCTGGCGGCAGTGTCGGTGGCGCAACACACCATACTTCAAGCGTTATGCTGATTGGTCAGAGTGGAGTATCGTCACGCATAGCGTCATGATGACGCGTTACGCTGATTAGTCAGAATTCGAACAGCTGATTGGTTCAAAATCAACTTCGGTACCCGTCACGCCGTGAGGAATTCCCTACCCCACGCCCATGCCTAGCCCCTATGGTGACAGATTAGAACATATTCGGCTGGAGCGCAGAAAATACCCACCCCCTCACATAAAACTAGATTCCATCGCAGCCATAGACTGGGGGAAAATTCAGACCAACACTTTCCCTAACTTGTTCATCCTACACAAGATTAGCCCCACTCAATATCAGAATACATGCCCTTGGTGTGGAGCTTGCCCTACACTCTACCACATATCGTGGGAATGCACAACGAAACCAAAACACTTAACTGTATCCAACCCGACATATGAGCAGTGGGACGTGGCCCTGACCAGCAAGACCCTGGATCAAGTTGGTTCAGCAAGTCCGTCAGTCAGCTAAAGCCAGTGGCGCCTTGGACTAGGGTGCCACCCAAGTTGCTCGAGCAACCTTCCTCAATTCAAATAAAAGTTTTCTCTCTCTCTCTCTCTCCCTGAAGCTTACCCGAGGAGGTAATGTTGAGTAGCATCATAAATGCACGACATCCTACATCCGTACCGTGAGTTACTAAACACTCTGACCATGGCATCAGCATTTCACACAACCCCAGATGTTGCTGAAATTCGCATTAACACAATAGTAACGTCCGGTCAATTTTAAACTTCTAATTAAGATTTTATTTGCATGAATTAGTTTGACGCTTGACTTCACATTGAACCATCCTCGTCCCACCTGCCTTAATGCCTCCGTCCAGTCCTACCACTATCAGCTCCGCTGTACTCCAGCCTGCGCTCACTGTCCCGAGTCCTAAGGAAACCTTGAACACTGTTTCTGCACATGCCAGATCACTATATACTTCTCTCCTCCGCGCTCTTTTAATCCTGGTGAGCCTGGTTTACCCAGGACCAGTTGAAGGCCCAACTGGCCCTGGTGTAACAAGCGCGTTTCCAACTCGGCAACTAAAACAAAGTTGCTGATTAAGCTTCTTTCTCTCTGTGTGCTTTTATATGCTCCCGCTTTCGAAATAGAGACCGGTTGCAAGTAAGTGCTATGTTCGTCTTTTATTTTCCCCGCCAGTCCGTGTGTTGGTGCACAGCAAGTGTACAGCTAACTGTAACGAAATGAACAGGCCTAGAAAAGTACGATTCTCACTTCTCTATAATCGGCGACAGCTTTTTTTGGGAATGAAGCCAAAGCTGTAAGGTTTCAGCGACCGTAACTGTTATTGCGCCAAATAGTTCGGCCGCACGACAGTGAATGACAGCGTGGCGCCCTGGTCCCTCCGCGGTGGCTTCTCTCCGAAGAGAAAAGTAATGTCCGCAAGCTAGGTCTATATTCGGCTGCGTAGGAAGAGAGGTTGTATTTCATCTTAGTAGCTTTCGCTCCTTTGCCAGAGGAAGTTGTCGTGGAGTATAGTGCTACCGACATCAGATGCCACATATTTTATTTAAAAAAGAAAACAGCGATCAGGAACCTCAGCCGCTGTACCTGAGAAAAAAGTTTCGAGATCGAACCACTGCGGCCCGCACCTTTCACTCAACAGCAAAATGGCAAAAAAAAAGAAGGCACTTAAGACTACTTGCGTGATTTGAATGCGACAGCATTTTCTACTTTCATTTTATTACTATTTATTTTTAATTTCTTCTTTCTAATGACACACCTACTCAGATGAAGGAAGCCAACAGTCACTGACACCAAGGAGTACAGGAGAATGTCTCTATTTTTATTTGTTTTGTTGATCAGTGGCGAATTAATATACCTATTTTATGACTTCTGTTGATAAGGATAAAGGTAAGGCAACGCAATTTAAGCAAATTTAAGCGCAGTTTATGATAAGCGACACAGTGTTATGGCCAATGGGTTGCGTGCGCGCATCGCAATCTGGAAGTCCCGGATTCAATTCCCCTCACTTTCGGAAGCAACTTTATTTCTCTTTAATATCACGGTGACGTCATCTGCGATTTTTGGGATCAGCGGTGCTGGTCAACGCCTACGCCGGAATTCGTTGTCGATGAGATATATGCTTTCGCATTGAAACCAGTGAGCCACCGCGACGGGTGGAATAAGATTAGGTGGAAAGGAGCTGAGATTAAGTGGAAAGGGGCATAGATGCAGAGTCTGTAAGGTGAGCCGGCTAAGAATCAGGTGACTGAGTTGTTGAAATGTGTAAGCATGTCACGCCACCTCAAGTAATAAAAACAGGTCACGCCTTTCTCGCCTTTAATTCTATATAAGTGCGCGTGCCTTCTTTTTTCCTCATTGAAGTTGAAAGTTGCGCTTCTTTCCTGTCGTCTCTATCCTTTTTCCTGTGAACGTCTTTTCAGCGCACAGCCTTTCAAATATGAATTCTATCTCGCCTCGCATGACGCTGAATATCGCCAGGTGACGGTAGCTGCAGCCAAGGACAGCACTAAGCACCATGCTGTGAAAGATTTCTGGCGAAAGAGCGCAGCAAATTAGGAATTAGGAATAATTAGGAGTGCAGGAATTAGGAATAATAGGAAATTAGGAAATAGGAATATTTACACAGTGGACTCCGCACGCATATCAACGCACCATCAAGGAAAACCGTGCAGAAAGAGCTCATCGCCCTGCCTGGTACATGTGGTACGCTAGCGAGGACTCCCAGGCTTGCTTTTAATTGTACTCCTTTAGCACCTCTGAAGGAGGACGCCATAGCGCAAGCACCGCTCACCGATCAAGCTCCGGTGCATGGCGGAGGCGGATCCGGCGGGGTCCAGGCGTTGACCGCCGGCGTGCGAAGAGACGCGCCTGTAGACACTGCTGCTGCCCCCACCTTGGCTGCTTGCGCTGCTGCTGAAGGCGATCAGTGTCCGGCTTCCACCGCCCAGGCCTGCCGAGGCGGAAGTCCTAGGCGAGCCCAGCACGACGCCCGGCTGCGAGCGGTGGCCGGCCAGCTCCGCGGGCGGCGTGGTGCCCGTGCGCGACCGGGAGCGCCTCATGGCTGGCGCAGCGAAGTCTTCACCGCTAGCTGCCTGCCCCGGGGGCCGCTCAGCCACTCGGTGAGAAGGCGCTGCTCAGGCCCCACGCCTCGCTCGGACAGTCGCCGCCGCGTGACGCTTCGTTGTCTTCCTTCTTCTGAACGCACGCCCATGGGCGCCCTTCCGGTATGGACAAAGCGACGGCTTTGGCGATGGGGAAAAGGCATTTATAGTCGTACTGAACTGGTCAGAAATTTTCCGGATGTGGGTGGATGTTAGAAAAACCAAAAACAAAGCCTCCTTCCGGGAACCCTCTCCCGTCAGATTCACCTCCCTATTCGGTCCAGCGGATGGATCATGCATGTCCCTTCGTGCTTCCAAGCTTTTCATTTATTTGGTTCCCTTGATCGGGGCGTAAAGACCGGGCAGAACTAAATTTCACCTCACCCATGTCCAGCGAGATTTTGTCCTGCGTCCACAGACGCGAAGGAATACGGAGCGAAGAAAGCAAATAATTCGTTTGGGTTATTTGTTTCTAGGGCTAGTTGTTTAGCACATGGAACAAGTAACCCAAAGGAATCATTTACTTAAATAAGTAAATAATTTGTTTCATGGGCTAGATTTTAAACCTGGTAAGTTTTGGCTAGTTGTCCAAAACTGGCAGTGCAGGAAACAGGAGGGACAGTTTCTTTATGGGTGATGAATAATTGATGATAACAGTAGTGGTGGGTGAGAGTCAATGAATTTTTGAATAGAAGGGGACGCCCATGTTAGGGGCCTATCTTCTCTGTGAGGCAAGGCTGAAAAACAAATTTCTTCTTTGAGAAAGCAGGCTGTGATCGGAGGTATAAAGTATATACGGGACTGGAAATCCTCAGCACTTATAGTTCGAAGCTAGTAGTCCTGTGGCCTGAGGCTGATCATTCAGACTCAGATTTACTCAAGCCATGGCCGGCATTTTAGGGGTTCGTTCGCTTCCGTTACATGATGAAGTCGAGCAAATGAGCTCGCGGTCTACGTCAGTATAGCAGCGACCGTTATCTCCTTGTTGCTCATTCAATCTCAAGCCGTGCTTCTGTGCTGCGTGCAGTATCTTGTATTAAAAAGGCCCACATATCTGTCCTTGTTGCTATTCTTTTTTGTTTTTGCTGTGTGTCCTGGAAATGTTTCTTTACGTGTTGTGCTGTTGTTCGAGGGCGTGTTTTATTACTCTTTACTAAATAATGATCACTCGGGCTTGATGAATGATCTGATGCATGTAAGCATCTAAAGTTTCTAGGATTGAAGGTCTATGCCGCAACCTAAAATTCTATACTTAGAGCCCCTTTTCCACCCAGCAGCTTGAAAACTACGTCAGTTTCTTTGAAATGAGAAAATTTCGATTCCTAAAATTCTCTGAAACTCCGTAAAAATTCCGACTCTGTCAGATTACATCCAATTCTTTCAAAAATAAAAAAATCCCCGATTAGAACATTACTGGTATCAAGAAAGGTAAAAATAACGGCACACAACAGTTCTTCGGTTGCTAGGGATATTTCTGAATGCAATTAGTGCTATACGATGAGAAGCAGTTTGTTAAGTGAGTGAAGGCAAGTGGTGTACATGAAATTTAGGGCAAGTGGTGATCCTGCCTGTTTATAGTGTGCTTTACATTTATTCTGTGTAGTTCTTAGTGGAACTCTTTAGCTATGATAGACGTCCATGTTGCCTAATGCTAATAGACACTTTAAGAATAGGGGACATGCCAATACAGGGAAGGCAGTGTGCATCTGCAGGGGAATAATGCCCCTCGGGTTATTCTCCTGCGCATGCGCACTCCCGCTCCGCTATTCCCCTATACCGCGAACTGATAGGGTCCCCTTGTTCTAAATGTTTCTAATGTGGCGACCGCAGTCCTTCTAATGCCTATATAAAAACCCCAGAACACCAACCATTATTTCCCAATTCCGGAAATCGTTTGTATCTACTTTCAAAACTATTTTTATTTTACTGACTACTCTGTGAAATCATAATGCCCTGTATATACCTCACATGCTACGCTAGAAAATTGGACCTCTACCGATCACATGTGCACAGAAGGCTGCAAATTCTCAAAAGTTTTTATTGGGATCATGACACAAATGGTTCTAAAAAAATTGACTGTGGCTTAGCTTGGTTAAGCCCGGTAATTGCGAAAGCAATATCCGTAGCTACGCCATGGTTCAGCTGGTAGTGTAGCTGGTGGTGGTGCTTGTGGTTAGACTTGTGGTGATGCATCGGTTATACAATCCAACCCAATCCGATCCAATCCAATCCATTCCATTCCATTCCATTCCATTCCATTCAATTCCATTCCATTCCAATCCTATCATATCCTATCATATCCTATGATATCCTATCAAATCCAGTCTAATCCAATCCAATGCAATGAAATCCAATCAGCTATTCAATCCAATCAAATCAAATCCAATCCGCTAGGCGCGCCGCGCGCGGCGGGCGCAGGAGTTAGGCAGCAGCTACCAAGCGCGGCCTCGCCTCGCGACGGCACAAGTTGGAGCCCTGCTCTTGCAGCTGTGACGTCACACCGCTAGGCGCGCCGCGCGCGGCGGGCGCAGGAGTTAGGCAGCAGCCACCACGTGCGGCCTCGCCTCGCGACGGCACAAGTTGGGCTCCTGGTTTTTGCGGCAGATGGTATGACGTCATAGCAGAGGTCAAGCTAAAGGTCAATGGCAGCTACCGGGGCCTCGCCACGCGAGGAGCTGAAAGTGAAAGTAGTATTGCTTTCGCAATAAAAAAGGCCAATGCGGCTGGGAAAGGCGCGGAGGTTTTGTATGCAAGCGCCCGGTTGCTTTTTATGACTTCAACGGGGGCAAAGTTTATGTACGTCGTCCACCTTCTGTTCGCTCACGCCAGGGGCGTAATCGAGGGGGCGGGGAGTTATTTTGGTGTCAGAACACCGCCTGAAATTTTCTGAGCACTGCATCCCCCCCCCCGCCCACTTCCCTGCCCATCTCTTTTCGATCTTTTTTTTCCCCATGGTACACCGCGTCGAAAATGTAAAAAAAGAAAATAAGAGTGCCGGTTTGTTAGCAAAAATGGTTCCTGTTCTTAAAACCAGATGACGCCACTAAGCTTATTGTGATGTTGTAAATAACCGCGATTTTTCGTACGAGTGTTTTTTTGTGAGAAAATAAATCTTTACGAATCAAGTACACAGAATCTTGCGTGCACTCGTATGGTTATTTAGAAATTACAATGAACGAAACAACTAACCCCTAGGCTTTATTAAAGCAGAAAATTGACTAAGGTATTGTTTGGGCACAGGCTATCTTCTCTTTTTTTCCAGCGGCATATAACACCCGCTGAAAAATATTTCTGGCTACGCCACTCGCTCACGCCACCTAGGATGACGTCATCGAAATTTCCGTCGCCACTGCTGCTGCCTTGCTGAACGGACCGTGTTCACCTCTACCAGCAAGTAACACAGCACATGTCGTGGCCATGAGAGTCCATACTAGCTTCCTGGCTTCGAATACAACCCACGGAACTTTTCGTTCTTTTTTTCTGTGTATGTTACGCAGAAGGACCACATACAGATCGCTGAAATCGCTCACCGCGGCAAGTAATGGTAGCGCATTAAATACCTTCGGCTGTTTATTTTGGACAACGGGTGTGCGCAAACAATATACAGGTTTTTATGCGGATATAAAGAAGTTATCAGAATGGAATAATGGCACGAGAGAGAGCAGGGAACAAATTTGAGCAGAGTGAGAAGCTTTGATTGCTTCTTGATGTCAGAATTTGAAATTGCATAAAAGACTAATTTTTGGTCACCTTAACAAACAACATTCTTTCCTTCTCAATGCCTCACAGCTAGGCCGGCTATGGCTGATGGAAACTCACATTCCAGCAATAACGAGCGCCTAATCTTTTCATGCTGGTCTTAACTTACAGCGGGTGATGACGTTGACTAAGGTATATTTGCTCGAAAAAATTTGCAGACGGTTTGGCACTGCTGAGCTAGGAATATCGCGCAGTAGCCCTAATTGCGGTGGGCACATAAGGGCCTTACATAGTAAAGGCTTTCACCCTAAAGGATTTTACCATACGGCCTTTACGTAACTTAAAGGCCTTTGGTGACTTCTGTGACTTCCGGCGACTTCCGAAGCCAAGTTTTTGGACAGCTGGGTGAGAGCTCGACACCACGACCTCCCATCGATCGAGGTCAGTGAGTTGCCACTCCGATGGCAGCTGAAACTCAGAGCATATAAAGAGTATGTGGTGGAAATCAGCTCTTGGGGCTTCACTCTGGCGAGAACAGCCCTAGGTGCATTTTCTAAATGGGCGGGGAAGATAAAGTTGAGACTGTAGCTGGCGCCACGTCACCTGCTCTACTTTAGTGAGATATTTGCGAGGCGGGGGATAGTGGAGTCGTTGCTCCCTATAGTGGAGTGAGATCTCGTGGTATGTGATCATCCGGTCACGGGCTCTCTCTGGCTCGGCGACTTTACAGCGCGTGTAGCAGCATGAACGAGACCAGAAAAGGGCGTAAACACTAGCGCTAACAACTGTTTTTATTGCCTCGTGCTGTGGTTCTCAGTATCCACACATCCAAATTGTCATTATTGTTAAGCATCATACGGTTCAGGCCCACCTGAATGTCGTGCTATTTGGTCATGAGGTGAATTTGGGAGGTTTGGTTTCGGCACGCGATGGCGTAACCAAAGCGTAACCGTTTACGCACTTTACAGCGATAGCTGCATACGAAGGAGATTCGGCGGTGCAAGGTGAGTCGGCATCGCAATAGGCCCTGACCGAACGCTTCCGCTGTCCCGTTCTTCTCGGAGAGAATGTTTCATATCGTTTTCGTTCCCTTCCATACGTCGCTGCACCTGTTGGCGTAGGGCATGGGGTGGTCGCGACAGAAACACGTCCAGTCTGCACTGGCGGACCGACGCCGACAAATTACCGAGCACGACGTCGCGTTCCCCATGCCTGACGAGCTTTTTCACGGTTTCTTCCATACAGCCATCATTACATAATTCCGAGAAAATTTACCCAACTCCGGGTGAGAAGTCTTAGCGATACCCTCCGAGGCTAACGACGGCACAGTATCACTCAAGATATACTCTTCGTATTCTCCGCATCGCATGCTTTTGTCACCGGCACATTTTAGATATAAGGTCAACTCATTTTAGTTAATCCCGGAACAGTGTTATAAGAAGCGCTATATGGAAAAAAAGAATGTCTTGCTCGCGACCTACAATTGCAGGACTGTTCTCGACAACTTAAGGACGTCAAGTAATTAAATTTATCGGACGATCTAAAGTATTTATTAGCGTCCCGGAAGAGGGGGACAGTAATTTCGATTCCATATCTTTTTCATGACAAAGGTGCTGCAGGTGAGGCTGCCACATATAAGTGTTCACGTACAGGTTTAGTCAAAAGTTCCCAGGCCACAGGGTCTACTTTTCTTCGTTATATCCTGGCACCTCAGATGCCGATAAAGCTATCAAGGTTTTAAAATGTTAGAACAGTGCTTATTTTACTCTCTAGAGAAATTTTGAGCTTCACGGGTGTCGTAACGGCCTGACTATACTGCTCAGGAGCAAACCTCGTGGCCTGGAAAATTTTGAGCGACCTTGTACATAAGATAGTGCTGAAAATGGTTGGCCAGAGCCTACTGCACTGCCCCCAACAGCGAAGAACTCCCGACACAGTGCAAAAGGCATGGCAAGCAGTCTGGACAGTTGAACATTGTTACGTGGGCGTCCAGGTGGTCGTGTAGCTGAAACGCTCTTCCTGATCCAGATGTCGCAATCTCCTGAGTCGTTCAAAAAGATCTTAGCAGCACCGGCATGCCCTGGTAACATCTTGACAACTTGGCGCCAGTCTGCACCAAACACTCTTAATACAGGCTACCCTAATGTAACCACAGAGCAACTGTATACCAGAAAGTATGAAATTTTCAAATTTGATTTCCAACAAGATAACATCTGTAAGATATGAAGAGAATTGTGACATTCTGTTGCTTTTATTTAGAACCTGGACATGGGTGCTGCACCTTGCACCCGCCACCTTTCAGAAATGGTTGGTGTCAATAGGCAAGCAGCTATTGTAGCCGATCGGTACTTACCGCACTCGTAAGCACATATCCAACGTCTGCCGTTCACGTGCGTCACATCCAGGAATTTTATTCATCACCTAGCAGCCGCTTAAATTAAATGTACGTCAGACTGACAATCTTGTCGTATCGCAGGAAAGGCTCTCTCTTGCTGTATAGCAGCGTCCAGGGCTCCATGAACTCCTTGTCGACGCTGTTCAGTATAACTCCTGCCGCATGTGAAGCCGCGTAGAATGCGCCGACAAGTCCCACCTCACGGATTTTGGGCCAGGACTCCACCACGGCGTGCATCAGTGACAGCGCCGCTTCGTCGCCGTCCGCCAGGAGCCAGCGCAGGGCGGGTCGCCCGCGATGGTCCTTCTGCACGCCCACGTACCCGACTACCCGGCCGTCTGGGGCCGCGGTTGCCACCTTCACTGCCTGGTCTTCTTCAGCGAGGGCCACTCGCAGGAAGTAGCCGCGGTCGAAGCCGAACACGCTCCGGTCGTATTCTACCAAGGCCTCAACGTCGCGCTTGATGTCGAAGTCCCTGACGTCCACCACGGCGCCGCCACCACCGCCGGCGCTGCTGGGGGCTGCTGGGAAGCGGCCTTGGCGCAGCGTGAGGTGGCAGTAGATGACGTCACCCCAGCCGGACGCGTGGAAGTGGTAGCGGTCCATGAAGGGAGAAGCGCGCTCCTGCGGCATGACGGTGCAGACGTTCTTGCCCTGGCAGGCGGCCAGCATGCGGTTCCAGAGCATGCGACTGAGTCCCGTGTTGCCGCGTTCTCGGGACACGTGGAAGAAGCCGCAGAAGGACACTTCGTCGCCGAACGTGATGATGCAGGCCGACGCGCACACCTCGCCTCCTGCGAAGGTACCCGAAGTGAACGATAAGCCTTTCGTGTGCGCATCATGGAGCTAATGCACCCATTAAAGTTGTCTAAAGTGACAGGAAAGGGTCGTCAACGAAGAATGCAGATCAAAGAAGCTCGCTCTGATCTCCGTCATTTGCAACCATTACCTGTATCATTGTTTTTACTGTAAGTATGCAAGATGTATGACTGATAGGTGAATTTCATCATTGCAGTTTTGCTGTCTATGAAGGAATCTGTTAACGTTCACATTCTCGGACCTCCGCGTGTGAAAGTCCGGAGTTTTCTATCCGAGCACAAATTTTTCTAAGCACAGGTGGGCCTGAGGTGAGAAGATAAAATGCCATGTTATCCAACTTGGCTTGAAAGAATATCATACAGACGAGGAATAAGAAGTTAAAGAACAGCTTAGAGTTTCCTGCGTGAGCTGCCGCAAAAGAAAAAAGCAGGATCGATAGAATACAACGGCTTCTATGGGATCTCCCCTTCTGATACTCACAAGAGTTCATTAATGCAGGAATGCATACAGTAAAGTATTAAGGGAGTAATTAACCATTTGCATCCACCCGCGCGCAGACATACGGCTACAAAGCAAAAGCACACAGTTTTCACAGAAACTTCGTAGTCGAAAGGCTTCAAACCAGGCACCAACGCTGGGAGCCCATGACCAGGGCGAATTTTTATGCGAAGCATACTAAAATAGCCCAACCCAGCTCCTCGAGCGCGGCGGTGTCGTTACCATTGACCTTTCGTGACCTCCATGTCATACCACGTGGTGCGTGACGTCACAGCAGATGAGAAACGGGGGCCCAGCTCGCGCCGTCGCGCGAGGCGTCGCGACCAAGGAGGACCACGTGATGCGTGACGTAACGACATAGGAGAAACGGGGCCCCAGCTCGCGCCGTCGCGCGAGGCGTCGCGACCAATGTGTTTCCTGCTTCTGCCGCTAGGTGCGCTGTAGTGAACACGTGATGCTGGAGCGGCGGTATACAAGGGGGTGCGCCTGCCTCTGCTAGGCGTACACGGGATAGAGATGCCTCCTGGAGACAGGGCTGCTCGTTGGAATGAGAAGCAAAAGTTGCGGCGTGCTACAGGGACTGATGAAGAGCGTGAAGAACGTCTAGCCAAGCGGCGTGCTCGATATGCAACTCGGCGACAATATGCTTCGCATCTGACTAGGCTTAACCTAAGCTAAGCCTCAGCCATATTTTTTTTTTTTCAGCTACGAAGTTTCTGCGAAAGCTGTATGCATTTCCTTTCTAGCCGCATGGCTGAGCTTCGTTGGATGCTAAAGAGTAATCACTCCCTTATTTCGAATCAACTCCACCTTTCGGCTTTCTCTTACACATTGGGAAAACGTACACTGATGGCATAAAAACAGTGAAGATGTGTGGCACCCAAGCGCTCGAGCTCGGTCGTACTTAACGTTGTGTGGATGAGGCGCAGTAACTGCAGCGCGAAGCATTTACCGTCTCCTGGCTTGGTCAGTCTTAGTGTTACATGTGGTTGAAGGGTTAGGGCGCTCGACTACTGAGCCGGAGTACCCGGTTTAAAACCCGACCGCGGCGGCAGCGTTTCTATGGAGGCGAAACGCAAGAGGCGCCCGTGTGCTGTGCGATGTCAGTGCACGCTAAAGGTCCCCAGGTGGTCGAAATTATTCCGGAGACCTCCACTACGGCACCTCTTTCTCTCTTCCTTCTTTCACTCCTACCTTCCTCTCTTCCCTTACGGCGCGGTTCAGGTGTCCGCCGATATGTGCGAGACAGATACTGCGCTATTTCCTTTCCTCAAAAACCAATTTATTTATTTTACCCTTGTCGTGCATCCAGCAGTTTCTCTTAGACTTGCAGCTCCTAGTGTTCCTGTAACTGCTGAACGCTCAGAACATATTTGGGACATACAAAAGAAACAGCCGTTTTTTTTTATTCAATATATCGAAACAAAATCGCCTATAATTACGAGCCCGAATTGGCTTCTGGTGTTTGGAGGTGACTGATCAGCACAAATGGGCTGAAACGCGGCGCGCAGCTAAGCTGTTCTGGCTGGACTTACTCACGCGTGCCCTGCGCCAAGCATGTTGCGCTCCATGAGAGTCAAATAAAACACGGGCATGACTGTTGCATGAGCAGGAAAATGAGCAAAATTTAGCTGAAGCGCAATAAATGCTTGCGCAGACACCATTTCAAAAGAGCTGCATCTCCTCGCAAGTACCTCGTAACCAGCCACGCCTGTATTTTCTCTAGTCCGGGTTTTCATTTATCCTTTTGTTTTATGCGTTCGCATATGAACTGTCTCGTTCCCGTTTAATTTGGCCACAACAGCACTGCACTTCTTTCCCTCGCCCCTTTTCACTCTTCTTCCCCTCCCCTCCAAGGTTCGGCTTGGATGTTCACCCGAAGTGAGAGGATCTTTTTCAACTTACTCACCCTGTTCTTCTTATTAAAGGTTGCCTGTAACAGGAGACGCTGAAGTAGTTTGAAGCTTTGATCAGCTTGATATGATAAATTGGTTTTTCAATTGGTTTTTTGAGGAAAGGAAATGGCGCAGTATCTGTCACACTAGGCGACCCGGGCGGCATGCACTATCAGCATGAAACGAAACGTGAAGAGAACTAAAAACACGAACTGCAAAGACCCGAAGATACTTCTCTAAGGAGGTAGAATACTAGAGCGATTGATTTTCTCATCAGAGGCGTACCGACCGCTTCCTTAGAAGTGTGCATAAGATACATATGTATTTCCTAAAATTTTTGTTGTTCGTGCTCGCGATAGTTTTTTGTTCGGGTTTTATTTCATACTGCATGATGGTGCAGCCACACCCTCTCAGTACGAAGAGCACACGCATGTTCCCACTCGTGGATATATTTTGTCACGAATTCTTATACAACGTAAACCGGAGATGTTGTAGGTTAACACGTCGGTCACTGCACGGTTTGGTTGCTTCGCGTTATTCACGTACCAATACCCCATTCGTGTCTAAGACAAACAGAGCACTTCGCTGAAACATGTGGTCGTACGTCACCATGCGGCGACGCTTATGTGGCTCATGTGGAAACATGTGGCGACGCTCACCAAGCGGTCAGGCATTTATGCCCTACGGCGAAAACTGGTGCCTGCTGCGGTGAATCTAATTCGGAATGTTTACTAGTACGCATACACATTATTTGTTACAGTGCAATGAAGCACCATAACAGAGCCTTTTTATTCCGCGCATTCGGGCGCCACGTTCGCACATTTATACTTGGTTTTATTTTTTTATTTACTGTAACATCAGCACACATCCCAAACACACATTACTGAGTCATACACACTACAAAGCGTTCACGACTTTTTGTGGCCTCTGTGTTGCCCACGCGGTGTTGCTGCCCATCTGTCACGTAGGGCCTGGGTTCAAACCCCAATGGCTGCTAATTTATTTTAATTATTAACTGCTATATTCTGAAATAAACCAATTAGAGAAACTCCTCGCTAATCATGGCTTCGTTTGGACCTTCCCCCAACTTCTGAGATTTTTGCCGACTGACGCAGGACGACGGACGACGACACCGGGTTTTCAGCAGAACGAGCTCCTTACGCTTTCGCGTAATAGCGCATACTCTAAACTGACTGAAATTTTCTACCGCAAATTCGCTATGTAGCACCGATATGAATGTCTCCTGAGCCGCACGAAGGTTACGTATAAAAGGCAGTGCGACGCAAACATGCACGGTAAGCTCGAGCTATTGTCTACAGGCTTCTCGAATTTGCTGTTGGCGCCTCATACCTACGGCTTCATTCTCGCCATCTCGATCTACACCATTATTTAGCTCGACCACAACTAAAGTGTTCCGATGTACGACGACGAGTATTATGATATTGGTTACAAAACTCTCCAGAAGTAATGCAGTAAGCGTCCTTCAGACGCCATTACACTCGTAGCACCTGGGTCTCACTGCTGTGGTTCTAAAGACAGAAAATGTACTGCTCCATCTCTCAAACTGCCGTTAAAGCCTGAAAATGACAGTTTCTTAATTATATCGAAGCTACTACGTGAGGGACGCCATTAAAGAGTAGTGAACTACTTCTGTGTAAACACACATGAGTTAGGTGTAGAAAGAAAAGGTTTTAAAGATAAAAACAGTACTCACTAGATGTGGGCCGCTTTTCCCGCTCTCGGATGATGAAGAAGGCGTTGGGAACGCAGCGGTACAGAGACCACACGGCAGAGGCAAGCATCGCAGTCTCATGATCTCTCCAGGCTTGCCACAAGACGTCGCTCACGTCATCTTCATCTACCACACTGAGCACGTACCTCTCCAAGCATTCTGGTGTCGGCGGAGTACCGCTTGTAGCCACAGGAACCGGTCTCTCCTTGTGGTACCCAGAGCACATTTCGGCGTGCGTCGGGTTACTACGGAAGAAGGACTGTCCGCAAAGCGTGCAGGCTAGAAGCGACTGGACGTCACTGGCGTGGCACGGAGGATTAACTACTCCCTTCAACGAGGCCTCTTGCGAGAGTTCTAGGTTAAGGAGTTGCGTCGCACTGGGGTCGCTATCCGTATTTTGAGTCCAACCACTCGGTCCAGGTGATGGCATGGCATCCCAAGATTTGTCGTACGGCTCTCGATCGGGAGCACTTCCTGTGCGTTTACCCGTTCCTCCCTTGTCGGAGGAACGACGGGAAGAGTCATTGTCGTCATCCTGCCGCGATATGCTTGTCGACAAGAACCGAGTTTGTTTACAGTCGGCAGCCAATTCTGGCAATTCACCTCCGTAAGGAACAGCAACTGCTCGCTGAAAGTTGGCCTTGAACTCGAAATAAGGCTGTCTTGGAGGAAAGCCAGGACGGGACGATCCACTCGGCTCGCCGATGTCGTCCTCGTCATCATCGATTCTCACAAGGCAGCACGAGGAGCTCTTCTTCACGGAAGTAAGCCGCCCTCTCGGTAAGTCAGCGTCGCTGCTGAAGTAGACAACTTCCTCGTCCGTGATGTCAGTCTTTTCTAATCGCGACGTAAGGTTTCCCGTAGAAGTTGAAGCAGCCTTCAGTGTCGTGAATTTAACTCGCGCACCGGAATCTTCTATGTTGGCTGAGTCGCGGGACATTTTCCGTGGTGCACTGAATTTGAATGAGCGAAACTGGACTGCAGTGACACTGTCTTGCTGGCCTTCAGTTCTGCCTTTTCTCTTTGGAAGCCTGAGAAGCGACTCGGCATCATTTACTTCGGAGACAAGTCGCTGGTAACTGACACTTTCTGTAACGGTAAACATTTTCTCGCCTTCAAACTGACCAGAGGGCGGTGGTCTTGATGGTTGGTCATCAGGGACAGCTTGCTCGCCTCTGGAAACGTCCGTCACCACTGGTTTCTCTAAAGCTTGTTCGCGTTGTACTTGACCACCAGAGCCTGGTTCTTGAGCGCGCTCGTCTTTTGCCGGCCCGCATCGTTCCAGACTGTGAACATAATAAACGTTGGCTTCCATCCTGCGTTCTCCCAGAAGCGAGTCTGAACGCCGCCCTAATCCGGACAAACTCTCTGCGAAACCAAACGACTCGGCTGAATTTTTTTGGGTTATATCAGAGGCTGTTAAGTTGGGTAACTGCTTTTCTTTATCTATTGGCAATGAAGGAGCTACCTGGTCGTTGGGTATTCCTGCCAACTGCTCTCCGCGCAGAGCAGGGAACCAGGGCCTTTCTTCATGCGCCCATGCCCCCGATGGGCTCATAGGAAGGCTCGTATCAGCCACTTCTGCGGTGGCTCCTTTAACTGCGATTTCAGATATGTTCTCTGTGTGTAAAGAACTGTCTAGCGCTCCCTTCGAGTCGCTAACTGCCTCAGTCGTTTTGCCTCCCTCGTCTACACTTGGTTCCTTTATTCCTTCGGCAGCCATACCTGAAGAAGCCAAAGGCGGGTGTTCAACGTCAACCATAACTTCACTGTGGGCCGGGGGCCCTACTTGCGACGCCTGAGTTGCACTGCCTGCGCTCACACTTTGAAGCCTTTGATCCACCGCCATCTCACCCATGAAATCCTGTAACGGCGTGAGCGAGCAGACATCAATAGTGGTTTCCTCAGATTCGCGCACTATCCGGGGAACATTTACTGCTGCTTGCTCTGCCTTCGGTAAAAAGGCTTGCTTCTGCTCCACACTGGTTGATGATCCTTGCAGTCCAGTATCCACCAGATGACTTTCATCAGTCTCACCAGAATGTACGAGCGAACTATCTTCCAAGGGGCGGCCTTCTACAGAGTGCTCAGGTATGCAGGTCACCGCCACCGCATGAGGCAGCGATACGTCTTTGTCAACCGAGGCGGTCTCCTCCTCCTCAGCAAATGGCATCGCATCAGTTTCGGGTTGTTCTTTCAGTTGGCGAAGTGCTTCCTCAAGGCCATCGTAGTCTTCTTGCTTCTTACATTCAAGAGTGGCTGCTCCTTTGCCAGCGGCAACTTCAGCCTCGGACTCAAGATGTGGCTTTGATTCTGAAGGCGCTTGCGCAGTTTGATCCTTCTCCAAATCTTCTGGCTTGTACTCTACCAACTCCATTATAGGAGTGACGACATCTATATTTTCCGGTCGCATCTTCGCTCCGGTGTCACTCACCAAAATTTGAGCCACAGGCTTTTCTTGAACACGTGGCCCCTCTGTCGAACCCTCTAAATTCGCTTGTTTACCGAGTTCAAAGGAGTCTGTTTCTTCGACCATGGGAAGTGCGGGCTCTTCCGTTACTAAAGGTGGGGTTTTCCAACCGGACAACGCTTCTGAGGAATAAACGTTTTCAGAGCGCGCTGGCATACAAGTTACCGTCTCTAAAACAGGTTGTGTTACGTTGTCTCTCGAAGCTGTTTTCTCCGCTTCTGTTCCGGGTTTATCGTCCAGTTGACGGAGCGCTTCCTCAAGGCCTTCGTAGTCTTCGTGCTTATTGCACTCGACGCCAGCTGCTCCTTTGGCAGAAGCAACTTCAGTCCCGGACTCAAGAGGAGGAGACATCTTTGATTCTGAAGGCGCCTGAGCAGTTTGATCCCTCTCTAAGCCTTCTGGCTTATACTCTACCGACTCAGTTACAGTAGCGACGGCAGCTTCAATTTCTGGTCCCATCTTCGCTTCGATGTCACTCTCCAAAATTTGAGCGCCAGGCTTTTCTTGAACTAGTGGCACTTCGGTCGAACCCTCTAAATTCGCTTCTTTACCATGTTCTAGGGAGTCTGTTTCTTCAGGAGCTGCAAGCTCTACTAGTGCTGTAGACGCCCCTTCCGGTGCAGTGACTTCAGGTTTGGGTGGGATTTCATCCGAAGTTGCTGGCTCGGCCTTTTGTGGAAGCGCTTCTGCTGCAGTTGTACCTTCCGCAACAATTTCTATTGCCTCAGGAGCTTTAACCCCAGCAGTTAGTGCTGTTCCTCCTTCCTTTTCAGCGCCAGTTACCAATGAGGGAATTTCTTCAGACGGTTTGAGTTCGGCTGGTGCTTGAGTTCTTTCTTTGAGTCCTTCCGGTAGCATGGGACTTTCTTCAGCAGCTGCAACCTCTACTAAGGCTGTAGACGGAACTCCCGGTGCAGTGACTTCAGGCTTAGGTGGCATTTCATCGGAAGTTGCTAGCTCAGCCTTGTCTGTGAGCGCTTCTGCTTCTGCTCTGCCTACCGCTACAATTTCTATTGCTTCAGGAGCTTTCACCTCAGCAGTTGGCGCTGTTTCGCCTTCCTTTTCTGTTCCGGGTTTATCTTCCAGTTGACGGAGTGCTTCCTCAAGGCCTTCGTAGTCTTCGTGCTTACTGCACTCGACACCAGCTGCTCCTTTGGCAGAAGCAACTTCAGTCCCGGACTCAAGGGGAGGAGGCGGTTTTGATTCTGAAGGCGCCTGAGCAGTTTGATCCCTCTCCAAGCCTTCTGGCTTATACTCTACCAACTCAGTTACAGGCGCGACTGCAGCTTCACTTTCTGGTCCCATCTTCACTTCGATGTCACTCTCCAAAATTTGAGCCCCAGGTTTTTCTTGAACTGGTGGCACTTCGGTCGAACCTTCTAAATTCGCTTGTTTACCATGTTCTAGGGAGTCTGTTTCTTCGATTATGGTAAGTGCGGGCTCTTCCGTGACTAAAGGTGGGGTTTTCCAACCGGACAACGCTTCTGAGGAATAAACGTTTTCCGAGCGCTCTGGTATGCAAGTTACCGTCTCTGAAACAGGTTGTGCTACATTGTCTGTCGAAGCTGTTTTCTCCGCTGTAAACACTGGCTCCGCTTCTGTTCCGGGTTTATCTTCCAGCTGACGGAGTGCTTCCTCAAGGCCTTCGTAGTCCTCGTGCTTATTGCACTCGACGCCAGCTGCTCCTTTGGCAGCAGCAACTTCGGACCCGGACTCATGTGGAGGAGACATCTTTGATTCTGAAGGCGCCTGAGCAGTTTGATCCCTCTCTAAGCCTTCTGGCTTATACTCTACCAACTCAGTTACAGGAGCGACGGCAGCTTCACTTTCTGGTCCCCTCTTCGCTTCGATGTCACTCTCCAAAATTTGAGCCCCAGGCTTTTCTTGAACTGGTGGCACTTCGGTCGAACCTTCTAAATTCTCTTGTTTACCATGTTCTAGGGAGTCTGTTTCTTCGATTATGGGAAGTGCGGGTTCTTCCGTGACTAAAGGTGGGGTTTTCCAACCGGACAACGCTTCTGAGGAATAAACGTTTTCCGAGCGCTCTGGCATGGAAGTTACCGTCTCTGAAACAGGTTGTGTTACGTTGTCTGTCGAAGCTGTTTTCTCCGCTGTAAACACTGGCTCCGCTTCTGTTCCAGGTTTATCTTCCAGCTGACGGAGTGCTTCCTCAAGGCCTTCGTAGTCTTCGTGCTTATTGCACTCGACGCCAGCTGCTCCTTTGGCAGCAGCAACTTCGGACCCGGACTCAAGAGGAGGAGGCGGTTTTGATTCTGAAGGCGCCTGAGCAGTTTGATCTCTCTCCAAGCCTTCTGGCTTATACTCTACCAACTCAGTTACAGGCGCGACTGCAGCTTCACTTTCTGGTCCGACCTTCGCTTCGATGTCACTCTCCAAAATTTGAGCGCCAGGCTTTTCTTGAACTAGTGGCACTTCGGTCGAACCCTCTAAATTCGCTTCTTTACCATGTTCTAGGGAGTCTGTTTCTTCAGGAGCTGCAAGCTCTACTAGTGCTGTAGACGCCCCTTCCGGTGCAGTGACTTCAGGCTTGGGTGGGATTTCATCCGAAGTTGCTGGCTCGGCCTTTTGTGGAAGCGCTTCTGCTGCAGTTGTACCTTCCGCAACAATTTCTATTGCCTCAGGAGCTTTAATCCCAGCACTTGGTGCTGTTTCTCCTTCCTTTTCAGCGCCAGTTACCAATGAGGGAATTTCTTCAGACGGTTTGAGTTCGGCTGGTGCTTGAGTTGTTTCTTTGAGTCCTTCCGGTAGCATGGGACTTTCTTCAGCAGCTGTAACCTCTACTAGGGCTGTAGACGGAACTCCCGGTGCAGTGACTTCAGGCTTAGGTGGCATTTCATCGGAAGTTGCTAGCTCAGCCTTGTCTGGAAGCGCTTCTGCTTCTGTTCTGCCTTTCGCTACAATTTCTATTGCTTCAGGAGCTTTAACCTCAGCAGTTGGCGCTGTTTCGCCTTCCTTTTCTGTTCCGGGTTTATCTTGCAGCTGACGAAGTGCTTCCTCAAGGCCTTCGTAGTCTTCGTGCTTATTGCACTCGACACCAGCTGCTCCTTTGGCAGCAGCAACTTCGGACCCGGACTCAAGAGGAGGAGGCGGTTTTGATTCTGAAGGCGCCTGAGCAGTTTGATCCCTCTCCAAGCCTTCTGGCTTATACTCTACCAACTCAATTACAGGCGCGACTGCAGCTTCACTTTCTGGTCCCATCTTCGCTTCGATGTCACTCTCCAAAATTTGAGCTCCAGGCTTTTCTTGAACTGGTGGCACTTCGGTCGAACCTTCTAAATTCGCTTGTTTACCATGTTCTAGGGAGTCTGTTTCTTCGATTATGGTAAGTGCGGGTTCTTCCGTGACTAAAGGTGGGGTTTTCCAACCGGACAACGCTTCTGAGGAATAAACGTTTTCCGAGCGCTCTGGTAAGCAAGTTACCGTCTCTGAAACAGGTTGGGCTACATTGTCTGTCGAAGCTGTTTTCTCCGCTGTAAACACTGGCTCCGCTTCTGTTCCGGGTTTATCTTCCAGCTGACGGAGTGCTTCCTCAAGGCCTTCGTAGTCCTCGTGCTTATTGCACTCGACGCCAGCTGCTCCTTTGGCAGCAGCAACTTCGGACCCGGACTCATGTGGAGGAGACATCTTTGATTCTGAAGGCGAATGAGCAGTTTGATCCCTCTCTAAGCCTTCTGGCTTATACTCTACCAACTCAGTTACAGGAGCGACGGCAGCTTCACTTTCTGGTCCCCTCTTCGCTTCGATGTCACTCTCCAAAATTTGAGCCCCAGGCTTTTCTTGAACTGGTGGCACTTCGGTCGAACCTTCTAAATTCGCTTGTTTACCATGTTCTAGGGAGTCTGTTTCTTCGATTATGGTAAGTGCGGGCTCTTCCGTGACTAAAGGTGGGGTTTTCCAACCGGACAACGCTTCTGAGGAATAAACGTTTTCCGAGCGCTCTGGTAAGCAAGTTACCGTCTCTGAAACAGGTTGTGCTACATTGTCTGTCGAAGCTGTTTTCTCCGCTGTAAACACTGGCTCCGCTTCTGTTCCGGGTTTATCTTCCAGCTGACGGAGTGCTTCCTCAAGGCCTTCGTAGTCCTCGTGCTTATTGCACTCGACGCCAGCTGCTCCTTTGGCAGCAGCAACTTCGGACCCGGACTCATGTGGAGGAGACATCTTTGATTCTGAAGGCGCCTGAGCAGTTTGATCCCTCTCTAAGCCTTCTGGCTTATACTCTACCAACTCAGTTACAGGAGCGACGGCAGCTTCACTTTCTGGTCCCCTCTTCGCTTCGATGTCACTCTCCAAAATTTGAGCCCCAGGCTTTTCTTGAACTGGTGGCACTTCGGTCGAACCTTCTAAATTCTCTTGTTTACCATGTTCTAGGAAGTCTGTTTCTTCGATTATGGGAAGTGCGGGTTCTTCCGTGACTAAAGGTGGGGTTTTCCAACCGGACAACGCTTCTGAGGAATAAACGTTTTCCGAGCGCTCTGGCATGGAAATTACCGTCTCTGAAACAGGTTGTGTTACGTTGTCTGTCGAAGCTGTTTTCTCCGCTGTAAACACTGGCTCCGCTTCTGTTCCGGGTTTATCTTCCAGCTGACGGAGTGCTTCCTCAAGGCCTTCGTAGTCTTCGTGCTTATTGCACTCGACGCCAGCTGCTCCTTTGGCAGCAGCAACTTCGGACCCGGACAAAAGAGGAGGAGGCGGTTTTGATTCTGAAGGCGCCTGAGCAGTTTGATCTCTCTCCAAGCCTTCTGGCTTATACTCTACCAACTCAGTTACAGGCGCGACTGCAGCTTCACTTTCTGGTCCGACCTTCGCTTCGATGTCACTCTCCAAAATTTGAGCCCCAGGCTTTTCTTGAACTAGTGGCACTTCGGTCGAACCCTCTAAATTCGCTTCTTTACCATGTTCTAGGGAGTCTGTTTCTTCAGGAGCTGCAAGCTCTTCTAGTGCTGTAGACGCCCCTTCCGGTGCAGTGACTTCAGGCTTGGGTGGGATTTCATCCGAAGTTGCTGGCTCGGCCTTTTGTGGAAGCGCTTCTGCTGCAGTTGTACCTTCCGCAACAATTTCTATTGCCTCAGGAGGTTTAATCCCAGCACTTGGTGCTGTTTCTCCTTCCTTTTCAGCGCCAGTTACCAATGAGGGAATTTCTTCAGACGGTTTGAGTTCGGCTGGTGCTTGAGTTGTTTCTTTGAGTCCTTCCGGTAGCATGGGACTTTCTTCAGCAGCTTCAACCTCTACTAGGGCTGTAGACGGAACTCCCGGTGCAGTGACTTCAGGCTTAGGTGGCATTTCATCGGAAGTTGCTAGCTCAGCCTTGTCTGGAAGCGCTTCTGCTTCTGTTCTGCCTTCCGCTACAATTTCTATTGCTTCAGGAGCTTTAACCTCAGCAGTTGGCGCTGTTTCGCCTTCCTTTTCTGTTCCGGGTTTATCTTGCAGCTGACGAAGTGCTTCCTCAAGGCCTTCGTAGTCTTCGTGCTTATTGCACTCGACGCCAGCTGCTCCTTTGGCAGCAGCAACTTCGGACCCGGACTCAAGAGGAGGAGGCGGTTTTGATTCTGAAGGCGCCTGAGCAGTTTGATCCCTCTCCAAGCCTTCTGGCTTATACTCTACCAGCTCAATTACAGGCGCGACTGCAGCTTCACTTTCTGGTCCCACTTTCACTTCGATGTCACTCTCCAAAATTTGAGCCCCAGGCTTTTCTTGAACTAATGGCACTTCGGTCGAACCCTCTAAATTCGCTTGTTGACCATGTTCTAGGGAGTCTGTTTCTTCGATTATGGGAAGTGCGGGTTCTTCCGTGACTAAAGGTGGGGTTTTCCAACCGGACAACGCTTCTGAGGAATAAACGTTTTCCGAGCGCTCTGGTAAGCAAGTTACCGTCTCTGAAACAGGTTGTGTTACGTTGTCTGTCGAAGCTGTTTTCTCCGCTTTAAACACTAGCTCCGCTTCTGTTCCGGGTTTATCTTCCAGCTGACGGAGTGCTTCCTCAAGACCTTCGTAGTCTTCGTGCTTATTGCACTCGACGCCATGTGCTGCTTTGGCAGCAGCAACTTCGGACCCGGACTCAAGAGGAGGAGGCGGTTTTGATTCTGAAGGCGCCTGAGCAGTTTGATCCCTCTCTAAGCCTTCTGGCTTATACTCTGCCAACTCAATTTCTGGTCCCATCTTCGCTTCGATGTCACTTTCCAAAATTTGAGCCCCGGGCTTTTCTTGAACTGGTGGAACTTCTGTCGAGCCCTCTAAATTCGATTGTTTACAAAGTTGAACGGTGTCTGTTTCTTTGAATATGAGATTTGCGGGTTCTTCTGTGACTAAAGGTGGGGATTTCCAACCCGACACCGCTTCTGAGGAATGATCTTTTTCTGAGCGCTCTGGCAGGCATGTTACCGTCTCTGAAACAGGTTGTGTTACGTTGTCAGTCGAAGCTATTTTCTCCTCTGTAAACGCTGGTGGCGCTTCTGTTCCGGGTTTATCTTCTTGCTGACGGAGTGCTTCCTGAATGCCTTCGTAGTCTTCCTGCTGTTTCTGGACTGTTATTGGTCGATCAGGTGTGTAAGGAACTTCAACACTGAGTTGCTCGTTTTGCGTCTTAGTGCTGGGAACATTCCCTGACAATGCGTCTTCATCTTCAAAGAAGTCCGCAAGGCCAGCAACTGGGTCTGGTATTCCTTCTGGAAGAAAGTCATCACTTTCCGCCGGCATATTCTCCTGGCGAACTTCAAATTCTTCGATCTCTATGTTCTCCGACCTGTGTTCTGGATTTTCAGAAACTGCAGCCTCAATTTCAACCTTTGATTCACTTAATCGTGCTTCTGTCAGTTGTCCTTCGTTTTTCAATGTCTCGTTTTCGGCAGAAGCGGCGATGTCTTGAGCAGCAAGCAAGGCATCTACTTGTGTGCTAGCCACGAACTGCTCAGTTTCGACTCTTGCTTGCGTCGAATCCTTTCCAACATGAATTTCTTCGTGATCTGCTTTGACATCAACTCCAGTCTTGAGCTCTTGATCTTTCAAAGCAGGCGGCTCCGTTTCCACTTTAGGACCGCTTGGAACTTGTTTTTTTATCAGTTGTCCTTCACTTTCACCCATCTCCGTGTTTGCCGGAACAGGCTCCTTTGTATCCAGGCTGAGTTCTGGTTGCGCGGTGGTGATGGGTATTTCTCTTTCGTCTTTTGTTCCCGACGAATCTTCTTCTAAATGGTGCTCTTGAGGTTCTGTTGCAGGCGCAACCTCAGCTTTGTGATCTTGGACTTGAGGAAGTTGCGCCTCAGTTTCGACCTGTGCACTGCTTTGCACTTGTTGTTGTACCCCTTCTCCCTCGTGTTGCACTGCCTCCTTGTCGGCAGACGCGGCACTGTTTGCTGCCTGCAAATCTGGTTGTGTAGCTGCCGCCGACAGTTCAGATTCAACTTTTGGTTGTTGCAAACCTTTTTCAGCATGAGGCTCTTCATGATCTGCTTTGACATCAGCTCCTGTCTTGAGGTCTTGATATTCCAAAGCAGTCGGCTCCGTTTCCACCTTAGGACCGCTTGGTACTTGCCTTTCCATCAGTTGTCCTTCATATTCCGCCGAAAGTTTTTCCGTGTTTGCCGTGATTGCTGGCACAGCCTCTTTCGTCTCTGGGCTCAGTACTGGTGGCGCGGTGGTGATGGGTATTTCTCTTTCGTCTTTTCTTCCCGACGAATCTTCTTCTAAATGGTGCTGTTGAGGTTCTGTTGCAGGCGCAACCTCAGCTTTGTGATCTTGGACTTGAGGAAGTTGCGCCTCAATTTCCACCTTTGCGCCGCTTTGCACTTGTTGCTGTACCCCTTCTCCCTCGTGTTGCACTGGTTCCTTGTCGGCAGACGCGGCACTGCTTTCTGCAAGCAAATCTGGTTGCGTAGCAGCCGCTGACAGTTGAGATTCAACTTTTGGCTGCTGCAAATCTTTTTCAACGTGAGGTTCTTCATGATCTGCATTGACATTAGCTCCTGTCTTGAGCTCTTGATCCTCCAAAGCAGGAGGCTCTGTTTCCACCTTAGGACCACTTGGTACTCGTCTTTCCATCAGTTGTCCTTCATATTCAACTATCTCCGTGTTTGCCGGCACAGCCTCTTTTGTCTCCGGGCTCAGTCCTGGTGGCGCGGAGGTAATGGGTATTTCGCTTTCGTCTTTTGTTCCCGACGGATCTTCTTCTAAATGGTGCTGTTGAGGTTCTGTTGCAGGAGCAACCTCAGCTTTGTGATCTTGGACTTGAGGAAGTTGCGCCTCAGTTTCCACCTGTGCACCCCTTTGCACTTGTTGCTCTACCCCTTCTCCCTCGTGTTGCACTGGTTCCTTGTCGGCAGGCGCGGCACTGCTTACTGCGAGCAAATCTGGTTGCGTAGCAGCTGCTGACAGTTCAGATTCAACTTTTGGTTGCTGCAAGTCTTTTTCAACACGAGGTTCTTCATGATCTGCTTTGACATCAGCTACTGTCTTGAGCTCTTGATCCTCCAAGGCAGGCGGCTCCGTTTCCACCTTAGGGCCGCTTGGTACTTGCCTTTCCACCAGTTGTCCTTCATATTCAACTATCTCCGTGTTTGCCGGCACAACCTCTTTTGTCTCCGGGCTCAGTCCTGGTGGTGCGGAGGTCATGGGTATTTCTCTTTCATCTTTTGTTCCCGACGAATATTCTAAATGGTGCTGTTGAGGTTCTGTTGCAGGCGCAACCTCAGCTTTGTGATCTTGGACTTGAGGAAGTTGCGCCTCAATTTCCACCTGTGCGCCGCTTTGCACTTGTTGCTCTACCCCTTCTCCTTCGTGTTGCACTGGTTCCTTGTCGGCAAACGTGGCACTGTTTGCTGCGAGCAAATCCGGTTGCGTAGCAGCTGCTGACAGTTCAGATTCAAGTTTTGGTTGCTGCAAGTCTTTTTCAATACGAGGTTCTTCATGATCTGCTTTGACATCAGCTCCTGTCTTGAGCTCTTGATCCTCCAAAGCAGGCGGCTCTGTTTCCACCTTAGGACCGCTTGGTACTTGCCTTTCCACCAGTTGTCCTTCATATTCAACTATCTCCGTGTTTGCCGGCACAGCCTCTTTTGTCTCCGGGCTCAGTCCTGCTTGCGCGGTGGTCATGGGCATTTCGCTTTCGTCTTTTGTTCTCGACGAATCTTCTAAATGGTGCTGTTGAGGTTCTGTTGCAGGCGCAACCTCATCTTTCTGATCTTCCACTTGAGGAAGTTGCGCCTCAATTTCCACCTGTGCGCCGCTTTGCATTTGTTTCTCTGCCCCTTCTCCCTCGTGTTGCACTGCTTCTTTGTCGGAAGACGCGGCCCTGTTTGCTGACAGAAAATCTCGTTGCATAGCAGCTGCCGACAGTTCAGATTCAACTTTTGCTTGCTGAAAATCCTTTTCAGCATGATGTTCTTCATGATCTGCTTTAGCATCAGCTCCGGTCTTGAGCTCTTGGTCCTCGAAAACAGGCGGCTCCATTTCCACCTTAGGACTGCTTGGTACTTGTATATCTGTCAGTTGTGCTTCATATTCAACTATCTCCGTGTTTGCCGGCATAGCCTCTTTTTTCGCCGGGCCCAGTCCTGGTTGTGTGGTGGTCATGGGTGTTTCTTTTTCGTCTTTTGTTCTCGTCGAATCTTCTAAATGATGTTGTTGAGACTCTGTTGCAGGCGCAACCTCTGTTTTGTGTCCCTGGTCTTGAGGAAGAGACGCATACTGCTCTGCTTCGGCTTTTGGTTGCAAGGAACCTTTTTCGACACGAGGTTCGTTATGTTCTGATTTGGGAACTTGTGCCTTGTGCTTTTGATATGGGAGGAAAGGCGGCGCAGTTACCAGGCTTGTTTCGAGTGAGAAGTCCCTTTCTGCTAGCCGTACCTCAGTACCAAGGGGCAGACCGGCAAATAAATTTCTTTCTTCCTTTGCTTGCGTCCGCTCTGCCGTCATTGCAGCCTTTTCGGAATCGGAAGAAGTGCTCGTAATCACGCCCAGTGTGCTCTCTGTTATATCGGGAACAGATAGGGCAGTCCCCATATCTTCAGGATTGTTCGCTTGGCCGTGAAGCTCGATGCGCAAGTCTTCAGCGTCTTCAGTCTCTGGAAATGCCATCAAAGAAGTTCATTGTAAAGACCCGGGCGTTCGATTTCTGAACCATCTTGGGACTCAGTATTTTTCTGCTTGAAGGACAAGTTGCAAATTTGGCCGTCGTTTCTGGCTGTCTGAGGGAACCATGGCATTCTTATCAAAATCGAGAGACCTTAGCCTAGGTTTTGATTCAGTAGGTTCCGGCTGCGTTTGCCAGAAACGTCGGTTCCATAAGAAGGATTGGCATTCGTCACTCACTTGCTTGTATGTCTTTTGCCGGTGCGCCAGCGCCGTCATCAACTGCTTCCTCGACTGTCTTCCGCTCAGGTAGGCGATCTTCGATGCCTCTCGGCGGCTGCGGTTGATCCGTAAATGGGCTCTCGAAAGAAGCAGCTGGTAACTTAGAGTCGTGTTCGGACGGTTTACGCTGCGGATGTGTCGCAGCTGTGGCTGTTTCTGTCTCTGTAGAAGGCACAAATCCAAGCTCAACTTCCATGGGCTCATGAGGTGGAAGAAGCAACTTTGTTTCGGAGAAACTTTTTTCTGCTTCGGCTTTTGCAGGAATAGATGCTGGGCCTGCAGTCATCTGGTCCGAGTCATACTGCGGGCCGCCATAGACGAGTCCTGCGTCAACGTACACTGTTCTCCCTTGCTCTCCTACCGATGTTCGATCGATTTGGTTACTGGCTGCATCCAGTGAGGTTTCCATAGTGCTCGTAACTGGCGCACTTTGGACGGGATGCTTTACTGATTCGTGCCCCTTAACCTGAAATATAAAATGTGTGGTGCCTGGCGTTGTATAGGAGCTATATGCAGTTTCTGTTTCCCGCTTGCTTTTTTCTGCCGCCAGCTCTGTCTCGGAAGTCGTGGTTAAAGGCGATTCTGCCTTCTGACCACTGTCTGTCAGCACTCGTTTGCTGCTGCTGATATCTAGTTTTGTGGCTGATACATCATGCTGCCTTTCGCTGTCGAATGCTGGCAATGTTGGTAGCAGCTTTTCTGCCAGAACTCCAGATATATCAATACCTGATACAGAAGCTGGGCCACTGAGACTTGTCATAGGTGTCTCCGATTGTTCGGTACTTTTTGACTCAGTGACATGCTCCATCGACTTCACTTCCTCCACAGCGGCTATCATTGCTGCTGAAGTCTCCCCCTCCATTTCCTTCGGAGCTGAGGAGGATGGTGCTTGCTCACATAAAGGAGCAGACCACTCAGCTTCAGTTTCTAACAAACCCCCAGTGACATTAGGAAAAAGCCAGAATTTCTCAGGAGTGTCTTCTGACATTAGTTCTGACTTGACCGCCACAACAGCAGCAATTTCTTCTTGCACTTCGACCTCTTGGGCCGGGTGAGTGCCTTGCAATACGGAAACAGTGTCAGTAATTCCGCTCTCGGCCTCTAGCAGCCCGCCAGTTGCCCTCGGGCACAGAAATATTTCGTTCATACCAGTAAGTGGCATAAGAACCTCCTCAGCTGGTGCTTTGCCTTCGCCCTGTGGGGCACCTTCTAGCGCATCGGCAACTCCCGGAACATACGCAGCTTCTTCAACAGCTTTAGCCTCAGCCGCTACTGAAGTCTCACCTCCAGGGGCAGCGCCCGCTGCCTCCACTGGGACTTCAGAAGGTTGCATTTCGGGTAGTGCTTGAAGTTTTTCTGCTTCTACAGCACCTTCTGCTACGATTGTACCCTCCTCAACAGCATTAGCCTCAGGTAATGATACAATTGCGCCTTCTGGGGCAGCGACTGCTGTCTGTGCTGGGATTTCTTCGGTAGGTTTCGCTTCGGTTACTGCCTGGACTGCTTCTGCAACGCCTTCAGCCAGCTTCGGGCCTTCTTCAAGAGGTTTAGCTTCAGGCAATGCTGGAACTTCACCTTCTGGGGCAGTGCCTACAGGCTGTGCGGGGATTTCTTCGCACGATTTTTCTTTGGCTTGGTCTTGCGGTGACCCAGCTTCTTCAGCAATCTCTGCAGTAGCTCCCTTCTCTTCAGGAGCTTTAACTTCAGGCAATGCTGCAGTTTCACCTTGTGGTACAGCCCCTGAAAGCTGTGTTTCTTCTTCAGAAGCTTTCACTTCAGCTTGTTTCTGTGCTTCCGCGACACCTTCCACACCACCAGCAAACTGCGCTTCCTCCTCTAACAAACCTCCGGTAACTCTGGGATTCAGACAGAATATCTCATGCGCGCCACCTAGCAGTTCTTCGGTTTTGAACTCTTGTGCGGTTACAATTTCTTCTTCAACACTAATCTTTTGGCCCGAAAAAGCGCCACTAAGCGCAGAGACGGTGTCAGCAATTCCGGTTTCAGACTCCAGCAACCCGCCAGTTACCACTGGACGAAGAAAAATTCCATCACTAACAATGACTTCGCCAAGTGGGGTACTGTCTAGCACACCGGTACCTTGCTCAAAAGCAGTTCCTTCTTCAGGAACTTTAAACAGAGCCACCTCTGCCACTTCACCTTCAGGTACAGTGCCTGTTTTCTCTGCTTGGATTTCTTCCGGTGGTCTTGGTTCTGTTTGTGATTGAGGTCCTTCTGCTACTGCGGTGCTTTCTGGTACAGATATACTTTTCTCAAGAACTTTAGCCTCCGGTAGTGCCGCAGATTCACCTTCTGGTGCAGTGCCAGCAGCCTGTGCTGGGATTTCTTCTGAAGGCTTAACTTCAGCTTGTGCCTGGGGTGCTTGGGCTTCACTGACACCTTCCGAGGGAGCTGCACCTTCATGAGCTTTATCCTCACTTAGTGCTGCAGCCTCACCTTCCGGTACGGCGCCTGAAGGTTGTGCTTGGGTTTCTTCGGACGCTTTCGCTTCGGGTTCTGATTGAGGTTTCTGTGTTTCCACACCTTCCATACCCACCTTCAATAAGTGTGTTTCCACGACACCTTCCATACCAGGCCACTCCGCTTCAGCCTCTAATAAACCTCCGGTGACTCTAGGACAAAGGCAGAATATTTTAGATGCTCCGGCTAATTCTTCTGGTTCGACTTTCAGTACGGTTCCAATTTGTTGTTCTGTTATAATCTCTTGAACAGAAAGGGTGTCTTTCATTGCTGAGACCGTATCAGTAAATCCAGTTTCGAATTCCAGCAGCCCGCCAGTTACCCTTGGAAGAATAAAAGTTTCATCAATAACTTCAAGTGGGCTTAGAGCCTTTTGAGTTGGCGGTTTGTCTTCGCCGTGAGCTCTATCTTCTAGCATGCCTGTACCGTCTGCTGAAGCTCCACTTTCTCCAGGAACTTTAACCGCATCCAGCCTTGCGCCTTCACCTTCAAGTGGACCACCTGCTGTCTCCACTGAGGTTAGTTGAGGTTTTGCCTCAATTACTGCCTCAGGCGCTCCGGCCTCGGCGACCGCTTCGGCTGTAGCGGCACTTTCCGTAGGAACTTTATCTTCAAGTTGAAGTGAAACTTCAACTGGTGCATTATCTGCTGCTTGTGCGGAGATTTCTTCAGAAGGTTTCGCTTCGCCTACTACCTCGAGTGGCTCTGTTTTTACTATACATTCCACCGCATCGGCACTTTCTGCAGGAGCCTTATCCATGGCTCCAGGTACTCCTTCAATATCTGGTGCAACGCCTGCCACCTCATCTTGTGGTTGACCTGCATGTGCTTCTGGGACACCTACCCCAGCAGCCCCTTCGGCCTCAGCCTCTAGCAAACCACCAGTGACTCTCGGACAAAGGTAGAATTCCTCAGGCATGCCTACGAGCAATTCTTCAGATTTTATGTCCCGAACAGTGGACGTTTGTTGTTGCATCTTGACCCCTTGGCCCAAAGAAGTGTCGCCAAGGGCAGAGACGGTGTCAGTGTCATCAATTTCTACTTCTAGGAGCCCGCCACCTATCCTTGGATTAAGAAAAATCAGATCCGTAACTCCCAGTCTACAAAGGGCTTCTTCTGCAGGTGTTCTACGCTCGCCATGTGCGGCATCTTCTCCTCCAGGTAAAATCAAAGCTTCGTCAGCTGCTTTAGCACCTACCAGTGCTGCGGACTCAACTGTCAATGCAGTGCCTTCAGGCTGTGCTGGGATTTCTTCAGAAGTTGCCGGCTCAGCTTTTGCTGGAGGAGCTCCTATTTCTATTGCGCCTTCCGCAACAATTTCTATTGCTTCAGGAGCTTTAACCTCAGCAGTTGGTGCTGTTCCTCCTTCCTGTTCAGCGCCAGCTGGCAATGAGGGAATTTCTTCAGACGGTTTCACTTCGGCTGGTGCTTGAGTTGTTTCCTTGAGTCCTTCCGGTTGCATGAGACTTTCTTCAGCAGCTGCAACCTCTACTAGTGCTGTAGACGCTACTTCCGGGGCAGTGACTTCAGGCTTCGGTGGGATTAAATCTGAAGTTGCCGGCTCGGCCTTTTCTCGAAGCGCTTCCGCTGCAGTTCCGCCTTCCGCTACAATTTCTATTGCTTCAGGAGCTTTAGCCTCTGCAGTTGGTGCTGTTTCTCCTTCCTTTTCAGCACCAGCTGCCAATGAAGGAATTTCTTCAGACGGTTTGAGTTCGGCTGGTGCTTGAGTTGTTTCCTTGAGTCCTTCCGATACCATGGGACCTTCTTCACCAGCTGCAACCTCTACTAGTGCTGTAGAAGCCACTTCCGGGGCAGTGACTTCAGGCTTGGGTGCGATTTCATCCGAAGTTGCTGGCTCGGCCTTTTCTGGAAGTGCTTCTGCTGCAGTTCCGCCTTCCGCTACAATTTCTGTTGCTTCAGGAGCTTTAACCTCAGCAGTTGGTGCTGTTCCTCCTTCCAGTTCAGCGCCAGCTGGCAATGAGGGAATTTCTTCAGACGGTTTCACTTCGGCTGGTGCTTGAGTTGTTTCCTTGAGTCCTTCCGGTTGCATGGGACTTTCTTCAGCAGCTGCAACCTCTACTAGTGCTGTAGACGCCACTTCCGGTGCAGTGACTTCAGACTTGGGTGGGATTTCACCCGAAGTTGCTGGCTCGGCCTTTTCTGGAAGCGCTTCTGCTCCAGTTCCGCCTTCCGCTACAATTTCTATTGCTTCAGGAGCTTTAGCCTCTGCAGTTGGTGCTGTTTCTCCTTCCTTATCAGCGCCAGCTGCCAATGAGGGAATTTCTTCAGACGGTTTGACTTCGGCTGGTGCTTGAGTTGTTTCCTTGAGTCCTTCCGATACCATGGGACTTTCATCAGCAGCTCCAACCTCTACTAGTGCTGTAGACGCCACTTCCGGTGCAGAGACTTCCGGATTGGGTGGGATTTCATCCGAAGTTGCTAGCTCGGCCTTTTCTGGAAGCGTTTCTGCTCCAGTTCCGCCTTCCGCTACAATTTCTATTGCTTCAGGAGCTTTAACCTCAGCAGTTGGTGCTGTTCCTCCTTCCTGTTCAGCGCCAGCTGGCAATGAGGGAATTTCTTCAGACGGTTTCACTTCGGCTGGTGCTTGAGTTGTTTCCTTGAGTCCTTCCGGTTGCATGGGACTTTCTTCAGCAGCTGCAACCTCTACTAGTGCTGTAGACGCTACTTCCGGGGCAGTGACTTCAGGCTTCGGTGGGATTAAATCTGAAGTTGCTGGCTCGGCCTTTTCTCGAAGCGCTTCCGCTGCAGTTCCGCCTTCCGCCACAATTTCTATTGCTTCAGGAGCTTTAGCCTCTGCAGTTGGTGCTGTTTCTCCTTCCTTTTCAGCACCAGCTGCCAATGAAGGAATTTCTTCAGACGGTTTGAGTTCGGCTGGTGCTAGAGTTGTTTCCTTGAGTCCTTCCGATACCATGGGACCTTCTTCACCAGCTGCAACCTCTACTAGTGCTGTAGAAGCCACTTCCGGTGCAGTGACTTCAGGCTTGGGTGCGATTTCATCCGAAGTTGCTGGCTCGGCCTTTTCTGGAAGTGCTTCTGCTGCAGTTCCGCCTTCCGCTACAATTTCTGTTGTTTCAGGAGCTTTAACCTCAGCAGTTGGTGCTGTTCCTCCTTCCAGTTCAGCGCCAGCTGGCAATGAGGGAATTTCTTCAGATGGATTCACTTCGGCTCGTGGTTGAGTTGTTTCCTTGAGTCCTTCCGGTTGCATGGGACTTTCTTCAGCAGCTGCAACCTCTACTAGTGCTGTAGACGCCAATTCCGGTGCAGTGACTTCAGTCTTGGGTGGGATTTCACCCGAAGTTGCTGGCTCGGCCTTTTCTGGAAGCGCTTCTGCTCCAGTTCCGCCTTCCGCTACAATTTCTATTGCTTCAGGAGCTTTAGCCTCTGCAGTTGGTGCTGTTTCTCCTTCCTTATCAGCGCCAGCTGCCAATGAGGGAATTTCTTCAGACGGTTTGACTTCGGCTGGTGCTTGAGTTGTTTCCTTGAGTCCTTCCGATACCATGGGACTTTCATCAGCAGCTCCAACCTCTACTAGTGCTGTAGACGCCACTTCCGGTGCCGTGACTTCAGGCTTGGGTGGGATTTCAGCCGAAGTTGCTGGCTCGGCCTTTTCTGGAAGCGCTTCTGCTGCAGTTCCGCCTTCCGCTACAATTTCTGTTGCTTCAGGAGCTTTAACCTCAGCAGTTGGTGCTGTTCCTCCTTCCAGTTCAGCGCCAGCTGGCAATGAGGGAATTTCTTCAGACGGTTTAACTTCGGCTGGTGCTTGAGTTGTTTCCTTGAGCCCTTCCGGTTGCATGGGACTTTCTTCAGCAGCTGCAACCTCTACTAGTGCTGTAGACGCCACTTCCGGTGCAGTGACTTCAGGCTTGGGTGGGATTTCACCCGAAGTTGCTGGCTCGGCCTTTTCTGGAAGCGCTTCTGCTGCAGTTCCGCCTTCCGCTACAATTTCTATTGCTTCAGGAGCTTTAGCCTCTGCAGTTGGTGCTGTTTCTCCTTCCTTTTCAGCGCGAGCTGCCAATGAGAGAATTTCTTCAGATGGTTTGACTTCGGCTGGTGCTTGAGTTGTTTCCTTGAGTCCTTCCGATACCATGGGACTTTCTTCAGCAGCTGCAACCTCTACTAGTGCTGTAGACGCCACTTCCGGTGCAGTGACTTCAGGCTTGGGTGGGATTTCAGCCGAAGTTGCTGGCTCGGCCTTTTCTGGAAGCGCTTCTGCTGCATTTCCGCCTTCCGCTACAATTTCTGTTGCTTCAGGAGCTTTAACCTCTGCAGTTGGTGCTGTTTCTCCTTCCTTTTCAGCGCCAGCTGGCAATGAGGGAATTTCTTCAGATGGTTTGACTTCGGCTGGTGCTTGAGTTGTTTCTTTGAGTCCTTCCGGTAGCATGGGACTTTCTTCAGCAGCTGCAACCTCTACTAGTGCTGTAGACGCCACTTCCGGTGCAGTGATTTCAGGCTTGGGTGGGATTTCATCCGAAGTTACCGGCTCGGCCTTTTCTGGAAGCGCTTCTGCTAGAGTTCCGCCTTCCGCTACAATTTCTATTGCTTCAGGAGCTTTAACCTCAGCAGTTGGTGCTGCTTCTCCTTCCTTTTCAGCGCCAGCTGGCAATGAGGGAATTTCTTCAGATGGTTTGACTTCGGCTGGTGCTTGAGTTGTTTCTTTGAGTCCTTCCGGTAGCATGGGACTTTCTTCAGCAGCTGCAACCTCTACTAGGGCTGTAGACGGAACTCCCGGTGCAGTGACTTCAGGCTTGGGTGGCATTTCATCGGAAGTTGCTAGCTCAGCCTTGTCTGGAAGCGCTTCTGCTTCTGTTCTGCCTTCCGCTACAATTTCTATTGCTTCAGGAGCTTTAACCTCAGCAGTTGGTGCTGCTTCTCCTTCCTTTTCAGCGCCAGCTGGCAATGAGGGAATTTCTTCAGATGGTTTGACTTCGGCTGGTGCTTGAGTTGTTTCTTTGAGTCCTTCCGGTAGCATGGGACTTTCTTCAGCAGCGCCAACCTCTACTAGTGCTGTAGACGCCACTTCCGGTGCAGTGACTTCAGGCTTGGGTGGGATTTCACCCGAAGTTGCTGGCTCGGCCTTTTCTGGAAGCGCTTCTGCTGCAGTTCCGCCTTCCGCTACAATTTCTATTGCTTCAGGAGCTTTAGCCTCTGCAGTTGGTGCTGTTTCTCCTTCCTTTTCAGCGCGAGCTGCCAATGAGAGAATTTCTTCAGATGGTTTGACTTCGGCTGGTGCTTGAGTTGTTTCCTTGAGTCTTTCCGATACCATGGGACTTTCTTCAGCAGCTGCAACCTCTACTAGTGCTGTAGACGCCACTTCCGGTGCAGTGATTTCAGGCTTCGGTGGGATTTCATCCGAAGTTGCCGGCTCGGCCTTTTCTGGAAGCACTTCTGCTGCAGTTCCGCCTTCCGCTACAACTTCTATTGCTTCAGGAGCTTTAACCTCTGCAGTTGGTGCTGTTTCTCCCTCCTTTTCGGCGCCAGCTGGCAATGAGGGAATTACTTCAGACGGTTTGAGTTCGGCTGGCGCTTGAGTTGTTTCTTTGAGTCCTTCTGGTAGCATGGGACTTTCTTCAGCAGCTGCAACCTCTACTAGTGCTGTAGACGCCACTTCCGCTGCAGTGATTTCAGGCTTGGGTGGGATTTCATCCGAAGTTACCGGCTCGGCCTTTTCTGGAAGCGCTTCTGCTAGGGTTCCGCCTTCCGATACAATTTCTATTGCTTCAGGAGCTTTAACCTCAGCAGTTGGTGCTGCTTCTCCTTCCTTTTCAGCGCCAGCTGGCAATGAGGGAATTTCTTCAGATGGTTTGAGTTCGGCTGGTGCTTGAGTTGTTTCTTTGAGTCCTTCCGGTAGCATAGGACTTTCTTCAGCAGCGGCAACCTCTACTAGTGCTGTAGACGCCACTTCCGGTGCAGTGATTTCAGGCTTCGGTGGGATTTCATCCGAAGTGGCCGGCTCGGCCTTTTCTGGAAGCACTTCTGCTGCAGTTCCGCCTTCCGCAACAATTTCTATTGCTTCAGGAGCTTTAACCTCTGGAGTTGGTGCTGTTTCTCCCTCCTTTTCAGCGCCAGCTGGCAATGAGGGAATTTCTTCAGATGGTTTGAGTTCGGCTGGTGCTTGAGTTGTTTCTTTGAGTCCTTCCGGTAGCATGGGACTTTCTTCAGCAGCGGCAACCTCTACTAGTGCTGTAGACGCCACTTCCGGTGCAGTGATTTCAGGCTTCGGTGGGATTTCATCCGAAGTGGCCGGCTCGGCCTTTTCTGGAAGCACTTCTGCTGCAGTTCCGCCTTCCGCAACAATTTCTATTGCTTCAGGAGCTTTAACCTCTGGAGTTGGTGCTGTTTCTCCCTCCTTTTCAGCGCCAGCTGGCAATGAGGGAATTTCTTCAGACGGTTTGAGTTCAGCTGGTGCTTGAGTTGTTTCTTTGAGTCCTTCCGGTAGCATGTGACTTTCTTCAGCAGCTGCAACCTCTACTAGTGCTGTAGACGCCACTTCCGGAGCAGTGACTTCGGGCTTCGGTGGGATTTCATCCGAAGTTGCCGGCTCGGCCTTTTCTGGAAGCACGTCTGCTGCAGTTCCGCCTTCCGCTACAATTTCTATTGCTTCAGGAGCTTTAACCTCTGCAGTTGGTGCTGTTTCTCCTTCCTTTTCAGCGCCAGCTGCCAATGAGGGAATTTCTTCAGACGGTTTGAGTTCGGCTGGTGCTTGAGTTGTTTCCTTGAGTCCTTCCGGTAGCATGGGACTTTCTTCAGCAGCTGCAACCTCTACTAGTGCTGTAGACGCCACTTCCGGTGCAGTGACTTCAGGCTTCGGTGGGATTTCATCCGATGTTGCCGGCTCGGCCTTTTCTGGAAGCACTTCTGCTGCAGTTCCGCCTTCCGCTACAATTTCTATTGCTTCAGGAGCTTTAACCTCTGCAGTTGGTGCCGTTTCTCCCTCCTTTTCAGCGCCAGCTGCCAATGAGGGAATTTCTTCAGACGGTTTGAGTTCGGCTGGTGCTTGAGTTGTTTCCTTGAGTCCTTCCGGTAGCATGGGACTTTCTTCAGCAGCTGCAACCTCTACTAGTGCTGTAGACGCCACTTCCGGAGCAGTGACTTCAGGCTTCGGGGGGATTTCATCTGAAGTTACCGGCTCGGCCTTTTCTGGAAGCACTTCTGCTGCAGCTCCGCCTTCCGCTACAATTTCTATTGCTTCAGGAGCTTTAACCTCTGCAGTTGGTGCTGTTTCTCCCTCCTTTTCAGCGCCAGCTGGCAATGAGGGAATTTCTTCAGACGGTTGGAGTTCGGCTGGTGCTTGAGTTGTTTCTTTGAGTCCTAAAGGTAGCATGGGACTTTCTTCAGCAGCTGCAACCTCTACTAGTGCTGTAGACGCCACTTCCGGTGCAGTGACTTCAGGCTTCGGTGGGATTTCATCCGAAGTTGCCGGCTCGGCCTTTTCTGGAAGCACTTCTGCTGCAGTTCCGCCTTCCGCTACAATTTCTATTGCTTCAGGAGCTTTAACCTCTGCAGTTGGTACTGTTTCTCCTTCCTTTTCAGCGCCAGCTGCCAATGAGGGAATTTCTTCAGACGGTTTGAGTTCGGCTGGTGCTTGAGTTGTTTCCTTGAGTCCTTCCGATACCATTGGACTTTCTTCAGCAGCTGCAACCTCTACCAGTGCTGTAGACGCCACTTCCGGTGCAGTGACTTCAGGCTTGGGTGGGATTTCATCCGAAGTTGCTGGCTCGGCCTTTTCTGGAAGCGCTTCTGCTGCAGTTCCGGCTTCCGCTACAATTTCTGTTGCTTCAGGAGCTTTAACGTCTGCAGTTGGTGCTGTTTCTCCTTCCTTTTCTGCACCAGTTGCCAGTGAGGGAATTTCTTCAGACGGTTTGAGTTCGGCTAGTGCTTGAGCTGTTTCCTTGAGTCCTTCCGATACCATGGGACTTTCTTCAGCAGCTGCAACCTGTACTAGTGCTGTAGACGCCACTTCCGGTGCAGTGGCTTCAGGCTTGGGTGGGATTTCATCCGAAGTTGCTGCCTCGGCCTTTTCTGGTGGCGCTTCTGCTGCAGTTCCGCCTTCCGCTACAATTTCTATTGCTTCAGGAGCTTTAACCTCAGCAGTTGGTGCTGTTTCTCCTTCCTTTTCAGCGCCAGCGGCCAATAAGTTAATTTCTTCAGACGGTTTGACTTCGGCTGGTGCTTGGGTTGTTTCTTCGAGTCCTTCCGGTTGCACGGGACTTTCTTCAGCAGCTGCAACCTCTACTAGTGTTGTAGACGCCTCTTCCGGTGCAGTGACTTCGGGCTTGGGTGGTATTATATCCGAAGTTGCCGGCTCAGCCTTTTCAAGAAGCGCTTCTGCTGCAGTTCCGCCTTCCGCTACAGTTTCTATATCTTCAGGAGCTTTAACCTCAGCAGTCGGTGCTGTTTCTCCTCCCTTTTCAGCGACAATTGCGAGTGAGGGAATTTCCTCAGACGGTTTGACTTCGGCTGGTGCTTGAGTTGTTTCCTTGAGTCCTTCCGGTAGCATGGGACTTTCTTCAGCAGCTGTAACCTCTACTAGTGCTGTAGACGCAACTTCCAGTGCAGTGACTTCAGTCTTGGGTGGGATTTCATCCGAAGTTGCTGGCACGGCCTTTTCTAGAAGCGCCTCTGCTTCAGCGCTGCCTTCCACTTGGATTTCTATTGTTTCAGGAGCGTTAACCTCAGCAGCTGGCGCTGTTTCGCCGTCCTTTTCAGCGCCTGCTGCCAGTGAGGGAATTTCTTCAGCCGGTTTGAGTTCGACTGGTCCTTGAGGTGTCTCTTTGAGTCCTTCTTCCACATGCGATACTTCAGCAGCTGTAACCTCTACTAGTGCTGTGGACTCACTTTCTAGTGCAGTGCCTTCAGGCTGTGCTGGTATTTGTTCGGAAGTTGCCGGTTCGACTTTTGCTGGAGGCGCTTTTGCTTCTGCAATTTCCTCCGCAACAATTTCAACTGCTTCAAGAGCTTTAACTTCAAGAGCTTCTCCTTTCTTTTCAGCACCTGCGGCCAATGATAGAATTTCTTCAGACGGTTTGAGTTCGGCTGGTGCTTGCGGTGTTTCTTTGAGTCCTTCCGGTGGCATGGAACTTTGTTCAGTAGCATTAATGTCTACCAGTGCAGAGGACTGAACTTCCGGAGCGGTGCCTTTATCCTGTGCTGGGATTTCTTGGGAAGCTGACGGTTCAGCTTTTATTGGAGGAGCTGCTTCTTTTGTGACGCTTTCTGCTATAATTCCAACTGCTTGAGGAGCTTTATCTTCGGAAGTTTGGGCGGTTTCAGCTATATTTTCAGTGCTCACAGCCAATGATAGAATTTCTTCCGATGATTTCACATCGATCAATGGCTCATATTCTTGCGGTTCTCTGACAGCTTCTGCTAGACCTTTACCTTCTTGGTAAATCTTAGCTTCTGCCGGAGCTGCAGCGTCTTGCAGTTGACCGCATGCAGATCGCGCTTGTATTTCTTCATAAGGTTTCCCTTCGGCTTTGGCTTGAGATTCATGTGCTTCCGCGGCGATTTGTGGAAGATCAGCACTTTTTATTACAGCTTCTGTCTCAAATGTCACTTCAGCCTCTTGAACCGCTTTTGTCTCGATCGGTATTGAAAGCGTATTTTCTGTGTCCGTGATTTCCACTAGCGTTGTGTTTTCAGCAGCTTTGAGTGCAGCCTGTGGTGAGGCTTCTTTCTCAATATGTCCTGTGAATTCTTCAGAATCCTTCGTTGCGATCTGTACAGCTGCACTGTTTTGCGTCGGTACTAAGGATTCACGCCATTGTGGGTGACCCGGAGTCTCTACTGTGGTTTCTTCACAGTTTTTCATTTCGGTTTTTACATGAAGCTCCTGTTGTTCTTGGATGGCTTCCGCTACAGGTTCACCCTCTGTGAGAGACGTAGCCTCGAGTTGTGCCGAAGCCTCTGGAGCAGACTTTATCCCTTCGCCCGCTGGTGTGGGTTCTTCGAACGCTTTACTTTCGGTCGGCAGTAACGTGTCGTGTGCAGCTGCTTCTTGAGATGATGTAATAAATGTAGTAGGCAACGCGCGTTTTTCCGAAACGCTAACTCCAACAAGTGCTATACTTTCTTGCGCTGGTATTTTGTCTTCAGCCGAGGGAGCAGCTTTTTCGTGTGCTGTCTTTAGTGGTTGACCAAGTGGTGTCGTCATCTCTGTGAATGCTGCCTCAGCCTGCGATGACTTTGCACCTTCTACGGCAACTTCCTCGTCTTCAGGACCGAAGAGAGATCCCGTAAAAAGCGGAGTCTCTTCCTTGCTTGCTGACCGTGCAAGGCGCAAAGATCTGTCAACTTTACGAATTTCTACGAGTGCTGATGCGTCGAGCTTCCGTCTTTCTTCAAGCATCTTCTCCAGGTCTTCTTTGGAAGGTTCAGGTGATTTAATTCCAAAATCAACACTTTCGCTTGTGTTCCTGGCGTGTTCGCTGACGATGTCTCTTGGCTGATACTCCGGCTCCGATTCTCGCGCACCTAATTCAACAGTGTGAGCAGGAAGGCGTTCTTCAGCCGCCCTTTCAGAAACTGCAAGAAACCGGAAGTGCATTTTTGGAGGTCATATACTCATTTTCGTTTTCTGACTAAAACATATGCCACCCTTTCTCAACCAGTTTGTAATAGAGACAAACTTCCTATTTATATTCCTGTCCGAATCAGAACGTTATGTAATGGCACCGGGCTCACAATCGGATAGCTTTAGCGCATGCTGAAAAGGAAGCAAAGCCGTGTGTTACGTTGAGGCTCACTCTATACTGCACTCCCTGTAAAAACAATTATAATAAAGGCCATTAGAGCACCGTATTTATCTGTGACCTCTATCTGCGCGAAGAGGACCACTCTTGCTGATCCCTCCTCAACAAAGACCTTCAACAGTTGCATTCAGCAGGTTGTGGGTGGAAGCAGGATGAGTGTTTGTTGTATTTTGTTACCACTCATTCACTAAGTTCTGTCTGTTTTTTTTTTTGTTTTTTTAAAGCATGACATGCTTTTAGATCTTCTTCTCGGCGAACTATGGCGAACATCGTCCGGGCAATCCGTAGTATCCGTCAATACCTTTTATGACCCCTCTCAAATTCAACCTTTATTTAATCCCTGGTCCGACCATCCCTCACTGAAATACAAATTTTCTTTTGTTCAGCTTAGTTCTCAGGAAGCCGTATTGACGCGAATGTTTGTAGTGTTTGTTTGTTCATTCTTCGAACCTGCCGGCACGGGGTTTTGTCGCTTTGTTTGTGATGCAAGACGCGCATAGCTTTATCTCGATTGATCGCATCCAGGTGGAGCCGACTCTACGTTGTTCCAGACTGTTCTAGTAACTTACCAAGCTTTATCTCGAAAGTTCGCTATGAGCTTTAAAAAGAGCTCAGCCGAGAACGGCGGGCATTCTGTTCAATGACCGCCGAGCACGCTTGTTGCTACGCCGCAGCCGAGTGCGGGCTCAAGCCAACCCAAATAAAGAGTTTCGTTTAGGAGGCATTGTCGCTGTTTTCCTGTTCACCGGACTGCAGTCACCACTACGTTCGTTACAGTATTGTTTGCTTGTCAACGTGCCCTGCATATTTACACTGATGGGTATTCCACTCCTCGCTCAGCTGGTGCTGCATTTGTTGTTCTTAGCTCAACACAAAATATTGTATACGTTCATTGTCTCTCTTTAAACCACCCTCTAGCGCCTATGCCGCTGAGCTTGTAGCCTTTCATTCTGCTGTTGCTTATGCTATTCATAACTCTCCCTCTACGCCTGCTCATTTTTACACGGATTCTCTATCTCTGCTTTCTACCCTGTCTTCAGTTACTTCCTACAACCCGACTATTATTGTCATTAAGAAAGATCTGTATCGTCTGTCGTCTCTCGCCCCATTCCCTTTATTTCATATTCGGGTCAATCCGGAATTTTAGGTAACGATTAAGCTGACCAACTGCTGGTAGTACAGGACAGCAGCGTGGGCATGTTGGTTATTCATTCTTGATGGAACAGCGCAAAACATCGGGACAAGAGACAAGCGCTTGTCTCTTGTCCCGATGTTTTGCGCTGTTCCATCAAGAATGCTGGTAGTGCCGGGCAGTTTGGCAGTTTACATATTCCTACCCTTTCGCGTCGTTGCGTGCGTTCTCGTTTACATCGTCCTTCACTTGTTTTATCGAGCATTTTTTGGCGCGAGAACAATTGTGGCACTGAATTATTCTATTGGATCCCTGGTACACTTAATATTCCCCCTATTCGTCTACCCAGGAATCCTCTTATTACTTTACTTATTGGGCATGGTAGATTTCCGTTCTATTTTTTTTAAATTTGGCCTGCCTCCATCTTCAATTTGTTCCAGTGGAATGTTATGTGAAGACCTCCGTGATTACTTCCGGGATTGTTCCGTTACTGCTTCTTTAGTTTTTCGTTTAAAATCTCTTTGCTCATCGGACATCACAACATCTGGTTACCCCTTCCTTCTCCGAGACCCTGCTGCTTGTGCTCTTCTCCTTCAAATGGTTGACCTCATAACTAGCACAATTCCTAATTATTCACGCTGATTTCTATCTTTCCTTTGATTTCTCTTCCCCAAGCTCTGCACAGAGGAGTGCCTCGTGCTCCTTTATTGGGCATAGGCGCTTTCGTAGTGGCCTTTACTATACTGTACTTGACGGTGTGACTGTGAATGTGTCCTCGACTATGTTGTGACTTTGGTTCTGCCTTGTTTTGTTTTGATTATGTTTTTACTTTTTTTTATTTTCGTTGTGGCTGGCACTCGGTGCTTTGTTTTGACTGCTACTGTGACCATGACTATGCTGTGACTTCAATTCTCTCTTTTTTTTACTTGTTCCGCGGACTGCACGCTGTGCTTTGGCTGTCTGCCTGTGACTGTAACTTCTACTGTGATGTGCATTTTATTTCCTTTTCTTTTGAGTTTTTTTTTTTACTGCTCTGTTTTTCTGATCAATTTTTTCCCCTTCTTTGGAACATTTACTTCTTTTTCATTCATCTTAATTTGGCATTAAGCCTGGCAACACTTTGCTGATCCGAGCACCCTGTCTCTTTCTTTTAAGTTTTTTTTTACCTTTTCTGAAAGGCCGCCGCGGTGGCTCAGCGGTTATGGTGCTCGGCTGCTGACCCGAAAGACGCGGGTTCGATCCCGGCCGCGGCGGCTAGAATTTCTTTGGAGGAGAAATTCTAGAGGCCCGTGTACTGTGCGATGTCAGTGCACGTTAAAGAACCCCAGGTGGTCGAAATTTCCGGAGCCCTTCACTACGGCGTCTCTCATAGCCTTAGTCGCTTTGGGACGTTAAACCCCATAAACCAAACCAAACCTTTTCTGAAAGGAAAAGGGAAAAGGACCTAAACAATGAACAGACGTGGGGCGCCTGTGGAAGAGTAAGGACGGCGAAAAAGGACTGTCTGCGGAGCGTCCTCTCGCGCCTGAGTGGCACCGCGGGTGTTGTAGTTGTTTCGCTGTTGCGAAGCCAAACGCCTTGAAACGAAGTTCACTTTGACTCGAGACATAAGCATACAGGCTCGCGTTGACTCGTCAGTGCGCGATCGTGAGCGTGCGCATTTCTGGCTCGTTGTGCCTTTAACGATGTCGGTGGCAGAAGTGTTTCGAGGTGTGGCATGGCATGGCCCGGGCGATACACATTTCAAGAGTGCGCTTAGCATAATTTATAACCGATCGTGAACAGTTACACAGGTACTGCAAAGCATTGCGCGCTTACATCTGCCCTCGACGACGATGGAAACCGGATTTTTTTTTTAAACAGCTGTACAGCCTTCTATTCTGCGCACACACGTCAGCCATCTGAGCGCTAAAGTCGCGGGAAATCTTTTCCACTGGCTCCGTTGAACGCATTTAGGTTTCCGACAAGTCATCTCGCAGACCCAACTCTAACCTGTAGCTTTTGCGCAGGCCTCCGACCCTCTACCACATGGTCTGGCAATGCGCCAGCACCCTGCAAATGCCGATCCGCCACCCACAATAGCTTCGTGGAAACACTGAGTGTACGTTCCCATTACCTGGCCATCACCTCTAGCTGGTACGCCGTGCGCGTGAGATGGAATTCAGCGCTGGGCTTCTGGATTAAGAGAAGCACTCCTGGAGGCAGAATTTTATAGTAATGCAGTTCTCTCTGCCTCTCTCTGCTGAGCGCAAAACAAAAGCGCCTTATAGTGGACGCGCCCCGAAACCACGAGAGCACATGGTGACCAGAAGAAGAGAAAAAAGCACCCGGTTCGCATTTGCAATATGGATGCGACAAATGCGCAGCAACCCACAATGCTGCTGTAGTGTGGCCCGTGCTTTTAAGGAAACTAAAGGAGGCGGAATGCTTCCATATACCAGATAGAAAAATATTGCAGTCACTCTCGTCGAGAGTAGATGTATGCATTCAGTGCTTTGCAGTACCGGCGCAGCACTGTCTAGGTTAAGTTATAGGCAATCCTGGCCGCATTCTTGAAACGGGTCTTGTCCATGTCATGACAATCTATAGCACACCAAGAACGATTTCTGCCGCCCACCTTGTTATGCATAAAATTAGTCAGATACGCACGCCCTCAGTATCACACGCCGACCAGCCAGTAACACTAGCCTTTAAGCTTACTATGTCCAGAGTCAAAGCGAACCTCATTTCAAGGTTTCGCCATACAGTAACATCCTCAGCATCACTCGGACGCGACAGTACTAGCCTCGTTTACATGAGCCCGATGGTAGCGTGTCGAGTATGGCCAGATGTCGGACTGGCTGGTCCCGGTAGGGCCACAATTATATGAACTAGTTTCTGTCGGGCCGAGATCGCCGCTACACCTATCGTCGAGCAAGGAAACCACGTTCAGACGCTAGAGAAGTAGGAACGCCCAGACGAACAGTTCACGTTTCCCTGCGCAGCACCAGCCCGACCACAGGAGGCGCTGGACCAGCGAGGCAGCGTATACGTGCTCCTTCCAAACGAGTCGGTCCGAGTCAACCTACTCCTGCAGTTGAGGCCCCCTAACGTATACACGAGACCGACAGCCGGTTTTCAGCCCGACAGACCCACTCGACCTAACTTTGTCGGGCTCATGTAAACGCCCACAGTGGGCGCCCTGAACAACCCACTTTCGCATCGCTCATTCCTCTGCAGACGCCCCGAGTTTGTTCATTGTTAAGCATCAAGCTGGGGCGTCCACACTTCCTTGCCTGCGGGCGTCGCAGCTTGCGATGATAAGGAGGTGTTATCGCTGTGCTCCACGCTGCCGCTAGCAACCCGACCTTTGCGGCGATAGCGGAGGCGTCGAAGGCCCACGCGGTGCACTTCCGCTCGATGGTCGGCAGTTACTTTAGTGGGCGGACGGAAAAGTTGGTAAACTTCGCTTTAAGTCGTGTTCTCCTTCCGGTTCGCCTTACTTCAATGGGTGATGGAAAAGTGCGTAAACTTCGATTTAGGGTGAAAGCCGTGGTCTCCTTCCGGCTCGCCTTACTTTAGTGGGCGGTCGGAAAGGTGCGTAAACTTCGCTTTTGGTTTGAAGGCGTGTTTCTGGTACGCCGTAGCTTCCGGATGATGTTCGCCAGAGTTCGCAAAGAGCAGCAGCTAAAACAATTTTATGCTTAAAAACTTTCCTTGCATTCTAAGCAGCATTCGCAAGCACGCCAGGGCGAAATCTGTAGTTGACGCCTTAGGCCACTCAGCCACCGCCGAAAGCCTGCGGACGGTGGGTCTCAGCGATAATTGTTCACATAACCGCGTCGCTTCGTTCAGCAGCAGTATTACTGCAATCAGTGGATGAGGGAGGACTGCGTGATTCGATTGGCAGCAAGTATCAGTTCACGATCTGGAGTGGGATACGAATTTAATGTCACAGCTGAGAAGTGCTTCACTGCCCGGTCCCTGTCGCTCCTGGTCGCGAGGAGAGGACCCAACGCGTCTCTGAATTGGAGGATAAAAAGAGAGCGAACGCCGCCCTACACACGTGGCTGATACCGATTTAAGGAGTGCGGCTGGCAGTACCTATGACCTGTACTAAAATGTGTGATGATGAAGACTACCCAGGAAGCGGGACTTCAGGAGAGTTTCGAGAAATATCGTTGCCTGGCCATGAAAGTTGACGGTGTAAAGTATGACAATTTCCCTTTACGCACCTCTCCATCCTTTGAGATGTTCGCACGTTAAGGATCTAAGGAGCTGCGCACTGAGTGTGTGGCTGGGTGCTGAGGCGAAACATATCGACGAACTTCGTGCTATTGGGTATAATTTATCTCTTTAAGTATGTGTATGTATATATGCATGGATAGGTATTTACAGGTGCATCCACACACGCGCATGTGTGTGACTTTTATCGGACACATTTTCTTTGCCGCAGCCGGACTCCTTGTCCAGATAAACGCATACCAGAATGTGGGGCTCAGAAACATGGCACAGCAATTTTTCTACGTGGGAATGTCTCTATCCCGTGGTAGCTGCCATTTGCAAGTACTAACTATTACAAATGTGGCATCGACTGCCTTCCGCCGAGGTAATAATTAACGTAGCATTAAGTGAGCTGCAAAAGTCTTTATAACTATTATTCAAACCTTTGAGGTTTGCGTCTGGAATCGTTATATTGTTACGATTGAACCCACGTTTGCGGTCCAATACTAGCCAAGCCAATTACGAAGCCTCATCTGCCCGGCATGACCTTTGTGGATGCATTGCATCGCCTACGGTATTCCCTCTATTCTACCCTCGTTCTTGTCCCTACATTGAAAGATCTACAAGGATATGTCACCTTTTTATACTTGTCTAGAAATTAGAATGTCCTTTTAACGCTTATATATTAGTAACCACTTTTTTTCTACTTTTTTTTTCGAAACACGTCTTCAGTACCATAATTAAGCGGCGCGTTCATGAGGCACAGTAGTGGCATTCATCTTTTCTGTTGCACATTGTTTCTCGGTAAATGCGGTTTCTTGCGAAGGCATGCTAAAAAGTAAGCACCTGTTTTTTTATGTGTCTCGGAGAAATTTATTTCGTCAGAAGTCGACACTCCGTGCCGCACCCTATGGACTTTAATACCATCGAATGACATTATAAAAATGCAGATTTTTTAATCAGTTGGTCAATTATTTTTACTGAACTTAAATTAAGAGTCATTCGTTTTTTTTGTGTTCCTAATTTTGAGCGGCAGGAGCTGTGCTCGCGTGTGTTTTCAAGAATTTGCAGGCGTCGGCATTTGGCGGCCCACAGTTCTTATGAAATACGGGGCAATCCAGAATGAATGGTTTGAAAAGAAAGCATAGCTGTGGCATCAAACGAGCTGATGCTGACGGATTTTTATGATGCAAGGGCATCTGTGGCCAAAGAGCGTCATGGAGCAAGGTGCCTTTTATTTACTTAAGGTCGAGTTAAAGACCCATTTTTCCAAATATTTCTTCCTAAAGAAGCCGGGCACGAGGCTAGAGGAAGGCTTGTACCTATTGTATCACCGGTGGGAACCCGGTGGCGCTGGGAATCGAACCCCGCACCTTCCGCATGTGAGGCGGATGCTCAGGCCAGCGGCGGTACGACATCAAACGAGCTCCTACATAACATAAACCGTTAACCTTCCAAATTTTCTTGCCACAACTGATAATCTTGCCATTTCCCTACTGCGCACTAGATGGGATTATATCCGAAGTTATAGCAACAGTTACTAAACGCAATGACTTATTGCTTCGTTCTTGAGCGATTACGGTAAGGTTTAGTTGGATTCCAAGAATTAATGTACGGAATTACAGCATGATAAAAATCTTTCCTGCTTGTTTTCATGGTGCATGTACAGCCGGGTTTCTAGTACTCCAGTAACGGTAAAGGTCACATGGCACACAGCCTGCTGCAGACTTCTAGTAACTCGGGGAAAAACGCAACACAGTCGTCATCACTATCATCGTTACCAAGATATAGTACGACACAACGGGTCACGAAATTGTCATGACAGTGTGCCTGTGCACTCACCTGGGACGTCTTTCGCAATGGAGACATCCACAGGGACTGGCTGAAGCTTCGCAGCCTGTGGTGCGGCCTCTTCCTGGGGCTCATCTTGCAGCACCAAGGCCATTGACGTCGCATAGCCAGATGCAAATTCTCGGTGATGTTTTGGAGAGTGCGAACGGCCTTCGCTAACCGTCGAAGGGGAGCCTTTTTGTTGTGCCTCCGCGTCTTCGGAGAGTTCAGAGATGGATATCTTCTTGAGCTCCAATTTTGTCTCCGAATCGGCCGCTACATCTTTAGCTTCGACTAACGGCGGTCCAAGCAGTGGTACCATTTGCTGCGGTTGCAGCGTCTTCGGTTCCGCTCGCTGAATCTCGTCCTGCGGCTGCCGCTTCTGCTGTTCGGATTTTGGTTCCGGAGGTTGGGAAGTGGCGTGCTCGCGTTTGCTCACTTCCGGTAACTGTGGCAACATTGGAAGGTCGGTGAAGTTCACTGAGCGCCGGTGAGAACCATCTCGTCTGTCCGTCGCAGACTTGAGTACTTCATTGGACACCTTCACGGAGACGTTGGATATTCGCGGCGGGGCCACTCTGACGTGCGCTGGCTGCTTGACCTCTACGGTGGTCGTGGTCACCTTGGTGTTCACTTTGGTCTCCAAGACTGGTTTTCTCAGCGGCGAGCCCAGGAGTGTATTACGGCTTGGCGGCGAAACTGTGCAGATGTATTCAACAGTACTGATGGGCGCTTTCGGAGACCTCATGTGCACCGACATTTTTGAACCCTGGCGCAGCGGGATGATTTCAGGGTCAGACGCGGACAGGGACCGGAAGGACCTCTCGGACCCGGAACAGCTTTTGTTGCCCAGCATGGTGAACTGGAACTCACTGCCGTCCCTGATGGAGCGCTTGGATGCGCGCACGTGAGCGGCAGAGCACTGGTTGCAGGAACCCGCACTGAAACTGCGCCAGGCGTGGATTTTGGAATCTCGCTCCGAGAGGCTGGCGATGCTCGGGATGGTTCCCCGATCTTGGGAGAGGCGCTTGCCCTTGGAGGCTTCAATTTTGACCTGGGCGGCGACCGGTTCACAGCCCCCGCGGGCCCTGGAGGTGGCTCCCGCGTTGCTGCTGCTACTTCGGCCGATGGATGCGCTGAGCGAGAAAGCTCCGCCCGGCACCATGTGGCCGCCCAGGCAGGGGCGTCCCGGAGTGAGCCATCTGTCCTGGCTCCGCGTCCCTTGGAGCACCGACCCCACGTGAACCCCGGAGATTGAGACGCCCTCATGACTGACCGAATGCGGCTTCGACGGTGGGGTCGGCCGGGACGGCGGCCCAGACATGGCTCTGCCTACATCCGCTCCCCGGGGGAGGCACCACTTCCTCTTTGTTTTCTCCGCCGATGCCGCACGGCGGCGGAAGTTGAAAAGGCGCCGACAACCCCATGTCGAGGTAAGGAAAGAAAAACTATCTCTGTTTGTTGTATCCATTGGTTTCAGTTTTGGTTTCGATTTGATGGACTGGCTATTTGCCTTTTTGTGTTCGTGTACTTGGGGATCGGCTGTTTGTGTCACGTGCTTGTTATCTATAAATACTTGTGCGCGTCGAATGAATTGAGTATTTGGTCACAGTTCACGTGGAGCTTTGGCCTCTTCGCACGGCCGCTTCAGCCGATACTACACTAGTATTCTTGGCTTTTACGGACTTGGTGGCATCATCAGAGGTCATCTTTGGTGCTATCCTCGGAGTCGTCTCTGTCGATCTTGTCCACGTGTGGTCAGTGGCCGGTTGCGGGTAAAAAAATTTCATTGCTCGAAGAGCGCTTGACCTTCTGCTCTTCGCTGTCATTTGGTGCCAGCACACCTGGGTTCAGTCACAGGTCTGTTTGTACCACCGTTCATAATTTGTTACTGGAATCTCATCGACAGTGTTGCACTCTATCTCTCTCTTTACAGACCGTTCTCTACTTTGTGTTGCTCTCCCGTGGGCGTTATCATCTGCCTTTTTCGTTTTTCTGTTCACTTTTTGGACATGAAAATGTACTGGTGAATAGCCTTTAATACCTCCCGATTATTTGCCGACCTCTTAGTGTGAACATGTGCCATTTGTTGTTAGGAAAACAACAGCAACAAAACAGAGACGTAGCCCGCCGTTACGAAAATGTGCTAACTTTTTGTCGATTGTACTGAAACTGGCGTAGCTGAATAATTTTTCAAGGCCGTCTAATTCTCTGCTGAGAGCTGTTAGGTCCTTTGACTGTTTGTTATCCGTTTTGGTAACCACATCTCGTAGTGTTGTTGCGTTCAGAAATATTATATGAAAATATATCAAGGCAGGGAAGTTCTTGCGCAAAGTGTACGGAGAACGTACTCAGCAATTTCTTCGCGTTCACTGCAGATTTTGTTAGTATTTATTTGGGGAACTTATTCTGCCATCTGTCAGCGTGGCGTGCTACGACGAGGTGAATTCTGATTCGAACGTAGAAATGAACTAAGTGCAGATGCTAGCTGGTTGGCACTGAGATACGAAAAGGTGTGGCTGGGAATCAGCACTGTTCTCATGAGAAAGCACATGGCCTCGATTTTAGTTTGGTGACTCCGACAGCGAAGTACGACTTGTTCTTTGTATGTGCCATATGGTTATAGGAAAAGCACCTTTTTTTTTTGCAGGCAAGAAAAATCAATGTACGACCTACCCAGTGCACGATTCAGCTTCTATTTTTGTCCCTTTATTGTAAAACTCTCTGGTACAAAAACAAAAAAAAAAAATGTGAGAGGAAGCCCGAACCAAACCAGAGGTTATCGCAGGCGAACCAAATGAAAATAAAAGAAAACGGGGCCATGCCCTAGAGAAAATTGAAGAAAAACCAATCAGAAAAAAAAAACACGAATGGTGGCTGGGCAAAGTTGATTTAACCCACAAGAATTAAGCATTAAGAAGCACGTAAAGAGACATGGTCGGGTCCAGCGTGCCCAAGAGCTTCAGATATGCTCGCAGGTGGCCAGGAGGAGGGAAGGTGCGGGGATCTGTAGGAAAGAAGAAAAGACGAGAAAAGGAAACGAGAGAGAGAGAAAAAAAAACAGGAGATAATGGAGTGTCAAGATGACCCTGGGTATGTGTTTTATATTAGAGTGCAGTGATTGCGGAACGAATTGTGACTGGCATCATGTAACTTGGTTGTATTTTCAAAAGACACTACTGTACATGTGTATTCGAAAAGCCCTCAGTTTGCAGTTAGGACGGGCATTTCATGAAAACTACATACCACATAAGCACACAATTTCAATAGTCTTCATGCTATGCCTTGCATGACGTCACGAAAAAGAAAGAAGTCAAGTCGCACGTTCACAGCTTCTAGAATGCTTACATGTCTTACAGGGTAATCTTCTGTCTTCAGCAGCGTACATTTTACACATTTATAGGGACAACACCACATTACAATCCGGTTTGCTTTATCGATAATAACATCCCTTTTGGATCTGCGTCGCTGCGTCCAGCCCATTGTTGCCCATAGTTTTGGGTCTGCGTCTATTTCGAGGTGTGTTGTAGTAGGGCCGAGCTGTGCATCTAGCCAAGAAGCCTCTAGTAGTTTCGTTAATCGTTGTCAACTCTGTTTCAGTTTACTGAGGACTGCGTTTTTCTGATTACGGCATTGTGCTACTTTTATGTCGTCTAAAATTTGACATCACCTGTAGTCAAGCTTAACACAGTTGTATACTCTACTAAACTATTATGAAACAACATTTAAAAAATCATTTCCGACACTTTTTTATGTTCCGAAACCAACGTAAAAGCAATATAAACACGACTCGCAATATATCCGATTCGTATTCGGCTACGGTTATAGATACATTATTCGTATTCGATTGGTTTGAAATAAGTACTATGCTCACACCATCCTCATCACGCATATCCTGTTTTAATGTAATTCCCATTCCAAAACCAGGGAAGCCGCCTTTGGACCTTGGCGTGTCAGTCGCCAACCACTAGGGGCACCGTAAACTGGCTGTAACATTAATTCGGCTTCATCTATCCTGCACCCCATTTCAAGAAAGTACGAGGATAAAAAATAAATACTAGGTATGACGATCCACCAGTCGCGAACGGGGACTGCTCGGCTTTCTCGGGATTTTTAGAAAGCAGGCGAATCAGACGTTGGGCCAAAATAGATGCATTGCTCCAAAAACGGGCGCCGCCCGTTCATATTTTGCGCGGCGATTGGTAAGGGCAGTTGGCCAACCACGCCTTGTTTATCAAGCCAGATCCAGCATTTGACAAGGGCACAAAGAGATCTTCTTGAAACCATTAATCGAGAGGATATGAGGGTCACCACTTGCCTTCCCCACATCATCTTGATCGTGACGCTTCAATAGAATGTACAGCCCCCGTCAAAAGTATATAGCCCAAGGGGTTTGCTTGTGAGGCCTGCAGCATGTCTCGTTATGCATTCTCAGCGACCGTAATTTATCCAAAGAGGAATGAATGGCTTCGCGTTCTAAATCCTCCCAAGCTTTCGACTGCTAGATGTGCTAGGGAGCCCCGCTAAACAGCTTAGAAGCGAACCTCATGGGTTGTATACTTTTGACAGGGGCTGTACATGTAAAGAAACTAGATGAGCTGGTGCAACAGCGACGTGATCCTCGTAGGCTTAAGCCAAGCCCTGCGCACACAACGCCAGCACTCTTCACCGCACTCCATACTGCAGCTACCACCGCCATTCTTTCTCCCTGGAATTTTTTTTTTTTCAGCTGAGTGAGAACATACCAACCGATATTCGAAGACCAACAACAACTCATGCGGCGCCATCTCTTCGCGACCAAATTACTGAACAAGATGCCTATCTACCCCATGGCTCCATCGTGGCCTACGTAGATGAAAGCTCCCAAGTCTGCGAAACAGCTACTGCAATAAACTGTCCGTGCAAGCCTGTCCTTAATACGACATCCAGATTTCGACTCCTGGAACCTCCCGCTGTGCTGAGCTAGTTGCTGTCCAAGAGGCGCTTTGCTCTGTGGCCGCGGTTACCATGTTCCCTACGGCCAGCATTGTCATTTGTTCAGATGCTTTTGAAGTAACACGAGGCGACAGTCGGAGCCCAGAAGCTTTCCGATGCATCTATTGTCTGGAAGCTCGCATACCGCTGCCAATTCGTATTGGGCGAGCCCCAGGTGACATCTCGAGTTCCCAACGCCGCGCAGATTCTGCGACCCACCTGACGACCCGAGCCTTGTCATTTCCTCGGCTCCTGAATCTCGATGGTGCCACGCTCATTTTAACAAGAAAGGAGCACTTCCGGTGCTGCATACATGCTCTCATGCCTCCGTGTGAGGTAACCATCCCCCGCTGTCTTATCCGTGCAGAGGAGGTCGCGCTTCGGAGGATCTCAGTCGGGGTTCCCTCACTGCTGCCGTAACTCGAAAATGGCCTACATTTGGAGACCTACATACCCGTGCCGGGTGTCCAGTCTGCATGTTCCAGAATACAGAGGCCGAAATCCGCAACTGCTCCGAATTTTCCCAGCACTGAAGCTGACGAGGATCCGACACCTGGCGTAGCAAGTCGCTTGCCGAATAATACACCACATACTGCTTGGGCACAGAGACCGCATTACAGCTCACTCCTCGACTTGATTAGATCGGCGAACATGTTTTGTATATTGAGGCGAAAGCTTCACTACGCTAGCTACGGAGCATTTCGCCGGTTCGGGCGCAAGGCCACATCTGCGCATGCGCCGTTTCCATGGCAACTGGTTGAGCCCAGCCAGAGTGTTCGCCGCGCGCCGTCGCCGCCGCTGCACCCGTCTCCTCCGTGTAGCCGCGCGTGACGTCATCACTCAGCTATGCGTCTCACTGCGCATGCGCCGTGGTCTGCGGCAGCGCGCGCAGCTGCGCTCGCTGGTCAGCCTGATTATGAGCGTGCGCTCGCTTGTCAGATGCGCAGCGAATGAAGAGATGGATTGGAAGCGTACGTACCCAGTACGGCATCAGCAAAGGCTACGAGAAGCTACGTCGAATGATCCCGAAGCCGTTCCATGGTACAAGGAAGGCCGATAACACGAGAGGGAAGGGAAGAAAGCCAAACGTGCGGCTGGGACGCCCGAAGAACGGGGAGAACGGTTCGCTAAACGACGATGAGAAGAAGCGGAGAAACAACGAGCCGCGAACGAAGCCGCCGCCTCGACGTCTGGTCAACAACAGCCGATGGAAACCGAGTCAGAGAGACGGACTAACCACGCGATTCCTCTCAGTGAATTTGGAACTGCAACAAGGCAGTTTCATCAGGAATTCACGGACAACCCGTTCGGCAGCGTCTTAAAAGCTTTCGAGTGCACACTAGGTTTAACCAAGCTAAACCATCATCATTTTTTCAACCATTATTTGATTTCATGATATACCTCTTTTATGCCCTGAGGCAATACACTCCACTAAAAAAATCCCACTTCATGTCCATGCGATATGCGTGTGGGAAAGATGTTCACGAGTACACATTGCTTCGAGTATACATCACGCAGTTTTCATGTCGTACGTGTCGGTACAATATACTTCTTTCAAGGCCGCTGTTTTTTGCTTTTCACATAACATCATGATATCTCTTTCGAAAAGCACCCACGAACGAATCACTTTCAAAGCTGTATTTCTTTCTCTCATGGGGCAACACGAGTAGAGGTAAAAAACAAAGCGTTGACAAAGATTGACCATACGCACAGCGAAGTTGGTGCCGATTATGTGTCGACACGGTAAAACAGTAAACCATCGTTTACCACGTGGGCACTAACTTTACATTGCTGATGTGTTTTCTCCAATTTTTTTTCTTTTGTTCTTTTTTTTAGTGTTGGGTAGCGTGTACTGAGTGCAGACTAAAAATTTTCGGCGGGAAATTCAGCTGCAGCAGCTCTCTCAAGACCACACTACACGTCTTCTTCTTTGGCGTCGTTAAGGTTATTCAACCTTTTCTCAATGATGCAGAAACACTGTCTCGTTCTTCCAAGGACCTCGTTTAGTGGCTCGCAACACGTCCCATCGTCGCGCTCTAATACTCGCACAGACCGGCTGCAGGCTTGCAAACTCACCTTAGAAGTAGTGCATGAAAGGAATCGAATCGTGATCCTTTGAAGGCAATGCCGCGTCTGCATCATTTCCTTGACTAGGAAAAGCACGCACCGCAGTTATATCTTATGTGCACTAACCACCCGGAATTTTTCTCATAGTAAACAGTAGTACGTAAGTCGCGAAAATTATAACGGTGATAAATTAAACCAACGCTCAATTGGACCTAAATAAAAATATTGACTAGCTTGTTTTCGCATTACATTTCTCGGCCGGCGCTCTAAACCGGCTACGCAATGAATTGCATACCCCTGAAACAAGTACACAACACCCAGGTTGTAATTTTAGACAAAGCGCCTAGAGGCAGTAAAATGAATCTATGAAAAAGAGAACCGCTTCCAATGATCGTCGATGACGAAAGGTTTTGATTTGAAATGGAATAAAAAGGGGAGTAATCATTGCGAATGTCACGGTAATTCATAAAGGCAGGCTGTTTGTTATTTTGACCTTCTTCCGGAACTCAGGCCCGCTTCACGCGCGCGAAATCGCTTCACGAGCAAGCCAAAGACGACGAAAACGTGCCACGTACTCTCTCCGGCTGCCTGAACTCTGCTGGCTGAGCTGGACTTCTGGGTAAAGCTCGATCTACCGCACTTAGCGGCGGAAGCGCTGTCAGAAGCACGCGAGTGCCAGGAAGTCGACAGCTCAGGGAACCCAAAGACGACCCGGAGGTCTGCAACGTCTTATTTCATGGAGGAAGAAGCCGAGGTGTCGATCGTGGAACGCGAGCCCCGGGTACGGGATGCCAGACCCCTCTGCTACGGTGCAGCTCTCGTGATCTTCTTGTCCGCGTCGTTCTGCGCAGCCGCTTTCTTGCCTGGCGTGTTCTCGCGACGCGTCTACGTTATGGACGAAGTGGTGTGCGGATCAAGTGGCTGCCAGGCCCTCTCGAAGCTCATCAACGGCTCCGTGAACGGAGACCTCGACCCATGTGACGACTTTTACGCCTACGTCTGCGACGGGTGGCGCCGGTCACACTCGCTGCGACCCACGGAGTTGCGGAGGAACGTTTTCGACGAGGTGGAGCAAAGTGTGCGCGCCCGGCTGCATGACGCGCTATGGAAGACGTTCCGTCAGAGCATCAAGAACCGCACCAGTGTTTCATTCGCCAAACTGGCCAGCATCTACGTCGCCTGCGCGAAGTCCCTGACGCCCGAGGGGAACGGAGTAGTGTCGATGCGCAAATTCCTCAAGCACATCGGACTGGCATGGCCCGACGAGGAAGGCCCGTACCAAAGCAACGCCACCGACCTGCTCGAGCTGTTGGTCACGCTGTCCATGCGGTGGGACGTGAACGTGCTTTTCTCCTACTCGGTCAAATCGCTGAGCAAAGATAAAGGAGCTGTTGTGCTTGGCCTTCCAGCGCCGCTTATACCGGGGAAGCTGACGGATGCGAAGAAGGCCCTCTACGAAAAGCTTATTGTAAGCCTCGCTTTCTTGTTCGGCACAAGGAATGAATACAGCGATCTCGCGCGCCGCCTTGTGGTTGTGGAGCAAGAAATAGCAAACATACGAAACCTGGACCACGTGCTTCTCACATACTTGGTGAAAGACTTGGGAAACCTCTGTGCCGACTTCCCTTGGCAAAAGTGGATGGCTGCCATTAACAAAAATCTTCCACCTAAGGCAGCGCTGACGGCGCAGAAGTCGGTCATCGTGCATCACCCTGCATACCTAGGGCGGCTGCTGACGTACTTCCTTGGCCATGAGTATCCAGAAGACATCAAGGCATACCTTGCACTCCGAGTTCTGCTCAAATACGGCCAGGCAATCTACGACATCCGCCACGTCCAGGAAATCGTTCTTCACGCACAGAAGGACATCCCCGCCGACGAGGTGATGCGTACGTGCCAGCAGTGGATGGCCGACCTGATGCTCGATACGTGGAACTCGTTCGCATCCAAGTCACTCGCCAAGCCGGCCGACATCGAGCGACTCACTCAAATCGTGTCGAACGTCAAGAACGTCTTTTTCCGCCGCGTTCACCAAGCCACGTGGATGGACGCAGTCACCCAGAACATCTCCATCCAGAAAGCAAAGAACATTGCCTTCAACATCCCCAGCTTCACATCAGACGCCGCTTTCGACAGGGTGTACCAGCCGCTCCTCTTGGACGCACGCAGCAGCAGCTTCCTAGACATGGCCACACGTCTGGTGGAGGTAAACCACGAGAGCGACGTCCTGTCAGTGTACCGAGTCATCGGCCGGAGCGACGCAGCCACCGTGCACTCCAAGGCAAACGCCATGTACGTGTACAGCCTCAACGTCGTCAATGTGAACGCTGCTCTCCTGATGCTGCCCTTCTTCGCCGAAGGTGCACCTCTGTCAGTCACGTACGGCGGCCTGGGCGCCATTGTGGCGCACGAAATCATACACGGGTTCGACGTGAGTGGCCGCCTGTACGACGAAGTGGGCACCTTCGAAGACTGGTGGAGCAACGCCACCAACGCCGCCTACCGCGAGACGAGCACCTGCTTCGTCGAGCAGATGAGAAGCCTAGCTTCCTCATCCAGCGCAGGCGCGGTGACGCTAGAGGAAAACATGGCCGACAATGGCGGCACTCGCTGCGCCTACGACGCGTACACGCTCGCAGCAGAACGAGCCCCTGCCGTGGTGCGTCTACGGGGACTGGACGCCTTCGAGGAAGAGCAGATCTTCTTCCTCGCATACTGCTACAAGTTCTGCGGCGTAGAGCGACCTCCGGTGGCCCAGCGCTCGACCACGCACCCAGCCGACAAACTGCGCTGCAATGTACCTCTACTGAACATGCCCGAGTTTTCGGCCGCCTTCGACTGCGAGCCCGGCTCCGCCATGAACCCTGCGAGCAGGTGTTCAGTGTGGTAGACTCTATGCAGCCGGCGTCGCATCGCTTTGCACGCGGCGTTTAACCTCGGGAAAATTAACATGCAAAACGAACTGATAGCGTCGAAATTGGTACGCAAGACGGGCGCCACAAACACCCCATTCTTTGTAGCCGAACAGACTCCTTGGGTGTTCAGTTCGGTACCAGTTGTACAAAGAGCCATGCCTCACGAATGTGGAGCGTTTTACAATGAAGCCAAAATACGTTTATATATAGTACACATTCAGAGTAAAAAATCAACCGGTACGACTAAAACACGTTTCCGAGCAACAAACTGATGTCCAGTATTCCCTGTTCACGTCCGCGCTCTGTCGATCGCTGTTTGGCGCAGGGACCGCACGGGGAGTCCGATGCTGTACGTCTTAAGTACTCGTCTCAGCACTCAGAGCGGCTGGCTAGCAGCGACATGCCCGAAAAGAGGCGTCTTTTGAGACTCGATGAAGAGGGCGTCTTTTCACTGGAAGATTCCGAGTCTGAATGAGGCACCTGGGTGCCGACAGGCAAGGCGTTAGGCTTGTCAAGCGCTTTGTCTTCGTCCATTACCACGATTTCATTCAGTCCAGGTGCCGATACTCCGATCGATACTGGTCTCGCCATAACCGCCGAAAGTTCCCTCCAAACGCATGGCCTCGACTTCCATCTCTGGGTCTTCACGGGATAGAGGTCTGCGGTTTCTACGCTGCCTGTATCCTCGGATTGTCGCGAAGCGGCGGAAGGCGAAGTGGGGGACAACGCGCTGTCTCGGCCGTGGTCCAGCGATCGCCTCGGGGACGAAGGCAACTTCTTGGTGTTCCCGGCCGAACTCGAACGACGTGAAGTTCTCATGACACCTTCACTGGCCCGTCGCGGCTGCTTTAAGCCAGCTTTTCTGTCGTTGAACCGAGACGCTTCTTGGCGCGTGCCTTTATGATTTGTGAGGGAATCCCCTTTCTGCGCTGTCTCGGATCGCTCCATGGGGGTCTCATGTTTAGCTTCAACTGACGCCGCGCGGCCAGTGCCTGGCACGACGCTCGTTGAACCTACAGGTTGTCGGACCAGAGTATGGCGTTTACGGTCTGGTAGCGACACTGAATGCTCGTGTTCGGTATCGCTCCCAAGCGTGTCCACTTCCTCGGCCTCGCCGGGGGTTACTTTGTGCTTTACGAAGGAAGAACAAGCCTGGGGTTCGACGACGTCGATTTCTCGCCACATTCCTTTCTTATCGTTCAGCGTTTCTCGATCAAGCGTTACACATCCCTGACCTTCTGCTAAAGCATGAAAGACATCCAATGAAATGTCTGGCTTCAAAGCTGGTTTTTTCGTTGGTACACCCATCATTAACTTGATCTCGGTTTCAAGTGCTTCAGCGTCAGTGTATTCCCTCGAAGCTCTGGATGTGGATGGATTTACTTTGCTTCCATTCAGTCCAGCAATTTCGCATTCATTGACTTTGCACTCCACGATGGCACCGTCAGCTTGTGGAAGCTGTTTAATGAGAGCGGCGCTATAGCTTGCGTTCATGTCAGATCTCTCACCTGGATCATGTCTCGATGACGAAGCAAGACTCCTCGTACGCTTTTCCTTTGTAGATTCCGCCGTTGCGGACACACCTGCACCTTCGCGATTAGACTCCACTGTCTCTTGCATTTTGGCCACATTTTCTGACTCTATGCACAATATGTCTGCTCCCTGTTTTGCTCCTAGTTGTGAGCTTAAGGGCTTTTGTAGGCATTGATTCTCAGCGAAAGACGTTGCATGGTCAGGACACCGAAAATTGATGCAGCCGCAACCTTGAAGCTGTGACGTTGTGCCGTAAGGAACATGCACATGTGTTTTCTCCGGAGTACGCAAATAAGTTTCAGGGCCGGCTATACTTCGACAAGGAATTGAGCCGAGCAGAGCTGCTCCATTAGCGGGGTCATTTGAGGAGTTGTCTGGCAGCCTCTTTGAGTGTACAAGCGTGGCATTGGCGCATGTAGGAGCCGGAACAAGTTTACCAAAGCGCGGGTCAGCAGGAGAACATGGCAATGTCCAGGACATGTCACTTTGCTCACTTGTTTTGCGATCTAAGTCAGGCACAAAAACGAAAGATGAAGGAACACTTGATTCATCGTCTTTTTTTGCTTGAATACCTGACACAGCGTTGTGACTTTCTCCCGTTAACAAGTCGCTATCTTGAGGTCTCTCTTTAGCGCTGAAAGAATGTGCATCAAGTGACGTTCCGCTTCCGATGTTACTTGGCTTCTGGGCTGCTGCATCGTGCAGTGTACGCTTTTCCTTTCCTCGTTCTGTCACGGCACCCGCGGGCGCCTGAGGCTCGTCGGTATCCACTAAGGTCTTTCCTTTCGGAGGCTTTTTTTCACGTGCGCCGTTGACGGCGCTAGCCCCTCCATCACGTGGCCCTGGTAAGCCTGGATCAGTCATGCTTCTCGACAAAAAAATTTTTGGGTTTAGCAGTTGCTCTACTATTGCCGAAGCGGTCTTCAACTTCGAACCGCCAACGGGCCCATAACCGGAGTGTCCGGGCAAGATGTCAGGCTCATTCACATTACGATTAGGCTGCTTGAACTCGCCGACGCTTTCTTTCACAAGGGACTGCGCTTGAGAGGTTTCTGGACTTCCCAGGAGGTCACTGCTGGAGTCGGAAGGTGACATCCCAGGGCGGTTGCGGGAACCATGCCTGAGGGAAGATTGCTTTCTGTGCGAGGCTATATGCGAAAACTCTGGTGAAACTCCTGCCAGATCATCTAAGTGCGCAGTTCGTTTGTGCAAAGGATCGTATACCGCGTCTTCCTTGCCCCACAAAAAGAAATCTCTGGAAATCATGCTCGACCGCTGACTTAAGGTTCGCTTTCTTCGTTCCTCCTCTTCTCTTTTCAGAGTTCTTCTGTCGACCGTGTCGGGGAACAACGCCTCGTTTTGCTTGAATATAGCATGAGCCGTCGTTGCCGGAACGTCCTTTCTTGACGCTCCGCTGTTGCGCTTATTAGCCGTTGAAACGGTTTCTTCGGTAGTCGTCTGACAGCCGCTGCTAACCAGCTGGTTTTCATGTCCCGTTCCAGTCGCACCCGAACGCGTTACCGTAGTTTCTAGCCCCGTGTCTGCAGCTAGTGCGACTACGTCGGGCATCGTACGACGCTTTTTGCGCTTGTGCTTCGAACCGTGTCTGTGCCTCCTTTTTGACCATCCTTTACCGATATTAGCATCGTCAGTATAAAATTCAGTTACTTCTACTCCGGTTTCAATAGGCAAATGAAGGCACTTGAGGGATCCTTGACTGTAGTACAGCACTTCCTCCTCGACGCAGTCGCGTGAACCATGTGGCAATGAAGGTCGGTTTGGACACGCCAGCGATGAGACTTCCCCACCGCGCTCCTGGACCGTGGAGACGATATTCGAGGCTGCCTTGGAAGTCCTCTCGTGGCTTTCCGGGTCGTAGCCGTCGTTGCTCCGCTGGTCGCGACCATAACTACCCCTGTGCTTCTTGCCATCTTTTGTTCGCTTACCCTTGCCTTTGTGGCCACTTCCTTTGGTACTACGGGTCGCAGAGGTGGACAGAAGCGCGTAGTCTTCTTCTCTTAGTCGCTCGGCCAGCGTTGTTGAGACTCCATCCTGGCCGGCGGCGGTGAACGGATCTTGCTTGGTGAGGTTCCCTCGCACCTCGAGACTGGGAACCGCTGCCGTAGAGTTGCGGGTAGCAGAGTCGGAGACCCCGCTAGAAACACCAGTGGGTAGTGCTGCTGGCCGCGTGATCTGTTGCGTGATCTGGCTGGCGTCGATGGTGGTGCGGACGCCATCGGCGTGGTCGGCGGCCGTCGCGGACGAGCAGTGCCGGGAGAGGCCGTGGGAATTTCGAGCCGCCATGACACCCCGAGAGTATTCGGGGCGGCCTTGGTAGGCCGCCCGCGGCGGTACTTCAATTTTGGTCGGGCCGCGTTGTGCGCCGCTAACGCCGACGTCATTTTGATATGCCGCGAGCGATGGCGATTCCTGGAATCAGTTGCGCTCCCTGGTACGACAGTGTATACCTTCTTTTTCTCTTTCACGCCAGAAAAAAAAAAGAGAAAAACAGCCGCAGCGTAGTATTTCTTCTTTTTCTGGAGCTTTTTCATGTGAACGCAACTGTTACACATAGTACTACAATCTGTTTAGAGGAAACATTCAGTGCAGAACTACAGTGTAACAGAACAATCCAAACGACGCAATGGTTAACCAACGCCAGATCTCAGCATGCCACAATGTAGCTGAAATAATAATAAAAATCCAGTTATCAGTTTTTCTCAGGACAAGTAACTGACTGCGATCTAGTTTTTGGTTATGACGTATATAATACGGCAATAGCAAAGCAGTTCGACTAGAAAAAGAAGTCTCTTATACAGCTATCTGCGTGAATCTCGTCGTGACTCGTGCGCGGAGAGAGACGAATTTCTTCAACTATGAAGACTTGAGAGACGTAAAGTTTTCCTTAGTATCAGCATGGCTGCATAAAGGTGGATGCCAAGAGCATTAATTCCATTGTTGAATTATTAAACGTGCTTGTACAGTTCGGTTCCATGATTTAAATGCAACAGTGCTACAGCGCGAAGTCGTATATGCGAGCGGCATGTTTACTCCGCCATTAGGCTGACAGTATTGAAAACACAGCAAATTGAATGGCGATTACACCCATGGTAAGAATAACTGGTTACTGGGAAAGGAAAGGCGCAATATCCCTATCAGTGGACAGCTGAACCGCGCCGTGAGAGATGGAAGAGAGAAAGAGGGATCTCAGTGGAGGGTTCCAGATTAATTTCGACCTCCTCGAGACGTTTTATAACGAGCGCTGACAGCGCACAGCCCACGGGCGTCATTTCCGTTTCGCCTCTACACCCCTGTTGCCGCCGCGGTGGCTCAGTGGTTATGGTGCTCGGCTGCTGACCCAAAAGACGCGGGTTCGATCCCGGCCGCGGCGGCTGGAATTTCTTTGGAGGAGAATTTCTAGAGGCCCGTGTACTGTGCGATGTCAGTGCACGTTAAAGAACCCCAGGTGTTCGAAATTTCCGGAGCCCTCCACTACGGCGTCTCTCATAGCCTTAGTCGCTTTGGGACGTTAAACCGGCCCCATAAACCATCTACACCCCTGTTAAAACGGATGATGAGAGCTAACCGGTCCGCATTGTCCTTTTATAATTGTTGCATCTGTTTGAATGCTGCGGTCGCACGTGCGTGACGATTTCGTTTATTTTGCGAGCGTTAATGCTTTATGTAGTGAGAATGTGTTGGCGTGGGCTTGAACGCTCTTGACATGTAGCGCGTTTACGGACAGAGTCACACCTTTCTAGTTAGCGCGAAGAACGGTCTATGTGCTCGTTGTGGTCACGTGACCGAGGACGCTCCATTGTTGAGGCAATTATTACGTTTAGGCCAGGGACCTTCACTTTGACAGCTAGCGGTGTAAAAGGAACCGACGACCACTTGGATAGCTAGTCAACTGAAGCGAACGCCGGGTCATTCGTAGAACTGTAGAACCACCAGACCAGAAATAACCGTCCAACTGACGAGTCGGCGCGGCAGCGTAAAGTTCTGAAGCTGTCGAGGAGCCGCCTTTGGTGCATGCCGGAGTGGCATGAGGACTCCACGCGATCTATGGATGTAAAGTAGAGAATGATCACTTATGCATATATGCACATGTAGGCAGAAGCTAGACGAAAGAGAAGTACTTGCGCGGTAGGGATCTCCCTATTGCCGTGTACCCTTAAGGGTAGGTTGATGGTGAAAGAAATAACAGTGGTTCATGTCTGCAAAGTGATAAGCAAAGAGGGCCTCGCACTGCTGAAGGGACCCATTAACCTTACTGCGTCATGCCGTTAAGGCAGAGCTTAAAGGGGTTGTGAAAAGAAAATGAAGCTGCCCGATTTTAATTTTTACTGCTTCCATAAACATTAGACATGCTAATTCCGAAATATTTCGACTCAATATTGAGTCTGCATTTAATAAAGCCCGTTCGAAATCGCTGCCTTTTTGAGCTCATGAAACGACCATGCGCCGCCGTCGGCTGGCACACACACTACTCGACTACGTCATTTTAAGATCTTCAGAAACGTAGAGATATCTTCAACTTTCGTTTGCCCTAAAATAATAGCTTTATGAGAAATTCAGAAAGTGAAACAAGGTTTTCCAATTATTTGCACGCGTAATTGCACTCTTTTAAACTGCAGCGCGTGGTCATACATCAATCACTGACCTGGGACCAGTTTCGGTTTCGGTTCTGCTTCTCCATCATCCTTGGCTTCAGTATCAGCGGCTCGACATAGCCTTGCTTACGTGAACCTATCTAGGTGGTGTTCCTTGACAGCGGTGGTTTGAGTCAGAGAATCGAGCTGAGCAAGGCCAGCCCATCTCGACGACTCACTCTTTACATGAACTCGATACGAATGAGTCAGCTATCGCGGCGCGCATCGGCTCCGCGCTTCTGTTCTTTGCTGCAGAAAAATATATTCCAGAAGCGTGAAGAGGGTTAGGCATAATTTGCAGATGGGGCTGCGAGTCAACCCACCCCTTGCGATAGAGATGAAGACTCGAGTCCACGACCGGGTTCGGAGGTTCACGGTCGGGGCTCCCGCAGGCAGAGGTGTCGCGGTCTCTCGGCATGACTGCTACTTGCCGGGCGCGCGACGTGCCGTTGCGAGCGGCGTAACAACGACTGACAGCAGCTCGCCGCCTGCGCAAAACCGATGTCAATGACAGGCCGCACGCGGCGCGTCGCACTGACAAGGGGCAGAATGCGAGCGAGCGCGCAGAGCGCCAGCGTCATAATGACGTGGGGGCGCGTTTCTCGGGGCCGGCCTGTCAGCCTGGATGCCGGCCGCCGGCGTCAGAAAAACACGCTAGTATTATTTGTTCACGCTCATAACAAGCACTGGAATAGATGAATGCCAAAAATGAATCATTTTTGAGGATCGTTGGCTGATGCCGACTTGCTGGCAGTATTTAGTTCGGCGATACAAGCAAATTTCATCCAATGACCGCTTTATTTACTGCCTGGTCGCCGCTCGCATAGCTGGCATTTGCTAGCTCCGCTGGCGTCGCGGAAATCGAGCATATTTTTATTTTATTATGGGACAGGTTCACAGTTAAAGGGGTGACGAGAGTAGTACCTTTTACAGCGCTGACCAGTTCCGAAGCTCCCTCAGCTGCGGTATCGATAGTATCGATATAGTGAACTAGAATATTTCTAGTGGCGCGACCGCCTCCGCTGCAGAGGGCCTCGAGCGGAAGAAAGTTGCGGCGGCGCTGTAGTCGCCCGCACTTGAAAGCGCGTCAGCCGCGGCACCTTTCAGGCGGCCGTCGCGCTTGCAGGACACCGCTTCCGCCGATGTTTTAGGCGATTCAAGTTTACCACCACGAAGGGATGCAAAACTACTAAGGGACAAAAATGTTTGCTTTCCGCTTTCTGTCCCGTGTAGCTTCGTTGTGCATGTGGAAATATTCCGATGCTGTCGCTGGCGGACCGAAGAGTTCCGTAATTGTCTGGCCGGGGACAGCCGCTTCACATTTCGCGGTGGTATTCGTTGCAGTTTGCCTTGATTAGTATTGACCCTGTTTTATCCATGAACGAGCAAAATGAAAAAAAAGTGATTTTGCAAACGCTCACTACGATTCTCGCGGGCGGCTCAGCTGTATAGCTGAATGCAATATACATTCCTCGCTTCGCTCATACTCTTTGTATGGTAAATTTCATCTCACTGATGGTGCGCTTCACACAAAGTATGTGCTTGCGTCCTCGCTTTCAAGCGCCATTAAATACGAAATAAAAAGGATTCCCTGTCTATGATCAAGATACCACCGACCATGAGACAAGAGCACATAAAGAAGGTAGTTCGCCGTAAGTGAAATGAAACGGCGATTAATATTGTCTCCTTACTAGCATTTTGAAAGAAATACGCTTTGTCAAAATGTTAAAATTGCTCTCCGTGACTCATACGACCTCCTCCCTCTGTAACCAGCCTCGGAACTAGCTGCGGCATTTAATTACGCCGAGTCGTGGCGCTATTCTATTTGTGCTGCGTGTGTGCGTGCGTGCGTGCGCACGCGCGGGGCAGGGGACGTGACGCACCTGAATACCCTGTGTGGTACTGGATACATGTTCTTGGTTTATTAGGGAGATTCCATTATTTTTCAAAGCATTTAATATCTTCATCTATGCTTCTGTATCACAAGGAATTTGCACTGCACTTACTACTACTACTTGGTACGCACAGGTGCTTGGCACAGTCATGAACAACAAACAAAGTTTTCACAGACCACAACAATGAGTTTTACTGCACAATATGTCCACTTTTAAGCCGACCACTGCACAACAGCTTGGTTGATATGTGATCATCATATGCGACTAAGCTTTAAATGCTGGTGCGACTTTCTGTGTGCTGCATCACGAGACTTATTCAAGCCTTTAACATAAAAGTGCATGCGGGTCACCACATAAAATCCAATCATGTTGGCTGTAAGTGTTTGGTTGTGCTCCTCACATCCAATAGCTGCAATGTGCTTGTTGTGTATGACAGCCAGCACATCCATGATGCTGTCGTGATGGAGCTTGTTCGAGCTGAAGCAGCCTGTAAATGTATCTTCAAGGTTGGTAATAAACTTGAAAAGTTTTATAGAGGGATAGAGCAAGCCACCGAAGTCTCAGGCTCTTGTGAATACTGCTGCGTTCAGCATCTTTCCTTCCGAGGCAGGTAGTAGCAGCACGCTCCTGTGCTGTTCTCGCGTGGCCAGTTGTGCAACCTGGTGCATAACAGTGGTTTAGCCGCCGCTTGGGAGGCATCGTAAACACTGATGCAGAAAACGCACGCACGGAGCAACACACCACGACGCAAACAACGACACGCAACTGCGGGAGCAGAAGGCGCGCGCAGTCGCTTCAAGTGCGGGCGACGACAGCGCCGCCGCTACTTTCTTCCAAAGCAGGGTACGCGGCGCACAATAGGAGGCGCCTCCGCTCGAGCCACTGTAAAACTTCTAGTACCTGAGCAGACGACGGTGCCACATTAGAGTCAATATGCGTGCTGTAACCTCGGTCAACTATGGCTAAACAGGCCTCGCTAAGCCGCCATGTTGTGTTGACGACAGAAGCCTCTGATTGGCTTCTTAAAATGACGTTTGCTGTGAGTTGAGGGGGACGCGCGCTGGGAAACCGAAATTTAGTTTTTTTCGCTATTCAATCAACCCAGACGATGAAACGAACCAAAGTATACTATAGAATGAAGGGTCAGAATTCCAAATACACACGTCGTTCAAAATTTTCGGAAAACGTTTCACGACCCCTTTAAGCGTACCCTTCGTTTTTTTTTAACGATGTGTAAGTAACTATTAAACGCAAATCCTTATGCGCAGGAGGGCAGGGGCAAGGGAGAAGTGGGGGCTCCTGGTAACTGTTGTGCATGCCATCGTTACAGTGAACTAAAGGTATTCTAGTACACGGTACCGTCGTCGCATTCGTCGCTGCAGTGGCTCGACAATGGCTGTTGCGACGCCATCTTTTTGGACCATCTCTCGGCCGCATGCAACGACAGTCGCCGACGGAATTTCGTTCAATGGGGTCAGCGCCTCCTCTATACTTTCGAAAGTATATAGGAGGCGCTGATGGGGTTCGCCGGCGCCCAGTAAATAAGTTATACTTGAATTTTTTTCTCACGTAACTTCGGTATTAAGAGCTGAATTATAACAATAATGTCACATCCGCGGTTGAGGTCATGTAAGGTATGCAAGAATTTTGCGACATAACCCATGCTTTGTCATTTTAATGCGAGCCGACTCCAACACCAGCTTGTCTCAGGATCCGGAATGGCATATCGCGGGAACGAACAGCAATTACATTGCAGTTACGCGATAGCAACAGTACGGCTGTTGAAACCAAAACCACACTGAAAAAAAAATGACAGCCGATCTGCATAGTTAATCAAATTCGAATTAGGTGCACTAGCACTGTTTACCCATGCCATACTTTGCTATGCACTGTTACTATGTTATGCATGAGCGAAGCAGACACTCTAGAATTTCGGCATCATATATAGACAGTAAGGGGCGGTGCCCAGGGTGAATGGAGAAAAATATCAGCGAGGCGGCGCAGACCACCCAAGGTCTATAGGGCTTCCAACACTTCGCTGTCTACAGTATACTGCTGCTCCCTCCTAAGACTGTTTCGTGAACATTAGTTTTCTGTTTATTAATTTGAAGACCCACTGCTCTGCTTCGCCAATCTAGATCCTTGATCATGCTTTGGAATTTGTCCTCCGAGTTGCTAGCTATAGGTGATGTCATCGAATCGGAGATTACTAAGGTGTCCCTGATTACCTCCTGCAAATATGCGGCGAGTAGTAAGGTTTGGTTTGGTTTGTGGGGTTTAACGTCCCAAAGCGACTGAGGCTATGAGAGACGCCGTAGTGGAGGGCTCCGGAAATTTCGACCACCTGGGGTTCTTCAACGTGCACTGACATCGCACAGTACACGGGCCTCTAGAATTTCTCCTCCACAGAAATTCAACCGCCGCGGCCGGGATCGAACCCGCGTCTTTCGGGTCAGCAGCCGAGCACCATAACCACTGAGCCACCGCGCCGGCGCGGCGAGTAGTAAGAGAGAGACGATGCTGGCTTCATCATCAGTATCGAGATTATTTTGGGTATGTAGAGACCTGTACAGAACGCTTTAGCTGCTTTAACTATCTTATTCATATTAATAACGACATTGTCCTCCTTGTCTCTAAGAGCGTACATCTGGGGCCGAATTAAGGACCACTCCCAATCTGAAGACAGTCTTAAAGCCCCTCTTCTATAGGTCGGCACTGACAACGATCTGGGCCAAACAATAGAAGTGCTTTGAGACTGTTCAGATTGAGAGCGTTCCATAATTTGGCCCCAGATTTTTGCCAAAAATTCACAGGGACACCTAATTCCATTATATCAGCAATGCGATAGAATTAAGAGCTGTCCATGCCTTTACCGAAAGTGACATCACTTCCGGTGATGTCACTCCACTCCAGTAAATGGGCTAATTTTATGACCGCCAATGCATTTCTGCCCCATGGGGCTTCTATTGCCATTGAATTATTGGCTATTTTCTGTAGCGGCGCTGATGAAGCTTGAAGCGTGAGCTCGCACAAAAACTTCCTTGGCATTCACTCCTGTACCTCGGCCAATCCCCCCACGTGGGTGTGTACCATGTTTACTGAGGTGCAGAAGAAGAAGACCTTGCTCACACAGAAAAGAACAGTCTCAGCAACCGGCCTGGCCTGCAGCGTCGACAGCCCGCTCCGCCGGCTCATCAGCCGCGGCTACCGGGCCTCCTTCAATAAATATGGATCACCTTCCACATTTCCTCTCTACTGTTTTGGGCTGCCTCACTTTTTAGAGGTTGCTCAATCTTCTCCAAATTATACTTCCTTATGCCGTTTACATTACACTAACTGATTAGCTTTGACAGTTCTGCCAGGTCTGTCCTATCAAAAGGGTTAGAGGCTCTCTTACTTTGGTGTTTATCAGGTTTTTTGCTTCCCGAGATAGCTGGCCAGTATCCTGTCCAGCTACCATACCCTTACTCCTACTGCACATTCCTTAACGATACTGGCAATGTCATCCACATCCTTCCAACTGTCATCGTCTTCCATTAAAGCAGAATACCGTTCTCAAGCGAGACTCTGAACTCTTGGCATCTTCTTACCACTAGCTTGTTGATGGCCTTCTTCCTTAATAGTTTCCTCTACTCCCTTTTCAAGTCTAGGCTAATTCGAGACCTTATCCTGTTATGGTAACTATGCCAGGATGCGTGCATAATATGAACTCAATTTCTTCATTAGATACGGGGTTAAAGTTCACCAATGACTAAGGAAGGAAAGCGACATAAACGTATCTTCAAGCTATAGAAATCCTCGCGAGCGGCATGTAGCACCATTCAGCAGCACGACGCTGCAGTTCCTAGCACTGGAGCTAGTGCCCTTTTCCATGCCCTAGTTCTATACAAAGGGTGCGGGTCATCCTTTCTGAACAAAATGCCTTGACTGCATCTCTGTCAAAATTTTGATTTCTGGGCCTGCTACTTCCATTTTCTTGTTTTTTTTGTACTTATAAATCTACAGTGTGTTCTGTATTTCAGCATGTGGCACAGAACCACCTTACATCATCCTCTTCCAGTCATAAGGGCCAGCGTTGTGCATGATGAAGTAATAAATGAGCAAAATTGTAATAAATGTTGCCTGGAGGTGCCTGAAAATACTCCTGGTGTTCTTGGAACTTAATATGTGCACGGTATGCCTGATGATCCGTTTACCGTGACCTCGAACTACAAGAAGTCAGAACTGTTGCAACTAACAGACTTGCTGCAATGTTCACTGCAATTTTTTCCATACCTCCAAATGTGCCACACTAAAACATTTCCTTTGTATTTTGTATCGATCTCAATATTGCACTCGCCGTATTCATAGATTTGGGCGCTGACAGCTGTTAATCTTTAAAAAAAAAGCAGCAACTGACAAGACCGTTTTGAGGTGTACTCCTCAAGTGCAGTCATAGCCAGTACCGGCCAGCTGGTTAAAACATTCAGAATATCGTAGTTATGGTATGCATCAGTCTTACCTTTAGGGTGAACTTCAGTACACTACTACTACCCTTGCCACATCCTATCTTGATGATGGCAGTTCATGTGAATCAAACAAAACAAAACAAAAGATTACGCGATAATTTCAGACTTTGAAAACTCAGTACAACAAGAGGTAAGCACTCAAAAGATACCCTAGTCGAAATCAAGAGGAACAAATGGGCTTGGGCAGGGCATGTAATGCGAAGGCGAGACAACCGCTGGTCCTTAAGGGTAACGGAGGGGATTATAAAAGAAGGCAAGCGTAGCAGGAAGCGGCAGAAAGTTACATGGGCGGATGAGATTAAGAAGTTTCCGGGGCTACGCTGGCCGCAGCTGGAAAGGACAGAGTTAATTGGAGAGACATGGGAGACGCCCTTGCCCTGCAGTGGGCATAGCCAAGCTGATGATGATGATGAATGCCTACATGTGTATTCTTTTGACCTGCTTCTCCTTTACTCAGCTTAATTTTCTAAGATTAAAGAACAAACTTGCCCAGAAAGAGGTCTTAATGCAGTCCATTACTGTTATACCAAAGTAGTTTGTCCAAACTAGACAAATTGCCTCCTGCTTGACATCCTTTTCTTTTACCACAAGAATTTATAGTCAAGTGACAGTGATGGTTAACTTTTGCAGATAATTTTGAGGTATGAATAAAGCAGAAAACAATCACCCCCCCAAAAAAAGAAAGCTGGATGACATCCATGCACCCAACCTAATCCTCAGGTACCTCACACCTTGCCTTAATGTGGTATAGGCAAGCAGATGCCGTGGTTAATCTTTTTTTTTTTTCTGCCATTTATTCATTTGCTGGCACCAAGATGCATGCAGTCATGAACAAACCTTCTATAAATGCCAACTTAGTCACAAATTCAGTTTTAGGCCTTTAAAACTGCATAAAAACAAGAGGACATTCAAAAGCTGAGATGAAAACCAGAGAGAAGTGACCACAAGTTGAGCTACAAGTACTGTGAAGACTACTGTAACTTACACCGTGGCTTCCTGAAAGTAATTAAGAGACAGACTAATTATGTCTGAAATGTACACTACACAATGACAGTGTCCTCTGCCATAGGGAAGCTGTATAACACACAAGGCATAAGTAGTTAGGGAATGATCTGAAACCATAGAAAGAGATGCTGCAAGCATACACATGCCTCTGCAATTAAGCATCAAGCAGCATTTGGATACAACTGCAAGGCCATCAATAGACAAAAGTTTGTACTGACCATACAAGCCTTGCAAAAATTTTAAGCAGCCACTGAAAGCCATGTCATGAACCATAGGCGCGACAACGAAACTCTGAGAAAGCAATGGCAGTGAAGAACCAAGTCACTGTATCATATGTATCCAACATAAAGCAATCAGCATCTATACAGTATGTATGTATGCAAATTTAGTGCGGCAGTTCAGGCATGAGCAGAATGCAATATGCAAGGTTTGCTTCCACAAGTGCGACAAAATTGTTCCGATGGAACTCAAACTGCACTGGTCTTAAACTGGACCTCACATCATATGGTCACTACGAAGTTTTCACATTTTTAACTCAATAAACTTGCCAAGTAGCACCCTTTTCTTCTGTCGTCACATATATAATGTGTTAGATAAGCAATCGCAAGTGGAACACAGTTTCCTGAAGATGCACGGAGACAAGGCAGCTGTGGAAAGACGTATCTTACCCAACTTTCACTACTAATCTGTAAGACCTCTGCATTATACATTTGTAGAACTGTATACTCTAAATGGATGTAACCAGAAACAGCAAACAGGCTGCTAACGTCCCAAATTCACATCTTTAGTCAAATTGCCCACCCTGTATACTCAACCCAAAGTTGACAGAGGCAAAAAACTTACGAAACATCCCTCATTTGGTGCAGAGTGTGGAAGACTTCATCCTAAGGCAGAATATGACTAGTAAAAGATGCATTTCAGTAAATGGCATGTATTCAGTCTGTGTGGTCGAAACATGCTGCAAGGTACAAGCGAGAATGTTAAGTCTAGGCTAATTAATTGCTTGCCGCTGGACAAGCATGAAATCACAAGAAACAGGCGAGGCGCTTGGCTTTCATCTTTTGCATACAGTGTAGCTAATCACTTGTGACAACTGTATTTGCAGCAGCAACAATCCCTTTTGCTTGTCTTGGACTCTTGTAAACCCTGAAAGGAAGAAGACATGGTTTCATGTCACAACACTCAAGGCCACAACACTGTTACTGGTATTGTCTATCAGCTGAGTCATTAGGCTTTCTGTGTGAAGAAGTATTTGCTTAAGCTTTTACTTGTTTACTTCTTTTTATATCATAGCTTTCTTTAAAGCTCGCAAGTTTCAAGCATAATGTTTTTATGCTAAAGCAAGTATGGTGCCATCCTAAATCTGCTGCTAATGCTATCTAGTTCCACTATAATGATGATAACACTCTGGCATAACAGAACGCGTGATCTACTACAGTGACCCATTGCGTGCATGTACGCAACAGGCACAGCTAACGCGGTTTATGACACAGGCTTCCATCATAGTTTTGGTCCTATCCTTGCAAGCAGGAGAGAAAAATGCCTCTTGTTGAGCCTAGCTGTTCCACACATGGCAGCAACCATCTATGGGAGGGCGTGGCTCAGAAAAGTAAGACAAAACTGTTCGACTTCAATGCCTGGTACTCCACTACCAATGAGGCCCCTTAAAAAGTCTTTCAGACAACATACTCCTTTGAAAGTATTCCACAACAAGAACACACAGTGGAATTCTCAGCCAGAAGGCGTTCGGAGACCTTTTCTAAATACAGTACTCACACACGTATGAATGATAACACAGGACACTACACCAATTCAAAATCCCTTGCCATGTAAAACTGCACACCTGCAGTGACTCAGTGGTTGAGGCACCTTTGTGCAACATGCGAGAATCTGACACCTGACCATGCCAGTGAAATTTTGAGGGAAGCGCAATGCACAAATATTGGCGCACCAAGAACTCCACTAATGTTCCCCCCAGCTCGTCCTCTGCCCTGACCAGAAGACACAACGGACAGAAGATGCAGCGACTAGATGTTATGACTCAATCGATCCAAGAAATCCCATATGTGGACACATAGCACCCCAGCCAATTCTGTCTGTGGGCCTTGGCCGTTGATGACCTGTGCCCCCCCAGTGCAATGACACAACTGCAAATGGGATCAGCAGTGGGAGGTCCCATAAATAGGTTTCACACCCCACAAACATGCTGGCACCGCGTGTGGGCCGATTCCCCCTATATCGGATGGCCATTTCTGTAGAAAGTTGACACAGCTTCAGTGAGCAACCTTGCACTCTGCTTCCCGCCCCTGGATACTATGTCGGTGCTTCAAGTTCAACCAAGAGATAATCTGCGCGATGACAGTTGGCTGTAGGAAACGTCTGATTGAACGCCTCTTGCAGAACCTGAGGATTGGAAGAGACCTAGAAATCAACCTCTCAGACACTATGTCTATGCTGAGTGGGTTGTGCAAGGATGACAAAAACGAAACTATACAGAACTGCTTCCAACATTCTGTCCTCTGCTTTCCCAGAGAATAAGGAGCAAGTTCTTTGCCTGGTGAGACTGGCAGCAAATTCATCACATGTATTGATGAATTGGGGTACCAGTCGTCCGAATTTCCTGGTTTTACTGGTGATGAGGCAGCCATAGGCGACTTTGTCTCCACATACAATAAATCGAGACTGCGGAAGAGCTTGGGGATGAAGACATCATTTTCGCTGTCACGGATAATGAGGACACCACTGATGCGAATTGTGAGGAGGATTTCAGAGAAACTGTGCCCACGTGCTTCAACGTGCTGCATGCGCTCAGCCCAATTCGATGCTACTGTGTGTCAGTAGAAGTCTGTGGTCTCAGCTGTTCGTTGCCCATCGATAACATAGAAAAATCTATTCTCTACGAGGCAATCAAAATAAAGAAACAAAACTTCATGGCTGTTTCGCCCAGTAATCTGCACGCAGTACCTGGCTATCACAGAAATTATTTTTTTCCACCTCAATGTGTTGGTATGTTATTAACTTTATTGCTATTTTCTATCAAATTACACATTACATATTGAACTCATAGGCGCTTTTTTGGCAAGTTCAATATATGTGGGTTCGAATGAAGGGTAGCGATGCATGCTATCAATGCACTTGGAAGAGGGGCCTACAAGACATTCACTGTGACACACACCACTCAAGTAGACATGAATGCCCATGATAAATTGAGAAATAACTGGCAGCAGACCACACGGCATCACAGTGGCATCAGCCTGCTACCACTGGTACTTCATGCTGCCTGCCAGTGACCAAGATTCCAACGTTCCATTAAAAACAGCATGTTTATGCGGGAGTATTAAAAGGTCGCAGTCACAGGTTTTTGTAAACACAAGTAAAACTCATAGTCATAAACAAGTAAACACAAGTCAAACTCATAGTCATAAACAATTACAGGGTGAACACTGGACACTGACAGACTGTAACCTCTTAGAAATGGCTGCCGTGTTGTAAATCTAAAGAGCAGAGCTTGCTAGGCCTTTCATTCATCAATCTTCGCTGAATACCCCCCCAAAGCTCATTTTGAGGACAGAATTTGTCTAGGAGTGTTTCATCTCTATAAATCCCGTATTTGTTGGTCGCATTACGGCAAACAGGCGGCCAATCCTGGGATAAGGATTGCCAGTGATGTGAAACTGACGGTATCAACTAAAGGGGTATTAGAAAAGGCTGTCATTTTGCTGCAATGGACCATGGTGCATGGAGTTAGTTACACGAGGTCCCCAGGAAAGCACCATACTTTGTTTCTGAGAAGCGCAGTGTACAACCCACTTCAATCCACATTCCACTTTTTACTGCGCATTCAATGTGAAAACTAAGCATTCATCTTCACAGAATGCAGAAAAATTTCTCACTGTGTTTAACTACACCCATTGTCTAACACAGTGAGAAGATCGGCTAAGGTCAAGATTAATAATAAAGAAAGAATATTTACAACAACCATTATCAATGTACAGGTGCCCACAAAAATTTCTATAACTCGGAGCTTACAAAAAAAGCTGGATTACTTCGGAGCGTAAACATGCAGCCACAAATTGATGGATGTGTGTTGCATTTCCCTATGCTGATAGCTGAATGCACTCTTCAGTGCCTGGCCGCGCCTCTAGGCAGGCGGAAAATTGGCTTTTTCCTGGTTTCAGAGTTCCAAAAGCTTCTGTGGGCACCCGTACATTTCAAAAGATTTTCAGGCCTGCTGCCTGCTTCTTTCTTTTATTTTTTGTCACAATATTTTTCTCTTTCACATTTTGAGCATCAAGAAAAAGCTCTACTAACAGGGGCGCAGATTCGTTATAGATTCTTAATCGGGTCGCTGAGTTGTTGTCTTTAGTGGCTTGGTCTGCATAAAGCATGCTCTTTCAGCAGCAGAAGATAAGAGAGCATGGTTAAAAAAAAAATGGGAAACAAGATTAGAAATAAACCAAAACCCTGACCAGCTTTGACCCTGGTACTCCAAGTCCAAATCTGGTTACTTTCCTTCTGTGAAAGAACTCAATTGCCTGCAGGAGGGCTCAAGACCTCCCATCTACGTTCTTGACATTGTAGTCAGCTGCCAATAATCCAAACTTGCAGGCCAAAAATTTGTTCAAATTATGCAGAGTTTGAAGTAGCAAGAGTTTATCTACCATTCTTAATGTGGGCAGGCCCAAGATGCCTGTTCAAGTAAACCAGAGGTTCAAATTAATCAAGCTCGAAATAATTTAATTGCAGTGAAGCTAACTGACCATGTTCGATACTGCCATGTCACATTTGGAACAGCCAATGACTAACATGTGTAGACCAACACAGAAGTGCTTGTAGGTTGAGAAAGTGTTTGATTGAATGACACAGTACTGTTGGTAGCATACCAAACAACCCTTAGGTTCCCAGAACAGCCTAATGTGCAATTCATGGCCATCTAGCTAAACTGTGCCTTTTGCTGGGCTAGCTGGTGTGACATTGTGTTCAGGAAAGTAAAAACAGCGCTAAATTTTGCACAAACCATTCAGAAAGACGGACAGGACGGGCGCTGACTCCAACTATGTTTATTGAAAGCCACATGTTGCATGTGCCACATGTTCGGGCTATATACCGTAAAATTCCGAACAAGCGCCCCCACCCTTGCAAGGGACCCCCCTAACTGCACTGCCAATTTCACATTTCCGCGCATTTCCGGGAAAGCCCCCCCCCCCCCCCCCCCGCACGCGTTCTTGTAACGTACCGCGCCCAAGCAACACTGGTCTGCCCCATCCAGTTCAAGAATCCAATCTAATCTGCTTTTCAAGCCATTCGCATGCTCGTTTGCACGCGCCATTTGTCTTGTTTTGGCGTTGTCGAGTTCGCGATGCCGGTGCATTCGTACTCAGTGGCGAAGAAAGTTGAGGTCGTACAATGGCATCGATAAAACGGAAGAAACCTGCACCAAACGTCTCGGCATTTCAAGCTCGACCACATACGGATACGGGAATGGGACAATTTCAAAAAGATGCTTCAGCATAACTGTGGGAGAGCAAAACATCGAAGCTGAGCAACGGCGCCCCAGTTTTCAGTGAACTCGTGGACGATGCGCTCTTCGAGTTCTTCGAGCGGGAAACAACGGCAGGATGTGCAGTTAGTAACCGGCTTCTCTCTGAAGAGGCTGTCAGAATAGCCAACAACACGCCGTTGGGAAACACTGTAGCCGTGGCGCCAGAAGACCGGGGTGGGCTTCAAGCGGAATGCTGTGAACTTTTTTTTTGCGACTGACTTGGAGGAGTCTTTCGATGGTTTTGAGAGTGATTGACATAGCAGTCATAAATCTTTCACTCAATGAAGTTCATGTTGCTAGAGATAAATAAAATCTTAAATCCATGTGCAGTGCACTTGTTTTTTCTGGCGTGAAAAAATCGCCGCCATCTTAAATTTTGGCGCCGTTCCAAGAAAGCGCCCCCCCCCCCCCCCCCCCCCCCCCCCCCCCCTACTTTGCCAGTGATTTCGACTTGCTGGAGGGGGGGCGCTTGCTTGGAATTTTACGGTATATGCAACATGTGGTTTTCAATAAACATAGTTGGAGTCAGCGCCCGTCCTGTCCGTCTTACTGTGTGGTTTGTGCAAAATTTAGCGCTGTTTTTACTTTCCTGAACATAATCTAGCTAAACCCGCTGTATAAGATACCAAATAAAAAAATGATGGTCAATTTGTGTAGTTAGGCCAGATGCAAATCAGCTGTGCTTTGGTTTTCCCTTTGGTTCCAGTGCTCAGATCCAGTGTTCACTGATGGCAGTTGTTTGGATAGTGATAATGGGTTCATGTCCATATGTGTGTAATTCGTCATTCTCTCCATTCACAGATCCCTGGGAATCTTCCTACAATTCTTGGCGCAGTGTTGCTGTGGTCAGGTGATACGGCACTACCTTTCTATGGCAGGCGCTGCCATCGGTGGGACTTGGGCTTCTTGGGCTGGGTTGCTACCGAGGTTGCTCTTCCCGAACAGCCTCTCGCAATTAAATGAGCTGCCACCTGACATATTGGGCAGGTTGCTAGGTGTATGTATGAACGTACATGCATGCACGCACGCAAGCACCTGGGAAGGTGAGCAGTCTGCCAAAAAACAGGCTTGAGACAAACACACAACGGTTAAATGTGGGGAGTGGCCACTATAAGTGCTAGAGCACTAAAAATGTCACGCTTACCTGGTAATAGCCAGTGTGGTAGCCAGTCATGTACCATGACATAAGCATCGACGCCAGAGCTTCCTCACTGCTTGGGACACCACCATGGGGAAGAGGGGGCGGTGGCGGCGGTGGAATGGACTGCTTCTGCAAAAAAAAAAAAAAAAAAAAAGAGAGAAAAAAAACACAGTGAATGTACAGTGCACAGCAGTGCAAAAGCTGCACACAATACCCAAATCTCACTCATGAGAGAAACCTGTTCACTGCAGGCATTCAAATGTTGAAAGCTCTAATGAAACTTGTACCATTATGCATGACATTAATGTGAAAAGCCACACAAGTCAGCAAAGACTGGTTTAGTGCAGCAGTTCATGTGACTGGCGATAAATTCACTAGGGTCATTTTCTGCAATTTATGAATAAAACGAACTTAAGGTTCGCAGCATAGTTTGAAGATATAATCACGTTTTACATGTAAAGTCAATCATACACAGTCATAACTAAAGTTTCAATGTTATGTCCTGTTCATATAAAACATCAACCTAAATATAGTGGCAAGAATCAAGCCGGAGATGTTTACGATGTGTAGCCTTCCAGACCCAAGGCATAAAGTAAACAAAACAATTCCTGTCTAATGGGCTGAACTAAATGCATGCTAATTGATTGAAGGGCAAGATCATGTAATTGCACAGATCATTTCACTTATGGTATCTTCCACTAGTCATTCACAAAGACTCTGGCAAGCAGTGTCATAGTGGATTGATCATAACAAGAGTGCACTTGATGTGCTCTGAAGGGTTCTTTCTATGCACTCGCCACTGGCTCTGAGCACTTTGGGCAACCTCAACTTCAAGTCAGAGTGGCAGAGTGCTTTGGGTCATCTGGCACATTAGGAAAACTCATTAACCGAGCTTGAAAGTTAAGTTATAAGAAATTAAAAAGTATACTGACCAAAACGCTCCTTGCAGAACACTATCCTGAGGATGAACTAAGAATCTGCTTTCATGAAAAGGAAGGATGAGGAACAAGCAAAATGTGGTGAACACTGCTGCCAGTCAATGCTAAAGAAAGGGTCTTCACAGCATTCTGTTCCTGTCATCTAACTCAATGTAAACGGCCAACACAACCAGCTTGCTGGTGCCTCCTTTAGCCGAGATTTAGAGCTCACACCCAATTTGCACAAGCTGAGTCAAAAAGGACCAAAGCGAAAAGTCAAAGATGATATTAATGCAACTATATTTATTTGATGAATGCTTTCTCACAACCTCACACTAGCCTCGATAGAACATGTCCGAGTAGAATGAAAAGAGCCAAAAAATTTTTTTTGAAACAAACCAGCTATTTCCATTCCACAACCTTACCGTAAAATTCCGAGCAAGCGCCCCCTCTCCACCAAGTCGAAATCACTGGCAAAGTAGGGGGGGGGGGGGAGCGCTATCCCGGAACAGCGCTGAAATTCAAGATGGCGGCGACATTTTTCCGCCATGAAAAATAACGCAGTGCACATGGGTTTAAAATTTTATTTAGCTCCAGCAACATGAACTTTATTGAGCGAAAGATTGCTAGGTCAATTACTCTCGAAACCATCAAAAGAATCCTCCGAGTCAGTCGCAAAATAAAGTTCACAACATTCCGCTCGAAGCGCACCCCGGTCTTCTGTGCCACGGCTCCAACGTCTGCCAATCGGCCATGCAGGTCGCCATCCTCCGAGCCATCGAGTGCGTTAGTAATTCCGCATCCCTTGAAGGAGCGTGCCACAGTCTCCTCAGGTACAGCAACCCATGCCTCGGCAACAAAATCAAGAACATGCTGGCGCGACGGCTTCTTCAGGTTTTCTTTGGGCGTCCTCTCTTCTTCGCGCACATATTCTTCCCACAAACAGGATGCTCGTGCACCCCACAGGCACATAGAGCACATCGGTATCGCGCTCCTCGAAAGCATTCTTGGCAGCTTCTGTTTTATGGATGGGCGCTTGGTCCGGTACCAGTAAGCGGCGCACGTCATCGACGTTTGGGCCCCATGTGGGTCCCATGTGTCGTTCGCGGGACACATGGGAACGAGCATGGATGAGAAGGAGCATGCGAATGGCTTGAAAAGCAGGATTGGATTGGACTGGATTCTTGGACTGGACGGGGTAGACCAGTGTTGCTTGGGTGCGGTGCGTGATAACAGCCGGGGGAGGGGGCGCTTTCCCGGAACGGCGCGGAAATGTGAAATTGACAGTGATTTTAGGGGGGGCCCTTGCATGGGTGGGGGCGCTTGTTCGGAATTTTACGGTATATGGTGCGCTAGCAAGACATTAATGCATAACAACAGGAAGCCATGTTTAACCTGACTTACCATAAATGGAGGAAGCCTACCAAGCAGGGGCTCCAGTGGTGGCGCTGGTGGCAGCGGGTGTGACGAATGAAAAGGCATGTCCTGGGATTAAAATAACAACAGAATATTGTTACTTCAAACTGCCAGTTTACTCTCACTGGTGCTCTGGTCCATTCAACTTAAAGCATATTAAAGGGCTCCCTTTGATTCAAATTCCAAATCAACTGAAACAATTTTCGATTCCTATTATTGTGTTCAGACAATCGAGAGCCAACTGTATACCAACACGCAAGCTCCCAAGTCTTACATAAACCACACAAATAAGAAAAAGGAAACATGGACAAACAGCAAGGTAGTGCAAATAGGAAGAACACAACACTGACTGAAACCTGTGAAAGTGTACAATAATAAGTTAAGCCTCAATTCGCAGCGCACACTGATCGCACCTAGACGGAGGCAGCTACATTCACAATAGAAGCAGTACAGGGAATATTACAGTCATCCTCATTTCAGACCAAAACTTTGTAGCCAAACCTGAATATAACGAACCTTGATAGAGTGAATTATGCGTTTATGTCGTACACTCGGATGTTCTTGTAGCATTATAAATGAAAGATGTATTTTTTTTTTATAACAAACTACACATTGGATACATTGAACCCTGAGCGCCCACAGTTGGTGACCAAACGCCCACCAATGCTCCGCTGCGCCAGCTCTGAGAACTCTCCAAGCAACCACGCTGCCTAGCCGGGCCATGTTTCAGTGAAACCTGTGACACACGGGAGGTGCGAGAGCAGCCCTTCGAAACGTGCGGCTGGCCAGCTTCACTTTGTACCGCTCCTATTCGGCAGCTGCCTACAATGTGATCAAGTACGTGTGAGCAGCTCCGGACCTATCGCACTGGCTTCAAGTAAAGAAGGCAGCCCGACAACCGACGAACGTTACAAGACATCGTCCTGCATGCTTTTTTTGTTTGAATTTGCAGGTTGTGCTGCTGTTTTGCTCTCTCGACTTGGCTGCGCCTGCACTGCTGCGCATCCTGCAAGACGATGACGAAACAGAGGCAAGCCCTGTCAGCCCTGAGGCAAGCCCTCAGTGTGCTGACTGAGCTATTTACAACCGAAAAATCTCCCATTATTAGCCAGCAGATACTTAGCAGAAGTAAGAGTGAGTTGGGTGGTGAAGCAGTGGTTTGGGGCATATGCGCGTCACCGCCAGTGAAATCTGCAGTGAAAATTTCACTGCTAGAGCTTTATTCTAGAGTACCATGGCTAATGAAAACGCAGTTCCGTGGCCTGCTCAGAACAAAAAAAAAGTGAGTTGTTTTCTACGAGGTGTTTGTACTGCTGGAAAGTGTCCGCTACGAAAAAGCGATGGCCCTATAATTACAGAAGCTGAGTGAATCATAAAAGACTGACTCTTCTTTGCAACACTATTACTATGAAGCCTTTAGGTTTCCAAGGCAATGAGTGGCTGTATTATATGAGTCCTTACTAAAGAAAAACTACGAGTTGAAAAAAATTTTGAAGCAATAATTTGACTGAAAAAAATGGCAGAAGATATACATGGGTAAAGTAGCAGAAAAAATTCAGAGCTGCTTAGCTCTTAATTGTATAAAAAAAATAATTACTAATTTCAATAAATGTCAGCATAACTTTAAGGGAGGTGAACCCAAACAATACAAACCCTCATTGTACAAAGGGTCCATCTTAAAGGGAGACAAAGCTGCTTTCTAAGGCAACGAGAACTCACATGAGACTGGGAGTAGCTATCATGTGGACGAGGAGCATGACTTGCAGGTGCACCATGGTCATCTTCACTAGGCGGAGTAGGAGATCCATGTGCCTGTGATACAAAACACAAAATTCAGAAATGGCACGTTAGTACCTTCAAGAAGCCAGAAGAACAACTTTTTTGTCAATGTGACAAAATGCGCACGGCATTGATCATACTAACCTGGATCTCTCCTGTATTATACGTGTTTGTGACCTACACGTAACTTTTCTTTTCACCCGGAGCAAGTGAAAAGATTTCTGGCTGATCTCAAAATTACGAGCTTCAATGAGTGTGCTATTATAACAGCGTTACGTTGATACGTACAAAATGCTAACAAAAAAAAAGTAATGGAAAGTCAATCTACCGCAAAAATCAATCATCAAGCACAAAGCAGGCACTACAACAAAGGGCACGAGGTTCATGAAAAGAGTAGAAGGCTCATACGCAAAAGTAACAGCCACAGTTAGGACAAGAAGCGTTTTCCATTATTAGTGCATAATTTTCAATGTCTGCAGCCATCATTTTCATATGCAAAAGACTTTCAACATAAATGTTAACGCTTGCAGAAAAGAGAAAAGCCGCATAATCTCCAGTGTTGCATCTCAAGTGTTGACTTGTCAAACCTAACACTGCAGTAGAATTATCAGTTGCACAGGATAGGATGGCTTGTAGAGGAGTGAAGTGACCTTTATACTGCCATCAAGCTGTTGTGTACACAGGTAAAGTCACACAAGCTGTTCATAAAACATGGTGTCACCAGAACTGCAAACTGAATTATCACAAGACTTGCAGCGAGTTATATGAAAAGTGAAACGAATGCAGCGAAAGTTGGGGGCTGAGCAAGCCAGGAGTGATGCAAGATGAATCTTCATATAATTGCACCCACTTTTACACATTACATTCAGTCTTGCCACGACATTCTCTCTGGCTGAGAGCTGGAATATGGGTGTGGCATCGGCATGATATTGAGGATTGTTAAGGAAAGCATTCTTGTTTCGTTTCGTTCAGCAGCCACATACTCTTCTGAGTTGCTGAGCAGCCAAGGGAAGGGAAACGAGATACAACAGAGCTCAACATGTTTTGCTTGTTCTAGGATAGTGAAGGGCAAAAAAAAATATACTACATAGGTGCCGAACAGTCTATAGAACGCGACATATCAAAAACACATCTAACACAACAATTCACAGTTCACTTCCTTCATATCTCCTTAGCTTTGCGAAGTAATACTGTAATTACCAACTTTAGAGCAAGCCTCGTGCAGTCACGCTTCATTTGTCTGCGCTTCACGGACAGGTATAACAGAGCCCATTGTATATGACACAGAGTTCACTGTTCTTATGCTGCACAGTAAGTAAGATAAACTGTATTCATGCTGACTTTCATTCAATAAGGCAGTGCAAGAAAGGCAAGAATGAACGACCAAACAGCAAACTGATAATAAGATCAAACCTTTAGTTCCTAGTTGATGATTAATTATAAAAGAACAAAGAACAAAATGAAAGAAAAAAACAGCAACTTAGTTTTGTGCAGACAATAAGAAGTTAAAGAAAAGCACAAGCCACTTCCTCTCAGCTAACTGAAGAGCCAGTGATTATCTTGAAACCAGCGCCCCAATTAAGATAGGAAGCTGTCCTGCCGTGATGGCGCAGTGGTTATGGCACTCAGCTGCTGACCTGAAAGACTCGAGTTTGATTTCGGCCGTGGCGGTCGAATTTCGATGGAGGCGAAATTCTAGAGGCCCGTGTACTATGCGATGCGGTGCACGTTAAAGAACCACAGGTGGTCGAAATTTCTGGAGCCCTTCACTATGGCGTCCCCCATAGCCTTAGTTGCTTTGGGACGTTAAACTCGCATAAACTAAAACTAAACTAAGATAGGAAGCTATCTTGGCTGTAAAGCTGATGTAGTTCTTGTTCACAGCTACTGAGCGCTTCAAAGGCTCTAAGAACAATTTGATGCTGATAATACTATCAGTGATTATTAAGAAATGACAGCAGGCAGTTTCCTTCAGGAAGACCAAGAAAATAGCGTATTAAAAGAGCACATTTCGGTAGCCCGGCCACAACCATGCCTGGTGCTCAAATGTGATGGTTGTCCTATATGATGTCACTTCTTATGTCATTCCATAATCCTCTCATGACTTTACTGGTCATGAAATACCCCTAAATGTTTTATACAGTGACAGAACCAGCGTTACAAGAGGCAGCAAGCTGCCATTCTGCTATAAAGAAATCCTTGCACAAGGAGACAGAACGAAGCGCTAAGAGCGCCATAACGGAATTCTTAGTATAACAAAGCTAGCCACAGCGTGTCAGACAATTAGGCAGTAAAATTTATTAAAATATCTTTCAAACAAAAAAGGAGTAATTTAGACAAAAATTGGAGGGGACACTTAAGCTCCGAGCTTGCCTTAGGGGTATGATGCAATAGTGTTGATGGGTTAATGCTCATATATGCAGAATTGCTAAATCTGGACTAAGCATTCATAGATTCCTGGGAGTCCTCGTACCACTCCTGGTACAATGGTGTAGCAGTTAAGCAATGCACCCCTGCCCTACGAAGGCAGGTGCTGCCACTGGTGGGGCATGTGCGACCTAGGCTGCTTTTCCCGAGCAACCTCTCATGACCAGTCATTAATGTAACTGCCTCCTGCTATGGTGGTCATTTTTCTCACAATCCGGTAGGCAGGTTTTGATGACAACACACGGTAGCGTGACCTAGGTGCCTCACCTAGTAGACTGCTACTCCGGGAATGTTTTGTTCCCAAAGGTGACGCGCCGAATTTTCCGTAGAACGGGAGCCTTAACACTGTCGCGTTACAATTTCTAAGCTTTCCTAGTGCTTTCTCATGTGTTCTATAGGACAAGAAAAAGTCAGTGATCTTTAAGGCTATGTGAGCATTGAGTGGTGCCAGTCTTTCTTCTAACAGAAGGCTGTACCCTGCAAACCATGCCACACTGTTCTACAGCCAATCTAGGCAGTGTACAAAGCAATAATCAATAGCATTACACAGAGGTTTCATGACCAGCAGAGAAATATCGAAACACCCTGGTCGTTTTGACCATAGTGCTAGTGCACCCAATGAGAGAGCCCATAGCCAAAATTTGTTCAATTCAGAAACACAGTATAACAAAAAAGCTTAAAAGGACACCAAATGGAAATACCAAACTAAGTAAGATGCTATACTTGACAGATAGATTATTCTTTGCAAGCACTTCCAGTCTTTTTCTGTATGGAAAGGTGACTATGTTGCTAAGAAAATTTCAAAAGAAATTCCCGATATCCACCTACATTCACATACTCTGAGCCTGGGGAATGTTGTATCATTTTTATGTAATGTGTTCACTGGAGCCCTTCAGCAAGTCAGAAGCGTCCATTCTGGCTCTGAATGCCATTGAAGGCTTACAGTTCTGCACTTGCTGTGTGCAATGGATATAAGCAAGCTGAGTGCAGACAATCCGAGACGAAAGACCTAGCACTCTAGTTTGTGCCTTATCTTTCTGTTCGTAAAATGGTTTTTTGTTGTTTTATTTATAAGACCTCGAATTCTGGACTACGCTCACGGACTGCTTTTCTCATATTTTGACGGCACTTGTTCATTGATGGCCATTGATGGCAAAATAGCACTGCACGAGAAAGCAACAAACCAATCGTGGTCAGTGAAGAATTCATGCTCCCAGACACAGCTTCAGAGATCCGCATGGGGAGTTGCCACGTGTATTTCACTTTTACACAATTTTCTGGCTTATCAGGCTGCTTTCAGTAAAAATGATGAATTTCCTATCAGTGACAAAACCTATCAGTTTAGCTTGACTTATCATTCCGCTTCATTATCTCTAGCCATAGTTACTAAGCGGTCATAAGCATTTCTTTACTAATCTTTTACTACCATGCCTCAGAAATATTAAATTCAGGCATCGATTTAAGAGCTGAGAATTAAATTTATAAAGAAACCACCCTTATGAATACTAATAAACAATTTTATTGCGAAGCAATACTACTTCAGCTACCACCTGAGCCCGTTCCAGCGCGAGGCGGTGGTAGGCACCACCTGACCTTTGGCATGACCTTTGGCATGACGTCATACCATCTGTGTAAAAATGGGGCCCCATCTCGCGCCGTCGCAGCGCGAGGCTGGTAGGCACCAACAGCGGCCTAACTCCCGCTCCTCTCACCAGGGGCGCCGCGCGCGGAGTGACGTCATACCATCTGTGTAAAAAAACGGGGCCCCATCTCGCGCCGTCGCAGCGCGAGGCTGGAAGGCACCAACGGCGGTTCGCTCCTCTCGTCAAGCCTGTCAGATGCCGCCTCAAGCAAGAAAAACACGTGTGTGTCGTCATTCTTGGCAATGCGTCATTAGCCGTGTCTGTACATGGGAAACCAATAAAATAGCGGAACCTATCGTATTGCTTCGCAATTACCAGGCTTAACCAAGCTAAGCCACAGCCAATTTTTTAAATTCTCTTCTAGTATCAGGTGTTCGATGCCCCATAATTGCACATCGGCTATGAGGGATGACATAGCAATGTGCTCTGGATTAATTTCAACCACCTGATGTTATCTGACATGAACTGACACTGCACAGCACACCGGTATTATTGCATAACTAGTACGTAAGTGGTAGCCACTGCAGGCCAATGGCTTCTAGCGAACATTTTAGTGACTAAGCCTTTGTAAATTAAGTTCAGCAGATGTTCATTTCCAAGAAATGCCAGCATTATAGCACCTCATGCTCCATATTTAAATGCACTTGGCGTCTAAGCTCTCAGTCGATGAGTTTTTACATACGCGTCAAAGCAACACTTTGGACTGAAACACACATTGTAGAGAAAAGCTCCCTCCAGTGGTTCTTTACCACCTGCTACCTAGGGGCGTTCAAACATTCCACCTCAACCAAAACATAGCCGTTGCAACCAGGGCCAGACTCGCAACATTTTGCTCAGGCACTGAACACTGTAGCCAGTCAGCCGCAGTGACAAGTAGAGCGATTCAATGACCATGCTAGTGCTAGCATCAAAACAAGCGAAAGCATTTTTTTCCCATTTCTGTTTTTTTGTAGTGAAGTCTCTCCACCTTTCTTTACAACCCAGGGTGGCAAAGATGTGCTTTTTTTAAGAAGCTGGGTACCCAATATCGATGGAATGACTGAGGTGAGCCAAGGATCTTTTGTTCCTAAAGATTCGTGGAAGCATGTGTACATGTGTATGCACCTCAGCTGCGCTGAGACTATGCAGGACACTACCACTGAAGACTGAGCAAAATGTGGGAAAACAGCATGCGTGCTAGTGTGAGGGATATGCTCAGACGTGCAAGCGACCACCTAGAATTGTAAACCAGTTTTACAGCAACAGCTATTACGACTGCGTTTCCCGGATACATGGCACTGGAGTATTAAAATGAAGGAGTGCAAGGAGGAAACGGGCAAAAAACTATGGAAAGACAACAAAAAAATAAAAATGAAACGTCCCAGCATCGAAGAAAAGGAGGGGGAGAAAAAGGCACAGAGTGCCACACTGACTGGTCAGTCAATGCAAAAGCCTAGGCTAGTTGGTTGTTCAACATTTAAGACTAGCGCTTAGGACAGGAACGAAAAAAACAGAAGCAGACAGAACAAGCACTTGGCCTGTCTTCTTATATTTTTTGTCTCCATCCTAAGCACTCCTAAGCATAATTTCTACAACTATTGGTAAGAACAATGGATCTGTAAGGAAATAGTAAATAGTATGTGGGCTCAAATGTTGTCGTATTTAAAGGTTTTTCAGTCCACTTCAATTTTTGATTTGAGATATTGTGTATCTGATTAATTGTATTTTTTATGAATATTAAGACTACAGTGTTTTGAATTGTACAAAGGCTTTTTTGTTTATTTGCAGGAGGCAGCACTTTAATTTGCTTTAATGTTTGCCCACCTGATACAGCTTTTCATGATCTATCCACAGTGTTTCTCACTTGACTACCCAGTCCTGCACACAAGCTAAACTTGCTAGCTTAAGCAAGTTCGAAAATGATTTTGTACAATCAGACGAGCACAGAAATATTATTACTACATCCACTTTTGGCTTTCACTGGCCTGTAGCTAAAAATGCAACATGGAAATGGCAATAAAATTGTTATTATTACTATTACTGAACCTGGCTACACCAACATTGTAAACGCATCCCAACACTTCCTCTCACACCTTCCTTAACTGTGCCTGTCATATCAGACACCTGCATTATATCGTCAGGTGGGCGACCATGCGTGGCCGTGAGTGAAGGATGGGTGGTTGCATATAGCTGTGCATGATGCAAGCTGAACCGATGCCCCTCCTCCCCAAAGCCTACTCAGAGTTACTACACACTTAGATTAGCATTACCATTTCATGTCACCCTAGCCATCGCTAAAATTCGCATTACCATAAGGGTAAAAAACCAGTAAATTTCTTTTCCTTGAAAATATAAGCTTTATGTTCAATTAAACATGAACTTATAGACTACTAAACATGTGCAACATCACAGTAATTCATCTGGACATTCGGCCAACCAACCCAAAATACAGAGCAATGACACGTGGTACGCAAAACCTGTGTGATTAATGGCACTAGTGCCTATCATTATCGTCAGCACAGCATTCAGAGAGCACCACCATAATCTGCATTTCTTTTCCTCATGTACTATCTGAACAGTGTGGCATGAATAATACGAAGTACTAAACACCTGCAAAAATGTTGCAAAGCACAAAAAGACAGTTGCACAAGGTAACTGAGCATTCTTGTGCTATCGATGATTTGTTCACAATTGTTGTACAGAGTTTAAAAGCGTCATTAACATCTGAAAACCCAGGTGGTACACCACTTACAAAATAAATGATATGCATCCAAATGTGCAGTTTGCAGGCAGGTATTCTTGAGAATGCATCAGTCAATCACTGTAATATCTATTTTGAAAACACAGCAGTCATTACGAAATGCTAGCAATGTCAATCTGCAGCACCTTCCACTATGTTTTCCGAGGACTTTGTAACACAGTGTTGCTTGTGTAAAGACTCAGCCACAATATTGCCGCAGAAAAGTACAAGTCAACGGTTATCCTGGTGCCAGCAAGTGGCATTTGATAGCTTAAGGTGTGCTGGTAATGTCAGTAAAGAATGACTAATAGAAACAATGTGCACAATGTATCATTACCCGGCATGAAGCAGCCATAAGACACACACAGGTCACATTAAAACGCTCAATAAATAAGACCACCACTCACGTTTTCTCGATTGGCTTGGTCTGTTTGACGCTGTCGAGCCAGCTTTCCTTCCGATTGGTACAACTCCGAGAGGTACACTTCCTCTTCGTTGCCGTATCCAATGTAACGAACTACACACGTGTCGTGATCTACGGACTTCACCTTGGCTTCATAAAATTGCCCATCAACCGAGTAGACACACCGGCAGAAATCGCCAACTTTCCATTCCTAAAGCATGAAAAAAAAAAAGACATGGTTTTGAATGATGAGAGGGAACTTAAATATAATCAAAAAGCATTGTAAGGCCCACTGAGCACAACTCCATCCAAATTTCATTCTTAACAAAAACTAGTTGTTTGGGTCTATGTGGCTACGTTAATTTTGCTGACCAGCATGAGACACAGACTTTGGTTTATGGGGTTTAACGTCCCAAAGCGACCCAGGCTATGAGGGACGCTGTAGTGGAGGGATTTGGATAATTTTGATGACTTGGAGTTCCTTAACGTGCACTAATATCGCACAGCACATGGGCCTCTAGCACATCGCCTCCACTGAAATGTAACTGCAGTGGCTGGGATAGAACTTGTGTCTTTCTGGTCAGCAGCCGAGCGCCATAACTATTGAGCCACTACAGTGGCAGACACAGACTTTGCAGAGAAAATTGGTTTAAAAGTGGTACTTTTTTATCCCACTACTCGATTCAAACTCATGACGTCAATAACAAAAGAGACTCTGCGATCACCACATGGAAGTGAATGACAATGTGGCCTGGCCTCAGAGATCAGCAACTAAATTTGCATTGATGTCATCACAAAAGAGACTCTGCGATCACCACATGGAAGTGAATGACAATGTGGCCTGGCCTCAGAGATCAGCAACTAAATTTGCATTGATGTCATCACAACTTGCTTACAAAATTGCCGCGGGCAGCAATATCAGCATTTTATTCTTAAGCTAGTAAAAGCTTAATTTTCATTAAAGTAGCCTCTTTGGAACTATATGCCGTCACCTATCAATACAGACCAACTTCAATTTGTCCTCAGCGTCTCTTTAAGTTCACAAAAGCAGCATTACGAGATTTTGCAAAATTTCATACAGAACAGAAGAGCAGAGCTATGGAGGCATTGGCTTCCTCCCATAACAACAACTGACTTTCCATGAAAAAACGAAACAAAGACTTCCACACAATTTTCTCTCTTTCACAAAATAGCGCACTGTAAACGTAGCACATCTCTGAGTCTCCCACGCACTCCATGTCCCACCCTAATAATGACCACTAAGCACAGAGGTTGTTACAGGCAGTGGCCACAGCAAGCAACACAGCCAAGTCATTTAAGCTGCAGGCTCACATGCCTTATGGCTAGAGTCTCACTCTGGTGCTCCAGATTTGGAGCTAACCAATTAAAGTTGGTCGCCTATCAACCTTCTCCCTGGCTTCCTGATAACGCAGTATAATGTCAGAAATGAAATTTGAACCTCTGCCTGAAAAACCTAAATGTCAGTCGCTCACAAGACTCCTAAAGGCTTTGCTAGCATGGCAAATATTGGCCCGATATCCGCAGGAATATATCAGCAGGAAGCAGCAATGAATGCACAAATAGCCATCAAACAGTGAAATAATCCACAGGAAATATTGTTTTCTGTTTGCTATGTTTATACAAACAAATTAGAAGAGAAATAAGTGTTAATACTGCAATGTTTATGGCGCATGCAGGCAATGAAAGTTAACCAGGAGAAGCAAAACTCTAGGTATCGTTTCTTGACATTGGCTAGTTTTCAGACATCAAACTAGCAATTCAACGAACCTAAGATACTGTCAACCGCACCTGGAAGAGTGGAATTTCTACGTGGTGAATGTTCATTTAACGTAACCGAGAAAAGCTGACACGTCTCCACACTAGAGCACTTAAGAAGTTGCGACACCTGCAAGTCAAACGGTAAGGGCAAATTGGCAGTAACACTTTTGAAAGGCTTCCACAGTATATCCACAACGAAATCAAGCTAACGTGGTCACATAAAACACATAAGCAACACATATCGCGTAGTTAGTTACGCATGGTTTTCCACTCTGAAGCAAATGTGCTTAACAAAACACGTACCCGTGTCTTCTGCTGCGTATGGTGGCCATCCGCTTTCTTGCTGCCTTTCTTCTTCTGCTGTTTATGCGAGCTCGCTGTAGAAGACGACGCTGGCTGCTTGCTTGAACCGATATCATTCTGAAATGAAAGCCATTCAAAGGAGAGTGATCACGGATGCATTACGCTTTCTTGCCGTACTTAACAGTGTGTTTGACGAAAGTACCTCATTTGTAGAAACAGCACGGTTGTATGCCTTTATGAGAGCCTCGTCATCGAGTAAATCGTCACTTTTATCGTCCTGAAATGAAACATTTAGATGAACACTAGCATGCGCAGCACAAGCGGCGAAGCTAAGTTCACAGTGCGAACTTTCATGCCGCACAAAGATCAGCAGCTTTCGATTTCGTGCACACGCACCTCGGATACTTTGTACACTATATCATTGTCTCCGGAAGCCATTTCTCACTATAGTATCACAAACTGAAAGCCAGAAAAGTGCAGGGGAAACCGTAAACAAACAAGCGACTGCAACCACCGCGACAGAAGACCGTGACGCGTGATGCGTTTGTCGATAGCGATGCCGTTATGTGACAAGAGCATGGACAGGACAACTGAGCTTGGACAGGCGCACTACCCATGGACCTTGCACCACCAGCGATTGTTTAGTGCCCCGAGGCCATAGAGTTTCTAGGCCCGAGGCTCCAGGCGAAGAGTAAATGCACTCTTCCCGAAAGTGAACGGTGATATGTTCGTGGTGTGTTTTGCGAAAAAGAGCCGAGAAAGCTTTCGTTTTGTCTGCTTCCCTAGATTTCATCATTTTCTGGGGCGAGACGATGTCTGAATAAACGGTTTCGGTTTCGCGAGCGTTAGCTTTAGCTAGGGTGCTTTATCCGGGTTAAAAGGCTGCCGTAATGTTTTAGATATTGGAACGTTAGATTAATGTTAAAAATTAACAAATAACGTCACGCAATATCGAGAATATTAGATTAACATTCTGAGTAAACAATATTCTAATGCTGATTTGTAAATATGTACCATTTTACGAGGAGCGGCCAGGAGAGGGAAAAATACTCTCAAACACGTGCGCTGCGCGACACCCCACTGTTGCCGTCCTCCCCTGGGCTGATAATCCGGCGCTCGGAGCAACGTCCGCGGCTGCTTAGCTACCGGTCAAGCGCGTGTTTGCGTCTGTACAACAAAAGCAGCAATGTTGTACGGAACACCAACGTCTTCTAGACATCACTGTTTTATTGTCGGTTGCGGAAATAGTAGACGAAAGTAGAAAAAAACAAACGCCGCCAGTATGTACGCGCACCATGTTATGCGAAGGTCTCATCACGTCTGCGGAGTCCATTGCTTCACCGCTTTTCTGCCGGTCCCGAGTTGCATTGGCAGTGGACGTAGTTGGTGAACAAAAAAATACTTGCGCCAACAAAAAGCTAAACGTTAGCGCAGTTTGTGAACGAAATGCAGACAGAAACAAACGCACTGTCTGTGCCTAATATCGGGCGCGGAACGAAGCGCAGCGCCTGGGTTACCGAACTATAATCTGTGCATAATTTTAAGAGATCAAGTATTTGGACGGCCTTGGCAGAGCTCTTTTTTAATTCAGCAGTACACTATGTGAGGACTTCACAAATTTGGCCACAACTTCTTTTCGCCGCCCCACATGATCGTCAATATCGGGAGGGTGTGGGGATCGCCATCTGAAATAAATAAACATGTCGTTAGTGCAAAAATAGTAATTTAATTTGCACAGCATGGCATGAATAGAAGCGGCGACATGAACTTTTACCCAACTGCAAAGTGAGGAAAAATGCAGCCATGGCAACGTATGATGAAAAAAATACACGGCATGCACAGGACGGCATGCCATGCATTGGAATAAATTATTCGACTGAAATTGCATCGAATGCACTGCAAAAAAAAAAAAAGCCACACTATGCATAACCGTGCCAGACATACAACAAACGCAGCGACTTGAGCAGTGCCCCGACCCGATTGAGATTGGAATTCTCAACACAGGTCGGCGATTCTGCCTGTCAGTAAGCGGTAATAGCGTTCCATTAGGGTACCAACCTATTAGATCGTGTAATTGCACATTTTCTGGTATTGGTGCACCAGTAAGTGCTGGCGGGAGCGGAGAAGGCGAGAATGCGAATCGCTTTCAGTCAACTGGCTTGTATCGCTCGTAGTACGAACAGCAAGCGGCAGGAGGGGCCGAATTTCAATTTCATAGCGCGTATCTCCGCAAACAAACATTCTAATCATCAGAAGTGGATTCGTTTCGGTCATGTACTCGCTGTTTCCAAAATGTTCAGTTTGTAAACAGAGTTTTTACTCTGTCGTAAGCTCAGCATCTAAACTGTCACACTTGCCATGTCCAAGCAGGCAGCGAAAGCGTTCATGAAAAACTGCGCTCCGCGAAAAACTAGATATTCATTGCCCTCCGCGATCTTGTGTTTCAACACATTTTGCTTCCGTTTTTCTAACATGCAACACCGTGCCACGTTTGCACTACAGGCAACCGGCGACAAAAAAAAGCACGCGTAAACTGCAAGCTTGGCACTGTCAGTCGCTGGTCGCCTTGATCGACCACACCCGTTCCAACTGAACACGTTTATTCAAGGCAATTCTCGGATACATGATCTCCATCACATGACGGTCGGAGTCGCTCTCCCTGCTGCTCCCCTCTTTCTCTCTGCCGCCCTCTCTCCAGTCCCGTCTCCGTTTTCACGCGGCCGCTCGGGTCACTCAGGTCACGCGCGCGCGCCGATCCAGGTGGTTCTCACCTTCTCACCTTCTCACCTTCTCACCGTGGTTCTCACCTTCTAGCTCTCGTGATATCGCTTAGCTGGCGCTAGGCGTCCGGAGATAGGGGGAGACTCCGTTCGGCGATCTGAACAGTCTTCCGGTGCCTCTTCGAGTTCTCTTGAGCGCGATGAGTCTTGCGTGAACGATTCTTGTGCGTCCGGTAGTTCAGGCGATGGTGTCACCGCGCTGTCTTGCACATGGTAGTGCTTCAGTTGTCTAGCTGTGGCAAGTCGGGTATCTTCGTAGCCGTTTTCTTCCTTAGCGATGGTAAACGTGTCTTTGTTTACATGAAGAATTCTGTATGGCCCGTCGTAGAGAGGTCCCAGCTTGGCATCTCTTGCTCCTTTTTGGTACCATACTTCGTCACCTATTTCGAAATTCGGTAGGCGGTGTTTAGCGTCGTGCGTCCGTTTCATTTTGCGTAGATAGGCCGTTAATGTGGCATTGGCTTGCGCACGTTTTGCTTCGATGTCGTCAGTTGGGTCCTGCGGGATGTTCATTTCGTTGTCCATTTGTTTGCGTGGGACATAGTTGAAAAGCAATTCGAATGGAGAGAATTTTATTCCAAAGTGAGGCTGGTTATTCACCTGAAATGTTGTTTCTCTCATGTATTCGCTCCAGTGGTCGATGTCGCCGTTCACGTTTTTTCGCAGTGCGGACAAGATTTTCCCGTTTGCTCTTTCGACAAGACCGTTTGTTTCCGGAGCGTAAGGTACTGTCAGGCCGTGCGTGATGCTTTTCTCGGCAAAGTATCTCTTTGCTGCTCTCGACGTGAAAACTTTGTCGTTGTCCGTTATCACGGTCTTCGGTGTTCCAAACGTGAGAACGATGTCTTCTTCGACAAAACGTAGTACATGTTCCGTTGATTTATCGGGTACGGCACGTGTTACAATGAATCGCGTTGTCACGTCAACAGCGGTTATAAAATATTTGTTGGAGTCCTGGGAATTGATGGGTCCAACGTGGTCCATTGCGACGGTTTCGAATGGGTTGGAGGATGGCATACGGGGGTTTAGTGAACCAGCTTGCACTCCCGTCTGCGAGTTGAATCTTTGGCAGGTTTCGCATCCTCTCACGTAGTTTTCAACTTCGTTCTTCATGTTTTCCCAGAAGTAGCGTCGCTGTATTTTAGACAGTGTCCGAGTAACATCGCCATGACCATCGTTGTCGTGGTACGATTGGAGTACATCTTGTTTCAGCGATTCGGGTATTATAATGCGATGAATCTTCTTTCCTCCGTTATTCGTCACGTGTACGAGTCTATCGTTGACAAGCTTGTACTTTGACTTGTTTGCTTGCGGCTGCTGCGTTTGCTGAACGAGTGATGCAAGTTTCGGGTCGGTTCGTTGCGCTTTGTTCAGTCGATCATCCTCGGCTATGAGAATGAAAACTCCGTGCGCGTCTTCAGGCGTTCTTGATAAGGCGTCGGCCACTACGTTTGTCTTTCCTGATGTATGGCGGATGCTGAAGTTGTAAGACATCAGGTCAAGCACAATGCGTGCAAAACGTCTGTTCGGATTTTTCTTTGACATAATGTGCGAGACAGCCCAGTTGTCCGTGTAGATGTCAAAGTGCTCGAGTCCTTGTAAGTAATGGTGAAACTTGTCGGTAACGGCCCAATGCACTGCAATTGCCTCAAGCTCTGTTGAGTGCTTGTGCTTATCCGATTCCGGCACTTTCTTGCTTGCATATTCGATTATGCGTGTTTCGTTTCCGTGTTTTTGGGACAAGACTGCACCAAATGCCGTGTATGAAGCGTCGACATGCACTTCGGTTGGAAGCGATGGGTCGAAGGTAGCTGGTATGGGTGCTTTGATCAAACATTCCTTAAGTTTGTCCATGGCTTCTTGACATTCAGTAGTCCACGTTATCAATGAGTCCTTTTTCGTTAGTTCTGTCAGGGGTTTGGCAATCTTCGCATAGTCCTTTATATACTTTCGGTAATGCGATGTCAGCCCGAGGAAAGATCGTACTTCGGTTTTTGTGTTCGGTTTGCCATATCTTGATATAGCGGCGGTTCTTCCCGGATCGATTGTTACTCCCTCGCGAGATATTATCGCACCAAGGAAAGGGATGGACTGCACTGCGAATAGGCATTTTTTGAAGTCTGCTCGGAGTCCTAAGTTCTGCAGAGTTTTCAGCACTTGACTCACCGTCTTGATGTGCTGTTCCGACGTGTCCGTAAATATACAGATGTCGTCCATGTAGACGATGACTTGGTTTTTGTCGATCAGCGGCTTTAGACCTTCGTTCATTACGCTCTGCATTGTTGAGGGTGCCGTGCATAGTCCAAAGAGCATACGAGTCGGTTCATAGTGACCATCTTCTGTCACAAATGCGGCTTTTTTTCGGTCTTCCTCACGAAGCGGAATGTTCAGAAAGGCCTTTTTCACGTCAATTTTTGTGAAGTACCGCGATCCAGAAATTTTGCGGACTGCTGCGTCCACTTTCGGCATCGGGTATGCGTGTTTGACAGTTTTTGCGTTCAGGAAGCGATAGTCTACACACAGTCGTTTAGGAGTTGATTCGTGATGAGGTTGATCAACCACGATGACGGGTGATGCATAAGGCGATTTCGATGGACGTATGATCCCTTTGTCCAGCCATTCTTGCGTTTGTTGCCGTATGAACTTTTTGTTGATTTCACTGGCGGTGTACGGCTGCATGCGAATGGGTTTGTCGTCTGAGAGCTCGATTGTGTGTTCCACGTGAGTGCACAGTCCGAGGTCATTCTCGGGGTTTGTGAACACTTCAACGTTGTCAAGTAGAATGGCTTGAAACCTGCCTGTTTCATCTGTGGTGAAGTCTTCGGGTTTCACTTGCGTGATGAGCTGAACGATTTCTTCACTGGATGGAAGTTCTTTGCTGCTGCTTACAGTTCTGATGTCCGTGACTGCTCCGCATGTCGTTGATGTTGGGCATTTGCAGGTGTCATTAGTCGCTTCGGAGTGTTCGACAGTTTTGTCTTCGGTCGGTGTCGTATTAGTCCCTTTCGTCCGACAGGGCGGTAGCTTCTGCGGAATGACGTTTTCTTCTGTTCCCCTCACGATCTGCTTTGGAATCCATTCCAAGCTGTGAATGCCGTTTGCGCATCGTTCAATGTAGTCATATGGTACGCACTCGCGCCAATCGGTTCCCACAATTGCGTCGTAGGGTAGGTCCTTTACGACTTTGACCTCGATTGTTGCTGAGGTTTTCCCAATCGTGATGCGTGCTTGCGTGACGCCTACTGGTATGTCGGATGTTCCGAAAGGTCCCTTGAGCAGAGTGCCTTTTTCTGGTGCCACTTCGAGGTTGTGCTGTGTGGCAAATGCGTGAGACACTAAGGAGACTGTTGAACCAGTGTCCCAGAGCGCCGACGTTTCGATCTCGTTGATTTTTGCCGGTAGGAGAATTAGTTTTCCTGGTGATTCTCCTTTGACAATGCAGTTGGTGTGCTCTTCGCTTGCTCTTGCCTCTCTGCGGCGCGCTGCTGACTTTTTCTGCTCTTCGGTCCTCGTGTCCGGTTGGGGGCAATCTTTGGCTCGATGTCCCTTCGTTCTGCATCTTGCGCAGGTGTCTGGCGGTAGACGTTGGGTCTTCGAGTACGTTGCACTCGGGGCTTCCACCGAATTTTTTTTCAGGGAATTTTGAAGTCTTGGGGGAGGCTTGGTGTTTGGTGTTATCCTGCGATAGTCCAGCATCTCGTCGATCAAGTTGTTGAACGTAGTGCAAGAACTCACTAATTGTTCCGCGGCGGAGATCGTGGAAGGCAGCGAGCATGGGCTTCGCACTGTCTTGTTGCACTCCTTGAATGAGCCAGTCAACCACATCGTCGTCAGAAAGACCATATGTGCCACGTTTGATGCGTTGGAGCCGGGCGTACATGTAGTCGGTCATGGTTTCGTTTTCTCGTTGCACTCTTGCGTCAACTGCGGCAACCCACTGGCAGAAGAGTAGTGGTTTGTCAAACTCATCTTTTAGCGCTGATACCCAGGTTGTCCAGTCGTTGTACTGGTTGCCTGTGGTTTGATGCCATGATGATGCGCGCCCTCGGAGTCGTGATATTCCTGCATTCAAGGTTGCTGCATCGGTCCACGAGCAACGATCTCGCATCGACTCCACTGATGTCTTCCAATCTTGAAAGTTTTCTCTTTCAGTTCCGGAGTAAGTCGGTAGCGTTCCTGTCAAATCAGGCGTTGTTGTTATTTGCAGCGCCGTGCTGTCGTTCAGCAGGTTAGATGATGTCATTTGCCGTTCCAGGAGTCGAGCCATCAGCTGTAACGTAGTGTTGAGCACAGCGAGCTCCGTCGTTGCACTTATAGTTCCGGATTGCATCGTTGTTTCTGTACGAGGTGCGTCTGGCGTTGTCGACAGTCCGATTTCGGATGGATTTCTAAGCGGCGTTTGCATTCCGAAAATACCCGGGGTCCGAGGTTGTGTTGTCTGCAACTCCCGTGTGCCGTTTCCAGCTTCGTTCGGTATCGGCGTAGAGATTCTGGGGTTCGAAGCGTTCTCCCCGCCGGTCGCCATTGCTGGTACACTTGCAGCTTCTCATTCACTTGCTCGGAGTTCAGTATAACGTTTTCGGCTGCCGTTGGTCCGCTTGAAGGTCCGCTTGAAGGTTCGCTTGAAGGTTCGCTTGAAGGTTCGCTAAATAATCCTCGTCGCCATGTCAGTCGCTGGTCGCCTTGATCGACCACACCCGTTCCAACTGAACACGTTTATTCAAGGCAATTCTCGGATACATGATCTCCATCACATGACGGTCGGAGTCGCTCTCCCTGCTGCTCCCCTCTTTCTCTCTGCCGCCCTCTCTCCAGTCCCGTCTCCGTTTTCACGCGGCCGCTCGGGTCACTCAGGTCACGCGCGCGCGCCGATCCAGGTGGCCGTGGTTCTCACCTTCTAGCTCTCGTGATATCGCTTAGCTGGCGCTAGGCGTCCGGAGATAGGGGGAGACTCGAATGCTTACACACTCACCGTGCTGATCGTTCGCTGCGTCGAGGAATGGTCGCTTGCTTCCAGTTGGTTATTGCAGGAGCTAATGGCATAGCACACACGAGGGTGGACACGAGGCGAACGCCCACCCAAAATTTCTAGGCTTGGCAGGAATAAAACGGGCGAATGACACTTTCAGAGATCGCACGCTGCTTCGGCTGCAGCCCACCGGCTGCAAATTATCAGTCCAAGATGGCGTCGGCGGTAGGCGGCGCTCGAGTAAAACAAACATGGCGGCGCCCAAATAAATATTTTTTAAATAGTCATTTAAGCGTTATTCTAATTTTTCAATCGTAACTATAAAACAACATTAAAATATATTTCCAGCACTGAGTCCCAGAGCTCTTCCCTCTGTTCTTGAAGTAAAGATGGTTTTAACTAGCAGTATTTTGCAATTAAAGCGCTTCAGCCCTGTTATTTTCTTGGAAAAGCTTGCTTATTAATCATTCGCCATTATCACCCATGTGGGACATCATGGTATCCGTGGTATCCACGGTGTAAGAATATCTTACACCGTGGTGGTATCCGTTTGGAGGAGAGTCAGTTTACATATGAGTTGCACGCTGAGCTGCAGTGTTGTGGCTCAAGTGTCGCCCTCAGTGCTGATCTTCGCAAAGCGTTGACTATACTGCATCCCACAAGGCGTTTACACATGTTCCTCCATGCATTTACAGAACTGTGAGGGCTGCGCGGCGATTTGAGCCAATCAAAACGGCGCGCGCTGTTCCTCCGCTCTCCTCAGCCCACAGCTGATGGCTGCATCACTAGTCAGATGCAACTTAAGCATGAAGCGGCAAATGCTCCTCAAATGGGCCCCTCCAACCAATGGCGTCCACCGATTCTCCCCCTGGACCGATTCTCCCATCTCCTCTTTGATCGATTCCCTTATTTATTTATTTTTTATTTATGATAACTGTCAACCCTCATTTGAGGGTCATTACAGGGAGGGAAAGTGAAGAGACAAAAAAAATGCATATATAACCATGAATGAACAAGCTTCTTTGAGCATACAATACAAGAGAGCATTGAAACGCAACACAGTTCACACCACTGTAGAACCACCTGCTATACAAAAAGCAATATTGGACAATCAGTTACGCGCCCATCTACAAGAATCCCATGCCTAGACGGCATCCCCAAGTGCATTCAAGAATGCCGCTACACCTGTAGACTCAGCAACGTGAGAGGGCAGTTTATTCCAGTGCTCAATAGCATCCGGAAAGAATGAGCAGCGAAAGACGTTAGTTCGTGTCAAGTATGGCCGAATCGCTTTGTGGTGGTTAAGGCGGGAGCTTAGTCTACCTGGAGGCTGCAGATATTTTTCTTTATTGAAAGGTCGGCTATAGCTTGAAATCGCAGAGGGTTGCGGATGAATGGGGAATAACAACGGCTTTATCGTATTAACCACGACGTCATGGAAATCGGTCGACGCCATTGGCTGGAGGGTTTGCTTTGAGGAGCATCTGCCGCTTCCTTCTTAATATCCTGCTGCACGCAAGCGAGTCGGCCGGCGGACGCCATATGTTTACTCAGCAGAGCTCGCTATGTGAAAGCGGCCAATAAAAGCTGTTGTCGTATGTCGCATTGTCTACTGAAGACGATTTTCTTTTCCTTCTTTTACTGTTAGTTTACTTTTGGACTCTTACACCTATGAATTTTTGTTAAGGCATCTGTTTCACTGATTTTTGTTGCCAGGCTGTTGTGCGTTTATCAACACTCAGACCTCCACGCGCGTGCGACCGGTATATATTTGTCATGTTTATATGTAAACAGATTTATTCTCAGTGTAACCCCCCCTGTCCTTTCCACTATCCCCTCACCTCTTTCTTTTCACTTCTACACACCGCCTGCTATCCTTTACTTCGGCTGCCCCAGCTCAGGTGCTTCCAGCCGCGATAGCAGATGCCGGGGTAGCAAAAAATTCTTTTACCTTCCACATTCAATGCAAAATAAAAACCACTACTACTACTTATCAGCAATCTAGTTTGCAACCTGAACACATCTGCAACACAGCCTGAAAGCGACAATTCGAAACGCCCGTATTTTGGCCATCTCAGACCACCGTTGTAATGCGAAAGCGTTGCTATAAAAAAAAAGACAGTCCCATTACGCGAAATTCCGGTGGCCTGTGTGTGTGTGTGTGTGTGTGTGTGTGTGTGTGTGTGTGTGTGTGTGTGTGTGTGTGTGTGTGTGTGTGTGTGTGTGTGTGTGTGTGTGTGTGTGTGTGTGTGTGTGCGCGCGCGCGCGATCACGTACTCAGATGGTATTTTTTTTTTATTTAGTAAGGAACCCACAGCGCCGTGGCATTACAGTGGGAAGGGGGGGGGGGTTTCATTGTACAACAAAGAAGCACACATGACACCTCCGCTCGCAGGCAGAGTTACAAGCATAAAACTTTCACCATGTACATCTCACTTCAAAAGAACACATCACAATCGCATCACATCATTAAAGAACGAAAGAACGCATCATTTGATGTCACACTCACAACATCGCTCGGTAGTCTGTTCCATTCTCTAATGGTTTTCGGAAAAAAAGACATTTTAGACAATTCAGTTTTTGCCGCGAATTCGCGGACTTTAAAAACATGGTCAACACGGTTGGATCTATAAAAAGGCTCCTGCACATACCTTTCGCGTTCAACCCGAACAGTTGAATAATAAACAGCATGAAACAGCTTCAGACGCAACTTCTTTCGGCGCGTGTCAAGCAATCCCAGTTGAGTGCATCCTTCGTACGCGATGCACTGTAAAGAGCCCCGCGTGTGCCAGACACGAAACGAGAGGCAATGCTCTGCACCCTCTCCAACTTATCTTTATCTCTAGCAGTAGGCGGGTCCCAGACAGTGCACGCGTAGTCCAGAACCGACCTGACATAAGTCTTGAATAAAATGTCACGACATGACAGTGGAAAAGTGCTTGCATTTCGGCGAAGAAATCCCAAGTTTCTGCATGCTTTAGCAGAGATATAATCGACGTGACGGCGCCAGCTCAAATCAGGAGTAAAATAAACGCCTAGATATTTAAATTCGAATACCTGTTCTAACATTGTGTTCCTAATAACATATGAATACACATCAGGGTTTTTCTTTCTTGTAAACTTCATATGGACAGTCTTGGACAAATTCAAATTCATATTCCATTTAACGCACCACTCTGAGATTCTGTTCAAATCTTCTTGGAACATTTCCGCATCTCGATCACTAGTGACAACACTATAAAGAACGCAGTCATCCGCAAATAACCGCATTTGAGATACTATTCCGTCACCAATGTCATTCACGTAGAGCAGGAACAATAGTGGTCCTAACACGGAGCCCTGGGGAACACCAGACACAACCTGCATTCTTTGAGACTCGGCGCCATTCATAACCACAAACTGCTGCCGTAAACATAGGTAATCTTTTACCCATGATATCACTTGAGGGCTAATATTGTAAAAAGACATTTTTTGAATTAGTAAAGAATGCGTCACGGTATCAAAGGCCTTTTTAAAGTCCAAAAACACGCAGTCCACGCTAAGTCGCCTGTCCAGTGCCTCAGCCAAATCGTGCGCAAATTCAGTCAGCTGCGTAGTACACGATAGGCCCCTTCGAAAACCATGCTGACGAGGATTAATCAATGAATGTGCGTCCATATGTGCTGCTATACTGGTGAACAAAATATGTTCGAGTATCTTGCACGCAACTGAAGTTAGAGATACCGGTCTATAATTTGATACAGTGTTGCGAGGGCCAGATTTGTAGATTGGCACAACACTTGCAATTTTCCAGTCATCTGGAAGGCAGGATTCTTCAAGCGATTTTTCAAAAATTATCTTTAAGTAGGGTGCAACCGACTCAGCACACAGTTTGTAGAATTTGTTTGGCAAGTCATCAGGACAACCAGCCTTAGCAATCTTCAGATTCTGCAACAGAGACTGTATACCGTTGATGCTGATCACAACATCATCCATAACACTCGCCACTGGCTGGAAACTCGGGGTATTCATATCGGCATGTTCGATTTCAGAGCTGAAAACAGAGCTGAAATATTTATTAAAGAACTCAGCTTTTTGTGCATCATCGTCAACAAAGGTGTCACCAGAAACAAGAGGTGGTATAGTTACAGAGTCTTTTCCATTTCTCTTTACATGTTTCCAAAATTCCTTTGGATTTTCTTTTAATTTCGTCTCCATTGAAATGCCAAACGAATTCTTTGCAGCTGCCACAGCAACTTTCATTCTTCCGGAAATTTCCTGAAGCTTGAACCAATTCTCACGCGTCGGATTTCCTTTAAATTTAACGTAAACACGTTGCCTTTTGCGCATAATACTGCGTAGCTCCCGAGTAAACCATGGTTTGCTTTTACTCCTCCTCTTCGTTAATATCCATGCCGGAACAAAGCACTGCCTCAGTTCAAACATCTTATCCTTAAATCTAGACCATAGTTCAACCACTCCAGAGTTATCGGCATGCGTTTCAAAGATCGTTCGGTACTTATTCAACTCTTCGTTTATCTCCCTTACGTTTGCTTTTCCATAGTTATATACTCGCCTATGTGCTGTACCAGCGCTCCTTACATGTTCAACTTTCATTTCACAAAGCACAGCACTGTGATCGCTTATTCCAGGTACAGCAAATCCCAGCGACAATGGCAAGCAAAAAGAGGCGTCACCAATTAAGCGGCTATATGACTCATACAGCAAGCCGAACACCACCGATTCAGACAATCTACATGTAGTTCGTCTACATATACCCACCATTGGCCGACCTCACCTCCATGTGGCACCATTGATGTGATGCCATCCATACCAAAACTGTGACGCAATCGTTAAATTTGTCATAGAACGTTCCTTGCGGCGTCATACGATTGCTCGTTGCATATGTGCCAGTCAAGCTCGAGGCTAGCTTGCGACCGCGTTTCGAACCGACGACATAAGTACCTTCAATTGTACACCTTCTCAGAATCCGCGCGTCTTTCCTTAAAGGGACCATGCAAAGAATTAAAAGCCGCTTGTAAATGTTAGAAGTGATGCTCAGAAGCATTGACACCAAGTATGAGTCTTCGGAACTGAGCCGGCAATTTATTATGAATTTTTAAAAATCGTGTTTTTTAAAATTCGCGGGCCGTTTGGTGTCTTCGTAGGGAGCCATTTTGGAACCAAAATCGGGAAAACAGACGTCACTAGTCCCATGACGTCGGCAGGCCACCACACGCTGTCATTCGCTCGAGCCGCGGCAGCTACGACGTCACGGGCACACTTCCGGTAGCGGTGAAAATCGTCTGCTCGAGCCGCCGCGCGACCCCCTCGGGCAAGCGCGAGCCAGCTAGGCATTACCTTCGCGCGTATGGTTTCAATTTACTTCTGCCGCCTCTTTCTGTCGCGAGTTCGGGAGCCAAGAAAGCGCAGAGACCGGAGAGACGCTGCCGACGCACGCTGCTCCTCGGGAGTGCGACAACCGGAAGTCGTAAACCGAACGTCAGCGAATGACGTATTCATGGGCGAAGCCCAGTCCCGGAGTTGTTTTCTTTATTTTTTTATGGTGCCCCGCGCGTACGAGTTGAGGGGAGAGAGGAGGAGCGTGATTTTTAATCGTCTATAACTTCGTTGTTATTGATGCTAGCTCAAAAATTCTTGCGCTGGGGTGACGAGTGATGGATTGCCTATCTTTACGTAATCTCAATAAATTTATTTCATAGTCCCTTTAAGGCGAAGTTGAGGGGTCCAACGATGTGTGAGACAGTTACGGCGGTTAGTGCGCCATTTCCTTCCCTCAAAAACCAATTTTCGTACCAAAATTGGGATGCAACCGTTCATCGTACAGCGTTCCGGGTGCTGTCATACGCGCAAGTGTGTGTGTGTGTGTGTGTGGGTGGGTGGTGTCATACTTCGAAAGAAAAAATATTCATCACCTGCAATGAATTCAGTTCGCAAACTACAACCAAATGTCTACGTCTTGCGTCCATGACATACTTTCACACTCCCGCACATAAGTGGTTTGAAGTGCCTCTTCCTAATATTTGTCTATATGTGGACCTCACAGGAAGTTCCAGCACGTTCGCTTAACGAGAAAGACGTTCCCTGGACCGGCTAAGAGACTGGATAAATCGCAGGAGTGCCATCAGGTGCTTGCAAGCCGTGTCCTACAACAGCCCAGCTAGACTACACGCTGTTTACCCGGAATTCTTCTCTGCTCAATACGTTTTACGGCCAAAAAGCCGACCTTTATCACATGATGTGAGATTGCCTTGGGAGACGGCCCTGTCCAGCTCCAAACCCGTGGCCCAGAGGCCCCTTGGTTGAGAGCTAGAGCTCGGGCATCGGCTTTCGATAACGGAGTCCCGGACTGCTACCTAACCAACCCCGCCTCTTACCCCTCTAACCCATTTTTCTTGAATAAACGTTTTCTTTACTACTGATACTACTACTACTACTACTACTACTACTACTACTACTACTACTACTACTACTACTACTACTACTACTACTACTGCTACTACTACTACTACTAATACCACCACAACTACTACCACCACCACCACTACTAATATAGAAAGTTTCGCAACTAGTATAAACGCTGCAGGCCTCCGCAGTGGGAACTTGGTGGGGACTTTCTCTACTAATTTAATCAGATAATGAAAAGCTCTCTCTACTTTCAAAACACCATCCCGAACTATAATTGTTGAAAGAAAGTCACAACATTCCTTAAATATTTCAGGGACTATTTGTTGTCTTCCTTGGCCCTGACTGGACGAGAGAGCTCACCTTTGAGAGGGCGAAAGACGCGGGTTCGAACCCGGCCGCGGCGGTCGAATTTCGATGGAGGCGAAATTCTAGAGCTCCGTGTACTCTGTGATGTCAGTGCACGTTAAAGAACCCCAGGTGGTAGAAATTTCTGGAGCCCTTCACTACGGCGTCCCATAGCCTTAGTTGCTTTGGGACGTTAAACCACCATAAAATAATATTTGAAACTGGTTACACCTTGACCAAATAAGTTTTCAGCTGGTTCCAATTGAAATGGTGTTCTAATTGGATAGTTCAAATTGGCTATTCAACTGGATAATTTGAGTTTGCAACTGCTGAACACAAACGGCTCTCACCAATTGATCCAATTGGTCAGTCCAACTGCCCCAAATATATTCATGTGAGCATTTGTATATTAGACAAACAAGGCAAACCTATACGGTTCTTAAAGAGCTGTCAGCACTTTAACTAAACTGTGTTTATCATCTACACTAGCGCTGCAGTTCGAAATTAAGTAACTGCGTTCAGTGGGCGCTCCACTAGCGTCAGAATGAGTCTCATGATTAGGATATAGTATAAGTTGGGCACATAAGCGGGTATATAAGCGGGTATATAAGCGGCTATATAAGGGTATATAAGCGAGTGACGTCAGAGCAGCGCGGAGCCGCCGCCGACTCCTACGCTGCGCGATTGACTCAGAGGTGCCGTCGCCGCTGCGCCAGCGTGCATTCTACAGAAGGAGTGACGTCACACGGCTCACAGCTGCGGCGCTGGGGCCCCCGCCGCCTCCATCGCTACACGGGTGACTCACAGGTGCCGCCGCCGTTGCTTCCGCAATTCTACACGGGATGGCCATTGGTCAAACCACAGCCAATTTTTTAGTGTCTGAATATGTAGCGTTTCTTGTGCGTGATGTATGCGAGTCAGTTGGCCTTGATTTGCGAAAAAGGATGCGATTTTCAACTCCCTGTAAAAATGCTGATTGGCGCCAGCCAGGGTGCCTCCTAACAGTCCTCAGAAATCAGTTTTCTTTCTGCACATTATTATTATGTTACTTTACAGAAATATTTCCCCCATTTGGTATTTTATGTGACTGAATTGTGAGGTACATTTTGTGAATATTTTTTTATGGACACTGCAACGCATGCTACAGTCTTTTGCGCCACCTTTTAAAAGAAGCGGGTGAATTCTGGCCAGGTTGGCGAGTATGGTGGCTATGTTTCGATGGAGGTGAAACGCAAAATGCGCCCGTGGGTTGTGCGATGCCAGGGCACTACATCGAGCGTACGGCCCCCAGCCGGACGCCGTATGGGTGGACGCTGCCTGCACGGGTGATGAAGCGACAGCAGCTGCGGTGGACTCCTCTTCATCCACCCTCCTCACACTACCTCTCCCTCCAGACACGTCCCCAGAGGCTGCAGAGGAAGCCGCCATTGCACTTGCTATAACCCGCACGGAAGCCCGGTATATTTTAACTGACTCTAAAACTGCGATTCTAAATTTTGCTCGAGGCCGAGTTCATGTCCTTGCTTTTGGCATACTGGACTCGCCCGATGCACCCCCGCCCCGCCAAGTGGAGCTGATATGGGTGCCTGCGCACTCCGGGAATCCCAGAAACGAGGCCGCCAACCTTTTAGCCCGAGGTTCTTTAAACCGGGCTCAGGTGGCCTCGGATCGGGGATTCACGAAGGATCGCATGCACTCATTCAGTGAGCTGACCCAGGCATACAGAGCCTCTCGCCAGCTCTACCCCCCGCCCCACCTCTCCCTAGATAACAGACACGCAACACTCTGGCGCAGATTACAAACACATACTCTCCCCTCGCCCCTTACCCTAACCCACTATCATCCCTCCTTCCCCACTCCTGCTTACGCCCTATGCCCAGAACCCTTCGCTTCTTCCCTCCACATCCTTTCCCTCTGCCCGGCGGACCCTCCCCCGCGGGACCTAGAGAACCTCAAGACCTGGGAGGACTGGGAGACCCTGCTGCGCTCGGAGGACCCGGCCGTGCAGACCATCGCCACCGGCCGTGCTGCCAGTGTTATGGACCTCAAGAACATAAACACTTGAGTGCAGTGGGGTCGTGCCCCGAATTCCTTTGTAAATAAAGTTTTCTCTCTCTCTCTCTCTCTCTCTGCACGTTAAAGATCCCCGGGTGATCCAGATTATTCCGCAGCCCTTCACTATAGGGCACTTCTTTTATTCCCACCTTCTTCCGTTACGGCGCAGTTCGGCTGTCCACTGAGATATTTTTGGTTTACGGGGGTTTAACGAGTGACTCAGGCCGCGTTTCGATGAAGGCAAAACGCAAAAGGCGCCTGTGCGATGTCAGTGCACGGTAAAGGTCGCCAGGTGGTTGAAATTATCCGGAGACCTCCCCTACGGCACCTCTTTCTCTGTTTCTTCTTTAACTCCCACCTTCCTATACTTTCCCTTACGGCGTGGTTCAGGTGTCCACCGAGATATGTGAGACACATACTGCTCCGCTTCCTTTCATAAAAAAAAAACAATTTACCTGTGAGGTACGCCGTAGTGAAGGGCTCCGGAAATTTCGACCACCTGCCCTGCTCAACTGCTCGGGTCTGTAGTGCCGGCGCTGTAGTGCCGGTGCCCACATTTCGCTGGCTGGCCTCTGGAAACCAGCGCTGCGCGCCCGCCGTCGCTCAAAGCAGGCCCAGACTCTCGGACATGTCGCGGCTTGCAGCGTGATTCATTCCGCCTCGCCGGCGCCGACGCGGACCCTTCCTCCTCCCCTCCTCACCGTCGGTGCGAACTCCTACGACGCTTCGCCGGCTGACCCCTCTCGACCATTGGTCTAATTTGAACGGTGGCCAGTTCCGTGACCTGATTGGAGGATTTAAACGGCTGGCTGCCGAAACGGACACCGGCGGCTTTAAAAACGGAGCCGCGCTGAGCCCAAGCAGCAGACGTGCAGCAGAAAAGAGCCATAACGCCGGAGCTACGCTCGCCGCCGGGGCCGCCCTTCTTTGTGCTAGCCCGTGGTGCTCTTGGCCCTTGTATCATGTAAAAGCCCTTGTACATACTGTACATAAAAGTCATTTGACTCACCGTCGCCTCGACAGTTTCCTGGCTCGGACTCCCAGTCCCAACAGTGGTGGCAGCGTTGGGATGCCCCAGTCCCAACAAGTCTCAAAGGGCTCTAGTCCAACGGTCGCGAGTAGCGGCCTCGTCCAGCGGGGTCCCGGACTGAGGACTCCACCATGTAAAGGGCAATTTTTGGCCTGCAAACTCTCCTCTAGTTCATTAAAAAGTTGTCACCACCTGGTGTTCTTTAACGTGCCCCAACCGCACAGAGTACATGACCACCGAAATGTGAAGCAATTACTGCGCAATTTCCTTCCCTAAAAAAAATGACGCAGGGTTTGTCGCAATTCTGCCGAACCTTAATGCAGAGCGAAAGCTGCTGCTCAGCACTTCTTTCGGGAACTGAATTCTTTATGCAAATAGTTTACTTTAATTTATGCTTTTATATATTTTATGCGAAGCATATTGCTAGAGCTACCACTCACGCCGTCGCCGTGGGACACCCACGTGACACTGTGACGTCACACCACGTGACACCGTGACGTCACACCACGTGACATCGGATGAGAGAGCCGGCCTGCACCTCGCGCCGTCGCCGTGGGACCCCTAGCCGTCACGCCACGTGACACCGTGACGTCACACCACGTGACATCGGATGAGAGAGCCGGCCTCCACCTCGCGCCGTCGCCGTGGGACCCCTAGCCGTCACACCCGCGCATTCCCGCGCATTTCGAACGCGCGTTCACACTCGGTGTAGGTGAAACGCTCGCTCCACCGGGCAGGCAGACGCGGCTTCCGTGGCAATCCAGGCGCTCACCCAACGCGCGTCTCGGGGTTAGTCGGCGTTCCGCTGTAGCCATGCCGTTGTCTTCCCCCACGACGAAGGCTTCTAGTGGTTGTATTAAAATGACCAAGTATTCAATCAAGGAAAGCCATGTATTACCAAGCCTAGCCACTAATATGCTTCGCATTCCCCAGGCTTAGCCAAGCTGAGCCTCAGCAATTTTTTTGTTTTGTTTTGATTTTTATTTCGCGCTCAGTGCGCAAACCGACGTGGCCTTGAAGAACGAGGGCAGCACACGCATACGCTCATAGCAGGCATACGCTCGTACCAAACTGGATCAGGCAAGACTGTCACACTGCTGTCGAAGCTAAGCACTCCTTCACCTGGTGCCTCAATATGTCATGGCATAAAACACGCTTTAAATCCCCGAGTTTGAGAGAAATACTTTCCGCGGCATTAGCGGATATCGATATTGATGTCTTCAAAAAAAGAGGAAATCAATTGCGCTTCTGTTAAAGCGTTTGGTTGATATGCAAATTTGATTTTTCTTTTTTTTGCGAGTGAAACAATATAATTACAGCGTTCAGTAGAAGGTAGACATTCGACTCCCTCGATCTTCTTGTAGGCAAGATTTTGAGGAAAGGAAAGAAAGCATTCTGTCACAACTCTCGGGGGATGCCTGAACCGCACCATTAAGAGACTGATGGATGGATGGACTTTGAATATTGAGGGCCGCAAACCTAATCCTCGTCCCCCCGCTCGGAGTCAGCCGTAACCCTTTGGGACTCGGCGACGGCCAAAGCTTGATTGACGATGTTTTTTTTGGATTTCTGGGTCTGAGTTGTGCACCAGAGCCTCCCATGGGGGTGGTGGTGAAAACATTTATTAATCATAGAGAGAGGTGTTGGGGGTCGTGACCTGAAGGGTCACGCCCTTACAACCACTAGGTGGGATGCCTAGTCAGGCACACCATTGGCGTTTGCCGCAGCCCGGGCGCGCTGCGTTAAGGCCCTTTGGGCCTCGAGGGTGCAGCAACCGGACAGGGTCGCCTCCCAGTCCTCTCGGGTGGGGTTCGGGATAGGGGGTAGGGATGGGTTCTGCTGGCAGGCCCACACCATGTGGTAGGTGTCAGACACCTCCCCACAGTGTGAGCACCGCCCGTCGAATTTAGGATCGAAATGCTTTAGAATTGCCGGGCACAACATCGTGTTGGTGAGCAGGCGCAGGAGTACCCGCTCGTTGTCCTTCCCCAGCCCTTTGCATGGGGTGGGAAGAGTTTGGTGCGTGGATTTGTAATAATCGCATATTTCCTTAAAAGTGTAAATCGGATTGAAATGGAAGTCCTGGTCGGCGTCGGGTCCCGTGGGAAATGCCCGGAGAGAGAGCGCGCGGGCGGCGGCGTCGGCTGCCTCATTTCCGTGGACGCCTTGGTGACCTGGAGCCCAAACGATAGATCGGTGCGCGGGATCCGAGTCTCGGCTACAATTTTGGTAAATACGATAAGCTAGGGGAGTAACCCACCCTTGCGTGACGTTTCGACAAGCCCCTCGTGAGTCGGTGATTATGTATTTGGAGGAGGTGTCAGAGGCTGCCAAAGCGATGGCAACCTCTTCTGCGTGAATTGCTGACTGGGCCTTGAAAGTAAGGGCGTCTACTGTTTTACCCTCGTGGACGACCGCGGCCGTGTACCATCCCCTAGAGTCCGGGCCGGACGCGTCCACGTAGAAGACTCCTGGTTTGCTCCGAAAATGGCGGTCCAAGGCTTCCGCCCGCGCCAGGCGCCTGCCATTATGATCCTCTTTGGACATATTGGTGGGGAGAGGCCGCACGTGGAGGGCGCGTCTCCAGTGTACGGCAAGGCGGCATCTCTCCTCTGTGAATTGAGTGTGCTGGATGTGTAGTCGGGCTAAAAGGCGGCGACCCGACCCTGTCTTTGTAAGACGAGTGTATTGGTTGTTGAGGTGGGCCTCCCGAAGCTCCCTAAAAGTGTTCACCATCCCCAGTGCCATAAGGCGGCTGGTAGAGGTAGAAACTGGGAGGTCCAGCGCTCGTTTCATGATTTTGCGGAGGATGACCTCGAGGGAATCCTCCTCCTGTTTCCGCAGGTGGAGGTAGGGAGTCGAATGCAAGATTCGACTGGTCACGAATGCGTTCGCCAGCCGCAAGGCGTCTTTGCATCGTAACCCACCGCGCTTGTTGGAAACCCGGCGGACCATGCGGCCCACCTGGTCCCCCACCTGCCGGAGCTTGGCGAGTGTTGTGTCGCAGCGTCGCTGGTTGTGTATGAAGAGTCCAAGGACTCTGATTTCCTTGGATTCGCGAATGGGACCGCTTTGCAACGAGAGATTGATTTGGGTCGAGCATGTGCGCGAGGGACGTAAATGCACGAATTCCGATTTCTGCGGGGAGCATTGCAGACCACAGTCTCGAGCATAGCGATCCACTATGCTGGCGGCCGTTTGCAGGCTAGTCTCCATATCCCCCAGGCGTCCTTGCGTAGCCCAGATGGTGATGTCGTCGGCGTATAGCGCGTGCTGGACCCCTTCGACCGCACCAAGCAGGGCGGGTAGTCGCATCATGGCAATGTTGAATAGCAGAGGGGACAGCACCGCGCCTTGTGGAGTCCCCCTCGTTCCGAGCAAGAAAGGTCCGTGCTCTTCGTCCTGTATTCTGATGTAGGACAGTCTGTCCGTGAGAAATTGTTTAACGTAATTGAAGGTATTGGTGCCGCAGTTAGTTTGACTCAAATGTGTGAGTATGACCTCGTGAGTTACGTTATCGAACGCTCCTTTCAGGTCGAGCGCAAGGACAATTTTATCGTTGTGGGGGTGTGTAATGGGGTTCAAGATTTCGCGGTCGAGTTGGAGCAGGACATCCTGTGCGGATCTATGTGGGCGAAATCCGAACATGGTGTCCGCGAAGGTGTTGTGTTGTTCGAGGTACTCGGACAGCCGATCCCGCACCATCGTCTCCATCAATTTTCCCACACACGAGGTGAGAGAGATGGGGCGGAGGTTGTCCGTGTCGATCGGTTTGCCGGCCTTCGGGATGAAGGTGACAAGAGCCGTCTTCCAGTCAATGGGGAGCGGAGTTTCCCCCGTCCAGATCGCATTGATGTATTCTAGAAGGCACTGGTACGCTGATTCAGGAAGGTTCGCCAAAAGTTTGACGGTGACCTTGTCCCGGCCCGGCGTGGTGCCCCTCTTCATTTTGGCCAGACCCGCCCGCAGATCGTGAAGCTGGAAAGGCTTGTCCAACTCCGAGTTTTCCCTGCCGGCGTAGGAGTAGGCCGATCTGCGGGCGTCCTACGTTGTGCACAGGTAGCGATCCCGGAGTGCCTGTGCCAACTGCGTTGTATTTCCTTGGAATGCGTGCATGGCTTTGTGTAGTTGCTTCTGCGTTTCTGTGCGGGTATGTGTTGGGTTGATGAGGGCTCGGAAGAGCCGCCAAGTGTTGCGGCTCGACATCTGCCTCGCCGCCGTGTTGCAGCGATCTACCCAGTTGGAGTCAGCGAGTTGGGCCGCGTACTCTGCTGCCTGCCGGGTGAGGTCCGCAATGCGCGCTTTGAGCTTCTTGTTGTGTTTCTGGCGCTTCCAGCGGCGCGTGAGGCCGCGGCGCGCTTCCCAGAGGTGGAGGAGGTGGTTGTCCGCGTCCGTGACCACCTCTGTAAGCTGTATCTGCTTCTCGTGGGAGCGAAGGTGCGATATGACTGACCGGGACCAGTTTGCGTATCCTTGCTCTGTGATAGTCGTGTTGGTGTCGGATGGGAAATTTTTGCGAAAGGTGGTCCAATTGGGGATGCGTGCTAGTGTGGTAGGGCGCTTTAGGGGGCGTGTATAAACAGTGGTGTTGATGATGCAGTGGTCGCTGCCGAGGGTATCCTCGGTGTTGATCCAGTCTGCGTGTCTTATGTTACGAGTGAAGGTGAGGTCCGGGCATGTGTCTCGGGTCACCGAGTTGCCTACGCGGGTAGGAAATGCCGGGTCGGTGTGGAGGGTGAGGCGCAGTGTGGACGCCAGCTCCGCCAGCATGCGTCCGCGCACTTCCTCCTTACGATAGCCCCATAGCTGACTAGGGGCGTTGAAGTCGCCCACAATCAGTAGGGGGTCGCGACCCGCCTCTTTAAGTGCACGGCTAAAGAGGTCCGCGAAGGTCACTCGCTTCACTTTCGGGGAGCAGTATACATTAAGTACGTGCAGGGGAGGATCCGATCGGCGAAGGGGAAGTATCCTTACCATAGCGTACGAGTACGGTATGTTGAGATCGAGGTCGATTTCGGTGGCTGTGTACGACTTGTGTACGAGGAGACACGACGAGGGGTCTCGCTGGAACGTCACGTAGTTAGTCAATTTTGCCGCCGCTCCTGGCTCCTGGAGGGCGACCACGGCGGGTAAAGCCTCGAAAGTTTCTAGGTAGAGGCGCAGGTTCGCGCGTTTCTGCCGAGACTTGAAGCCTCTACAATTCCACTGCGTTACGGTTACCAATGTGTGTGTTTTCGGAGGAGGGGAACGCTTGTTAGGCCGTGCCGCCATCATTAGGATTATAGGTGAGAGACGGGGTCTGATTGGACTCTGGCCTAGAGCCAGCACTGGGTGGGGGTGTGGCGTTGGAGTCCTGCGATACCGCGTCTCTGGGATTGCAGATAATTTTCTTGTGCGTATTGAAGGCTCGGATCCCCTCGAACCGCCGACTGGTCCGGGTGGTTTTTGATTTCATGCAGCGGCTTATGGCTGCAGGGACCGATGCCGAGCATTTGGACTCCATGCAGTTCATAGCCGTTTCCACCATTTTCTCAAGCTGGGAAGTGAGACGCACCTCCATCGCGGCCATTGCCGACGCGAACGCGGGCGGCAGTTCGGGCTCACTCTCCATGGCGTCGGAACTCGGGATACCCGTCGCGGCAGCTAACTTTTCTTCTAAATTTTGAATTTTGGCGAGCAGTTGCCCGATCTGTGCTCTAAGCTGCTCATTTTGCCGGCGGCTTTCCACATCTACGCCGTAAGCCGAGGAGGGGGAAGTGGACGAAGGGGAGGGAGGAGAGGAAGCGACCCCTGCCCAGTTGCTCACCTGAGTGTGCTGTTGCTGCGCCGGGGCCCGGGCTCCGGCAGCGCCACTTGGTTTGAGGGTGGGAAAGTTCTTGGCGTAGTCTCCGCTAGAGGGCGGTGGCGGTGCCTGCTTTTTCTTCTTGTTTTTCTTCTTTCTCTTCTTCTCTCCCGTTGACTTCAGTCCGGGAGATGAGGAAGCCGCGTTGACGTTTTCCTCGAGCGAGCCGGTGGCGTTATTGCCACGTACCGCGCCGCCATTGGCTCCGCCGGTGGTGGGATCTTGTCTGTTTCCAGACTCTGGCTTTTCGAATCCTCCATGTCGAGAGGGCTTGACACCGGCAAGATGAAGTCGGCGGAATTTCGCCGTGCAATCTTTCGAGCCCGTGGGGTGGGCTAGTCCACAGATTGCACATGTTGGGTTGCACTCATGTGGCGCAGGGCCATCCTGCGTCACAGTAACATTTTGGCCGCAAAGGCCACACGTAGATGAATTTGGAGTGGGGCAAGTGTCCGTGCGGTGTCCCACAGTACGACACTTTACACAGGCGGGAACGGTTCGCTTGTATTCTCGGACGGGGGTAAGTTCCCCGTTGTAGTGGACGTACCGCGGGACCACCTTACCCACAAAGGTGATCACCGCGATGGACGATTTTCCAAGGCGGCGAATGTTGGCAATCTGCCCGCCACGCCAGGCAATTTGGGCGGTGAGCGTTGCGCTGGTTTCCTCGTCGGCGATGCCTCCGATGACGCCGCGGCATACGTCTCCGGTTTGTTTCAAATGCCCGTGTACGGGCAGGGTGCCTTTGCTCGTGGTCAAACTGATATCGCCGATCAGGCGATCGGCGAGGTGCGGATTTCGTACGCCTACAACGAGAAGATTCTGCTCCCAGGCGGGGACGATGTTGAGAATGTTCTCGGCAGCAGAGATGCCGAGGTGCGAGTTCAGAGCTTTGCCCAACTCACCACGTCGGAAGGTGTTCCGTAGGTCGGCGGTGACTGTGGGCTTGAGGATGACAACGTAGTCTTCAGGGTGCATCTGTGGCATAGGACGCGGCTTCCACTGACACGACTGGGCTTGTTTTCTAAGTGATGAGGCAGGCCCGTGCGTGAGGCCTTGCTGCGTAGCTTGGGAGGCCATCGATGTGGCAGCCTGCTTGTTGGAGCCGGCTCTGCCCCGCCGGTTGACGAGTTGGAAGAGCTCCTCGTGCTTGAAACGGGCAGGTTCCGCAGGAGCTTCAGGTTGGGTAGCTGGAACAGTCGTCCAGGCCATTTCGGAAGGGTCGTAGCCCCTGAGAGGGGCTTGAGAAGCCATCTTGACAAGTACCGAGGGTGTCACCGCCGCGGGAGCGACGCAGCCGTTAGGCGTAGCGTCCACTCCTCGCGGCAAAGTGGAAATCTCCCCTCACAATGCGAAAATTGGGCCCACCTGGTGAAATTTGGTGGCTCCAGAGTCCTGGTGATGTTAGGAATCCACTCGCTCAAATTTCAAGAGAGGCCGAATTGATGCGCCGCAAGAATTAGCGACACTTGACGGAGCCGATATGGCATGCGTCCCTTCGCGTTCTAGCGTCCGCGTGTCCCGGCCTCCCATGGGTCTGGTGTGCGTGTGTCCTCTTTATAATGTGGGCATGTCCAGATCATGTGTACCATGGTCGTACATCCGTCACTGCGCGCAGTATTACAGATTAACTAGGACGGGAAATCCGCAAGCGGATAGCAAACTTAGTAAAAAGGAGGAGACCGCTTGGCGGAAACTCCAGGTCAGGGTATTTCCAGGTCAGTAGGTTGTAAGGTAAGAGGGAAATAAGAAGGAGGCAAACTGAGTGAAAAATTCTCCGCCAGCACTGCCTCTGTGGTCGTCTTACGAGCGTTAGCTGCTGGAGCTTCAAGTGTTTACATTGGTGCGCTCAGCAAACGTGGAAAAGACCAAATCCAAACGTCTGTTTCCTTTCCGGAAACATCCCTTCTGAGTAGGATGCCTCGATGCCAGCGCTGCCGGCGTCCTGCATTGAGGTACCACACTTCTTTACTTGATGATGATGATGTCCATGTTGGCAACCATTTGGAAAGGAAAAGACGACGGAGGAGGAAGGGAGTCAGCATTTCTTTTCTAAACCTGCAGGGAGGCAGGACCCAGCGCAAGTGGGAAGAGCTGTTCCAGGCAATACAAGCGGAAGGGTTAGAGTTGTGTGGCGTGGTGGAGACCCATCTGCGTGACGAGGAGGAACCGCCAGGTCATCCCAAACTGTGCTGGGAGGGCTGTAACAGGAAGGCAGGAGAGAGGAAAGGGGGAGGAGTCGGAGTCCTTCTACACCCAGACCGAGGGTGGACGAGGGCAAAGCTTGAAGGCCAGGAACACATGTGGATCATCGGGATGCTGTGTGGAAAGAGGACAGCAGTGGGCATAGTGTATATGTGGACTGGAAGTTCGAGCAAGGAGAAGAACGAAGACCTATGGCAATGTCTGAGACACGACATTGGTAGTTTTCAACGAGACCACCAGGTACTGATAATGGGAGATTTTAACGGCCACCTGGAGGAACTGGACGGTGCGACGGATGCGAACGGTCGAGAGCTGCTCAGCACTGCCGAAGAATTTGACTTGGTTATAGGAAACCTGCAGTCAAAGTGTGAGGGCTAGACCACCTGGGCATCAAGGGACCGGAGGTTCACACTGATGTCGCCGGGCCTGTACGGATGCCTGACAAGAATGGCTATCGACGAGGATGGGGCGTTTAGCTGTGGAAGCGACCATAACAGAATACAGCTTGAGTTTGGTGGGAACGCCCGGACGCTAAGGCCTGTTGAGGAGAGACGGCTTTTCCTGTCTGACCGAGACGCCGAACAGCTGGCGGACGAGTTGGAAACTACACCAGCGGAAGACTATGAAGGGTTGGTGGAATGGGTGCAGACAGTGCTTCGCAACGAGCGGCGTAGGGGTAACAAACGTGGCAGGCACACTCCCAAGCGTTGGTGGGAAGGTGAGGCTCAAAGGGCAATCAGGGAAAGGAAGGAGGCGGGCCGGAAGCATCGACAGGCACTGAGAACAAAACAGCATGAGCAAGCAATCCTGCACCTATGGGAGGAGTATAGAGAGAAGAAGGGGAAAGCAGCTAGGCTAATACAGCAGAAGATCCGTACATCGGACAGGAAGTTTTTGGAGGAAATAAAGAGAAGCGGGCGGAACGCGCCTCGTACATTCTCGCTACATGTGAGAAAGTTGTACGGCCGTACAACACCGAAGCAGCAGTTACGCGACCCCCAATCACTTCAACTGCTCTCGCCCGAGGACAGCATGGAGCTGGTGGCAACGCAGGTAACAGCAAAGTTCAGTAGCAGCAGTGGATTACTGGAAGAGGGGCCGGATCCGGAAGTTGGACCCGGGGCCGGACGTACGAGAATGGTTGGGACAAGTCGGGGATCAGGAGCTGAAGAATGTTATCGGGCGACTTTCAACTGATTCTGCACCTGGCACGGATGACGTCCCAGCGTCGCTTCTCAAGAAGTTAGGCCCGGTTCAGCGACGGGCACTGAAAGAAACCCTGAGTACCTGCCTGGAGTCCGGAGAAATACCTGCGGGCTGGAAACTGGGAAGAATGCTGTTCCTGTACAAGGGCTCCGGCGACCGCAGTAGCTATGCGGCCTATAGACCGATCACGGTAAATCCTGTTTTATACAGGCTGTTCGCTCAAGTCCTGCGCAGACGGATTCAAGCATGGACGGAGCGAGAAAAGGTGCTGGGCAAGTTGCAGCAGGGCTTTCGCCAGGGACGGCGGTTGGAGGACAACCTGTTCATCCTGACCCAGTGCATAGAACTCGCGACAGGTCAGGGTAGAGAGTTGTGGGCGGCCTTCTTGGATGTGGAAAAGGCCTATGACTGGGTAGACCATGGGATCCTTTGGAATAGGCTACGCCTCGAAGGACTGCCCGAAGAGGTAGTCTCACGGCTGCGCGCGCTCTACACAGACACTAGAGTTATTGTGGAGTGGCAGCTAGGGCATCCGGTCTCGTCCGATTGAGGTACAGCGGGGCCTTTGTCAAGGATGCCCACTCTCCCCTCTGCTGTTCATGCTGCTGCTGAGCGACCTGGAAGGTGAACTGGAGCGGTGTGGTGCAGGTTTCGACCTAACCTACATGAACGATGGGTGGGTGGTGCGACAGGTCCTCCCAGGCCTGTTGAACGCTGACGACATCGTGCTGGTGGCGGGCTCGGAACCAGGCCTCCAGAAGCTGCTGGATGTTTGCACCGCGCATGCAGGGCAGCTGGGTCTCCAATTCAGCGCACGGAAGAGCGCAGTGTTGTGCTGGTCCCATGCCCCGACGGGCGTGGAGCCGAAGCTGCTGCAACAGGGACGTGAGCTACCGTGGGCGCATTCCGACAGATACCTTGGAATAGAGCTCACGACACAGCGGGCATACCTGGAGCTATATGAGAGTGGCCTCCGCGCGAAGGCGCTTCGGAACCAATGTGTCCTGAGAGCCAAGGCGCTATGGTCATTCAACAGACTAGAAATACTGCGCACCATTTGGAAGGCGGTGATGGTGCCGGGACTGACTTATGCGAACGCTGTGCTATGTGTCTTATCGAAGACCCGTGAATTTCTGGAGCGACGACAGAGAGGTGGGACGGCGGGCTCTGGGTGCCTACCGTACGTCCCCAAACGAGGCCGTGCAGGGAGACGTGGGGTGGTCCACCTTCGAGGCACGGGAGGCGACGGCGAAGCTCAATTTCGAGATGCGCTCGTGGACGCTTGGGGAGGAACGCTGGGCCCATAAAGTACAGCGGTGTCTGCTGTACTCTGGTATGTGCACGCGCTGGAAGAGGAGGGTACGAGCGTTGGGGAGCAAATACGCTGTGCCACTGCCTACGATCGCCGACACCGAGGGCACCTGCTGGAGAAAAGGGAAGGTGCGGCAGCGTGTAGTGGCGACGGCTCCGACTCGTTTGAGTCGGTTCTCGAGTCCTCTCTTTGCCTCCCACAGGTGAAGAAGCCGGCTGTCCGCAATCTCCAGGTGGTCAGCCTGCTCTAACGTACGGGTGGCTGCCTTGGCATCTTTACAAAGACCCTGTGCCCAGACATCGACGTCTAGTATTTCGGGGGTATCAGCTTCTCGGGCGGCTCTTTTAGCACGGAACGTGTCTCAATCGACAAGGGTGGGAGCTCGAGCGCTACGACGTTTGAGGCCAGTTGAGGCCACTATTTCCAATATGTAGTGATCGCTGCAGAAATTTTGTTGAGTGTTTATCCATGTTGGAGTGCCTGAATTTTTAGCAAAAGTCAGATCGGGAGACGTATCCCTGGAAACACTGTTACCGCAGTGGGTGGGGACTGCTGGGTCTGTAAGAAGAGTCAACCCACACTGTTGTGCGGTGAGCCATAATTTCCGACCTTTAATGTCCTCCTGTGCGTACAGCCGGGTGTTGGGCATTAAAGTCTCCCGTGAGGCGGCCTCCGTATACTCGAGAGCTGTGGCCAACTCGGCATCTTTCAACTCATTCGTGACGCCGCAGGCCTCACATTGGCGGAATCTTCTGAAGACTGCATGCTACTCAACTTCAAGCAACACACCATACTGGTGGCCACCCATTCCCCGGAACGAGTGGAAGGCTACTTAAGCATCCAGGAGCTCACCTACGGCGAGAACAAGATCGCCATCACCTCGTATGTCGCCACGCCGGACGGCAGTGGTAAAGGAGTGATCCAAGGCGTTCCCAAACATCTATCGGAAGCTGTCATCCTAGCGAACCCTCAGCATCCCAGAAGTCTTCCAATATGTGGAGTTCGGCGCATGGGTGCGCAGTCGCAAACGGTCCTCATTCTCTTCAACGGTGAGCGAGTTCCCCGTTGGATCAGCTTCAGCGGCGGCATGACTCGCTGCTGCCTCTACATAAAAAAAAAAAAAACGAAGTGTGTTCTTTGTGCGGACAACTCGGACATCGCAAAGACATTTTCTCGGGTCCATAATGCACACACTATAGGTTATGAACACAAATAAAGAGCGTTGTGTGGTGTTAAGGTCCTAGTACACGGGCCTGGAAAGACTACTTCACGACGTGTGTCATCGGGAAGCCAGATGCGGTGTCAGGGTCGAAGAACGCGGGTCTGGGAGAAATTACCACCAAACGTGGGTCGTCGTTAAGCAAGGTACGGCGAAGGCTAAGCAGCGGCGGAAGCAGCCAGCACACATATGTCTCCCACTTCAGTCTCTCACTCCGGTCTCTCACTTCTCTTACGCTTGTAAATATGTAGAATAAACCTCTGTACAGTTTCCTCCTAAATGGAGTTCGCCGTCGTCCTTCCGAGTCGGGACCTGCTGCCCTGAACGACCCCCCCACAACTCGCGGGGCCCCTCCGTCCTCAACAACTGGTTGGCAGCGGTTGGATCGACCATGCTTCGTGGTGCTGCTTCTTTGGGTGAGTGCTCGGACTTTGCTTGATATTTGCCAGGCTTCAAATGTTTGGGTAATAACTTTGAACTGCTGGGAATCGAGGGAAGTTGTTCGATGAGGCGTGTGTGTGTTAACCTCACGACAACAGTTGAATAGCAAAGTCGAGGCTAGGAGCAGCAAGCATGGATCTCGTGACATGGCCGGAGGCAGATTTGCTAGCGCTGTGCGAAGAGTTGGGTGCGGTGGTTCAGGAAGAGATGGAAAAAGCCGATATTTGTAAATCGCTTTTAGAAACTGCCGATGAGGAAACAATCAGGTTTACGTAGGAACTTCTCAAACCCGAGCTAAAAAGGGTCGAAGAGCAACGGCTAAAGGCAGAGCAACAAAAGCGGGAAATAGAGAAACAGGAACGGGAAATAGAGGAACAGGAGCGGGAGTTGAAAGGGTTGCAGCTTAGAGTTGAGATGCTACGAGGCGCAGTCAAGAATGAAGGATGCAGAACTCCGACAAAAGCGGAGAGTGAGGAATCAGAGTGCCAAGAACATGCACAAGAAGGAGGTAGTCTTAAACTGCGCGAAAAGGCGCAACAGGCAGAGCACAAGCGCATAATAGCAAAAGTCGACCAAAGCATTGTCAAGGGAGACTGGGATGTGACGCGATCTCGGCTGCGAGCTTTCAAGACAGGCGAAAGCATTTCAAAATTTCTTGACATATTTGAAAGCATCTGTGAGAAGACTAAATTAGACAATGAGATTTGGAGCCACATGCTTGTGTCCCTTTTGCCAACTCAGCCTGCTTATGTCGTACTGAGCCTGCCCGATGAGGAGATGGATGACTACAAAACAGCGAAGGCAGCTCTATTCCGTCACTTCGGAGTTAGGACAGAGTACCTAGGCGGCCGGATGCGCTCCGATGCGAGAGTGAAGGAGCCATTTAGATCCGAGGCTGCTTCTGTCCAGAGAAAACCCTTAAAGCATCAGACTGTCGCGGAATGTAAATATCTCAACGCTGCAAAAACGAAACAGACGCGTGACTGGCCCGAGTGGGAACCAAACGCGACAACTCCAGAGAAACGTTCCAAAGAGGCCAGAGAGACCGTTGCCGAGCTGGATCGGGGCGACGCTCGGATAGAGGGAGGAGGTGCAGGAAAAGGGGAGAACCTGACACTAGAGTGTAAGAAAAAGGCACGCGAAATCGTTGCCGAGCCGGGTCACCGCGTTGACATGAAACGGAGGTCAGTGCAAGCGGGCGACCGGCTAGGAGGTAAAGCTGAAAAAAGGGAACACCCGACCCGACAGCTTAAGGAAAAGGCATGCCAGACCGTGGCCGAGTTGGACAAGCGCGACGCCACGAGAGCGAAGTTGGTTTGGGCGTCCAAGCGGCACGGGCGTGAGAAGGAAAAAGTAGAGGTGCCCGAATTTACAGGTTCTAAATGTAAAATCGAGGCTAGCCTTAAAAAGTGTGCACAAAAGAGTGCAGAGCGGTGCCACCGCAAGGTGTGTGACAAAGATGAGCCTGGTGTGCTCAAAGGCAGTGAAGAAGACGCGCAAACGACAGAGGACAATACTCAGGGGAATGAGTCGCCTAAACCAGAGGCAGTGAAACGTCCTGCGGTCGATTGCGTAGAGGTAGTGCGTAGCTGCGACTACAGCGAGATAGCGCGACAACCCGGAGAGAAGTGTACCCTTAGTGAGTGCGGGGAACCTAAAGAAATGGTTGTTGATCCCGAGGGGCACGCGGGAGGCTCGCAGCTAGGAGAAAAGAGCGCACCACTGCCGGAGCAGAAAGAAATGAAAGGCTCTCATCTTGCAGTGCTATCTGCCACTAGCGTAAAGAGAGATGGGGTTGGTTTAAAACCTAAAGGAAAGAACCGCATTGCGTGTCAGAAAGCAAATTCTGATCGTGCGACGCGTGCGGATAGGTCAGAGAACAACCCCTCCAAAATTGCCAGGAAGTTGTCATCCAAAAAGGAAAGTGGCAGTAAGCCCACAAAAAGGCCGCGACGTGATAAAGAAGCAAAATCGTGTTGTCTAGAGACAAGTGCGGTCAGCTCTCGAAGGGGGAGAGAAGTAAAAGTAAAGAACTCTCGCTGCAGAAATATCCGACCCCACGATTCCCTGAAAATGAGCGGCACGATCCCCAGGCGAAAGAAACGACGTCGAAAGCTATCACGGCAAGTTTGTAGTGCCAGGCTACTGAAAAGGGCGCGGAAAACTCGTTTGCGTCTGCCGTGTCAACAGACGGGTAAGAAGGGGGACAGTGCAGCCGGCTCAAAGTGGGAAGAGGGGACAAGCAATCCCCTTGCTGGAAGACCATTGTTGTGTGGTAGGGTTCGGCACTGTGCGCGCTACCCAGGCTTTCGCAGTGTCTGGCACAGTGGTCAGGAAGTGACTAGCGCGAGGGGCTACTTCATTCGTCACGCTTCCGCAGCAAGAGGGAAAGTCAGACGGATGCGACCCCGAAGGGCGCGGCTGAAAGGTTAATTCCTGATCACAAAAGAGAGGGTACTTGCGCTTGTCCTTCTTTTTTTTTTTTTGAGAGCTTTTTGAACAAGTTGGTTGTGTTGACTACACACGCGATGACAGGCTCCAGCTCAGTGAAAGTTTCTGCTGGGTCCTGGACAGTAAATTGTTAGGACCAAGGACGGTCTTTTTAGTTGTGTTTGCGATTTTCCCTTACGAGGAAAGGGAAACAAGAGTGAAATGTAAAGTTAGTTCATTTTGCCAATAACTTAGATCACTCACATGTGTAAGTGAACTGTCAGGCTAGGACAGAATGTGATGACGGCAAGTCACGTAATTGAGTATAAACTGTCTGGCGAGTGCATTTGAGGTTCGATTTTGCACAAGTTGTTTCTTTTTTTTTAGAATTGTTAGCCGGCAATATTCATAGACTTTGTCGGAAAGAAGCCTAGACTCTGACGGAAAGACGCCGGCAGAGCTTATTGTACGGGCACGTGGCTTGAATGACTTGAATGACAGGGCGCAGAATTATATCTGCATGCTTCAATGTACTCTCAACTTCGAGATAGCAATCTTTTCGATAGTGTTTCCTCGGAAAGATCATGTAAGGATGAGCTGGGCAAAATTTTGAACTTAGACAGAACCTTTTAGTTGACAGAGGATATTGGGGTGGTTTAAGCTTTGCAGTTTTGAACGAAATTTTAGTTGTGGGTCAAAGCTTTGAGAGACCACGCCTAAATCGTGCTACGTGGCGGTTTGACTTCGGCCGTTATGAGGTTACATGTAGTTTCGCTTTATGGCCACGACTGTTGTTGTCAACTACAAAATTTTGAGTTCAATTTTAGGTTTCCCATTTGTATTGCTGAACAGCCTGGTGGATCTCGGGTGAAGTTCCTTGCACTGCCTGGGGAGTGGCGCTATGTTGTGTGGTTGTTTTCGACTAATGCCTCCCTTGTGCGAGGATTAGGACTCTGCTGTGTGCTGTGTGCAGAGAAAATCAAGAGAGGCATCCCACTCTACCACTCAAGCCCATCTCTCTTCGGCGAGTGATTGTGACCACTGGCCGGTCGAGATTCTCCTGGCCGCGGAGGAGCTGTTAAGGTCCTAGTACACGGGCCTGGAAAGACTACTTCCCGACGTGTGTCATCGGGAAGCCAGATGCGGTGTCAGGGTCGAAGAACGCGGGTCTGGGAGAAATTACCACCAAACGTGGGTCGTCGTTAAGCAAGGTACGGCGAAGGCTAAGCAGCGGCGGAAGCAGCCAGCACACATATGTCTCCCATTTCAGTCTCTCACTCCGGTCTCTCACTTCTCTTACGCTTGTAAATATGTAGAATAAACCTCTGTACAGTTTCCTCCTAAATGGAGTTCGCCATCGTCCTTCCGAGTCGGGACCTGCTGCCCTGAACGACCCCCCCACAACTCGCGGGGCCCCTCCGTCCTCAACAGTGGTAAAAAAAAAAAAAACAGCGCCAAAAGTAACGACGCTTTACCGCGACGAGCAACGTAGGGCAAACTCCGGTTTATCAGATTAGTGCGTATGCCACGTGGCAGTACTCCGATAAGCAAAGCCATATCATCAGCGTACGACTTATTCGTATCCCATGGAATCACGCTGAGATGATATTTTTTTATTTCTTCTTTCTTTAACTGCTTCTTTTCCATAGGTGACAAATCTAATGAAAGCGTTTTTTGTACGCTGATACGAGAAAATAGATTATAAGAATATGCAGGCTTTGTTAGCAGAATTGAAATAAACAAAATTGCGACAATATAGTGAAATACGCGAAAGTACAGCACGTGAGGTTATAAGGAAACGACTTGAAGACTAACGGGTCTGCAGCCGCTTTTATTAGCATGCAATAAGCTGAAGCATACCAGGCAGGATCAGTGCAAACATAAAGCGTAAGCGACATATGATATAAATTTTAGCTTCCGCTTAGTGTAAACAAGATATCAGATTCTCCTTGCCATCGCCTCTGCTTTAAAGTTCAACCGTACAAAGAAGCTCCTGGAAACGTGTGCTCATAAAACTAGGTCCGTTGATATTTTCATTCTATTCAGACTAAAATGAGAAGCTTTTAATGCACTCTTCACAATGCGAGCAGGTTCAGCTTACAAAAAGCACGTCCACGTGCGCGTCGCTCTTCTGATCTGCATCGATGAAACTATAATATTCCGCGGAGGCTCGTGTTCGTAGAAAAAATTAGCTTCGTTCTGTCCATGTTTCCTTAATTAGTTAAAGAAAAACGTGGTCGTCGCTAACAGGCAATAAAGGCATAACAGGCAAACTGGAGAAATGAAATAAAAGAGGTGAGGGAACATACAGAAAGGATAGGGGGAGAGAGGTACAATATATAAGTAATCTAGTTTTCTGCTACATGTTGTGATAAACTCACTTCATTGGTTTCCTATGGCAGCAACTACTCGGTGCCTCCCCAGGACATACCTTAAAAGCAAGATTTTGCTATGCAACGGAAGATTAGTCCATTCCTATCATTATGTTCATAACAGTAGCTTACAATATTCTGCAGTTGTCTCGTAATGAAAACTGATGTCCAAGAAGGCTGTTCTTAGTGCGGCCGGGCGAAAGACGAGTGCGTCATCACAGTCGCCATGTTTCGGACGCACCCATTCCTCCGCGTTGCAGATACTGAGAATGTGCACCCTAAATTCCGATAGGCGTATTGATCTCGTGTGGATGCCGACTCACTCTGGCCATCCCGAAAATGAGGCCGCCGATAACATAGCCCGAGGACTTATTTGCCGGGCAAATGGCGACCCCAGTCGGGATTTTTCGAGGGAGCGAGCACACACGTTTTCAGAACTGACTCAACAAGCATGCACGCCTTGCCCGTCGACTCTACTCCCCTCCCCACCCCCGCCTATCCCACTCCCAACAAATCCTCTAGAGGCGACTCCAGACCCGAACTCTTCCTACCCCTCAGCTTCTATCCTACTTCCGCCCCGGTTCCCCAGAGTGCACTCTCTGTGGAGAATCGCTCGCCACCCTGGACCACATCCTCTTCGGCTGCCCTGCCGATCCTCCCCTGCAGGGACAGCCCGCCATCGGTACATGGGAGCAGGGTGTCGAACCGGAATTTTTTCGGGTTCGGTTCAGGTTCGGGTTCACGTCTTTCGGGTTCAGTTCCGGGTTCGGCTCCGGAGCGACATTCTGTTCCGGTTCGAACCGCTCCGGATAGCGTCGAACCGGTTCAAACGGGTTCAGACTATAAAAAAATTCTGAACGTAAGTTTTTATTCAACCTTGTTTTGCTGTTTACTTTTCTAAAACAGCACTGCAAAATTTGCTCCATGCGAGATGTTTTACTGTCCGCGGCAAAAAGATTTAAATTTGCGCAAGAGCCGCGAAATCAAATGAACTCAGAATTAGTGCACACCGGCTGTGCAATATACTAGACTCTATCTGATGAGATACATAAAAAGAAAAGCTGATGGATTTTTCATCTACAAAACCTTTCAGCTTCAGATGTTTCGAAGTCCCCGTCAGGCGAATAATAGGTCTCTCTTGAAGCCTGTGTCAATAGCGAATTTCTCCGGCGAAAAATGCTTAAGCGGGCGCCATCAGGACCGCTGCATGCGCCCACTATGAGCGGAAGTTGTCTTGTATTTGCAGGTATATATAGCCAAGACATCTTTCTGTCACCCCAAAAGCGGCTTGCCAGTCACCCCCCCCCCCCCCCCCCCCCCCTCACTCTGGCACACCTGCAGCATACATCTAGCGAGTTTACCAAAAATATTTTATTTTCATCTCCTGCTCTACATCGCCTTTGTAACTCGCATTATATGTCCCGACCACCTATAGCTCAGTTTCTTGAAAAACACAGCTAATCGTGGCATGTCGCTAGTACAGTGTAAAATTAAGATTTTGTCCTATGCTGATGTCGTCTCCGTCTCTTGCTCTGATGAAAAGAATATGATAAAAAAGCAGGTTTGCATTGGTTGGGGGCTCTTCGTGTCTGTACCGACACAAACTTGCGACGTCTTCGATGCGACGTTGCGCTGTGAATATGTTGCAATTGGTGCATTGCAAGAGGACGATCGTAAATTCGTTAAATAGAATCTTTATTACTTTTCTGGGTCGCTTTCAAAGGGAGCCCATGCGTGGACAGAATTTAATGCTACCTTGATACAGTATGGTGAGTCTTTCGTGCAGTTTTTGTCCAGTAACCTGTTTCACGATTTTTATTTTCCGAAACCGAAAACCACCGTTTCCTGGCAGCTGGGCTTATTAGGTGACTAAATGCTATCTGTCTTTTATGTACATAGTCGTGGGGGAATTTTGTGCTGATAGACTTGATTTCCTAAGTATTCGCTTTTCCTGAGAATACCTGTACGGCTTCTCCAGAAGGCAGCTGACAAAGGTTCTGACTGGTCATTACTTCCTCTACGTGCAGCCTTGCCTAGCCTTTCTTGACGGCCTTATATTAAGGCGAGTTCAGAGGATGTGCATTCAATAGGCCCCAAAAATCTTTCTTAGACTTCAAAAGTCGACCTTACGTGTTAGGACATGCCATCGAGCAAAGCGGACGTATGTCCCATGATCAGTGAATTGCTACATCTGCAAGCAAGGGGGAACTATTGAACAACGAAATTATTTGTGACGCTATGTTCGCTTGAGACATAGTTCACTTCATCATACTCTTAAAAAGGACATTGAGGTTATGGCTTACACTATAAGATTTGTGCCAGTAATGAAGGACACCGGAATTCCGTGTGAACTTTTCCTGTTAATAAGACTGCTTAGCGTGTGAGGAAGCTGTATGCTTGATAAACACGCACAATCGCCACTTTCGGCGATCACTGTTCAGATAACAGTTCATTTTAGCTCAAAACGTATATGCTGCGAAAGTTCAACCTCCTGACTGATCGCCTTTCTTGACGTGTGCGCCTGCAGGAATTTTTATGTGCGGGTAGAGCAAGGGAGTGATAGTGGCATGAGGCCGTATGCCGAGGTCGCGGAATTCGACCCAGTCAAGTAAGGCAAGACGAGGTCAGGGAGGTTCCTGATATTAAGGCGGAAGCCTTTAATGCCTCATCGTTGTAAGCAGGAGTTGTCGACAGAAAATGTCACGCTTTACAATTGGTAGAAATGCTCGTGACGTCACAGTGCGCGAATTTCAAATGGGGCCAATTGTACTTTGGCTAGTAACCATGCAACCAATCAAAGGTATCGTATAGTGATGCTCCAACTAAGTGGGACTGAGTTTAGTTAATTGCTTAATTAATCAATTAGCTTAATTAAGATAGAAGACAGAGGAAAAGAAAAGAAAGACGCGCGTCGCAGCGACAACAGCGTCCGCGGAAGGAGACGCTGCTGAAAAAACAGATAAGTACGAAGCCGCGTTCGCTCCACCACCACGCACTTCCCCACTCAGTTCGACGTTGCTCGTTTCATATACGTTGTGTCGAACATCCTAGACAGTTCCAACATTTGACAGGTGAATGACAGAACACGATGGATAGAAATGCAATGATATAAATATGAAATAGCCTAATTAACCTTTCTAGTTAGACCGCATAAATCAATAAAACCGAGAACGAAATTGGTCGAGTTGGGGAATCGAACCAGGGTCTCCGGAGTGTGATACGAGCACGCTAGTCACTCCGTAATGCCAGCTGAATGGTTTGGAATGAACAAAGGCGCGTCTAGCTAATACGGCGTCTTCGTTCACTCCCATCTTCCCCCTTTCCCTTACGGCGAGGTGCAGGTGTCCACCCAGATATGCGAGAGAGATACATTTCCTTTCCTCAAAAAATAAATTTACCGTCCAGCAAGGCGTACAGCCGAATTGGCGATGGCGTTCTGTGGACTCCCTGGCAGCGTTGCAAGACGCTGTCGCGTTCCACTCTTACAGGCGAAGCTTAACATGTTAACCACACATCAGTAACACACGCAGACAGCCAATGGACGCGTCATTCGCTGGCAGCACTTGAATCATCATTCACAACCACATTCGTGGCAGAATGCTGTACTCAGGCTTTCGCCTTGCACCACTTTAGTCGCCAAAGTGACTCCTAATTTTTTCCATGCATGCGGCAACAATAAAAAGAATCTTCGAAGATGGCCGAGTAGCCTAAGGCAGCAGTAAACAGCAGCTTCTCTGTTGCGCCCGCCGCCACTGGCTCGATTCCCACTCAGGGTTAGAGTATTGTAGTAGGTTTCTTTACTGCGTTAGCAGTTTAGTCCTCTTTCTCAAAAATTAAAAAAATTCCGTGGTGTGTGCGTGTGCATGCGCGTGCGCGCGTGCGTGTGTGTGTGTGGGGGGGGGGTGCGTGCGTGCGTGGGTGCGTACGTGCGCTTAAGCATGTGTATGCACACGCGTGCATAATCTGATGGGCGCACATCCGGGCACTCACTGGCAAAAAAATTGACAGACGGTTGCAATTGTCGGTAATGCGAAGTTTAATTAAGCGCAACTCATCACACGCTACCTGGCATGTGGCGTATTACGCTGCTATAGCCACTCTTGGGGTCTTCCCGTGGCAGCCACCTTCCAGGTGGCGTTTAATTCGCTCTGCTACTTGGACAACCGGTTACGCCGACTACGACGCGGAACGCTGGAACGGGCGCATAATAGCTTCGGTCTAAAATGCCCCATCTACCTGCAGCCGATCTACCTGAGATGGAATGCTGTGAATGCTGCACGTGTGCCATTGCAAAGCGTTCCACAAAAGAACGCGAAAACGCTAGCGAATCCTGACGCCGCTTTGCAATAACTTGTATTTGAGTCGTCGCGGTGGTGAACGGCGAGGTTCCAACAAGTTCGAAATTTTCGCTTGGACGCGCCGCTCAGTCGCCTATTCGCTTGCATGTGAACCAACCTTTAGCCTCTCGCCTCAGACACAAACAACCCGAAGCGAGGGTTCTCGCACAGCTTCTGCCCTCACCGTTCGACCACGTTTTTCATGTGGCACTCTCTGTAAAAGAAGACGCATTACGTTCGCTGCTATTGACGAGGGTGGCGCTGGTGAACACTCTGATGGTTCGGTTACACTACACTCCGGTTGCACCGCCGAAAGCCAAAAAGATTAGACAGTCGCCACCGCAGCGCGGAAGTAGCGGACACCTTAAATTTTCTCTCTGTGCGCTTTTCTTTAGACTACCCGTATAGCCTCTCCAGAAGGCAGACGACTCACGTACTTACAGGGTATTTGTTTCCTGTACTGTTGTATCGGCAACCTTTTCTGGAGTTCCTTAACACCAGTCCTTTAAAACGTGTAAAGCAAATGTACATTTATTTCTTCTGCTGGAAAAGCGTTCTTCTCTAAAATTCACACACCGACGCTGCCTGTCAAGGCATTACTTCGTGCTGAGAAGATGTTTGTGTCATGGACGGTAAATTGCCGCGTACGCAATGCGCCAAAGACCATAGACCATTGTTCTATTCTGTGCAATGATGCTACGCTCTTCTGGGACATAATTACGGCGAACGTGCACTTGAGAAGGACATTGAAATCACACGGATCCCAAGTGAAATTGGCCGACGGCCGACCATCGGTAAGCAATTGGACAGTGCTCGGCAGCCGGTATCCTCGGCCAACCAATGGCAGCCCCTAGTCGGGCCGTGGTTGGCTGCCAATTGGGCTGGTTAATAGTTGGCCAAAAACGTTCAGCCAACTACCGGCAAATGATACGAAATTAGTCGGCACCCAACGCTCGGGCAACCACACGGAGACCATCGTAGGGCCATGGTTGGCTACCCACTGGCTTGGTTGGTGACGTATATGGCAGACGGACGCGCAGTAGACGCGTGGAAATTGCGGACGAAACGCTCGATCGAAGTACGTTTCATATTATCTCAATATATATATATATATATATATATATATATATATATATATATATATATATATATATATATATATATATATATATATATATATATATATTTACGAATACACTGCGCGCATGACTGCATGCATGGTGAGCCTGATTTATCAATCGGTGAAATGTAATGTGTAAGCAAAATGCAGGTGCAATGCTGCCGCATCAATTTCGTTTTAATGCTGAGCATTTAAATAATTGTCGGACGAGTACAGTTTCATCGAGAGATAAAAGGAAAGTCCCGTAATACTGACAACAAACGAAACCGAAACTCAAAAGTTTCGGTTTCAATGTTTTATTGAAACTGGGAAGCAATTGTTTTTTATCTAGACGCAGTGAAGCAATGTAAATTTTAACTTGCATAATTTGAGAACAATGAATAAAGCAACACATTTATTTTTTTTCTTCCTTGCGAACATATTTTTGACAGCATATCTACGAAAGCGCGGTGTCAGTCACAACGACTGAATCTGCAACGCGATGCTCTTCCCGCGCTTTTCACTCTGTGCTTTCGTAGCGGCGTAGCTGGCATCGTGCTCTGTTTGGATTTGGAGCATTGGTTGTTCCTGCAGTGCCGTGTCTTGGCCTTTCACCATGACAACACCACCTGATCTAAACGTTGGAAGGTAAGACCTCATCATATGGAGCGGTTCTTGAGGGTGAAACGTCGCCGAGAGCTTTATCTGGCGAAGGCGGGCAGCGTACGGTGTTTGCAGCAAGTCGCAGAGACGCAGAGGCGGCAGCATGCTCTGAGACATTCCCCCATTTGCAATCCGACAATCCATCACGTTTAGCAAGTGTTGGAAACGATAGATTTGCACCGCTCGGGGACTGCTTAGGGCAAGCATATGCAGCAGTGAATTCTTTTGAATACTCTGTCGTGGCAGCTGAGACACAGTGTTCAAGTGGAGATCAAGCTGAGTCAGATGGAAGTGACTTGCACGGCCAAAACGCTGGTCCTGTGGAGCCTGATGAGCATGACTTGGTTGATGTTCCCGACAATGCCGAGTGTCCAGAGGGGATAAGGAGCCAGTTGAGGGCCTGGGCTGTGAAGCATCACATCAGGAGAGCGGCAGTTAATTCACTGCTTGACATTCTTAGGCTGCACTTCACTGATCTTCCTAAGACACAGTATGCTCTAGTGTCCACTCGACAAAGCGTGCCACTTGAACAACTCGGCAGTGGTGAATACGTTCATTTTGGCCTTCAGAGAGGCTTATTGCGTGCATTGGACATGTGGCATTCGGCTCCAAGTAATGGAGCCGGAAATTCTTCACCACACTGGTGAAGAATTGTCATGCTGTGCTAAACACGCTGGTCATTTTATCAGCCATATATTCTTCAGTACAATACATTGGTCCCAGGTGGTGGAAATTGCTGGAGCCCTCCACTAAGGTGTCCCTAATAGTTCATGTGTTGCTTCTGGGACATTAAACCCCGCAATGGTTTCCCAGGAAAAAAAAATTAAGTGCTTCGAGATTCTATTCTATTTAGTCTACTTTGTCATGAAAAAATTTCGTATTCATTCTTAATTTTGGCGCTGCTGTGACGTGGACGTAATGAAATGCAGGTTGTAAATGATTTGCCTGTATTTAAGGGTAAATATGCATGTTGGCGGCAGTGTAGCTGTTTTATTGTTGGCTTAGATTGCCTCATTAAAGCAACTTGTCAAAACAATTGCTACTGTATACTGAATCTGGTTTCATGCAATTGTAAAAATATTGAATTTCTAATACTGCTTGCAGTTGTTTAGCACTATTTATAATCGTACACACAATGCCAAATTTTTCAGTATATAAGGCCCTGATTTTAGCTAAAACATTTATAATATTGTTGTGAAGACAGTGAAGACTGCCCACAAATATATCATAATGGATGCTATGTACAAAGGACAGATATTTTAGTTTATTGCATTTTGCCCTCATTGCCGCATGTTATTTTGGGTTAAAAGTGAATATTGCAGTGGTTATATAATATAGTGCTGACAGCTGTTATATCCGAGTCTGGACTACAAAGCACTGGATTATTTGGTTGGAATATCACTGCTGAGCTGGTTTGAGCCTTTTTGAAGTGGTGGCATTTGTTTTTGCTCTCTTCTTTTATCTTAGCCTGCCTGAGAGCACACTACCCTGAACAAGCAACCCTCAAGAATAGCAGCGCTGTTATAAAGCGCTGGCTGATTGGCGCGCAGGATCGGGAGAGTGGCCGCAGCCAGAGGCGCCAGCCGACTCGAGCAAGGGAGGCAGTGGGCACAGAAGAATGAGACTTCACTTTCTTCACTTTAAAGACCCCCTTCAGGGGGTATTACATAAGGGGTGGGTTAATATATTCAACAATCATATGCGGCAATCATAAACAATCATTCAACAACCATTGCAGTATGATACAAATGGTTACAGCGGATAAGAATGAAGGTGGACACGTGATGGAGGCAACATCGGCGGGGAGGGCATTCTAGTCAACAATGGTGCGGGGAAAAAAGAACTGAAAAGGTTGCAGTACGCGATAGAGGCCGGGCAATCTGAAATGGGTGTGCGGTGCGGTGCGGTGCGGTGCGGTGCGGTGAGATATACGGGTCGGATAAGAAATGTAAGGTGTTTGATTCTGAGTGCTATGGAAAAACTTGTGGAGCAAACACATGCAGGCGACGCGACGGCCAGCTTCAAGGCTTTCGAGACCGGAATTATTCTTTAGAGATGAAACGCTGATTGTATATGAATAAGCAGAATGAATTAAGCGAATGGCGCGGTTTTGAACTGATTCGAGTGCATTTGTTAGGTATATTTGGTGTGGATTCCAGATGGGACTGGCGTACTCGAGTTTAGGTCTAATAAGGGTTTTGTAAGCTAGAAGTTTCACGTGCTGCGGTGCATGATGAAGATAATGCTTTAGGAATCCTAGAGATCTGTTGGCAGATGATATTATTGTGGTAATGTGTATTCGCCAAGAAAGATCGGTACAGAGTGTTACACCGAGGTACTTGAATGAATGGACGCTTTCTATAGATGAGTTGGCAACTGTATAGGAAAAAATAAGGGGGTTGCGTTGACGCTGAAATGAGACAAGTTTGCATTTTTTAGCGTTTAGTGTCATTAGCCAGAGGTCACACCATTCATGGATGCAGTTGAGGTCATTTTGAAGAGCCACTTGTTCAGAAAAGTTAGTAACGGTACAATAAATTACAGTCATCGGCGAATATGTTTAAATTTTACACGATACTTGTGACGCCAGATTGTTAATATATATTAGGAATAAAAGCTGGCCGAGCACAGATCCCTGCAGAACACCGGATGCTATGGGGAGAGTGCCTGAGTTGTGATTGTTAATCGAAATAAACTGAGAACGGTTAGCTAGGAATTCTTTAATTTAGTCTAGAATATTAGGGTGCAAATTTAAAAAGGCTACTTTCAGTGGTAGGCATTGGTGTGGTACCTTGTTAAAAGCCTTCGCGAAATCTAAAAATAATGCATCGATCTGTATGTTACGGTCGAGGTTAGCATGCAGGTTGAAAGTGAAGATTGCCAATTGGGTCTCGCAGGAAAGTCCTCTACGAAACCCGTGCTGAGCCGGATGAAGTTGTTAGAATCTAGGAGGTTTACGACATGGGAATAGATATATGACATGTTCCATGATTTTGCAAGGCACACTGGTTAAGGAGATGGGGCGATAATTAAGTTAAGAGTCCTTTACACCTGATTTGTGGACCGGAATGACCCTCCCCACCTTCCAGTCATCCGGTAGCATTCCTGTTGAAAGTGATTGCGAATACAATAATAAAAGATGTATGGCTGAAATGTGTTCGGTGTTTTTCAGTATTTTGTAAGATTGCAGAGTATGCGTGCGTTTACAGCAAGTGGAACTGCTTGTATACTGATGTCTGCATAAAGGAACCCATTAATAATTGCTGCAAGTTCGTCTTCACTGTTTGTGTCTCCTCAAGATGCCTGTGCATACAGGTCGGATTCCTCATGGCCAAAATTTAGTTTTCAAACGTCATATATAGATAAGGTGACCACTATTTGTCATTGATTCACAATCTAGCAGTGCACTGGCTGGCGACGGCAAGGTCGGCATACGGCCTCGGCCCTATGTTGGCAGCCAAAGGTCGGCCGGTGTGAGGCCAATCACCAATCCCGACCTCGGCCCAACCTAGTTTGCCAAGCTAGGGCCAAGGTCGGCGAGGCCGGCTACCGACTTAGGCCCAACATAGGGCCGAGGTCGTTTTTTCAGTTAGGATTAGTACCCGTTTTTTTCCAGTGGAGAAAAACTGTGTTGTGCCGTGTGATCTATTTATGTTGCTGTGATCAAGAGCCGTATGATGGACCACCGCAGAATCACCGGGGTCATCGAAATCTTTGTTCCGTGAGCAGTGCGCTTTGGTGAGGGGAGTATACGTTGCCCTGGAGGGGCCGCCTTGCTGGCTCCCCTATCTAGATGCATGGGTGGGCCTCTCAGACTTCTGATGTTTAGGGAGGTGGGGATTTGCAGGAGTATGGTGGGCTCGTATTGCACAGCCTGGTGTTTTGTGGTATGGGCTTACTCCGATTTTCCTTTTCGGCACTATTTCCATGCAATAAAGAAAAAAATCGTCGCCGTAGCTCAGTTGGTAGAGCACCGGACGCAAAATTCGAATAAGGGTTCAGATCCTATTTTCGGAATGTGTTTTTCTTTTTACTTTAATCAATTATCGTTAAAAGTAATTACTCTTTAAGCTCCTATTTATGAACACCACAAATTACTTTTAAAAAAGTACATCTCCTATGCTCCTTGGTTTCGGTTATTGTTGGCTTCCCTCATGTGCGGCAGAGAGGCAGATATTCAAGATACAGCAATCTGAGAACAGCGTGACGAAGCTGCCCGCTAGCGATTGGCATTTTTTTTATATAAGCAGAACAATTTCAATGCATCGACATTAACGAAAATCACTTCATCGCAGTGACATTTCATTTCAGTAGCACATTTCTAGGCGTTTTTCACATCTCAGCGAGCGCATGTATTTCCCCATTGCCTCTTTGTGTAATCACTATTTTTTTTTCTAAGTATCGCACCGCTGCTACATGCCCGCCTTTCATTGTTTATTTCCGTCGCGTGCAACAAATAATGTTCGGATTCTTTAAAAAGAAAACACATATGTATATTTCTTTGTTTTGTAATAATAGTATTATGTGTGTTCTAACGCGTCAAAGCGGCGCGGAGTCTATCAGGAACGCTGTAGTGGAGGACTCCAGATTAGCGTATACCAGCTGGGGTTCTTCAGAATGAACTCACATCGCACAGCACACACGCATTTTGCATTTCGTCGCTATCAAAATGCGACCTCGCCACCGGTATCAAACCCGCGACCTTGGCATTAGCAGCCGAGCACCACAGCCACTGAGCCATCGTGAGGGGTCTTATTCATTATCTGCTATCTGAGACAAGGAATACCTCAGAAAGTAAACGTTGCACAACGTGATTGGGTCATTGCGCCTATGATTCACATATTTATGGTACTCGACACAAAGAAAAGGAAGCCATTCTCACTCGAGTAAAGCTGTACGTAAGCACATGAAAGGGGGATACTATAAAATCCAACATTTCACGTAAATCTGATTTAAATTCTTTACAATTACCAAAATCACATTGCAGAAACGCCAATTAGCTTTCTTCCTAGACACGAGACTTCTTCCAGTTTTGTTGTTGACCTGTGTGCCATTTCGACTGGATGCCAATTTCGCACTCTATAGCGCCGACAGCTTTCGCTGGGTAAATCTAAGCTCTGGCATATGCCATTTGTTCTGAAAAAAGAAAAAAAAAAGTATGCCGTGTTGCACAAAATGGGCAGCTGAACCGAGTCCCGAACCGGTTCGGAACGGTTCCTTTGAATCGTTCCGGTTCGGGTTCAGTTCCAAGATGGCGAAAAAAATTTGGGTTCGGTTCGGTTCCAGTTCCGGGCAAATATTCGGGTTCGGTTCCGGTTTCGGGTTCAGGTTCGGTTCCGGTTCGACACCCTGCATGGGAGGAATGGGAGGCCCTCCTTGCGTCGCAGGACCCGGACACCGAACTTCGCTGTGTGAACCGGGGTGCCAGTGCCATGGCCCTACGTGGCCTGGACACATGCGCGTAATGTGAGGGCTGTGCGGTGGCCCTGATACCTTGCACGGTCCAAACTCGCTTGCATAATAAATTTTTTCATCCATCACGGAGGGCCGGTGGACGAAATATGTCACCCCGCGTGCAAAGAACAAGGTTTCGGACAACTGACGGGCGAAAGGGGCCACAACTGATCAGGCACTTACCACAGGCATCAGGAGCAGAGTGATTCGGCAACAAAATAAATTACTTCCGTCGAGAGCCAGAAAAAAATAAAAGATTTCGATAAACAGGGTTTCTCACACCCAGAAATTGTGAACAAGCGCTTTTTCAGTGGGAAATAGTTTATAATCGTATTTTTTTTTTATATATCGGAAGATTTCACTACAGCGTTAAATCTATACGCGGATCTCCCCTTGGCAGGCTTGTATATAATTTTTGCCGTTAACGGTTTTGCTATCGCCAAAAACGTTCCCTATTGGTTTTGTGTGGTAGCCTTAACTACTCGATGCGAGCGATGGACAAACTTTAAAGGAATGATTTTGCTACGCATTAGAGGGGGAGCACTATTCCGATGGGTAAACCCAGAATAAGATCTCGCGATGTCTGTGGGTTTGAGGGGCAGGACGGGTTCTTGAACGGGTGTTGTGGTGACTTCTTAGTCCCGAGTAATTTTTCTTTATTTTCATACACTCCAGGCTCCAGTGGTCGCCTGCAGATGAGATGGGTGTTCCTTTTCTCTCTCTCTCTTTTTACGTTGCGGCACACAGGCACGGCATGCTCGAGTTTCGTGCTCCCTTGTCCTCCGTTCCGGTCACACCTCTCCCAGTAAGGCCAACTGGGCTAAATTCCTACCTAGTTGGACGCCGGTTAGATCCCGGCCGCGGCATTCGAATTTCGATTAAGGCGAGAGAGAGAGAGAGAGAGAGAGAGAACTTTATTTACAAAGGAATTCGGGGCACGCCCCAGGGGCCCCGCACGACCCCACTGCACTCAAGTGTTTATGTTCCTGAGGTCCATAACACTGGCAGCACGGCCGGTGGCGATGGTCTGCACGGCCGGGTCCTCCGAGCGCAGCAGGGTCTCCCAGTCCTCCCAGGTCTTGAGGTTCTCTAGGTCCCGCGGGGGAGGGTCCGCCGGGCAGAGGGAAAGGATGTGGAGGGAAGAGGCGAAGGGTTCTGGGCATAGGGCGCAAGCAGGAGTGGGGAAGGAGGGATGATAGTGGGTTAGGGTAAGGGGTGAAATGCTTGAGGCCCGTGTACTGTGCGATGTCAGTGCACGTTAAAGAACCCCGGGTGGTCGAAATTTCCGGAGCCCTCCACTGCGGCGTCTCTCATAGCCTGAGTCGTTTTGGGACGTTAAACCCCCACAAAGCAAACCAAGCCTACCTAGTTGATTTACCCCTCCTTTTCTCTCCCGCCTCTTAAACTTCGACATTAAACTTTGCCCCGTTCCCAAGTCGGTTATTCCATCACGCAAAAGGAGTGCCCCGCTGTTGGTGGGACATCACGAAATTTCATCCGTATTTGTATGGCCACCCGTTTCGCCCGGTTCATGAATTGGCTGGCAAACCTGAAAGATCCCTTGGGGCGGCTTGCTCGATGGAGCCTTCGGCTACAAGCGTTTCGTGTTACTATCGTGCACAAGTCAGGCCAGAAACACAGCAATGCTGACCGTCTGTCCCGCGCTATTATTCCCTGCTATACGGATGTGTACGACGACGATTCTGTTTCCCTCTGTGTTATCACCACGTCTACCCTCGCCCGCTAACAGAGGGCCGAATCCAAACTGCTGCCCCTCAACGAGTTTTTCGGAGGAACCGCTTGATCTCCACCTCGACTCTTGAAGCGCGGACTTTCGTCGTTTTGCTTACGAGATGGTGTCCTCTACAAGGACTACGGCCCGACGGAAACTGTATATCTGCTGTAGCACTTACAATGCTTCATCACGAAGTTCTGCGCCCTTGCCTAGACGACCTTTCTTCCGGCCACTTAGGGTTTTCCCGCACGTTGGCGCCTGTACGCGAAAAGTACTACTGGCCCAGGCTTGCTGCGGTTGTCCGCAGCCCGCCGCTACGTACAAACCTGTCGTGAGTGCCAGCGCCGCAAGACACCGCCGACTAAACCAGCCGGGCTGCTGCAGCCTATCGATCCCCCGCGAGTTCCGCGAGTCTCTTCCCCGTGAACAGCTGTCTTGCTACATGCTACGTTTGTAGGTGACAATATCAAGGATTTTAAAGTTTTCTCCACGAAATAATGTCTCATATCACTAAAAATTTGCCACGAGGCTGCTCCGACGTTCAACATTCAGACATTCCCGCCGTTCCTGCCCAGGCTAGACCGACCGGAAATTCCGTGACCGCAGTGGTTGCAGAAGTTTAAAACGCACCTGACGTTGCGAGGGGACTTTCGTTTGTGAGCAGAACAGAAAAGATAGCTACTTATTCATCATTTAGGTGACAAAGGCTGGTTCATTTATTTGTGAGAAAATCTGCTCAGTCGAACGGAACGGGCGATGGCGCCGAAAATAGTACTATAGAACTGTATCTATTTTAAATCGAGTTTTCAGCTTCCTCGCATGTCGCAGTGCATTGGCATAGATTCCAACGCAGGCGAGAAGAACCTGAAAAGGCCGTTCTCAAAATTTGTCACAGAACCTCGTGATTCAGCAAACTAGTGAAATTTTTCGTCATCTTAGGAGAGACTAGTGTAAACGTCCCTGCGAGTCCGAGAGAAACTATTACTGCAAGGATCCACCCTGTCTTTTACTACAGTTGTCCGCATAGCAACTGAATATGAGCAAACAGCGACAGGCGCTCAGAAATTCAATCCAGTGGTCCAACCTACAGCAGAGTCGTAAGTTTTAAAAGGCTGACACAACACGAGAGCCCGTTTCGCATTCAGTCTCTTCATGCTTCCTCTCAGCGAGCTATTTCCTGAACATCATTCTTTCTAATCACTGTGGCTATTCATTTCTGCCGTCAGTGTTTTGTTACATAATGTTAAAACAAGCTAGGTTAGTCATCGTTTACCGTTACGCTACAGAATCAACATGCAGTCTCTCAATGCTGCTTACTGCAGTACAACGGTCTGGATATTTCCTGTCTTTACTGGTGTGTACTGCCTGGAGCACCGATTTAAAGATTTTAACACGGTACTGTTGAAGGCCCTGTTGTGCAGAAAATCTGGTGTCGGCGTTGTGAACGAAAAATCACGAGCATCAATCTAGCAGGTGGTGCCCAGAGAGCACCCTAGGAGGCAGGTGGGCCATCTAGGTAACGCGACTTTGCGGCCAAAACCTGCCCACCACATAATGAGAAAACCGCCCACCGTGGAAGTGGCAGTTAAATTAATGAGTGACCGCTCGGGAAGAATAACCAGGGCCGCACAAGCCCTATCGCTTGCAGCACCTGTCATCGCAGGGCAGTGGCGCATCGCTTAACAGCTGCATCACTGCGCCAGGAGTGGTAAAAGGACTCCCACGGATCTATGAATGGGAAGTAGAGAATGACCCTCTAAGCCAGCGCAACCGGTCCTTGGACTGGTCCCCTGTTTTTGGGAGTAATAAAAGAGACCACCACCACCACCTCTGCATATATGAAAATTAACGCATTACGCTATGGCATGATACCCTTACGGGGGAGCTTAGGCGTTCCCTAAAATATGATCTGGCTTTCTTTTTTGCTTCTTGGGCCTGCCTAATTTAGAAATGAAGAAGAAGTCCGATTCCTACCTTTAAAAGTCTCGGAGTTTTTTTTTTAATTATTATTATTCTCGCCAAAATGTTCTTTGTTATTTCACTTCAAATATTCTTCTGTCGTTTTTCATGAATACATTTTTCAAAATTCACGTTTAATCCTATGAAAATTTTCTTATGTATACCACTACACCTTGGCCAATCCCCCCACGTGGGTATGTGCCATTATAAAGAGGTGAAGAAGAGGAAGAAGAAGGTTTCTAGTGACGTCACAGCGCAGGCGTAAAGAAGAAGAACATGGGGCTGGAAACGACCGATTCCTTAGCCTCCCTACTGCCTCGCAAAAATTCCGAGCTCTCGCTTCGGGGCTTCCCCACCAGGGTGATCGTCGCGTTGTGCTCGTGTGCGTTTGTCGTCGGGCTGGCGTCAGCCGCCGCTTTTTTCGTGTTCGCCGAGAGGAACAGGTCTCTGGAGTCAAGCTTCGAGTCGGCGCAGCCCGCCATCGTCTTTCCAGCGGCCCGTCTGGGCCTGTTCGAGCAGCCCACGCGCGACGTTCCCCGAAGCACGGCCCGGGAGCGAGTGAGACGCATCACGCAAGCTGCGCCGTACTTCGTCGAGCGGGACGACCGGTGGAGACTGGTCAGGGTGACCCGAAGGCACCGGCGACTGCGACCTGTCTTCGGTGCGACGGCCGGTGTCCTCCCAAGGAGGAGAAACGTAGCGCCTTCGAAGATGCCGCTTAGGTCTCGGGGGAACGACGTACTGGAAAAGGTGAAGAACCCCCCAACTGAAGTTGGCGGGCCGGTGCAAACCAGAGTGACTGAAGGTGCTCCCGGTGCAAGGGAACGAAGCTCACAGCACGGAAGCGGAGACATCGTAGCGAAGAACAACAGTGAAACGAGTGGAGTCTTGCATCAGTCGCTTATTACTGCGACTGGACCGACGCTGGTTGTATCTGAGAAGCCACCTTCGCTAATGCCGGGTGCGTCATCCGAAGCAAGGGAGATTGCCGGTGTCAAGGTGGTAAGCGGCGCGAAACAGACGATGGGAAACAGCAGTAGCGCGTCACTTGGTGGCACGAGGCCTTCGCTAACCATCTGACATCTCGGGACTACGAAGCAGCGTAAAACTGTGTGCATTAGTTCTCTGTACACGGAGTTATTATACATGCTTTGAACCCTAGACCATAAATTTACGAGAAACTTACTGCGAATGCTCATTAAAAGATATCTGCTTGCATACTTGCAAAAATTAGTAAATCATAGTTTCAAGAAAATTGGAAGATGTCACTTACTGCTGGTGCCTTTATTTACTCTAGCTGAAAATTTATAATCGATAAGTGATTGAAAATTGCTTTGTATGCCTTCGTCGCATTAAATCTTTTCGCAACATTTACGCCTTCCACAATGATTTCAACACAGCCCTTGTCATGAGATGGGTGATCACCCGAGATCGTGATCTCCTCGTCGGAGACTACGAAGGGGGAAGGGGCGCAACTGGAAGAAAAAATGGGACTCCCCTGCAGTTGCTGGTCAGTTGCGCATTGTCATGAGTTGCTGTCGTTGAACCCTTTCAAGCATGTGCTCATGCAGTAGTCCGGGTCGAAGGATCCTGATTACGACTGAAATTTCAGAATTTCTATTTTGGGGAATTGGGGCTGAGACGAATCTTGAAGGCAGTGCTCCACAAAATGAGTGGTCACTGCATGATTCAACGTACACTCTTAACACGAATTAGCATATATGGCTGTAAAAAGGAAGTAAGCCGGCCTCTGGCGCACTCCCTTTCAGGGCCAGGGCAGGCTGCTCAAATCTAGGAGTAGATTTAGGCCACTAAATATGCGGAATGCTTACTCTTGGCAACGAGGCACGTTCCCACTGCAAAGCATTGTAATTTGATGCAGGAATGCTTTTAAACGCGGTACCGGAGGCCCTGAGGTTAGCAAATAGAGGAGGCTGAAAACTCGGTTAAAATATTCGTAACTGCTAGAACTTCGCATGTTTTGAAAAGGGGATTTATTTTCATTGCCAACCGTGAGTATTCCGTTTTCCCAGTGACGGAAATCTACCAGGACATGGACAGCTTATCATGCTTCTAAAATATGGCTGTGGCTCAACTTGGTTTAAGCCGGGAAATCGCGAAAGCAATACCCATGGCTACGCCCTCGCTCACATGACAGTCATGCTGTTGTGGTGCTTGTGTGAAACTTGTTGTATACCTTGGTGCGGCTGTGGTGATCACTTGGCTGTTCTATGTACAACTAGTAGTGAAACTATAATCGCTGCGGCTGTGAGGATATATTTGGTTGCTGGTTGTGTTAATGCAGACTGTAGAACTGCTGTTCCTGCACTGGCTACAACGCCATGCTTGGCACTCATGGTAAGTGTCCTGGTAAATCCAAGGTACACACTAGTCACACAAGAAGACACATTGTTACAGTGTTTAATCGGTTTTATTCAAGCCAATAAACACACTTCGGGGGTCCGTGAAGAAGTGACTCTTCACTTGTTCCTCTCTTATTGAATACCGGTCCCGGTCTGCGTTTCTGTAGGCGATTAAGTCCAAACTGCTCTCCCATTGAGTAGTTGATCTCGGCTGCTGAGGGCATAGCTGGAGGTAGTATTTTTCGTCCAAGGCCTCGATGAATTTGGGGTCCCTTCTTGGGTCCTTGTTGAAATCACCAGTGCATATGAGCATTATTTTATCGGTGCGCTTCGGCAGGCCATTTGCGAGGGTTTTGAGTACAGTATCGTCTCCTGTTTGCGGTGAGATGTAGACACCAGCCACAACTAATCCAAAGCATTCACTTCGACACACACTGCTTCCCCATCTTCGGTAGGCACTGGGGGTGTCACTACGGTTGCTTCCAAGGGTTGCCTTACGTATACCCCTGCGTTTCTACTTTGGTTATCACGCCTAGCCCCCCCCCCCCGACAAAGTTGAACCCAGGTATGCAGATGAGAGTATCCCCAGAGCACCCTGTCTCAGTGAATACTAGCACATGAGCTGACATTAAGAGTGTATCTGTGGCTATGTCGTGTTGATGCGTAGCAAGGGATCTCACGTTCAATGTGACAACCGTGACCTCACTGTTGGCGATTAAGTCTTCACAACGACTGAACGCAGTGATCAACCTATGGTTTTCTAGCCTTTCAAATTCTGCCACGAGAAACTTGTCGGGATTAGGCCCCTTATGGGTGAACTGTCGGCATCCATCCTCGTTTGTAAGATATAAGCCTTGTAAACTCGTAGCATGACTCAAGGCTACAACACCAATTTGTGGGGGTGGTTGGATGCATACTCGTAGAGGACTGCATCGAAGGTTCCACCTTGCGACTTGTGTATGGTCATTGCATTGGCAGGTATTAGTGGAAACTGCGTCCGCTTCACCGACATATGTTTGACCAGCTTTCCTTTCAATTGGAACTGCCCCGTGGTCGTGGCCGCCGCGATCTGCTCCGGCGGCGGCGCGCGCCGTTGCTCAAAAGCGCGCTTCGATCGCGGAGGCCACGCCGTGGTGGCACCGCCGCGGCTTGCGACGGCGCGAGTCGGTCGCCCTTCTCTTCGGCGCGCGGGCCTCCTGGACAGCCCGAAGCTGGTCGTGAAGTGAAGCACTTTTTAGTACTTTGGCGGAGAGCTTCGGGCTCTCTGTGCCTACGTTGGAGCTGCCCTCTACACCTGGCGCCTAGCCGAGTGTCCTTCAGGACCCCTACTGTGGGAAATAAAGTTTTACCACCACCACCACCTTCTCTTCGGCGTGACGTCACGAAGCACCTGTTGCGCTCCTAGCGGAGAGCGCAGGCGTTAGGCGCCGGTGGTGGCACCGCCGCGCCACGGCAAAGGCTGAAAGTGCAAGTAGTAAAGCTTTCGCTTTAAAAAGTGTGGGCCAGAGGACAGCGCACTCACTTGTACTCCTGCATAGACTCATTTGTGTTTAGAATGCAATTAAAGGGGAAATGTTCCGGTAAATAGGAGGTCAATGATCTATACCAGTGGTACTGCGGACTGGGCGTGTTTAAGACCCTACGTTCGTAAGCTTCCTTGCTCTCAATAATATCATCATTCAAATAATATAATCGGGCCACTTCATCTTCAGTGACGTAACAAAGGTGCCGAAAGGTGATTGGGAGTGCAAAAAAAGAGTAAAAAAAACCGACAAGACTATTTATTTAACCTTCCGCAATCCTCAGACCATTTCTCGTACAGTAGCTAGCGTCTTTAAGATACTTAAAGGCGCTAGCGACTGCCCCCAGTCACCCCTGAAGAAGGAGCCCAGCCGGCTCCAGAACGTTGGAATTCAAATTAAAGTTTTTTGTTCGAGATGTGCTAGAGTTCATTATATGTCTTCAAACCCAACCAGACAGGCAAATCTGTCAAAATGTTTAGCTTTTGGAAGAGAGAGCTGTACAAGGCTTAAACAGCCTTTTGGCATACCCGACCTCGAGGCCATCGTTTGAGAAGCAACCGCGCAAGAAAACGATAACTCTGCTCGCTTAAATTAATTACGTGCTCAACTAGCTTTCAACGGTTGCGCTGTGTTCTGCGCTTATTGCTAAGAAGAAACGCATATAAGGGAAAACAACTACACAGCCTTCAGCCAAGTTCCCGGAGAACCTTACTGAATATTTCTGTACCGTCTCTCTTGTTTGGTAAGGCACTTGGAAACTGTGCGGGGCTCTTACGGAAGCACCGCCTCCTTGATTAATGTTAGAGTGTATGCGCCATTGTAAATGAGTACTAGTACCAGGAAAACAAGGTACATTAGGTAATGACAAAAATAACGTTAGGTATCTATAGTCTAAGTGGTACTGGAAATCCGACAAGTGCTTTGAAACGTCGCATTGTCTTCTATGTTTTTTAAAGCAGCATGATCGGACACCGTACTCGTAAATATGCGACAGAAAACGCAGTGGAAACGTAGGAAGGTAAGAGGGTGTATCAGTAAGGTTAAAGGTTAGGTCGACTGTAAAATTTATATTCTATCGAGTTATAACTCGACTCGACCTGGAGGTGGCGTTTTGATAGCAGTCGCAGACGGCTTGGTTTCCTTCAATGTTCCTCCTCTTTGTTCGCTTGAATTGGTTTGTGTGAACATCCACCTCAATTACAAAGATATTATTTTTGTCGCGTTTTATCATCCTCCCAATTCATGTAGTAGCTTTTCATCTGACTTGTGTGATGTTCTAAGTAAATTGCACTCCAGGTCTCCTTCACCACCCACTTTCGTTTTAGGCGACTTCAACTTTTCTAACATCACTTGGAACGTACCTTTGCCGTTTGCAAATGGCAACTAGCTGAATGCATTTCCTTTCTTGAAACATGCTCCGACTTTAATTTGTGTCAGTTAGTTACTAGTCCAACGCGTATTCTCAGTCTAGCACTAATATCCTTTATCTAGTACTTACCACACGTCCGGACCTTGTTCAGTCACTTTCTCAGCTGCCTGGCTTGAGTGATCATTCCGTCATACATTTTAATATGCGGAATGATTACCCTCGCAAGCAAGTAAGCACAAAATTTATTAGAGACTACGAAAAAGCGGAATATGCGTCTATTAACGTAGGGCTGGCAGAATTTACAAGTGATTACTTTTATAGATTTTCTGAAGATGAGTAGAAGAAAATTGGCTTGCTTTCAAATTGAAAATAATGGAGCTTACTAACCGATTTATTCCCTTATGCAGAATAAAAAACAGCTCCAATGCACCTTGGTTTACAGCGTCACTGAAGCGATTGCTGAACAAAAAAAGCGTATCTTCCGGAAGGCCAAGTTATCCACGTGCGAAGAAAGATGGGAGCCTTATCATCGCGTGGCAGCGGCGTACACAAATGCACTTTCAATCGCCGAACGCACATTTTTCGAACGCACATTGCCAACGATGCTGACATTGCCGCGGTGCTGACACTACGCAGATTGAATTACTCGCTCCTGATAAATCTCTCGTTCCTCAGGAAAGCTGTTGTACTCTTTTGAATGAAGTGTTTTCAGCATACTTTTTGAAAAAAGTTCCGCCACCCTTCCTACTGTGTCTCAGCTTGATCACCCATCTATGGATCCTGTAATTTTAGATTGGACCGGTATATGCAAATTAATATCTGGAATTAAGCTATCTTCCTCACCAGGCATCGATGATATCATTCTGAAATTCCTGAAAAAACACTGAAGTATTGCGCAGTATTGTTAACAAAACTTTTTTTGCAGTCCTTGCAATGTGGTGAACTTCCGGAGGACTGGAAATTAGGGAAGGTGGTTGCTTTGCACAAGTCAGGTGACGTTCATTCCCCTACAAACTACTGACCGATCTCACTAACAAGCATTCCCTGCAAGCTACTGGAACATGTAATTTATAGCCATATAGTAACTTTTCTTCAGAGTAACTCTTTTTTCAGTATTCATCAACACGGTTTTCGAAAGAACTATTCATGTGAAACTCAACTTTTAGCCTTTACAAATGACTTGTTTTCAGCTCTTGATTCTAACTTAGTTATTGACTGCATTTTTATTGATTTCGCCAAGGCTTTCCATGCTGTTTGCCATAGTTTACTACTTATGCAACTAAGCAGACTTAAGATTGATCCGAACGTCTTAAAATGGATTGAATGCTTCTTGTCTAACCGGGCACAATTTGTAACTGCTAACGGCCATAGCTCTGATCCTTGCGGCGTAGCCTCTGGTGTTCCACAGGGATCAGTGCTGGGGCCGTTGCACTTTCTAATCTATATTAACGGCTTACCTAATAAGATTTATTGTTCCATAAAACTCTTTGCTGATGATTGTGTTATTTACCGTCAAATTAAAAGCTCTGGTGACCGCCTTACCCTCCAGTCGGACCTTAATCAGATTTCCTCTTGGTTAACACCTGGCTAATGAAGATGAATGTAAATAAATGCAAGTTTATGAAAATTTCCCGCCACTCACCTACTCAAGTTTCCTGTGATTATTCGCTATGTGATACTCCTTTAGCCCATATTTTCACGTACAAATACCTTGGTGTGCATATTTGCAGTAATCTTTCCTGGCAAGCTCACGTGGACTATGTCACAAGTAAAGCTAACCGTATTCTCGGTTACTTACGTCGCAACTGTTCTATGGCGCCCACTAACTTGAAACTTATACTGTACAAAACACTAGTCAGGCCAAAACTTGCATATGCGTCGTCTGTATGGGACCCTCCTCGTAACTCACTAATTCTGAAAATCGAAGCCATTCAAAACCGGGCTGTTCGTTTCCTTTTTTTTTTATCATCGAACTGCAAGTGTAACTCAAATGACAGCAAATGTAAACTTATCGGATCTTTCAATTCGTCGAAGAATTTCCCGTCTATGCCTATTCCACGAAATCTACCATTCAAACCATCATCTCAGAGATACGTTGCTTGTACCGTCATCTTACATTTAATCCCGCAGCGACCACCAGTGCAAAGTTGGCGTACCCAGCAGTCGCATCAACTTACACTTCGCCTCTTTTATCCCCAAGACTGCTAAGGAATGGAACCACCTTCCCACTTCCATCGCCTCCATTACAAACGCCGACTTGTTTAAAAATGCTGTAATTGATTTTACATTGTAGTGCTGCGTTACCTGTTCTGTTTTTGTTGCGTATCACTCACTCCTCTCTGTAATGCTTCGGCCATGAGAATAAATAAATAAATAAATAAATAAATAAATAAATAAATAAATAAATAAATAAATAAATAAATAAATAAATAAATTAAACGCGCATGATCTTGTGGCGGGAGCAGCACAGCACGAGACACAGAAGTGAGAGGCGGGACATGACGCTGTCTGTGTCTCGTGCTGCGCTGCTCTCGCCACAAGATCATGCGCCAAATTTTCACCTTGTTAAAGTGAAGGATCATTTGACTGAAATCTGACGTTTTATGGAGTAAGCGAGCCTTCATGCGCTGAGATCACGGCGATAATCGCGACAGTTTAGCTCTCCTTTTCTGATTCTTTCGCTCTTATTGCCTAACGAATAACATTCAGTGTATGTACATGCGAAAATTTATACAGCATAAATATATCACACAATTTTTTGCGGCATAGTTGCATACGCACAGAGCCGCATGTGCAACACTGGAAACAGTGGCATATAATTCCAACCGCGAAAACATACCCTGGGCTCTGTGTTGTCCTTTCTCAGACAGTAAGGTTGCCACGCGAGGATGCCTTGTCGATAAATCGAAGATACGTGGCTGTTCCAGCCATTTGTTCTTCGTTTCTTCTGGTCTTCTATCACATTCCTTTTTTTTGCATATTTGAGGCGTCTATTTTGGAGGCGGAGCCGCGGACACCGGTGCCGGTGGAAGCCATGAATAAACGGTTCTTGCGGACGATGTCGTGAAACCCGACGCCTAGAAACCTTGGGTTGCCCCAAAGAAAACACGACGAACGTGTCAATACTCGTTCTTTTTTGTCCACTGCTTCGTTTTGCCCCTGCTGGCAGATATGTTGCTCCTGCAACTTTTGGTTTTTCGTGAAAATGTAGACGTAGACTGTCTAGACCGTTTTAGTACCGATCGATAGCGACGTTCCGGTTTAAAAGGCAGAGGTGGCGGAAAAGTAGTTGTTTTTTTATTTCTCTGATTGTATACTGTGTATGCGTAGATCAATTGAGTTTAGAAGAAACCGGCTGTTTGCCGACTGGCCATGACGATGTGTACTAGGTGGCACTACACTGTAATAGATATTTCGTCTTAAGCGCCCAATTCAGCTGCTCTCATCGACCAAGCTAAGCACCGGCCACATATTAAGATCCCGGAACTCGGTGCGGTGCACATGGACTACCTAATATTTAACCCTGCTGTTTTCCGAACTAGACTGGTTTGTAAGTAATACATTGAATAATATGCTGTACCGAAGAAAAGCAAAGTAAAAGCTTAGGCTTGGAGCTTCCCTATAGATAATGAAAATTCTAATTGACGCGACCGCAGCGCAGCGTCCAAGTAAGATATCGTGCTTCTGCCATAGGCACTTAACGTTAACGCGTTTTCTTCGTATCATGAAAAATATTTTCGCAATTAGGTCACCGCGCCGAAAATATGCTCACTGTTTTTGCTCTTATGCGAAGCACACTGCATGGTTTTAATGTTTTTTTTTGCTGTGTCATGTAATTTATTGCAACGTAACGTAACGTAATGCAATGTGGAAGAAGTGAATCATGGTCTATGATCAATTCTGGGGATGTATTGATGTTCTGGAACCACGAACTGGTTAGGAACCCGTAGGCGGTTTCTACACGTCTTCAGACCGACTCTAAATCTACAGACTTGGCCAGTGATCGTGTTTCACTTGATCTCATGCTTTACCAGACGAGGATTCGTCAAACCCTTCATTAATGAAATGTGGCCTCCAACGGGTCTGATGACTTTATACGTGCGGAAACTTTTATTAAGACTCCGCTCTATGATTGAGGGAGTTTTGCTGCTAAGTAGAACATATGACTGCATGAAATTTAATCGTTTAGATATTTGACATGTACTCTAAAGAGGAGTTTTAAAACACTACAAAATTTCTACTCTTGCGGTTCTACGGTTTCTGATTGGAGAATGCGTGCAGAAAGGGCAGTAACTTACGCCACCGTCAACTGCACTTCCTGCTGGAATAGAGACGCGGCCCCCAAGACAGAGAGGGAACGAATGGCCTCATGGCCTCGCTCGCGACGCGTTACGAAATAACCCATTCCTCTCCTCTCGCCAGGAGGTTACAACCCCAAGGACGAGCAGTCCATGCAACAAACGCACAAAAGGTGAACATTTGACTAACAGTCGGCCACTCCTCTCACCTCCTCCCCCACATCCTCCCCCAACCCTTTCCCAAACATAACCGGCCTCGAATCCACTTGGATCCGATAAGCGCAAATTTCCATTCTAGTAACATGGACCATCACTTCATGCTTAGCCACCCAGGCGACCCCCGCTGTCAGAACTGGGGCACCTCCTCTCTCAATATACACACGTACTGGTCCTGCCAACGCGCCACTTCTCCCCCATAGCCTCCTCCCTTCCTCCTGTTGCACTTCATTCAACTACGCCGCCATTGCGTTGGGCAAGCAAACCATCCAATTGATGCCGGACGCGGGGGCTTTCGGGCCATGGCGCTCGGCCGGTGTGGACCATGCCACATGGCAGCCACAAGGATTGACGTTTTCTTGCAACCATTAGTTCTGGCTGCGTGAAATACCCTACAAGCATGCATGTGTTTTATGCGTAGAATATTGCAATCACTCAGTTCAGCCCTTGGGCGCGGCCGGGCAGCCACCAAACCACGTGATGTGACTTCACGTCACGTGGAAATAAATAAAAAAAAACAAAAAAAAAACAAAAAAAGAAAAAAAGAAAAATGCCCAGGCTTAGCTTGGTTAAGCCAAGAATTCGTTGCATATTGCGCGGTCTTTTTGCGCGAGGCATTGCTTGGCGGCACTCGATTTTCTCAGCAGCTTTTCCTCCGTGACGTATGGATGGATGGATGGATGGATGGATGGATGGATGGATAGATGGATGGATAGGAGCGCCCCCTTTGAAACGGGGCGGTGGCAACCGCCACCATGCTCAGCCGGCCTTTTTTTCTTCTTTTCGTTTCTCTTTTTCTTTTTTTATGTGGTTTGGTGACCTAACGTTACCACTGACGTCACGTCACGTGGTTTGGTGGCTGCCCGGCCGCGCCCAAGGGCTTAACTGAGTGATTGCAATATGCTACGCATAAAAAACAAAAAAAAAGAACGGCTGAGCATGGTGGCGGTTGCCACCGCCCCGTTTCAAAGGGGGCGCTCCCATCCATCCATCCATCCATCCATCCATCCATCCATCCATCCATCCATCCATCCATCCATCCATCCATCCATCCATCCATCCATCCATCCATCCATCCATCCATCCATCCATCCATCCATCCACCCACCCACCCACCCACCCATCCATCCATCCATCCGCCCATCCATCCGCCCATCCATCCGCCCATCCATCCGCCCATCCATCCGCCCATCCATCCGCCCATCCATCCGCCCATCCATCCGCCCATCCATCCGCCCATCCATCCGCCCATCCATCCGCCCATCCATCCGCCCATCCATCCGCCCATCCATCCGCCCATCCATCCGCCCATCCATCCGCCCATCCATCCGCCCATCCATCCGCCCATCCATCCGCCCATCCATCCGCCCATCCATCCGCCCATCCATCCGCCCATCCATCCGCCCATCCATCCGCCCATCCATCCGCCCATCCATCCGCCCATCCATCCGCCCATCCATCCGCCCATCCATCCGCCCATCCATCCGCCCATCCATCCGCCCATCCATCCGCCCATCCATCCGCCCATCCATCCGCCCATCCATCCGCCCATCCATCCGCCCATCCATCCGCCCATCCATCCGCCCATCCATCCGCCCATCCATCCGCCCATCCATCCGCCCATCCATCCGCCCATCCATCCGCCCATCCATCCGCCCATCCATCCGCCCATCCATCCGCCCATCCATCCGCCCATCCATCCGCCCATCCATCCGCCCATCCATCCGCCCATCCATCCGCCCATCCATCCGCCCATCCATCCGCCCATCCATCCGCCCATCCATCCGCCCATCCATCCGCCCATCCATCCGCCCATCCATCCGCCCATCCATCCGCCCATCCATCCGCCCATCCATCCGCCCATCCATCCGCCCATCCATCCGCCCATCCATCCGCCCATCCATCCGCCCATCCATCCGCCCATCCATCCGCCCATCCATCCGCCCATCCATCCGCCCATCCATCCGCCCATCCATCCATCCATCCATCCATCCATCCATCCATCCATCCATCCATCCATCCATCCATCCATCCATCCATCCATCCATCCATCCATCCATCCATCCATCCATCCATCCATCCATCCATCCATCCATCCATCCATCCATCCATCCATCCATCCATCCATCCATCCATCCATCCATCCATCCATCCATCCATCCATCCATCCATCCATCCATCCATCCATCCATCCATCCATCCATCCATCCATCCATCCATCCATCCATCCATCCATCCATCCATCCATCCATCCATCCATCCATCCATCCATCCATCCATCCATCCATCCATCCATCCATCCATCCATCCATCCATCCATCCATCCATCCATCCATCCATCCATCCATCCATCCATCCATCCATCCATCCATCCATCCATCCATCCATCCATCCATCCATCCATCCATCCATCCATCCATCCATCCATCCATCCATCCATCCATCCATCCATCCATCCATCCATCCATCCATCCATCCATCCATCCATCCATCCATCCATCCATCCATCCATCCATCCATCCATCCATCCATCCATCCATCCATCCATCCATCCATCCATCCATCCATCCATCCATCCATCCATCCATCCATCCATCCATCCATCCATCCATCCATCCATCCATCCATCCATCCATCCATCCATCCATCCATCCATCCATCCATCCATCCATCCATCCATCCATCCATCCATCCATCCATCCATCCATCCATCCATCCATCCATCCATCCATCCATCCATCCATCCATCCATCCATCCATCCATCCATCCATCCATCCATCCATCCATCCATCCATCCATCCATCCATCCATCCATCCATCCATCCATCCATCCATCCATCCATCCATCCATCCATCCATCCATCCATCCATCCATCCATCCATCCATCCATCCATCCATCCATCCATCCATCCATCCATCCATCCATCCATCCATCCATCCATCCATCCATCCATCCATCCATCCATCCATCCATCCATCCATCCATCCATCCATCCATCCATCCATCCATCCATCCATCCATCCATCCATCCATCCATCCATCCATCCATCCATCCATCCATCCATCCATCCATCCATCCATCCATCCATCCATCCATCCATCCATCCATCCATCCATCCATCCATCCATCCATCCATCCATCCATCCATCCATCCATCCATCCATCCATCCATCCATCCATCCATCCATCCATCCATCCATCCATCCATCCATCCATCCATCCATCCATCCATCCATCCATCCATCCATCCATCCATCCATCCATCCATCCATCCATCCATCCATCCATCCATCCATCCATCCATCCATCCATCCATCCATCCATCCATCCATCCATCCATCCATCCATCCATCCATCCATCCATCCATCCATCCATCCATCCATCCATCCATCCATCCATCCATCCATCCATCCATCCATCCATCCATCCATCCATCCATCCATCCATCCATCCATCCATCCATCCATCCATCCATCCATCCATCCATCCATCCATCCATCCATCCATCCATCCATCCATCCATCCATCCATCCATCCATCCATCCATCCATCCATCCATCCATCCATCCATCCATCCATCCATCCATCCATCCATCCATCCATCCATCCATCCATCCATCCATCCATCCATCCATCCATCCATCCATCCATCCATCCATCCATCCATCCATCCATCCATCCATCCATCCATCCATCCATCCATCCATCCATCCATCCATCCATCCATCCATCCATCCATCCATCCATCCATCCATCCATCCATCCATCCATCCATCCATCCATCCATCCATCCATCCATCCATCCATCCATCCATCCATCCATCCATCCATCCATCCATCCATCCATCCATCCATCCATCCATCCATCCATCCATCCATCCATCCATCCATCCATCCATCCATCCATCCATCCATCCATCCATCCATCCATCCATCCATCCATCCATCCATCCATCCATCCATCCATCCATCCATCCATCCATCCATCCATCCATCCATCCATCCATCCATCCATCCATCCATCCATCCATCCATCCATCCATCCATCCATCCATCCATCCATCCATCCATCCATCCATCCATCCATCCATCCATCCATCCATCCATCCATCCATCCATCCATCCATCCATCCATCCATCCATCCATCCATCCATCCATCCATCCATCCATCCATCCATCCATCCATCCATCCATCCATCCATCCATCCATCCATCCATCCATCCATCCATCCATCCATCCATCCATCCATCCATCCATCCATCCATCCATCCATCCATCCATCCATCCATCCATCCATCCATCCATCCATCCATCCATCCATCCATCCATCCATCCATCCATCCATCCATCCATCCATCCATCCATCCATCCATCCATCCATCCATCCATCCATCCATCCATCCATCCATCCATCCGTCCATCCGTCCATCCGTCCATCCGTCCATCCGTCCATCCGTCCATCCGTCCATCCGTCCATCCGTCCATCCGTCCATCCGCCCATCCGCCCATCCGCCCATCCGCCCATCCGCCCATCCGCCCATCCGCCCATCCGCCCGTCCGCCCGTCCGCCCGTCCGCCCGTCCGCCCGTCCGCCCGTCCGCCCGTCCGCCCGTCCGTCCGTCCGTCCGTCCGTCCGTCCATCCATCCATCCATCCATCCATCCATCCATCCATACGTCACGGAGGAAAAGCTGCTGAGAAAATCGTGTGCCGCCAAGCAATACCTCGCGCAAAAAGACCGCGCAATATGCAACGCATTCTTGGCTTAACCATGCTAAGCCTGGGCATCTTTTTTTGTCGCTATGCGCTATTCTTTACAAAGGACAGCGAAATCTGCCGCTTGCCGGCTCATCAATCTTCCTTTGGCATTTCAGCCTTACGATGCAGTTAATCGCGGCTTCTGGTTTGGGAAGGTTATGACGACTGCATTAAAGGATAAAGACGTAAGTGTTTTGAGAAAAGGCAAAACGCTGTGATTTGCCGCACACACAAAAAAAGTTCTCTCTTCAGTCTTGGAACAGTGAAGAAAGTCGATTAGGTCGGCGATTCAGCGCTTGTAACATCCTTACGAAAGGCGCGCATTTCTTATGCAACTCATTTTCGTAATCATCTTGCGTCGCGTGCACCACTTTCTGAATTCGCTAGTTCCTTTACGCAAATGATCTGTCCGAGACATGCAGCGAGAACTGCCCCGAAGAGAGTTGTCTGCCTCCGTGCATGTAGTTGCGACATTTTAAATCTCTAAACACGAAATGCGATTTTAAATGAGGTTACTGCCTTGCGCGTCATACTTTTTGTTTAAAGTCTGTTTTCCGCCTTTAGGATACTCGATGGACCAGATGTTTTGGATCGAAACCCGTACAAAGTGGTATCTGCGAACTGCGCAACTATTAAAAATCTCGTATTAGAGATAAAATTATAATACGGATTCCTATTAGTATTTGCTGCATAGGTCCATTGTTCTCATATGAGTATCAGTCTAAGAGGGAGCGACATGCGCAATTTTAAACAAGAACAGTACTAACTTCATTGACGTTAACAGTTATTAGAGTGATCAATTAACACGACATCACAGGACAACCTGCAAGCTCAGTTTTACTCCACACACAACGAATATCTATTCGCAACATTTATTTCGATAGCTTCGCTAATCAGTGACTCGCCACCAGTACATATGGCTGCGCTGTTCAGAGAGCCTATAAAAGCCCAGTGAAGGCTGGGGTGGTGACGAGGAGGCGCAGCTACAGTCGCTTATCCGTTTTTCTCAGCCAGCGTCCGCTTCGGCGGACGCGGATGTTGCGACGCGCGTCTTTTCTTTTCTTTTCTTTCACTCTTTCCTCTTATCTGTTATCTCTCCTCTATATGCACGTGGCAGCGGTGGTGGCTCGGCTGGAGCCAGTTGGCAGGACCCTGCAATTTTCTTTTCATCCTTCTCTCAGTCGCAACTAGGCTGCCAAATTGCATACGATAAGTTCTATGTAAGCTCTATGATATTGTTTCCAAAAGATGTATGCATGCATGCTTCAAATGGAGATTAATGTCACGGTGACTGGCCCGCATATGCTATCTCCCAGCATCAGAGAATCTTATAGTCTATAATATTTTCTATTTAGTGCATATTTTATTACACAAACTGCCTATTAGTTCTCGATGCGCTGCCTGTAGGGCGCCACTGAAATCCCTCTTGCGGCCGTTTCTGAAAAATCAGCGGCGGAGTTTACGAACAGCCTTCCTCGGCGTTCGGGCGTTGGCCGTCGATGCTACTGCTTTGACGCAACCACACTGGCTCAAGATAGGGGCCGAGATTTCCTCTTTTTGTGTTCCAGCGAACGAGATTTCGATAAAGGTGGATCGGCGCTCTACGAGCGTGGTCGCACGTTCGACGTCGCTGCAGCAAGACGAGCTGAGTGCGCGTAGCACGAAGTGCTTGTGGCAAGAGCGATGACGCTCCACCAAGAAGTGCAGACTTTTACCTCGGAGTTCCCAACAGCGCATGCATGCTGAATGTGCTCTGAAGCCCCGACAAATCAAGCCAATGTCGAATACATCCGCCGTCGGGCCCAGCAACCATGTGTCACGGAGCACCGGCTACGCATGCTCGCATGGCGCGCTGCTGATAGCAGTTGAAAGTCTTGCCATTAAACAACCACGCAAAAGCAGAAATTGCAGCCTTGGGCGGTTCCTCGGGATTTTTGACAAAGCCATCGGACGCTCGGGGGTACCACCATAAACCGGTCAGTTACTGACGCTTGAGTAGGCTGAACAAAGCAGTGCGAGGGGAAAATGATCGCCTTCTAAGCAGTATATAGGTATCCAGCGCCGAAAGCATCAAGCATGCTCGTTTTTAAAGCACTGCGACATGGCCCCGGAGCTCAACATGAGGCCTAAGAGCATCACTACCCAACATTTTGCGAAGCAGCTAGCGTTTCCTTTCATTTGATTGTCACGGTAGCAATAGGACGCAAAATCACACAAAAAACATTGATGAAAATAAGATACCGTTCAAATTAAACATTTTTAGATGATAGATTTTCGAACTCCTATTTACTGAACTACAGGTAATATTGTCCGCGTAATCTCTGCATTTCTAACTCAGCAGTTCTTCGCTGAAAAAAAAAAAACGAAGTAGCAGCTTCGCCGAGTTGTTGATTTTAGCCTGACACCTGCCAGGAGTTGTGATTTCGGAGCATTTGCCTACACGGTCGGAAATTTAGTTGGCTGGTTGGTTTATGGGGTTTAACGTCCCAAAGCGACTAAGGCTATGAGAGACGCCGTAGTGGAGGGCTCCGTGTATGCAGGGCTTTTGATGTTCGATTTCTTCCCATTAACGAAATTCCATCTGAAGATCTCGCTCTTTTTAGTTGTACATCTAGGGACTTGCGCCGTTTTTTGGGAGGGGGTGCTAACAGATTTAGAAAGTTACTCGCCGCGGTGGTTTGGCGGATTCGGCTTTTGGCCACTGAATCCCAGGTCGTGGGATCAAATCCTGAGCGTGGCGACCTCATTTCGACAGAAGCGGAACGCAAAAGTATTCCTGCTCTGCCCAAACTCAGTGCACATTAAAGAACATCGGATGACCGAAGTTAATACGGATCCCTCCACTACGGTATCCTTCACAACACACGAACAGTTTTGGGATGTTAAACTTATTATACCGCTCCTCTTCCACTAATAAACCAGAAAAAAACTAAGACCGAACAAAAACCAAGCAAAACCAGATTGCTATCAAGGCGGAAACTAGGGCTAGCTGGAAAGCGTTTGGAATCATATTTGCAAGCGCTTAGTGAACACACGGGACAAGAACACAAATACACAGGACAGACGAAGGACAGACGCAGGACAGACGCCAGATTGCTATCGTTTGAGAGCTTTACTAGGGCTTTGCAACAAAATTTATTTCAAGCAAATAGTGCACGTATGAAGTTTTCATACTTCAGTGTTTACTTTTTGCGTTGTAGAGCAGCGTCAGGCATCACTGAGTATCGTAGTGAAGTTTATGTAGGTGATATAAAAATAAATTTGCATGCGCGCAGGAATGAGCCGAAAAAGGAACATGCCACGATACAGTACATGGCACGCAGAGGTAAATAATACGCAGCATAAAGCGTAGACGTATCCCTTGTCATACATAGCAGCCAATGAAGCTTGTTATGCCAGGGTTCTGAAAACTGAAATAAATGACACTCAACAATTACAATGCAATAAATAGTGGACTGCACCATTAGCAGTTTTGCATAGCATTCAGTAGCGCAACCCTAATCATTCGTGAAAGAAAACCGCAGGCAAAGTCAGAAAAATACTGACCACATTCCCAAACCACCATCAATAATGGTCACGATATTATCTACCCATGGCTGCACAGGAAACAGCGGCATCGCCGCCAACCACCGCGCGGACGAGGCAGCGCGAACTGCTCACCACGAGGCCGATTTTGTGTCCACCCCCATCTCGAAAGCCGACGCAGCGGGTAGGCTTCGAAAACTGGCGCGAAAGATCACGCTTGCCTTGTTGACTTCCGGCCAGTTTTCGAACCAGCGTCTATTTTCCCTGGATCCTGACCTGAAGTTGTGGCTTCCATCCGGCCTACCACGACGTGAGGCAACATTGCTGTGCCGCCTGTGGCAACTGTGATCGGCATGGTTGATAACTCTGCCTGTGACATCTGCGGCCGTGATGAGATCATATCTCATATTCTTTGTGAATGTCGAGCATACAGTTCTGCAATACATTCTCTCCGCCTTGTGCTGGAACACACCGCTTCACGCCCGCTAACGGGGTTTCAGATTCTTGGACAATGGCCGCGGAGATCATCGGCGGTGAATGCCTGCCAGGCCCTCTTGCAGTGCTTGCGAGTTTAGGACCTGTACGACAGGCTGTGACTTTTCCTAAGCCTTTTCGCCTTGTACATTTTCTCATCTCTCCGTTTCCTCCCTCACCTTTATATCCCCTCACCCCTTTCCTCCAGTGCAGGGTAGCAAACTAAGGCAAACAACATGACTCGCCAAGCAGGGGCACATCTGCGTGAGCTAGCCGGCTTCTCCGGTGTCGTACCACGTGACTGGGAGAGGGTGTAGCAGTTGCTACGCCGGTGGTGGTGGTGAAAACATTTATTAAGAATTAAGAGGAGGTATGTTTGGATCAGCCCGTAAGGGACCGATCCTTAAAAACACTAGGTGGAGGTCCCTAGTATGGGACCACAGTGGCGGTTGCCGCCGCCCGGGCGTGCCCGACTAAGGCTTGTTGGGCCTGTAAGTCGTGGCAGCCGAGCAGGGTCGCCTCCCAGTCCTCCCGGGTTGGGTTGGGGATGGGGGGAATAGCGGGGTTTGAGGGGCAGGCCCACACCATGTGATAGGTGTCAGAAGACACTGCACTACAGTGTGGGCAGCTGCCGCTAAAGGAGGGAGGGCACAGCAATGTATTGGTGAGAAGGCGGAGAAGGAGCCGCTCATCCGCCTTCTTCAGGCCTTTACATGGGCTAGGGTAAAGGCGATGACAAATTTGATAATATGTTGTAATATCTTTGAATGTATAGACCGGATTAAAATCGGGTTCCTGATCAGATGGGAAGGAGAAAACAGCCCGGTGAGAGAGCGTGCGGGCGGCTGCGTCTGCTGCCTCGTTTCCTGCCAACCCGTGATGAGCAGGGGCCCATATAAGGTAACGGTGTGCGGGGTCCGTATCCCGTATGCAAATTTGGTAGATTCGATAGGCTAGGAAGGGAGTGCAGCCTTGTTCGACGTTCCGACAGGCCCCTCGCGAGTCGGTGATTATGTATTTTGAATCGGAATGTGAGGCCGCGAGAGCAATCGCGACCTCTTCTGCTTGTGTTACACTGCTGGCTCGGAAGGTGAGGCCATTAACTGTGTTGCTGTTGTGAACTACCGCGGCCGTGTACCATCCCCCGTGGTGAGGGCCGGATGCGTCCACGTAGTATACACTTGTTTTGTTGCCATAATGTCGGGCTAGCGCTTCCGCTCGTGCCAGGCGCCGACCATTATGGTCTTCGTGTTACATGTTTGCTGGAAGAGGCCGCACGTTGAGGGCACGTCTCCACAGTTCTGGGATGCGAAACCTGTCTTCCATTGGAGGGGTGTGTTGGATATGGAGTCGAGCAAGAAGGCGGTGACCCGACTCCGTTAGCGACAAGCGCGTGTACTGGTTTGTAAGGTGCGCCTCCCGGAGCTCCCGGAAAGTATTCACCACCCCTAGAGCCATAAGCCGGCTGTTTGAAGTAGTGATGGGGAGGTCAAGGGCACGCTTAATAATTTTGCGAAGGATGACCTCAAGCGCATCCTAATCTTGTCTCCGTAGGTGGAGGTAAGGAGTCGAATAGAGAATTCGACTGGTTACAAAGGCGTTTGCCAGCCACAAGGCATCCTTACTTCGTAACCCCCCGCGTTTGTTGGAAACCCGGTGGGCCATGCGGCCCACCTGGTCCCCCACCTTACGGAGTTTGGCCAATGTAGTGTCTGGCCGCCTGTGTTTGTGGATGTAGAGTCCGAGTACCCGTATCTCATCACTTTCGCGTATTGGACCACTCTCAAGAGAGAGAGATATTTTAGTTGTGCACTTCTGCGAGGGGCGCAGGTGCACAAATTCCGATTTTTGATGGGAACATTGAAGACCGTAGCGACGGGCGTAGCGGTCTACTATCGTCGCAGCTGTTTGCAGGCTGGTTGCAATGCCCCCTGTGCTACCCTGCGTGGCCCACAGGGTGATGTCATCGGCGTGCTGCACGCCGGCAACACCCTCCAGCTGTGCCGGCAGGTGCATCATAGCCAGATTGAGGAGCAGCGGGGAAAGTACCGCCCCTTGGGGGTTTCCCCGCGTTCCGAGTAGGTAGGGACCGTGCTCTGTATCTTGTATTCGGATGTAGGATAGACGATCCATTAAAAATTGGCTTATGTATCGGAATGTGTTGAGACCACAGTCGGTCTGGCTTAGGTTAGTGAGTATGATCTCGTGTGTTACATTGTCAAATGCCCCTTTAAGATCCAAGGCGAGTACTACCCGGTCATTATGGGGGCATTCGAGGGGGTCAAGGACTTCCCGATTAAGTTGCAGGTGGACATCCTGTGCGGATCTGTGGGGGCGGAATCCGAACATGGTGCTCGCAAAAACATGCGTGTGTTCAAGATATGCAGATAACCTATCCCGCACCATCGTCTCCATTAGTTTGCCCACACAAGAGGCGAGAGAGGTGGGGCGAAGGTTATCTGTGTCGATTGGTTTGCCTGCTTTTGGAATAAATGTGACCAGAGCCGTTTTCGAGTCAATTTTCTTTAAAGAAAACTTGACTCGGCATAACAGGGACCTTCTACGGTCGGTAAAGGAAGCAGCAAAAAAAAAGCTATAAGTTTGTTTGGTACGTGAACGGCAAGGTCCTTGTTCGAAAGACTGACGGAGGTAATGCAATTCACGTCAGGGATAAGGGACAGCTGGACGACCTTTAAAGGGTGCGTTTTTTTTGCAACAAAAGAAGGATGCATAACGAAGTGGATTTTTACTTGCCTGATGATGTAGATGAAATTGTCACAACATTTCCCGCATCTCCCTTAAAATGTATCCACATGAACACGCGTTCTGTCAGAAATAAGGTGTCATCCCTGGAGGAGTTCTTTACTGGTTTCTCTTTTCAATTTTCGGTTATTATGTTAACAGAGACATGGAGCACTAATGAATGTGATGTTTTTAGGTTGCCTGATTATAATACCCACTATATAAACCGGTCGGACTCTCGAGGGGGCGGAGTGTCATTGTTGATCACAAATGATGTACAATGTCAGATCATTGATTCTTACACAGTGCTTTCACCAGACTATGAAATGCTGACCCTGTGCACTGCTACACATGTATTTTCTGTGTGCTATCGACCACCGAATGGTGATTTGCCTGCGTTTCTGCAGTTCTATGATCAGTTCCTGGCTTATGTGGTTCAAAATCATAACTCTAAACCTCTAATAGCTGGTGAAGATTTCAACGTCGACATGAGTGTGAACAGTCCATCATCAAATGCTTTCAATATGGTCATATTATCGAATGGTTTTGCTAACTTAATTGACACACCAACCAGGATTACACCTGAAGGCCAGTCCACACTGGATTTATTTATTACCAATTCCTTGCGACCGAATGTTAAATCTGGAGTTTTGTCATGTTCTATCAGCGATCATTTGCCAGTGTTCTTGTGTGTAGAATCAAACAGGTCACTAAGAAAAAAATCCCCACCGGTAATGTATCAACTAATAACAGACGTACACAACACTGAATTCCTTTCGTGACGCCCTGTTGTCAGTAGAATGGGACACGATCGGTAATCTCACAAATGCCAGTGAAGCGTACGATAAGTTTATGGATATACTGACCCAACTATACCAGAAGAGTTTCCCGTCAAGAACACGCAAAAAAAGTAAAAGAACACGCAAACCATGGCTTACACCTGAATTACGCAGTGAAATGGAAACGAGGGACAAGCTATATCAACATTTCCTTCATACGCGATCAGCAGATGATCTTGTCCAATTTAAAAAGTATCGTAATAAGCTAGCGAAGAAGTTGCGAAATGCACGAGCAGCATATTATTCATCTTTGTTGGATATTGAGTGCCGTCAAAACAGTCTGTTATGGTCGAGGTTGAACAACATCCTTAACCGTGGTCACTCGCATAAGCCTTCATTGAAATAACAAATTGATGGAAAAGAATTATCCGGTGCAGAACTAGCTGATGCTTTTAACAATTTTGTCACTAGTATCGCTTCTGCTTCCTCTATATTGTTACGAAGAAGAGGGCAGTGGCGCGGGACGGAGTGCTCGCGCTAGGCCCGCAGCCATTAAATCATATTATCATCTGTCATCATGTCGCCCTTTTCCTAGACTTGCCGCCTCTTAACAATATCCTCTCATGCTAGCAAATATGTTTCCACTTATATTAACAACTCAATATACCTTCTGCCCGTAACAGTGGATGAAATCATGTCCGTTATACAAGCCTTGAAGAATTCTAGCAGTTGTGACATCGATGGTTTTCAAGTACGCCCAATCAAACATGTAGTTGATATTATTGCCCCCATCCTCACCCACATTTTTAACATGTGTTTAGAATCAGCAACTTTCCCAGCTAGAATGCAGTGCGCAAAAGTTACTGTTCTGTACAAAAAAGGAGATTGTAATGAGCTGGGAAATTACAGGCCGGTATCTATTTTACCGATCTTTTCAAAGCTGTTTGAAAAAGTCTTGTATTCGAGGATGGCAAATTTCATTGAAAAACATAATCTCCTAACACCACACCAGTTCGGTTTCCGTAAAAACAAATCAGTTGAATTAGCGTTGCTAGAGCAGAAAGAATATATATTAACGGCGTTTGAAACAAAGCAATAGTTGTTGGCGTTTTCGTGGACTTTTCTAAAGCCTTCGATTTAGTTAACCATAACATTTTGCTGGAAAAATTAAGTAAGTATGGAATACGAGGACAGGCACTAGCTCTTATGAAATCCTACCTATCCAATAGAACCCAAGTTGTGAAAATAGGTGCCTTTACATCGAAAGCTAAAGCTGTTAATTGTGGAGTGCCGCAGGGAAGTATTTTAGGACCTTTACTTTTCAATCTCTATCTGAATGATATCGTCACTATTAACCCTAAAGCAAAATATATTATCTATGCAGATGACACTAGTATTCTTTTGCTGGCAATGATATTAATCTTTTTGTTGAACAATGTAACAGTGCAATGAAATCCTTAGAGGAATGATCGAGAGTAAATGCAATGAAGGTAAATGAAAGCAAAACAAAAGCGATTATATTCAGGCCGAAGAACAAGCACATACCTCCGCATCAAGATATTATAATAAACTCACGATGCATCGCTTTAGTCGAGAATTTCAAATGTCTGGGTGTCACCTTTTCCGCAAATATGTCCTGGGATAATCACGCTAAGCATGTTCTAAGCAAAATAAGTCAAATAACTGGTGTAATAGGTCGTTTAAGGTATATCCTTCCCACACGCATCAAACGTTTGCTTTATCATTCACTGTCACACTTGAACTATTGCCAAATAGTATGGGGAAACACAACATCCACTAATTTAGAACACATCCACCTGTTACAGAAAAAAGTATCTCCGACACACATATAATGCTTCTTATACTGCTTCCACCTCAACTTTCTTTAGCAACTCTGGTGTAATTCCAGCTCACAATGTATATAGATATCGCTTAAGCCATGTATATAAACAAGAAATCCACAGGAATATCAACAATATACGTAACCTATCCTAATTACAGGACAGAACTCCAAGTTACCTTACAAGACACTTCGAGGATTGGTCAGTACCAATGTCACGTTCAATTTACGGGAAACAGTGCATTAAGTACACAATACCAACGCTTTTGAATTATTACAATTCTGTCCGTTTTGACCTTTTCACGGCAACCTACAAGGACCTCCGGCAGATGTATTTGGTTTCTATGTAATGTTATCTAGCCTTGCTGTTGTTTTCGTTTGGATTTGTAGAAGTGAGTTCCGCTGTTGTTTTGTGTTCTTTTTGTTGTTTTCTGTTGTTTTCGTTTACGAGTACTAAGTCTGTATCATATTAAAAAATGATATGTTTGCATATCAAGAATATGTTATGTGATGCCGCCACTCTGCCAAAATAAGGGATTGTGGACCCGTCAAGCTGTCCAAGGACAGCTTTTTTTCTACAATCCCCCATCTGTATTTGATGGCAAATAAAGATTTCATTTCATTTCATTTCAATTGGCAGGGGGGTGTCCCCGCGCCAAATTGCATTGATGTAGTCGAGGAGGGACTGGCATGCCAAGTCGGGCAGGTTCGTCAAAAGCTTGACGGTGACCTTATCCCTTCCTGGCGCAGTGCTCCGTTTCATTTTAGCGAGAGCCGGCCACAGATCATGGACCTGCCTGCATGAGAGTACGCAGATCGACGGGGGTCTTGGGCTGTACACAGATACTGGTCCCGAAGGTTCTGTGCCAGTAGAGTTGTGTTGCCAGGGAAAACGTGAATGGCTCGCTGCAAATGTTTTTGTGTTTCGGTTCGTGTTTGGGTTGGGTCGAGTAGGCCTCTAAAGAGACGCCACGTGTTGCGGCTGGACATTTGTCGCGCGGCCGTGTTACATCTATCCACCCAGTTGGATTCGGCGAGTTGGGCCGCGTACTCTGCCGCTTTCTGCAGAAGTCTTCGGACATCTACCACATGGTGTGGGCCTGCCCCTCCAACCCCGCTATTCCCCCCATCCCCAACCCAACCCCTGGAGGACTGGGAGGCGACCCTGCTCGGCTGCCACGACTTACAGGCCCAACAAGCCTTAGTCGGGTGCGCCCGGGCGGCGGCAACCACCACTGGGGTCCCATACTAGGGACCTCCACCTAGTGTTTGTAAGGATCGGTCCCTTACGGGCTGATCCAAGCATACCTCCTGTTCATTCGTAATAAATGTTTTCACCACCACCACCACCAATACATTGCTGTGCCCGGCAGCGCTAAAACATTTTGACCCCTCCTTTAAGGGCAGCTGCCCACACTGTAGTGGAGTGTCTTCTGACACCTATCACATGGTGTGGGCCTGCCCCTCCAACCCCGCTATTCCCCCCATCCCCAACCCAACCCGGGAGGACGGGGAGGCGACCCTGCTCGGCTGCCACGACTTACAGGCCCAACAAGCCTTAGTAGGGCGCGCCCGGGCAGCGGCAACCGCCACTGGGGTCCCATACTAGGGACCTCTACCTAGTGTTTGTAAGGATCGGTCCCTTACGGGCTGATCCAAACATACCTCCTGTTCATTCTTAATAAATGTTTTCACCAACACCACCCAAGGAGCCAATTATGCGCACTTCCTTCCCTTAAAATCGCACAACTTTGTCGCAGCTTAAAGCGCGACTAAGGCCACTGCTGGTTACAATGGACAACGGCGAAGGCGACGCCGCGAAACGAAGAAACGGGCGCCAGAGAGCTGCGCTCTAAAACGTCAAGGTACTGTACGATACCAGTGCACGCCAAAGGTCCCCACGTGATAAAGTTTTTGAGGAGAGGAAATGGCGCAGTATCTGTCTCGCATATCTCGGTGGACTCCTGAACCGCACTATACGGGAAGGGAGGAAGGTGAGAGTGAAAGAATAAAGATGCTTAAGTTTGGTTTATGGGGTTTAACGTCCCAAAGGGACTCAGGCTATGAGGGACGCCGTAGTGAAGGGCTCTGGAAATTTCGACAACCTGGTGGTGGTGGTGAAAACATTTATTACGAATGAACAGGAGGTATGTTTGGATCAGCCCGTAAGTGACCGATCCTCACAAACACTAGGTGGAGGTCCCTAGTATGGGACCCCAGTGGCGGTTGCCGCCGCCCGGGCGCGCCCGACTAAGGCTTGTTGGGCCTGTAAGTCGTGGCAGCCGAGCAGGGTCGCCTCCCAGTCCTCCCGGGTTGGGTTGGGGATGGGGGGAATAGCGGGTTTGGAGGGGCAGGCCCACACCATGTGATAGGTGTCAGAAGACACTGCACTACAGTGTGGGCAGCTGCCGCTAAAGGAGGGGTCAAAATGTTTTAGCGCTGCCGGGCACAGCAAAGTATTGGTGAGAAGGCGGAGAAGGAGCCGCTCATCCGCCTTCTTCAAGCCTTTACATGGGCTAGGGTAAAGGCGATGACAATTTTGATAATATGTTGTAATATCTTTGAATGTATATACCGGATTAAAATCGGGTTCCTGATCGGATGGGGAGGAGAAAACAGCCCGGTGAGAGAGCGCGGGCGGCTGCGTCTGCTGCCTCGTTTCCTGCCAACCCCTGGTGAGCAGGGGCCCATATGAGGTAACGGTGTGCGGGGTCCGTATCCCGTATGCAATTTCGGTATATTCGATAGGCTAGGAAGGGAGTGCAGCCTTGTTCGACGTTCCGACAGGCCCCTCGCGAGTCGGTGATTATGTATTTTGAATTGGAATGTGAGGCCGCGAGAGCAATCGCGACCTCTTCTGCTTGTGTTGGACTGCGGGCTCTGAAAGTTAGGCCGTTAACTGTGTTGCTGTTGTGAACTACCGCGGCCGTGTACCATCCCCCGTGGTGAGGGCCGGAGGCGTCCACGTAGTATACACCTGTTTTGTTGCCATAATATCGGGCTAGCGCTTCCGCTCGTGCCAGGCGCCGACCATTATGGTCTTCATGTGACATGTTTGCTGGAAGAGGCCGCACGTGGAGGGCACGTCTCCACAGTTCCGGGATGCGAAACCTGTCTTCCATTGGAGGGGTGTGTTGGATATGGAGTCGAGCTAGAAGGCGGCGACCCGACTCCGTTAGCGACAAGCGCGTGTACTGGTTTGTAAGGTGCGCCTCCCGAAGCTCCCGGAAAGTAACCTGGTGTTCTTTAACGTGCACTGACATCGTACAGTACACCGGCCTCTAGAATTTCTCCTCCAAAGAAATTCAATCGCCACGACCGGGATCGAACCCGCGTCTTTCGGGTCAGCAGCCGAGCACCATAACCACTGAGCCACCGCGGCGGCCTGAAGGAATGAAGAGTGAAAGTGGTGCCATAGTGGAGGTCTTCGGAATAATTTCGACCACCTGGGGATCTTTATTGTGCACTGACATCGCACAGCACACTGGCGCCTTTTAAGGAGAATGCCGTTAATGCCTCATACTGTCGTGACAAAGGAATGTTAGCAAGTGTGTCCGCGTTTCGGCGTCACTACTTATAAAAAAAACCGTTTCGAGGCTGGGAATCGAGCCATGGCCTTTGGCATTTGAAGTAGAGACGCTAACACTCTGCCACGAAGGCTCAGGGTTTGAGAACGAATAAAGGCGCATCTAGTGAATGCATGGGTTTCATAAATAAAACAAAAGAAGTAAATGTAAAAATACGAAAACAAGCAAAAATAAAAAATGAAATAGAAAATTAAAATAAATTTAAATAAGTAAGTCTAAATAAATAAAAAAATAAAAATGATTATAAAATAAAATCAAATAAATATATGTAAAATAAAAAAATAAAAATAAAAAAATCATGCGCCAGGAAACGCTTTCGCCTTGCAGCACTTTAGAGAGCCAAAGTGCACCCCACCTTTCCTCCTGATTGTACCACCTGTGGCGTGCCCAGATCCACACTTTTCCACTACCTTTGGGTATGTCCTTCCCCAAAGGCAGTACCCCCCATCCCCGATCCCACTAATACTTCTTGGAAGGCTTCTTTACGGACCGCTCAGCCCGCCGGCCAGAAATGGCTGGTGGATCGGGCTTTACGTGAAGCACAAGCCCGTGGACTCCTGGACCAGTAGGGGACCACCCTGGAAGATTTTTTTTGTAATAAAGTTGTTTCCATCCATCCATCGATCCCCTGAATTCTTGCGTTAATAAATTATTAAATTGGTTTTTAAGGAAATGGCGCGGTATCTATCTCACATATCTTGGTGGACACCTGAATCGCGCCGTAAGGAAAGGGAGGAAGGTAGGAGTGAAAGAAGAAAGAGAGAAAGAGGTGCCGTAGTGGTCATCTCCGGACAATTTCGACCACCTGGGGATCTTTAACGTGCACTGACATCGCACAGCACACGGGCACCTCTTGCGTTTCGCCTCCATCGAAACGCATCCGCCGCGGTCGGGTTGGAACCCGGGTACTCCGGCTCGGTAGACGAGCGCCTTAACCACTGAGCCACCGTGGCGGGTCTGTTTTTCCTATTTGAAGCCTGCTTCTGGCAGGTTTAGACCTTACCACTGTTGTCCCGTTGGTTGTTTGCGTGTCTGGTCCCTCCGCGACCTTGAGGAGCTTAGTGCTAACTATCGTCACGTGAACTTGTGACCAAAATTGATCTGCCCACCATATTGTGAGCAAACTGCCCACCGTGGCAGGTGGCAGTTCATTTAATGATTAGACGAGAGAGATTCATCGGAAAAAGCAACCTGGGTCTCACAAGAAACACCAATGGCAGCACCTGCCGTCATAGGGACGTGGCTCGTCGTTTATGCGCCTGCACCACTGCCCCAGGAGTGGTATGAAGATTCCCAGGTGTCTATGAATGTGGAGAATAACCATTTCTACTGCAGTACAAGTCTAAAGTAATGCAGTATAAGGCAGCCATGCGTCATATGATATATTAACCAAGGTAAGCTGGCTTAAATCAAGCTAAGCCATGCAAAGTCAAGGTCAACAATGAGAGCTAACCGTGCCAGAGCCCGATAATTAAAGGCTAGCCCAAGCTAAACCGTCCGGGATTTTTTCTTTCTTCTTTCTTTCAATCCCTTCTTCATCCACTACCTCGCGAAGTGGGTGAGGAGTCCACTAAAAAGATAGAGAAAGAGTGACTGTGAGGTTTCCTTTCCTGAAAACTTATTCTCAATATTTTTTGGTGTCCTGGCGGTAGCGCATGAAGCTGGAAAAGCAAGAAGGTATGTATTGTGTTTGGCTGCCATTTTTTTTTTGCATTTCAAAAGTGGTTCACCTCCCTCAAAAACTGCCCATTGATAAAACTGATATTTTAAATTATATTTACGTGCAGCAAGCAGGTCTTTTTGATGCCGGGTTTATGACTCTGAATCAAAGAATAGCTAAGCACGACATTTTTGACTCAACTCAGTTTGGTCACTGTCGCTCAAGAGCGGGATCTTTTGCTTGTCGCTCTGTTGACTTCGGGTTTCTCAAAGGTACTTGAAATAACTGTCAAGAAGAACAGCGTTTGTGTCGCCAGTCACAACTTTGTTTACTCTGAGGGACTGTGATCCCTTTTACGCATTTTTTGGGTCCAATAAAATTCTCTTCATTGTGTCGCTGAGGTTGGTTTGAGAAGTGTTATGTCAGCGCTAATGAACATTTACGCGATAGCTGTTATGCCGACAGTTGATGATCATGTTGCACATGCTATCACGAGAGAGAGAGATAAACTATATTTGAAGAAGAATTCGGGGCACGCCCCAGTGTCCCCGCACGACCCCACTGCACTCAAGTGTTTATGTTCTTAAGGTCCATAATACTGGCAGCCCGGCCGGTGGCGATGGTCTGCACGATCGGATCCTCCGAGCGCAGCAGGGCCTCCCAGTCGTCCCAGGTCTTGAGGTTCTCTAGGTCCTGCGGCGGAGGATCCGCCGGGCAGGCCACATCATTTCTCGCTGGACGAGGCCGCTACTCGCGCCCGTTGGACTAGAGCCCTAGAGAAAGCGCAGCAGGGTCTACCAGCGTCCACCCATACGGCGTCCGGATCGGAGCCGTACGCTCGATGTAGTGCCTTCGCTCGGGCTCTGCGGCGCTGCTCATGGTGGGACGGGTGCATATTCCTCGGGAGCGGCCTGATGAGGAGCTCCCGCTGAAGCGGTCGTGGGATGGCGAGGAGGGTTGTGTCGTTGGTCGATATTCTGATTCCGAGGGAGTCCAGGATATACTGACCTGTGGAGGTTTGTGTGAGCCTGATGTATTGGGGCTGTCAGTGGGCCTCCACCAGTTCCCCGATCGTGTTGTGGAAGCCCAGGCCTAGTAATCTGTCTGTGGGTGTGTTGAGGGTGGTGGTGGTGAAAACATTTATTTCGAATGAGCTGGAGGTATGTTTGGATCAGCCCGTAAGGGACCGATCCTTACAAACACTAGGTGGAGGTCCCTAGTATGGGACCCCAGTGGCGGTTGCCGCCGCCCGGGCGCGCCCGACTAAGGCTTGTTGGGCCTGTAAGTCGTGGCAGCCGAGCAGGGTCGCCTCCCAGTCCTCCCGGGTTGGGTTGGGGATGGGGGGAATAGCGGGGTTGGAGGGGCAGGCCCACACCATGTGATAGGTGTCAGAAGACACTGCACTACAGTGTGGGCAGCTGCCGCTAAAGGAGGGGTCAAAATGTTTTAGCGCTGCCGGGCACAGCAAAGTATTGGTGAGAAGGCGGAGAAGGAGCCGCTCATCCGCCTTCTTCAGGCCTTTACATGGGCTAGGGTAAAGGCGATGACAATTTTGATAATATGTTGTAATATCTTTGAACGTATAGACCGGATTAAAATCGGGTTCCTGATCGGATGGGGAGGAGAAAACAGCCCGGTGAGAGAGCGCGCGGGCGGCTGCGTCTGCTGCCTCGTTTCCTGCCAACCCCTGATGAGCAGGGGCCCATATGAGGTAACGGTGTGCGGGGTCCGTAAGATGAAGTGCTACCATGAATGCCTTGCGAATCAAAGCGTCCAAATCGTTTATGTCATGTTTGGATAGTTGTAAGTACGGGGTAGTGTAGAGCACACGGCTGAGGACAAAGGCATGAATGAGGCGACTTAGGTCGCGCTACTTCATGCCTCTATGATGCCCCGAAACCCTGTGGATGAGGTGCGATATCGCCTACAACTGCTCGAGCAAAACATGCGAATGACGGCGGTGAGTGTTTATGGTTCAAGGGTACCTTCGGGCGCTCTTTCTCTCTACAATGGTGGGGTCAAAGACTAGAGCACCAGAGCACCAGGCCAGGGGAAATATTACACCGATTGTGTCACCGGTGAGTGCCCGGTGACACAATCAGGATCGAAACCCGATCCTTACGCATGCAAGGCGGATGCTCAAACTGCTAGGCCACCGATGCGCTAAGCGAATCCAAATGAATTGTTATAGCACGCCCATACTCAGAAAACTAGTATCCTGTTGCGCTCTCCATATCGACTCTGTTTTCTAGCGCGCACTGCTCGGTCTTTTCTCTTGTCCTTTCAGCTGATCTCTGTGGGGCATACTTCGGAGTAAATTCGTAAAATGTTTTTTTTTTTTGAGGAAAGGAAATGGCGCAGTATCTGTCTCACATATTAGTAAGTTGTTTTTTTTTTCTGGAAATGATGGATGGATGGAAACAACTTTATTACACACACAAAAAAAAAATCTTCCAGGGTGCTCCCCTACTGGTCCAGGTGTCCACGGGCTTGTGCTTCACGTAAAGCCCGATCCACCAGCCATTTCTGGCCGGCGGGCTGAGCGGTCCGTAAAGCAGCCTCCCAGGAAGAATGAGTGGGATTGGGGAAGGGGGGTACTGCCTTTGGGGAAGGACATTCCCAAAGGTAATGGAAAAGTGTGGATGTGGGCACGCCACAGGTGTTACAATCAGGAGGAAATGGCGCAGTATCTGTCTCACAGATCTCGGCGGACACTTGAACCGCGCCGTAAGGGAAGGGAGGAAGGCAGGAGTGAAAGAAGAAAGAGAGAAAGAGGTGCCGTAGTGGAGGTCTCTGGAATAATTTCGACCACCTGGGGATCTTTAACCTGCACTGACATCGCAGAGCATCTGTCCTCGCTTCGGCGAGCGCGGCTTCGGCCGCTTATCTGATTTTTTCAGCAGCGTCCGCTCCGGCGGACGCAGTTGTTCCTGCGACGCGCGTCTTTTTTTTCCTTTTTCTCTTTCCTCTGATCTCTTACCTCTCCTCTATCTGCACGTGGCAGCGGTGGTGGCTTGGCTCGAGCCAGTAGCAGGCCCGTGCAATTTCCTATTCATCCTTCTCTCAGTCACAGCAACAACACAACAGCAGAGCACACGGGCGCCTCTTGCCTTTCGCCTCCATTGAAACGAGGCCGCCGCGGTCGGGTTCGAACCCACGTACTCCGGCTCGGTAGACGGGCGCCTTACCGCTGAGCCACGGTGGCGGGTAACTTCGGGGCCTTGACGCATTTGGTACTTACATTCTACCTGCGGCCAACAACTGCATTGTAGATGACCTCCTGGGCTCGCGTATATATAAGAGCTATTTTTTAAAAATACATTAAGCTACACTTCACTTCGTGCAAGCTGTGTAGGCGAGTGGAGGGCGGGGCTAAAGCTATGATGTGAAGGCACTGCATCAACGCCACCTTGGAGAATTCTTAGTCGTCTGTTAACTTATACAATGACTCTATCGTCTGTAGGAGCGTCAGCCAATAGCGTGATACCGAGCGTCGTCGTCCTCGGGAGCATATGAACAAAAAATTGAAAATTGATTTTGAGAGAAGGAAATGACGCAGTAACTGTCTAACATATCTCGGTGGACACCCGAACCGCGTCGTATGCCAAGAGATAAATGACGCAGTGAAAGACGAAAGGATGAAAGAGGTGGCGTAGTGGAGGCCTCCGGAAATATTTCGAACACCTTGGGAACTTTTACTTGCACTTAAATCACACAGCCCACTGGCGCCTTTTGCGTTTCGCCTCTATCGAAACGCGTCCGTAGTGGTTGGTTTCGAACCCGGGTACGCGACAACCTTTGACCTTTTGGGTCTTTGTGCCATCGCGACGGGTAAAACTATTCCAGATTCCTCCACGACGGAACTATTTTCTCTATCTCTTCTTTCACTCCTACCTTCCTCCCTTCCCTCAGGGTGTGGTTGAGTTGTGCAACCAAAAGTGAGAAAGCAGAGTATTTTTATTTCCTCAGAACCAATAACGAAGGGCTCCGGAATAATTTCGACCATCTGAGGGTCTTCAGATGGTGGTTGAAATTATTCCGAAGCCGTCCACTACGGCACCTCTCTCCTTCTTCTTTCACTCCCACCGTCCTCATTTCCTTCACGGCGTGGTTGAGGCGTCCACCTAAACGAGAGCGCTATTTCCGTTTCTCAAAAAATCACTATTTTTTTTGTCCAGCGTTTACTGAAAAGCTCATAGCCCTGTGATTGTAAAACACCTTTGAGGAGCTACGAGAGGCACAGCTTGAGTCGCAAAAACTCAGTCTGTTGCAGACAACTACGGGAGGAGAGAAAGAAAAAAAATGGATGTGGCTTAGCTTGGTTAAGCACGGTAACTGCGAAAGCAATATCCGTAGCTACGCCATGATTCAGCAGGTAGTGTAGCTGGTGGTGTTGCTTGTGGTTAGACTTGTGGCGATGCATCGGTTATACAATCCAATCCAATCCAATCCAATGTAATGCAATGAAATGGCCCCGCCGCGGTGGCTCAGTGGCTACGGCGCTCGGCTGTTGACCCGAAAGACGCGGGTTCGATCCCGGCCGCGGCGGCTGAATTTCTTGAAGGCGAAATTCTAGAGGCCCGTGTGCTGTGCGATGTCAGTGCACGTTAAAGAACCCCAAGTGGTCGAAATTTCCGGAGCCCTTCACTACGGCGTCTCTCATAGCCTCAGTCGCTTTGGGACGTTAAACCCCAATAAACCAAACCAAACCAAACCAAACCAGCAATGAAATGCAATCCAATCCAATGCAATCCAATCCAATGCAATGCAATCCATAGCAGCTACCAAGCGCGGCCTCGCCTCGCGACGGCACAAGTTGGAGCCCTGCTCTTGCAGCTGTGACGTCACACCGCTAGGCGCGCCGCGCGCGGCGGGCGCAGGAGTTAGGCTGCAGCCACCACGCGTGGCCTCGCCTCGCGACGGCACAAGTTGGAGCCCTGCTTATGATGATGATAACAACTTTATTTTCCGCCAGATAAGGAAGCCCCCTACTACCCGTCCCCGGCACGCAGGCCTTGGTGACGGGGCCGGGACCTCCGCGATTAGAAGCAGGTGAAGAGGTCTTGATTCCTCGTGGCTTCTTCCGTCAGGCGGATGGCTTGTTGCTGTGAAGCAGGGGCCTCGCTCCGCAGCAGGGCTTACCAGGTTTCTCTACAATTTATGTTTTCGTTAGCCCCTGGGGAGCTAGCGCATTCCCAGATTATGTGGTCGAGGGTCCCTCTCGCCCCACAGTGCTCTGCTCTTGCAGCTGTGACGTCACACCGCTAGGTGCGCCACGCTTGGTGGGCGCAGGAGTTAGGCAGCAGGTACCAAGCGCGGCCTCGCCTCGCGACGGCACAAGTTGGGCCCCTGGTTTTTGTGGCAGATGCTATGACGTCATAGCAGAGGTCAAGCTAAAGGCCAATGGTAGCTACCACGGCCTCACCACGCGAGGAGCTGAAAGTGAAAGTAGTATTGCTTTCGCAATAAAACTCTATTGTAAGAGGAATTCGGGACACGCCCTAGGGTCCCCGCACGACTCCACTGCACTCAAGTGTTTATGTTCCTAAGGTGCATAACACTGGGAGCCTGGCCGGGGGCGATGGTGCCGACCTCTCATTTATCGCATCTGCTCGCAGTATCCAAGTCTAAGAGCGCTCCTCCAGTAAATGTGTGAGATGTATAAGTTCAGTGATCACGTCACACACATTTACTGGAGGAGCGCTCTTAGACTTGGATACTGAGAGCAGATGCGATAAATGAGAGGTCGGAAACGATCTCCGACGAGCTTCGGAAGTCCCTCAACGTAGCGCCAATACCAAGGAACATGGACCCCAGCCTCCTCCGAGGCATAAGAGAAGCGGGGGCTGAATTCATCGAGAAAACATACGCTCCTCAAGACACCACCGCGTATGCGGACTCTTCCTCTAGAGGAGGAAACACCAAAATCGCAGCGGACGGTGTGGTCGATTCCTAAGCGAAATGATCAGCGCGTCTATGCGAGACTGCACGGCAGCAGAGGCTGAGGAAGTAGCCGTTGCTCTAGCGGTGGCAGAGGGCTATAGAACCGGGCGGTCGCTAACAGTACTTACGGACTCTAAGTCTGCCGAAATTACATGAATGGCAGGATAGGTCGTCACGCGCTCCGTATACGACTCACAGCTAGTGACAGAATTGAAAACCACGAATAAGAAAATGACAAGACTGCACACAAAATTGTGTGGGTACCGGGGCACAGGGGGGTGGCAGGGAACCAGGGGGCCGACAGGACAGTTCGAAGATACACTACTTTTCGAGCATTCGACTACACCGAAGAAATCGCGCCGGCCCCCAAGGAATACTTTGCCATACTAGAAAACTGTACAGGCAGAAAAATGCGATATCCCCCGCCTCATAAATCTCTGAACAGAGAGGAAGCTGTCACTTGGAGACAGAGAAAGGCTGTTACCAAAACCTACGCATACTAAACAAAATGCGCCCTACACAATTTATGCGGACAAATGTCCCGGGTGCGATGAAAAATGCGCTCTATATCACATCGCATGGGCATGTCAAAACATACACGTGGTCCCCAAAATACAAAACTTGAGTGTGGAGCACTTGGTGACTGTGCAGTCCAGCAACCGCTATGAAGACCAACAAGGTCTGGTACAGAGAGCTCAACGGGCGCCAGTGGCCAGTGATGTCCTGGACTGAGGGCAACCGACCATTGATTAGAAACGGACGATATCGACAGAGAAGACTGCTGATACAACCAAGGAGAGAACAACGTCTCCGAAGATGCCCCAAAACCGCAGAATAAAGAAGCATAAGAGTACAATAAAGTTTTCCCTTCCTTCCTTCCAACGAGAGTTTCCTAATAACCAACCTATGAGAGAGAGAGAGAAAAAAAATATTTATTATGACACAGAAACTCAGGGCACGCCCCTGGGTTCCCGCACGACCCCATTGCACTCAAGCGTTTATGTTGCTAATGTCCATAACACTGGCGGCCCGGCAGGTGGTGATGGTCTACACGGCCGGGTCCTCCTAGAACCGCAGGGTAACGCTGCCAACACCTGCACGTGTCCAAGACCCTGGAAGAACATTTAGAAACTCAATTCTTAGGGCGTCCGGCTACTATGCCTGACTTCCCGGGTGGGAACCCGGCCGCCGCGGCCGGGTTCGAGCCCCGGAACTCTGGCGAAGTAGCCGAGCGCCCTAACCACTCGTCCAAGGGTTTGGACACGCGGCCACGTTTCGATGGAGGCGAAACGCAGAACAGGTCCGTCTCAATCCACCTATTCCAGCCTCTACAAGTCCTAAACCTTTTCTAATTTCTCTGTGCACGCAGGATCACATACACCATAAGCCCCTACCGCGCAATATCAGCTCCAGCCTCCATCAGGGTAGATGGCAGGCTCGAGCGAGCTATTATACCAAAACATACAGCAACCGCTCCGATATCCTTTACGTCGTCGCGGGAGGAAATTGTAAAGTAGGATTTGTTATGGTCGTCCCACTCTAAGAAGACTGCGCAGTGGGGGCCGCCGCCACTATCCGAACTAATTCGCCTACAGAGGCGGAAGGAGCCTCATCGCACTTGCGCTGGCCCACTCCACCATTGACATAAACATAACCATAATTTGCACAGATTCTCAGGCCGCATACCGACACTACCTAAAGTGCGTGGCGACACTGACCCCACATCATTCTCTTGCGGCAACCACCTCTCTCGACCGAACAGTTACTCTGGAGTGGATCCCTGGGCATGCCTTGATCCCCGGGTACGAGCGCGTTCAGGCGCTGGCCCGAGAACTATCCTCCCGGACCCCGGACGATCAGGCACCCAACACCGCGCAAGAGTCCACATCGGTTCTTTTCTACCGGTTTCAAATCACCAAATTCTACGAACAGAGTCGCATGACATTGCCGCCACCCCCAGTACCTCGTCTCCCTTACTATGTGCCACACGGCAAAAATTACAGAGGGGCTACTTCATTTCACCCTAGCGGCTCCCTTGTTTTCACCCCAGCTTCCCCCCTCATTGTAACACCTGTGGCGTACTCAAATGCGCACTCTTCCACTGTCTGTGTGAATGTCCTTCCCCACAGGCAGTACCTCCAATCCCACTAATTCTTCCCGAGAGGCTGCTTTACAGACCACTCAGCCCGCCGGCGAGAAATGGCTGGTGGATCGGGCTTTATGTGAAGCTAAAGCCCGTGCACTTCTGAACCAGTAGGGGACCAGCCTGGAAAATTTCTTTTTTTTAATGCAATAAAGTGTTTCCATCTAACGCAAAAACGCGCCCGTGTGCTCGCGATGTCTATGCACGTTAAAGATCCCTAGGCGGTCCAAAATACTCCAAAGGCGTCCACTACGGGCGAAGGTTTCGGAGTGTAACCTTCGCCCGATTCCGCTAACTTTATGCCTCGGGAAGCTCCTCGAACATGTTGTGTTAGCGATACTCACAAGGCACATGGCAGAGCACAATCTATACCCGCATATCGTGGTGGGACTCCGCCCCATCTATCCGCAGAGGACGCCATGCTGCAACTCACACACGAAATTTTTTATCCGCGTCTTCAAGGTCTCATCAAGGCAGTCTTAGCTTTGGATCTCTCTAAGGCCTTTGATCGTAGTGGCCATCAGACGATCATAACTGCTCTATCATCATTGAATGTTGGTGCGCACACGTACACCTACATTCAAGCAATCCTCAGTGACCGCACGACCGAGATACACTTCGGCCCTCTCTGTTCCCCCTCCTACACGCTTCAGGGTATCGGAACCTCTCAAAGGTAAGTCCTTTACCCTTCCTGTTTAGCATCACCCTCATCCCCCTTGTAAGGCCGCACTTCATTGACGCCCCCTCTTTCTTTAGCTTGAGGCCGCTGCGCGCCTCCGGTCTACGCTAAGATTTCTCTGTAAAGCCACGTGCTCCGCACCCACGTGTCCCCTGCAAACACACACAAAAGCCCGGAAGTGACTGCACGCTTAGCAGCGTCGCCATGACTGCCGACTGCTAGCATTGTCGACCGCGGGTGTCCACCGGTACCACCGGGGCACCAAGAAAGCGTGCCAGCGGATTCCTGCACCATTCCGCAGAAACTTGCGAGACTTGAGTTCCGCGAAGGACCGTTTTGTTTGCTGACATTACTGCCAGCACCAAATCATCGCGGGGCTCGTTTCCTGCCTTTGGCACGAGTCACTCCCAAGATGATTCATGCAAATGACTCGCCCTGTTGTTCACCTAGAACTCGTCATCCCTGGAAAAGCGACACGTGGGTGCGGCGGCGTGAGTGGAAAGGGGAGAGAGTGCGGATAGTGTGAGGAGTCCCGCGCGGAGAGGGTGTCCTGAATATTCTTTTTATATGTTTCTTTTTTTCGTTTTGGCAAGCACTGGGCTCGAGGTTGTGCCCAACCTTCCAGGGCTGTGGTTACTGTATGTTAGACTTTCATTGGTTAGGGAAGTCTAGGGCGGGCCTTGAAACTTGACCGCCCGAAGCCCTTTGTTTGTAAAGCATATAAAAATGCATGCAAAACCACTGGACAGCAGTCCTAGATGAGCCCTAGACTTCTGTAGTCTCGGGAAGGACTCCGTGCTTGGCACGTGCTTCTACAAGCACCTAGGCTTTAACCGGAACCCTCCGGTCGATAAGTAAGGTCAGGTAGAGAGTTTTCTCTGTGTGAGAATTTCCCATTAAGTTGCAGTGCCTTTGTAACTTTGCTTCTGTAACCCAGTTTACCTCTGTACATACTTGTAAATAAAATCCTTCCTTTGACCTTTCACACCTGGCCATCTTGCTTAATGATCGCCGAATCGTCAACGATTGGAAGGGTCTGAGCCCTTCCGAAGAACTCAACGGACCATCAAGAAATTACTGGCGCAGTCGACAAGGATTCGGCGACCGTCGGCCCTGAGCTGATACCACCTGCAGGCCCGCAGTGTTCAGGCGTCGGGCAACGCCGAGCTCGTAACAGCCACCCAGGAGGACCAGAAGGAATCGACCTTCGGGACCAGCCAGTCAAGGGAACAAGGTACCCCGGCTCACAGACCCTAAGGCGGCGCTGACCCCTCATCTCAGGACGGGCTTGGAGCATCAACGGCACCTGCTACCGACACCAGCACGGGTGAGCGGGATTCCTTACGTCTCTTTGAGGTGGTTATGGCTCAAGTGTAATTAAGTGTATGATGTGGACGCGAAGCATGATGGCGAGCTCAGCCGACAGAGGGGCAGAGGATAGTTCATTGGAGGATAATGAATCAGAGGACGACGTTCCGTCAAACGAAACGTCACAGCAGGGCGTGACGTTAGCAGGGCTAGCGGCAGATACGGCGACGAAATAACCGGTAGCAGGAAAGCGACGAAAGGCAAAAGCAGTAAAAAGGTCTGATGCCGTAGAGATCCGCCGCATAGAACTAGATTTCGAGCTTCAGCTCGCAAAGCATAAACTCGTCGAAATGCATAAACTTGGGATAGCGACGGCAGGTGCCAGGCAGACTCCCTTAATACCGGAATCTGGCGAGCAACGGCGAACGGGCCTCGACCCAGTATCCCAATGTGCCAAGGTCCTAAAGGGGCTCAAGTTACCGTGCGACGCCGATATACCGCTGTGGTTCGACGAGGTGGAGAGGGTATTCACAAACGTACGATGTGCCAGAGAACAGCCGCGTGCATTTGATTATGCCAGCGCTGACCGAGCGCGTGCGGTACTTGCTTCGTGGCCTTAGGGACGATGAATGCGGTGACTACGACTCAGTGAAGAAAGCCGTACTAAACGAGCTGAAACTCACCCCCGCCGACTACCTAGACCGGTTCGAGCGCGCCGCAAAGCGCAAGGAGGAAACACGGGCGCAATTTGCGTCTCGCGTGAAGACTTACCTCCATTACTACCTGCGGTCGAGGGATGCAGACAGTAAGGAAGATGTCGTGGCTCTCGTCGTGGCCGATCGGATGAAAGGCAGCCTAAGCTTCGAGGGCTTAGAATACGTGCGCCTCCGCGAGGGAGAGAAATGGGTGAAACCTGACGAGATGTACTGCAGACGTTCGAGCAGGCTAAGGGAAAGGGGCGTGCAGTGCGACAAACGGTCACACAATTGGAGAAAGAAAAAGACCCCTACACAACCTGCGAGCACCGACAACAAACGACAAATGCAGTGTTATGTGTGCCGCGCAGTTGGTCATCGAGCAAAGGACTGCCCAAGAGCCGCTCAGAATGCGCAGAAAACCGATAAACGCGTTCGGACGCAGAGGGTAGCAGTGGCCAGCATAGAAACAGCTGAAACCGTAGTGTCAGCCCGCCCGCACAGGACGTCGGTGGCAGAAATCAGTGTCCCAAGGTCGTCTGAAGAAGTACGGCAATCAAAGCTACAGCAGGTAGAAATCGAATGCGCCGGAGTGCCGGCAACGGCAATCATAGACACCGGCAGTGAGATTACTGTAGTGAGAGAAAGCCTCGTGCCGAGCGTATCCCAGGAGCCTTTCGGCAAGATTAAACTTGTGTCAGCTTTTGGCGAAACAATAGGGGCAAAGCTGGTTGCCCTCGCGGTCAGTCTGAAGCAGCGCCCCACACTTGTAGCGCGACCAGAGGCCGTACATATCGTCTGCGCGCTCACGGGCAAGCTCGCAGAGGGAGTAGACTGCTTGTTGTCGGGGGAGGACTGGGAGCTGCTAACGCAGACCGACAGCCATGGCGAAACGCTTGCCTCGAGAAAGAACCACGTTGCGGCTGACACAGTTAGCGTGTCCTTCTCCGCGGCCGAGAAGGCCCACGAGCCGACCCCAACGACGGGCGAGGCTCACGGGAACCAATCCCAAGCAAACGAACAGTCAGACGTTGAGTCGATCCCGACGTCGGGCGAGCAGCACAAAACAGGCAGGGACGAGTATCCGACCGAAGACCAGTGCTCAATGCATGACGAGGAGGACGAGTGGTCAATGCATGACGAGGAGGACGAGTCCTCAAAGCAGCGAGAGAGGATTCGTTCTGCCCAGCTGTCAGATCAAAGCCTTAGGAAAGCTTGGGCGGACGCAAAAACGGGAAAAGGGGGCATGTTTGTCTCGAACGGTCTTTTATACCACCGGGACTCCGTGGCAGGCACAAAAGTCAAGCAGCTCGTCCTACCCCTCAGCAGACGGGAAGAAGTGCTTTCTCTGGCCCGCGAATCTCTCTGGGGAGGACATTTGGGCACAAGAACGACGAGGGCGAGAATTAAGTATAGTTTCTTTTGGCCCGGTTTAGAGACAGATGTGGCACAACGGTGCAATACGTGTCACGCTTGCCAGACCAGGTCAGATAGGCGGCTTAAAGACAGAGTGCCTATCACGCCCCTCACCAGACCCGACCACCCGTTTCAAGTAGTAAACGTCTGCATTATCGGGCCGATTGACGAACCCTCAGGCCGGGGCCATAGGTACGCTCTTTGTCTGGTTGATTTGTGCACGCGGTGGCCCGAAGTGGTTTGTCTGCGTTCACTGACCGCGAGAGCAACATGCGACGCCCTGCTCGCAATATTTAGCCGCACCGGCATCCCGGAAGTTGTATGTTCAGACCAGGGAACCAACTTCACTGCACAGCTGACGAGGGAAATGTTGGCAAAGTTGGGATGCGCACCCCGTTTTTCAACTCCAGAACACCCCGAGAGCAACGGGACGGTAGAACGGTGGAACCGTGTCCTGAAAAACATGCTGTTCCGCGTAGTTGAGAAAGACCCGAGAAACTGGGACAGACTCATCCCATTCGTGCTGTGGGCGTACAGGGAGGTACCCCATGACAGCACAGGGGTTGCCCCATTCCGGCTTCTTTACGGCAGGAACCCTACGGGGCCACTGGCCATTTTGCAGAGCACGTGGACGGGTGAGCAGCCGCTCCCAAACACACTAAGGGAAGAGCCTGCGAAATATTTGAGGCAGCTTCGCGAACAGCTAGAAATCGCCGCGGCAGTAGCAGGGTTAACTGCAAGCTCACGGCAAGGGAGCTACGCGCAGGCGTACAATAGACAGGCCCGGAACAAAGTTTTCAGCGTTGGAGATCAAGTTCTCGTGTTTGACACCGACCGTGACAGTAAACTAGCTCCTACATGGCTCGGTCCATATGCCATAACTGCGCAGGAAAGGCAAAACTCCTACAGGATCGATACCGGAGCGCGACTCGCGCCACTTGTGCATGCAAACAGGCTTCGGCCTTACTACGCGCGGGTTAGCCACGTTGGAGTCGTCTTCGACGAAGACACGGATTTCGGGGAGACTGAGTGCACCCCTCGCCCTACACCCGCACAGTCGGGTCCCTTTTCCATCGAGCAGGAGAAACTGGCACATTTGGACTGTCAGCAGCGCGCCGAAATCGCGAAATTGTTCACTGGTTACGCGGACCTGTTCAATGAAACACCGGGAGCGGCGGAAGTGGGACTGCACAAAATCGAGTTACAAAACGGGTACCGGCCAAAACACGCCTTCCCTTATCGAGTGCCCGAGCTCCTTAGGAAGGAGGTTGGCCGCCAAGTGGACGAATTGTTAGAACTGGGTCTCATATGCCCTGTTGAGAGCGACTACGCTCATCCCGTGGTGTGTGTGGGGAAGAAGGACGGCTCAGTGCACATGTGTACCGATTACCGCGCGCTGAACACAGCCACACGCACTGATGCATTTCCGATGACACCCCCACAGGAGTTAATCATGAGGGTAGGCCGCGCCACGTTTATTACACTAGTAGACCTGCGATGATGTTGCTGGCAAGTACCGGTGGCCCCCGAAAGCCAACATTTGACTGCCTTCGTAACCCACGAAGGGCAGTACGCTTGGCGCCTCATGCCATTTGGGCTGAAAAATGCGGCTGCCACCTTCCAGCGAATGATGAATACGTTGCTGTCCAGGCATCAGGCCTACGCCGCGGCGTATCTCGATGACATCGCCATTTTCTCGGCTTCGTGGCAGCAACACCTGAACCATTTGAACATTGTGTTTGCCTTACTCCGGGAAGCAAAGCTTAAGGTGAGCCCGGAGAAGTGTCAAGTCGCGCAAGCGCAGATCAGGTACTTAGGTCACATAGTGGGAGGTGGTACCCACGGGCCGGACCCCGAGAAGCTAGCCGCTATTCAGGACCTAGCGGCGCATGCCACGAAAAAGCAGCTCCGAAGCCTGCTGGGGCTATGCGGCTACTACCGCGAGTACGTCCAGCATTATGCTGCGGTCGCCGCGCCACTCACGTCCTTAACGAAGCGAGGGGTACCAATCGCGATTCCTTGGACTCGGGAAGCACAGCAGGCTTTTGATACGCTAAAGAAGTCGCTCTGCAAAGCGGCAGCGCTAAACACCCCTGATATCAGCAAGCCATATTGGCTGTTCACGGATGCATCTGAAGTCGCGGCTGGAGCTTGCCTGGCACAGATGGGAGATGCAGGGCGAGAGGAGCCGATCGCCTTCGCTAGCCATAGATTCACGCCAACTCAGACCTGCTGGTCAACGATCGAGAGCGAGGCATTCGCTATAATATGGGCTCTTAAGAAATTTGACCATTGGGTGTTTGGGGCACAGATTAACGTGGTCTCCGATCACAATCCTTTGGCTTATCTGACGACGAGCACGCCTCATGGGGCGAAACTAGCAAGGTGGGCGCTGGCCTTGCAGCGCTACAATGTGGTTGTAACGCACAGGAAAGGCGTCTGCAACGGCAACGCCGACGCGTTATCTCGCGTCCCCAACATCAGCTGGGGAAAAGAGCAAAGCGATAATTGAGCCATGACCCCTCAAGCAGGCGTGAATGTTCCCGTTCACTCGCCGGACTTTGTGATGTGAACAGTGTGGTGTGCTACGGATCCCTGTGCAAGGACGCTGGAACGCCGACGCTCGTACTCTCATGAACATTTATGAACAGTTTATGACCAAGTGTGTCGTTCTTGTGTAGTGCTGCGAATCTTTTTCGTTTCGCTAGAACTGGTTATTTCTGGCTGCATGTGCACCCAAGTTTGATTTTCATGTCGCTGCGGCCTTTGTTTGCTAAGCTTAAATGAGCGGACTGCAAGATCATTTAGCATCTTAGGGGGGACGTGTAAGGCCGCACTTCATTGACGCCCCGATCTTTCTTTAGCTTGAGGCCGCTGCGCGCCTCCGGTCTACGCTAAGATTTCTCTGTAAAGCCACGTGCTCCGCACCCACGTGTCCCTGCGTGTCCCGTGTCCACGTGTCCCACGTGTCCCTAAATTGCGGAGTACGCAATCCTCCACCAGGGCATGTCGATTGCAAAAAGTACTGCATCGTCTGCGACACATCGGACCACTCCACCATTGACACGAACTGCCCGGCAAGACAGAAGAACTACACCACAAGAGGGAAAAAGACAAGCAAAGCTGATGAAGCCGCAATCCGACGTCATCATTATAAAGACATTGCTGCACAGAGCCAAATGCAGAAGAACCAAGAGCCTGAGCAGAAGCAAAAGAATGCGCAGAAGAACAAGACTGAGCATGAGCACGAGACTGAGCATCGGCCCAAATTTAACCAAACCCAAGCCGACCGGCCGGGAGAACTTCAAGGATATAGCAACAGCACAACACTTCCTACGAAAGGGAATCAGAAAAACGGTCCAAGCAAGGCACTCGCCATCCATTTAAAGAAAGCTTGGAACCAATGCACAGAACAATGGCCACCCCGAGCTCCCACCACTGAGGAAGGAAAACCCAGTGGCCACCACGGGTGCCCAGACACCTTTGGAGCAGACCATGGAGACCGAGACCTCAGAACCGTCGGACAACCAAGATAGCAAAGACCACACGGAAAAGCGCAGTGTGGACACCGTGAACGCCGGATATAAAACTTCACAACGCGATTTCGCCCAACTTCAACCCCTTCGGGTGCCCAGTGGTACCGAGACAGACGCCACCGAGCCACGGGCCTGTACCTCGAAAGCCAATGATTGCGCATCCCACATCCAGGAGACCCAGGAGACGCAGTCACTCCGGAACGCTACACCCGAGAAAGAAGCCGGCTCTGCTAAAAGCGGTCAGTTGTCCGTCCAAGCAGCCTCCACTCCCACCTCTTTTCGAAACGCTGACTCCCCTACTACACCTCAAGAGGCGGTTAAACAGTACATACGTTCCGCTGAATTTCGCTCAGAAATCACTACCATAGTAAATACTATAGTTGCTGAACAGCTCGGAGCGATGCAGCAACAGCTCATACTAGCCCAGGTACAGTTGATACAGTCCATGGCTGACAGGATAGAAGCTACGATTAACACACGCTTGGAAAAACATGAAGCCGGCATCAACAAGCTTTTCGAACTTGTACCGCATCAGGAATTGCCTCGCAAGCAGCGCGCAGTTGAACCCGCTGCCTGTCCTCATCCACTCTATCCAGACCAGCAACATGGCGCAGAACAATAACACGCGAAAACGTCGGCGGCGACACCAGTTCAACACACCAGCAGAAACAATTATACGAGTATGGCAATGGAACTGTCGCAGCATACGTCGAAAACAAGCACAACTAGTCGCATATATAGCAAACTCCCCTAATCCGCCCCATGTCATCGCTCTGCAAGAGACGGAAACAAATTGCATTCATATCCGCGGTTATCACACGGCAGCCCTTACACCACGTACGGCAATCCTGACACTCTCATCCATGCCGGTACTAGACCGCACACCGACAAACACGCCCGACAGCAAGGGCACTCAATATACCGCGATAGAGCTGAGCTCACCAGGGCACACATATGGCCTCACTATTATTAACATATACAGCAATCCTAAAGATAAAGGCAGAGTTATTCCGGGTTCCGGGTATCCTGGGCTCCTTCCGTTCCTCAAACCTTCTTGTCGTGGGTGATTTTAATGCACGTCACACGCACTGGGGATACAACTCGGATACCCCCCCAGGTAACCTGATTTCTACATAAAATGGCTGATTACAACCTTAGCCTGATCACAAACCCCACCGTACCCACTCGCATTGGCACAAGCGTCACCCGCGACACCACACCCGATCTCACATGGGCCACACCGAACATAATCGTTAAATCTCACACGGTGCTCCAGAATAGCCTTGGAAGTGACCACTTTCCAGTCTCCACTATTATATCTTATGATTCCAAGATTTTCAACCCTCGTTCGCAGCTACTCACTGACTGGGATAAATTGCGCTCATATTTGGCAACTGATTCGACAGAACCCCGTACTGTCACTGACTGGACAGACCGTCTGGTGAAGGCCATCCAGGCGAACAGCAAAAGCATTAAAATACCCCTAGGCACCGCAGGTTGATCCGCATTTGGCTCATCTATGGGAGGCCCGACAGGGACATCTCAAGCGCTGGCGTCACCAGCGACACAATCGTAAATTGAGACTCCGCATAGCCGCTCTCACTCGCGAGGCAGAAGAATACGCGAACACGCTCGCCCGCGCAAACTGGGCAACCTTTTGTAACGACCTCAAGGGTACATTAAGAACTAAACGCACGTGGTCCCTCCTACGCGCTCTCTTGGATCCAACAACCACTAAATCTCAGATACAAGTAAACACACAACGTCTAATACAACTAGAGCTCCAAAAGGGCACCGACGTAATTGGCCAACTACGGGACACTTATATACCCACATCTCTTCAGTCGGCAGATCCACCCAATCTACCTCCACCTAACCCAGAACTTGATGCCGACATCACCTTAAACGAAGTCCGCCGAGCACTCTTTAGTATTCGCCGCTCTACGGCGCCGGGGCCGGATGGCATAACGTACAAGGCACTACTCAACCTGGACGATGTCTCCCTCCAGGAACTCACGGAGCTCTTTAATAACCACTGGCAAGCTGGGACGCTCCCATCACCCTGGACCCATGCCAGCATGCGATTTATACCCAAACCGGGCAAAGCCCTCACTCTTCAAAATTTGCGCCCCATCTCCTTAACGAGCTGTGTCGGCAAGCTCTTCGAGCATGTCATTCTCAATCACCTGCAACCATTCCTGGAAACAACAGGCTTTCTCTCAAACGTTCAATTCGGCTTCCGCCCAAACATCTCGGCGCAAGACGTACTTCTCGCGCTTAAAGAGTCCCTCTTTTGCACTAAGCGTCGTACAGCCTCTACGCGAGCCATACTGGCCCTGGATATCCATAAGGCTTTCGACACAATAAGCCATGACCATATCCTCACGACATTAGCCACCACGGGGTGTGGCACCCGCATATGGCAATATATTCGGGCCTTCCTTCAGGGGCGCACGGCAGACCTCCACCTTGGGGATATTGCCTCCCAGCCTTTCCCCCTGCCTAACCGGGGAACCCCACAAGGGGCGGTTCTATCACCTTTACTCTTTAACATTGCCCTAGCGCCACTGGCAAAGGCCCTTGCTGCTGTCCCAGGGCTCCACACAGCCATATACGCAGATGATATAACCCTCTGGACAACGGGAGGATCCCTTGGAACAGCCCAGGATATCCTGCAATCTGCCATAGACATCACCACCACTCATTTAGCAAACACAGGCCTCCGTTGCTCTCCAAATAAATCGGAACTCCTGCAGCTGAAACCCCTCCCCAGTGACCCCCAGATTGAACTGCACATGTACGGGAATCCAGTGCCCATTGTGAAGATTCTCGGCCTTCTAATTAACAACACACTCGATGCAACCGCCACCCTTCAGCTCTTGCAGAGACAGACCAAACAGGTCGCTGCATTTTATCAGGCGGGTGGCAGCACGCAATCATGGGCTGTCTGAACTCGAGACCCTCAATATGACAAATGCACTAATCATTAGCCGCATTACATGCCACCTTCCATACCACATACTCACTCAGCGGCAAAGACAACAGGCAGACATCCTAATACGCACGGCTGTCACCTCTGCCTTACGTCTTCCACGGACGGTTAGCACGAAACGTCTCCTGGCCACTGGTACCCACAATACAGTGACCGAATTAATAGAGGCTCAACGCACCAACCAATTAGTCCGCCTGAGTCGCACGGAAACAGGACAATGCCTATTGCGACAGCTACGTCTCAATCCACCAATTCCCACCCCAACAAGTCCTACACCTTACATGATTTCTCTGCGCACGCAGGATCACATATATCAGAAGCCCCTACCGCGCAATATGAGTGCTAGTCTCCATCACGGTAGGCGGCAGGCACGAGCGAGCTATTACACGAAAACATACAGCAACTGCTCCGATATCCTTTATGTTGACGCGGCACAAAATTCTAAACCGGGATATTTCACGGCAGTCGCAGCCTATGAAGACGGCACAGTGGGGGCCGCCGCCACTATTCGAACTAATTCGCCTGCAGAGGCGGAAGGAGCCGCCATCGCACTTGCTCTGGCCCACTCCATCATTGACAAAAACATAACCGAAATTTGCACAGATTCACAGGCCGCGTACCGCCACTACCTAAAGGACGTGGCGACTCCGGCACACACCGTATTCTTACCACGGCCACCTCTCTCGACCGAACGGTTACTCTGTCGTGGGTCCCTGGGCATGCCTCGTTCCCCGGTAATGAGCGCGTTCATGCGCTGGTCCGAGAACTCTCCTCCCGGACCCCGGAGGATCAGGCACCCAGCCCTGCGCAAGAAGCCCATTCGGTCCTCTCTACATATCACCAAATTACCACATTTTACAAATTCAGCCGCATGACACTGACACCACCCCACAGTACCTTGTCGCCCTTATCCAGCGCCACATGGCGGCAATTACAGACAGGCTGCTTTATTTCACCCCACCGCCTCTCATGCTTTCATCCCACCTTTCCTCCTGATTGTAACACCTGTGGCGTTCCAAAATCCACACTTTTTCATTACCTTTGGGAATGTCCTTCCCCAAAGGCAGTATCCCCCATCCCCAATCCCACTCATTCTTCCTGGGAGGCTGCTTTACGGACCGCTCAGCCCGCGGGCCAGAAATGGCTAGTGGATCGGGCTTTACGTGAAGCACTAGCCCGTGGACTCCTGGACCAGTAGGGGAACACCCTGGAAGATTTTTTTTTGTGTGTGTGTGTAATAAAGTTGTTTCCATCCATCCATCCCCTGCAAACACACACAAAAGCCCGGAAGTGACTGCACGCTTAGCAGCGTCGCCATGACTGCCGACTGCTATCATTGTCGACCGCGGGTGTCCACCGGTACCACCGGGGCACCAAGAAAGCTTGCCAGCGTTATTCCTGCACCATTCCGCAGAAACTTGCGAGACTTGAGTTCCGCGAAGGACCCTTTAGTTTGCTGACATTACTGCCAGCAGCAAATCATCGCGGGGCTCGTTTCCTGCCTTTGGCACGAGTCATTCCCAAGATGATTCATGCAAGTGACTCGCCCTGTTGTTCACCTAGAACTCGTCATCCCTCGAAAAGCGACACGTGGGTGCGGCGGCGAAAGTGGAAAGGGGAGAGAGTGCGGATAGTGTGAGGAGTCCCGCGTGGAGAGGGTCTTCTGAATGTTCTTTTTATATGTTTCTTTTTTCGTTTTGCCAAGCACTGGGCTCGAGGTTGTGCCCAACGTTCCAGGGCTCTGGTTACTGTATGTTAGACTTTCATTGGTTAGGGAAGTCTAGGGCGGTCCTTGAAACTTGACCGCCCGAAGTCCTTTGTTTGTAAAGCATATAAATATGCATGCATAACCCCTGCACATCAGTCCTAGATGAGCCCTAGACTTGTGTAGTCTCGGGAAGGACTCCGTGCTTGGCAAGTGCTTCTACAAGAACCTAGGCTTTAACCGGAACCCTCCGGTCGATAAATAAGGTCAAGTGGAGAGTTTTCTCTGTGTGAGAATTTCCCTTTAAGTTGCAGTGCATTTGTGACTTTGCTTCTGTAACCCAGTTTACCTCTATACATACTTGTAAATATAATCCTTCCTTTGACCTTCCACACCTGGCCATCTTGCTTATTGATCGCCGAATCGTCAACGATTGGAAGGGTCTGAGCCCTTCCGAAAAACTCAAAGGACTATCAAGAAATTACTCCTCTCGTCTGAAAATTGAAAACTATTCCTTAACCTGAAGCACACTTTATGCCGACGACATCACGCTGTACACTACCCACGCCGTGACGGCGGCATAGAGAACGCCTTACAGAAGCAGCCACCCTCACCCAAAATTACACACTGAACATCGGACTGTCTTGCTTCCCAGAGAAGTTCGAACTCCGCCTCATCCGGCCAAAGAACCGCCGCCGCTCCCCCATTGCCATTGAAGTGAATGGAGAGCCAGTATCGGAAGTTGACACCTTCCGGGTGCTGGGCCTCTCCACACAACAGGAGGATGGCAAAAACATCCACACTGTCAGGAAACACAAGCAGGTTGCAGGCGTGATATTGCACCTCATCCGCAGAGTTTCGGGCCCTCATAGAGGCATGAAGGAGCGCGACCTCTGTCGCCTTATTCATGCCTTCGTCCTAAGCCGTGTGCTATACACTACCTTATACTTACAACTATACGAACATGACATAAACGTTTTGGATGCTTTGATTCGCAAGGCATTCAAGGTAACACTTCATCTTCGCCCACGGACAGATTACAAGATCTGGGCCTCCACAACACGTTCGGGGAACTGGTGGAGGCCCACCGACAGGCCCAATACATCAGGCTCATACAAACCTCCACAGGTCGGTATATCCTGGACTCCCTCGGAATCAGAATACCGGCCAACGACCCAACCCTCCTCGCCATCCCACGACCCCTTCACCGGGAGCTCCTCATCAGACCGCTCCCGAGAGATATGCACCCGTCCCACCATGAGCAGCGCCGCAGAGCCAGTGCAAAGGCAATCCATTGAGCGTGCGGCTCCGAGCCGGACGCCGTATGGGTGGTCGCTGCCTGTACGGGTGATGAAGCGACAGCAGCTGTGGTGGACTCCGCTTTATCCGCCCTGCTCACACTAACTCTCACTACAGACACCTCCCCAGAGGCTGCAGAGGAGCCGCCATTGCACTTGCTATCGGAAGCCCGGTACATTTTAAGTAACTCTAAAACAGCGATTCTAAATTTTGCTCGAGGCCGACTACATGTCCCCGCTTTTGGCATACTGTACTCGCCCGATGCACCCCCACCCCGCCAAGTGGAGCTAATATGGGGGCCTGTGCACTCCGGGAATCCCGGAAACGAGGCCGCCAACGTTTTAGCCCGAGGTTCTTTAAACCGGGCTGAGGGGGCCTCGGAACGGGTATTCACGAAGGAGCGCATGCACTCATTCAGCGAGCTGACGCAGGCCTACAGAGCCTCATTCCAGCTCTACCCCCCGCCGCACCCCTCCTTAGATAACAAACAAGCAACTCTGGCGCAGACTACAGACGCACACTCTCCCCTCACCCCTTACCCTAGCCCTCTATCATCCCTCCTTCACCACTCCGGCATGCGCCCTATGCCCAGAACCCTTCGCCCGTCACCCCAACATCCTTTCCCTCTGCCCGGTGTACCCTCCCCTGCGGAACCTAGAGAACCTCAAGACCTGGGAGGACTATGAGACCCTGCTCCGCTCGGAGGACCCGGCCGTGCAGACTATCGCCACCGGCCGGTCTGCCAGTGTTATGGATCTTAGGAATATAAACACTTTCTGGTAGTCCTGGGGGGTTGTGCTTTTGTAAAAGGTACCCGGGCTCAAACCCGATGGCGGCAGCAGCGTTTCCAGGGAGGCGAAACGCAAAAGGCACCCGTGCGCTGTACGATGTCAGTGCACGTTAATGATCGTTGTTGTTGGGTTGTTGCGACTGAGAGAAGGATGAAAAGGAAATTGCACGGGCCTGCCAACTGGCTCGAGCCGAGCCACCACCGCTGTCACGTTGAGATAGAGGAGAGTTAAAAGATAAGAGGGAAGAGTGAAAGAAAAGACGCGCGTCGCAACAACCGCGTCTGCCGAAGCGGACGCTGACTGAGTTAAACCGATAAGCGGCCGTAGCCGTGGGGCATGCCCCGAATTCCTGTTGAAATAAAGTTTTTCTCTCTCTCTCTCCTCCTCGTCACCACCTCACCGCACGTGGTGGCAGTGGTGAAACTGTTTCCAGTGGATGGAGAGGAGCGACACGAAGTCGCCCCCTGCTTAAACGGCGGCCACTATCCTTTGGGCAGCGGGAGAGAACGCGGGCGTTCGCATGTGGACGGACGCACTCCACATCGGCTCCGTGTCTTTTCGAAGATTCCGACCGAATTTTCACGTGGGCCACCGAAACTTTTCGGCTACATCGACGGATAACGTCACCTGGACCACGGCGACACCACTCTTGAGCCGGTAGGCCCATTTTTTGGATTTTATCGGACTTTTGAGTGGCCACCTGCGGCCGGGAGCGCTGAGCCTAGCGTAGGCCTAGCGCGCTCCCGGGGCGGCCCCGTGCGGTGCTTGCGTGTCTAGACATCGGCCAGCATGGAACCCCGGGACGCTGACGACCCTATCATGAATGAACCTACCCGGACCTCGGCCCAAGGTTCGGCGAATATTGAAGGTACGGACGAATCCCCTGCCGCGTCGCCGGTCAATGCGAGCCCCGGACTCGGGGACGCAGTGACCGAGGCCATGGAGACCTCGCCACCGCAGCGGGACGACGGGGCCGACATCGACCCACTGCAAGACGAAGACATGGATCGTTGGGAGCTTGTTTCTTACAAACGGCGCCTAAAAAGGAAAGGCTCGAAGAAAGGCTCGAAGGGGCCAGGCGATCCCCGGGAAGAAGCAAACAAGATAGCGCCGACAGCCGCAGCTGGCGGAGCAGAGACGCAAGCGAGTGGCGTGCCGCGCTTTACATTAAAACCACATCTGGCGGGAGCGCAGCGGCAGATAAGGCCACGTCCGCCGCCGCTACCGAAGGATGATATCAAGATCATTTATCGCCCCAAGGGAGGCCTAAAAATCAGCGAAATCCGTGTCGACCAGGCAACGCAAGCCCTCGTCGTGGCCAGCGGAGGAAAGATCAAGGAAGAAGACTTCATCATGAGACTCCGGTCCGGATCGAACATTATGATTGCGAGCACGCCCGACCTGGACATCGGCGACGTGCTCAGGAAGATTGAAAAGCTCACGATCAATGACCAGACCTATGCGACCAACACCTATCCAGACCTACCGGACGACCTGAAGCGTGCGGTAATCCACGGCGTCATGCCGGGGCAATCACCGGCCCTACTGAAATCGAGGCTACGGCTTCGATCCCAAGGAGTGAAGATCCTGGAAGCGAGAATGCTGGGCAAGTCGGAAACGGCGCTCATCACGCTCGACGGCCCGTATATCCCGCAGTGGGTCATCTACCGCTCCGGAGAATTCAAGACCTACCCATATCGTCCTACGAGGCAGGTCTGCTACGTGTGCGGAGAGCAAGGCCATCGTTCGGACGTCTGTCCAACGCCGAACACCAAGCTCTGCAGGACGTGCGGCACACACGACCCACCAGAAGGCCACCCGTGCAAGGCCAAATGCATGGTGTGCGAAGGCGACCACGTCACCAGGGAGTGCCGTCGACGCCTCAAGACTACTGACGAGCTCCGGGGCAGCACGACCGGCGGCCGGCAGTCCCGGAAACAACAATGGCAGCAGCAGCAGCAGCAGCAGCAGCCGCAGCAGCCGCAGCAGCCGCAGCAGCAGCAGCAACAACCGCAGCAGCAGCAGCGGAACCCGCACCTGAGTCGAGAGCGCCGACCCAGGTGGCTTAGCTCGGAGCGGGACCATGGCCGCTCCTCGAGCCGAGGCCCTAGCACCGTGCGAGATTGCAGCCAGAGCAAATCCAGGGATGACTCTTTCCCGCCGCTCAACCGGTCAACGGCCAAGCCGAAGCAGCAGCAGCAGCAGCCGCCGCAGAAACAACAGAAGAAGGGCGGCGTCAAGGTGAGCTGGGGAGCGGGCTCTCCAAACCCACTGATTCCGCACTCGGATCAAGATAATATTACGCGTAACTCGAAAGAAATTAAAGCACTAAGAGAGGAGAATGCACATCTCCGAAAAAAAATCGATGACCTCATTAAAGAGATGCAGGCTCAGAAAACAGGGCACGTACCGCGGCCCCCGACCCCGGCTGCCGAAGTGCAACGATCTCCAACCCCCTTAGCAGTGAACCCCGAAGAATTAAGAGCTTTCATGCAGCGCATGGATGATTTCATGATTCGCACCGAAGGACAGTTCCGCCAAACTCATGCAAGATTAGATGCCATGCAGGTCCAACTCAACCTGTCAGAACAGAACGTCACATTACTACAGCAAAAAGTTGCGTTGCAGGACCAAAGTTTCCGCAACCACGTCAAAAGTCAAAATACGCAACGAATGACAAACGAGGCCCGGGACAGGCTCATACACGAGCGCCGTTTCGGAACTGAAGGCTCCAATCAGAACAATGCCCAAAACCATGGCTAAACAAACTCCACTAGAAATCTGGCAATGGAACTGCAGGGGGTACCGCCAAAAGCAGGGACTCCTAATGCAGTTTTTACATACGCAAGGCTCCACACCCGATATAATAGCTTTACAGGAAACTAACACGACACCGTCACTCAGGGGATATACGTGCTACGATAGCGGACGCACGGCAACCTTGGTCAGCAAAAAGTTGGTAGCCATAGCCCATGACCCAATTCTCAACACCAAAATTGAACACTTAGTGACGGAAATTATTCCCAAAAAGAAGCGTAAGGAAAAGAGTGTCTTTATCGTAAACCTCTATAGCCCGCCTCGCCAGCGGGACGCGAATTTTGATACACTCTTTCTAGGGGCGAGCAAACTTGCGAAAAGCAACTCGTTGCTCATTGTAGGCGACTTCAACGCTCGCGGACAGCAATGGGGATATCCCACTAATAATCACAAAGGTATACAGGTCGAGGACGCGGCGGAAGCGATCCAATGTACCCTCTTAACAGACGAACTTCAACCCACGCGCCTTGGCACTTCGATCTGCCCGGATACGTGTCCGGACTTAACGTTTGTCAGGGGAGTGAAGCACGCAACGTGGGAGAATCTGCTGGAGAATCTAGGCAGTGACCACTTTATCCTGAAGACCACGATAGCAGCCACCAACATCAAGCGCAAGCTCGGCACAGCCAAGATCACCAACTGGCCGGCTTTCCGCAAGGCTTGCGCGGACCTGGAAGGGGGGATTACTTCCATAGATGATTGGTGCCAACAACTTAAAGACATCCAGAAGCGGTACACTCAGGAAGTGGATCGCACCGAGCAAACACCAGAGGTGGACCTTCGGCTCATCAGGCTATGGGAGGCACGTCGAGGACTCACCAAGCGCTGGAAGAAGCAGCGCTTTAACAGGAAGCTCAAGCTCAAGATCGCAGAAGTCACCAAGATAGCGGAGGAGTACGCGACCCAACTGGCCAGGCAGAGCTGGCAGCAGTTCAGTAGCTCGCTGGACGGCACCCTCAGCACGGCGAAAACGTGGCGTATACTCAAGACCCTCCTCGACCCTACCCAAACCAGGGCCGAAAGCGGGAAAGCTATCCGCAGACTCGTCCACACCTTCGAGGGTACGGAAGAGGAACTGCTAGATAAGGCCAAAGAGAAATGCTATGGCACGACCTTGCCTGCGGCATACGCGAAACCATACATGGGGAAACCGAACACCCACTTAGACAGGCCGATCACCAGGGAAGAAGTGTTCGCTGCCATAAAGGCATGCACGCGCAACACTGCGGTGGGAGCAGACAAGATCCAGAACGCACTCATACGCAACCTCTGCGACGAGGCGGTCGACCAACTGACCACTTTCCTCAACGGGCACTGGGCCGCAGGAACGGTTCCTGAAGAGTGGAAGCATGCAGAGGTCGTAATGATCCCCAAACCGGGTAAGAAACTCCAGAACGAAAATCTCCGACCTATCTCACTCACCTCCTGCCTAGGCAAGCTCTACGAGCGAGTCTTTACTCGGAGCCTCCAAGGCTACATGGAAGACGAAGACCTGTACCCCCACAGTATGTTCGGCTTCCGAGCCCACCTCTCCACCCAGGACGTCCTCTTACAACTCAAAGAGGAAGTCCTCACCAACGTCCCGAGCGTAGGCGAGAACGTGGTTATGGCCCTCGACATCAAAGGAGCCTTTGACAACGTTAGCCACACGGCTGTAATGGAAGGACTTGACAACCTCCACTGCGGCGAGAAGATTCACAGCTACGTGAAGGCCTTTCTCTCCAACCGCACTGCAACGGTTGGGCTCGGAGACCTTCGCAGCGCTAAATTTTCGACCCCCAACAAAGGCACACCTCAAGGGTCCGTCATCTCGCCACTACTTTTCAACGTGGCCATGATCGGCCTCGCGAGACAACTCGAGAAGATCGAAGGCATACAGCACGCAATATACGCTGACGACGTCACGGTCTGGGTTACCACTGGGTCGTTCGGCCAGAAAGAAGAACGACTGCAAGCAGCGGCTACCTGCGTGGAAGAATATGTCAGTGCACGAGGCCTCGCCTGTTCCACCGAAAAATCAGAACTCCTGCGAGTCCACAAAGGGAAACACAAGGAAGGGTCCCTCAATGTCTCCCTCGAAGGACAGCTAATTCCAGAACGAGACAAGATACGAGTCTTGGGAATGTGGCTGCAGAGCAACCAGCGATGCGGCCATACGCTCGGCCTTCTCAAGCAATCGACCACTCAGGTCGCCAGCATGATCACGCGCGTGTCGCAGAAGCGCAGCGGCATGCGAGAGGGGGATACCCTGCGCCTGGTTCAGAGCCTGGTGGTCAGTCGCGTGGGTTACGCCCTCCCGTACTTCAACCTCAACAAAGGAGATGTGGATAGTGCAGATACCATGCTCCGCAAAGCTTACAAGACAGCCCTGCATCTACCAATGAACACCTCCAACGAAAAACTACTGGCTCTTGGAATTCACAACACCTTCGAAGAGATCAAAGAAGCCCAACTGGTCACGCAGTTAGCTAGGCTCCAGCAGACTCCTACGGGGCGCTCGCTCCTTAGGCGACTGGGGCTAGGCCGAACTGCGGAATTCGAGAATCGTACTGCGAGCATACCGGACGCAATTCGCCAGACGCTAAAGGTTCGCTCCCTTCCCCGGAACATGGACCCCAACTTGCATGCGGCCCGTAGGGCAGCCCGGGCGAGGTATGTACAACAAAATCTAGCTACAAAATCCACAACGGTATACACGGACGCGGCGCCGTATACAGGAAGCTCACATAACAGCACGGTGGCGGTAGTTATTGATTCGAACTTAAAGGAATTAGCTAGCGCCTCAGTGAGGGATTGCACGGTAACCGAAGGGGAGGAGCTGGCCGTAGCTCTAGCGGCGGTAGCCGGTTATCGAAGCAACATGTCCCTTACCATCCTTACAGATTCGAGAGAAGCGTGCCGTAACTACATGAACGGCCGCATAGGTCGCGCCGCGCTCCGGCTCCTCCAGAGCGCGACCCCACCAAAAGTCACACATACCATTTACTGGGTGCCAGGACACACCGACATAGCCGGGAACGAACGCGCCGACGAGGTAGCTCGAGGGTATACGAGCCGAGCTTCCTCCCAATCGGACGATCTACCCGACCGAGTCAGCCCTACGTACTCAGACATTCTCAACTACTATAAGGGGGTACGGATCCGCTATCCGCCGCCTCATCCTGATCTAAATCAACTAGAGGCAGTGTATTGGCGAAGATTGCAGACAGGAACATTCCCAAACCTGCATATCCTTAGCAAGATTTACCCGACGCAATATCGGGACACTTGCCCGTGGTGTGGTAGCAAACCATCGTTGTACCACATCACGTGGGAATGCAGTAAAAACGACAACTTTCGCAAAGACCCGAGTGCAGAACAGTGGGAGAGCCGGCTCTCCAGCGGCGATCTGGGTTGCCAACAAGGTCTGATCCAGCACGCCCAACGAGCAGCGAAGTTCAGCGGAGCCCTGGAATAGGGGCACCTACCCTGTGAGAAGAAGGAAGATGGACCTCTTCTTTCTCGTCTGCTACTAGCACCTTTCTAGAGCAATAAAAGTCTTTCCTACCTACCTACCTACCTACCTTGGGCAGCGGCGTTGTCTACATAGAGCCTCCCATTGAGCAGAGTCGGTAATGAACTGACCACTACAGGCTTGCAAGACTCAGATCCCCCCCAGCAGATAAAACGCTCTCCAAGGAACAGGCCAAAGCCTGGCGTAAACTTCAAACTAACACCTATCCAAATCTCCAACTGTGTAGCTTCTATTCGGAAGGACTCTACTCAGACAAATGCGAAAATTGTGATAGCAAAGCCGATCTAAATCATATGATTTGGAACTCCCCGCACGTTAAAGATCCCCAGGTGGTCGAATTTATTCCGGAGCCAGCACTACGGCACCTCTTCCTTCTTTTCTCCTCTCTGTCCCTCCTTTATTCCTTCACTTAAGGCGCGCTTCAGGTGTCCACCGAGATATGCTAGAAAGATACGGCGCCATTTCCTTTCCGAAAAACCAATTTGCCAATTTTTACCCCTTGAAACGGGGTGGTGGCAGTGGCCATCATTCTTGCCTTTTTGTATTTTCTGGAAAATTTAAAATTGGTTTTTTGAGGAAAGGAAAGTAATTGGCTCACAGCTCGGTGGATACCCGAACCGCGTCGTAAGGAAAGGAAGGACCACATAAACTTGAATGCAGTGCGGTCGTGCGGGGACCAGAGAGAGAGAGAGAAACAACTTTATTGCCATAGATTTGCGGGATTTAGGGCAGGTGGGCTTGGTGTGGCCCCCAGGTGGGGGCGACTTCCTGGGCCCACGAAATGAGTGCCAGTTGGATGCTCTTGTCTGGCCTTCTGAGGAGTTGGTTCCATCCGTCTTCGGAGGGAGCTAGCAGTAAGGTTCGAGGGGGCGGATTTCCCGCGCAACCCCAGAGGATGTGAGCCTGGGTGGCGATTTCTCCCTGGTAACAATTTTGGCAGACGGGGTCATATTCCCCGTCTGTGATGAGTGAAAGTCTAGAATGGCTAAGGATGGAGTGTGTCTGCAACCTGCGGAGCAAGGTGGCTTGCGCTCGATTCAAGTCGGGGTGTGGAGGCGGGAACTGGCGTCTCATCTCTCTGTAGAGGTTGGTAATTTCGGCAAAGGTCTGGGGAGCCTCGGCAAGAGCGTCTGGGTCCGTGGGGCCGGCCGCCCGGTTGGTTAGTCCTCGGGCTAGTCGGTCGACCCCTTCGTTTCCAGAGTTTCCCGCGTGGGCGGGTACCCAGACCAGATTGATCTTATGGTCGGGAGTGCAGCCGCGAAGGATGCGTGCAGCGGGGTGGCAGATAAAACCTGCCGAGTAATTTTGTATCACTCTTTTGGAGTCGCTGAGGACTGTGCGCGTACGTGGGTCAGCGATGGCCAGCGCGATGGCGGTTTCTTCTGCCGCTGTCGGAGAGTGAGCTACTACTGTGGCGGCGGTGACGATAGTAGATTGTGGCGTGGTTGCACAAGCCACGTATGTGTTTGCACTTTGCCGCGCAGCATCTACGTATATTGCGTGTTCGTCGGCAAGGTATGTGGCGTCTAGTGCTTGGGCTTTCAGCTGACGGCGCGTATCATGTCGGCCAGGTAGCATGTTTTTGGGGATTGGTTTTATAACTAGGCGGCTATAGACCCCTATCGGAATGGGCGTCGTGGGGTGGACGTCGCCTATGGGGTTGATGTTGAGACGGTCAAGTATGAGCCGCCCGTGTTTAGTGCGTGAGAGGCGGTGGATTTGGGCGGTCTTGTGTGCCTCTATGAGTTCCGTGAGCGTGTTGTAGATGCCGAGTTGGAGGAGGTGCTGTGTGCTGGCGTACTGAGGTAGCCCCAGTGCCGCTTTGTACGCTGAACGTATAATGCTGTTCACAGCTTCCTCGTCCTTCCGGCGGAGGTGATAGTAGTTGTAGGAGTAGACTATCCTGCTAATGAGGAAAGCTTGCGTGAGCCGACAGAGGTCATCCTCCTTGATACCTATCCGGCGGGTGCTGATGCGGCGGATAAGGCCGTTGATCTGATTGGCTGTGGTGCGGAGGCGCTGAATGGCTTCCGAGTTTTGCGTGTTGTTCTGTATTAACATACCCAGAACGCGGATGGTGCGGACCGGAGGTATGGGATGGGTGTCGACTTGAAGCACAATAGGTTCTTGCGGGTCGGGTACGGGCAGGCGAGCTCGTCTGTCCCTGATGACTAGTAATTCGGACTTCGTGGAGGAGCATGTGAGCCCGTTCGCCTGTACAAAGGAGTGTACTTTATTGATTGCTGTTTGGAGGGAGGTTTGGATTTCCCCGTCAGAGCCAGAGTTGGTCCACAGGGTAATGTCATCGGCATATATTGGGTGTTTAATGTGAGGTATCTCTCCCAGGAGCGGAGGGAGGCCTCTCATTGTAGTGTTGAAAAGGAACGGAGATAGGACTGCTCCTTGTGGTGTTCCCCGGGTGCCTAGTGTGATCTTCTCGCTGTGGAGGTCTGCAATGTGAAGTTCTGCTGTGCGGTTATGAAGAAAGTCGGCGATGTAGTTGTAAGTGCGAGTGCCTACATACATTTGTGAGAGGTTTGGCAGGATGGAAGCATGTGACACGTTGTCGAAAGCCTTGCTGACATCTAGGCTTAGGATGGTTCGTGTAGCTCGGATGGGTCTCGGATCGAAAATGTCGTGTTGGATTTGCCACATAATGTCTTGAGTGGAGAGGCCGGTCCTGAAGCCGATCATAGTGGGGGGGGGGGGGGGGGGGAAAGGTCCTCTTGGTCTACGTGAGTGTGGAGTCTATGAGTATGACGTGTTCCATGACCTTTCCCAGGCAGGACGTGAGCGAGATGGGCCGAAGGTTGCCCAGCTCGAGTCGTTTGCCTGGCTTAGCTATGAAAATCACTTTGGCATGCTTCCAAGTGTCTGGAAGGCGACCCTCATGCCAGTGTTGGTTGAAGAGGTCCGTGAGTGCCTCGACGGACTGATCTTCGAGGTTACGAAGCATCTTGTTTGTGATGTGGTCGTCGCCAGCGGCCACGGTGGTTTTAATCTGGTTGAGGGCGGCGCGGACTTCTCCTGCCGTGATGTCGGCGTCCATGTTGGTGTTCTGAGCACCCGTGTATCCTGAAGGGATGGGAATTTCAGTGGAAGTATTGATGTATTTGTCTTTCAGGGTAGCGAGGAGTTCCTCATTTGTTCCCTGAAAAGCGTGTATGACACGGGTGAGGTTCTTGTGAGATGTGGATTTGGTGTGAGTTGGGTCCAGTAGATGTCTGAGCAAGAACCACGAATTTTTGCATCCTAACTGGCCGTTAAGACGGTCGCAGGTTTGATGCCATTGCTCCTGACTCAGTTTGATGGAGTAAGCTTCGATCTCTCGCTCGAGGCGAACGAGACGGAGCTTGAGGGGTCGATTGTGTTTTTGGCGGAGCCAGCGAGCGCTAAGACTGCGCTGGGCCTCCCACATGTGTATGAGTTTGGCGTCGGGAGAGGGGCCATCCTCGTCCTGGGTAGTCGTGGAGGTGGCATTGGCGGTGTCTTCGAGCAGCGAGTTTGTCCATATGTCCAGGTCGTCTATGGGGGCCGAAGTGCGTTTGGCGCGCACGTATCGGAAGGCGTCTCAGTTAGTGTGCCTGATTGTTCGGTTGGGGGCTTTGCTGTGTGTAGCCGTGAAGGTTGTGCTGAGAACATAGTGGTCGCTACCTATGTTCATGCCGAGGTTTTCCCAGCGTGCGTCTGGGATGTTGCGGGCGAAAGTGAGATCGGGGCAGCTGTCCTGTGAGACACTGTTTCCAATCCGAGTAGGCCTGTCGGGGTCTAGGAGTAGTGTCAGGCCCAGTGTTTGGGCTGTCTCCCACAATTTGGCTCCCTTACGACCGCATGCTTTGCGGGGGTAGCCCCACTCGGTATGCGGCGTGTTGAAGTCACCTAAGATGAGTAGCATCCCTGTTTGTGCAGTCGCGCAGGCCTTACGAACGAGGGTTGCCACTCGCGTGCTTTCGTCGCTAGGGGGGCTGTAGACGTTGAGGATGTGGAGCGGGGCTTGTGAGCGGCTGTTCGGTAGGACCTGTACGAAAGTGTGCGGAACCTCGGGGTAACTAAGGTCTATATGATTAGCTGCTAAATTTCGGTGGACCAGGATGGCGGTGTTGGGCCGGTGGTCTGGTGTCGTTTTTTGGTTATATGCGGCGTAGCTGGTAAGTTTCGTGCCCATGTAGGTTTCCTGAAGTGCGATGATGTGGGGGGTGTGCAGCTGGGCCTGCAGGGTGTGCTCCAAGGCTCGCCGCTTCGCCTTGAAGCCCCTGCAGTTCCATTGCCAAACTGTGAAGGGGGAGCTAGCCATCGCGTTTCCCGTAGGGTTCGGGGCGCTGTGATAGCACGACGGGTGATTTAAGAATGCCGCCTGCACGTGAGCGCGCGGTTGCACTCTCCGACGTAGCGACAATAATGGGTGCTGGGTAGTTAGGAGGGGTTGTCGACTTTAAGGGCGTTGCGGATGTCGGGGGATTTGTGAGGTTATCGAGCCTGGCATGAAGGGTTTGGATGTTGGCTGCCATTGTGGCGCAGCTTTCTACTAGACGGTCAATGGTGGGGGCGAGTCGAAGGAGGGCACCCTCGAATTGGGCCATTCGCGTATCAGCTGCCTCGAATTTGGCATCTATGTCTGCTTGTGAGGAGGGGGGAGGTGCTTTACGCTTCGTGCGCTTAAACTGCTCAGTGTCCATGCGTGGATCACCTACGGGGTCGGATGTGGGAGCGTGAGCCACCTGCTGCGGTTGCAATTTGGGGTTTGCCTGTGCTGATTCTAGGCTATGAATTTTAGCGTTTGCTTTGGCCAATTGTAGCTGTAGTTCCTTGACCATGTCTGCCAGCTCCCTTGCCTGTGAATCTGGTGGAGAAGCGGTGACTTGTGCAGGAGTCTTCCATCCAACTTGTTTAGCTGCTTTGATCTCCGGCCGGCCTTGAGAGCTGGCCCGAGAGCTGCGTGAGGCGGATGTGGAACGGCTGCGAGTGCTGCTGGAAGGGCTGTCGCTGCCAAGCGGGGGGAAGGAGTCGTCCCGCAGTAGGTTGTGGTCGCCGCGTTTGCGGTCTCGGGACCGGGACTGGCGTCCGGGGTTTGCCGAGTTGGAGCCGGTATCGGTGTCAGTGACCGATGGGGAAGACTTGGGCCGAGTGGAGGACGTGAACCGGTATTTGCAGCTTCTGCTGCCTGTAGGGTGGGCACCTTTGCAGACGATGCATGAGGCTTGGCACGTGGGCGGTTGGCCAGCTGGAGGAGGGTCATGGGCTGCGCCACAGCGTCGGCAGGTTGGTTGTCGCGGGTGGGGGCACACATCCGCCCTGTGGCCTAGCTTCTGGCAGTTGAAGCATGCCTCCGGACGGCTTTTGTAGGGGAACACCTCAAAAGTGAAGCCGAGGTACCTCACGTAGCGGGGTAGCTTGGCATTAGCGATAGTCACCCCGAAATGTCGTGTGCGGCCCATGCGGCGTGCGGCGACTACGGGGAGATCGGGGTTTCGAGCTTGGAGCTCAGCGAGGATCTCAGCGTCGGTCTCGTGACTGTAGGCTCTATATATGATTCCACGCACGGAGTCATCGGGGGCTGGGGCGTACGTGGCTACCAGGATGGCGTTGGAGTCAATGGTTAAAGTTCGTATTTTAGCATACAGGAACGCCCATTCTTTCTCCGGTGTTCTGATGGTGACAGTGTTGTTTGTGGGGTGGACGCGGACTTGGTCGGCGGTGATTGCAAGGCGGCCGTCGATCTTGGCGGCGTTGTAGATGGCCATCGCCAATTTGGCCGGGCCGACTGCGTTGAGGTCGACGGTGCCTTGCGGTCGGAAGACGATTTTGTAGTCCTCTGTAGGCGGGCGAGGAAGTGGTCGTCTTTTAGTTGGCGGTGGTGGACGGCCGCGGGGTCGTTGGTCTGACAGGCCAGTGGTGGCTACGGGCGTTTGGGTGGTGGCCGGCGGCGTTGCCGGTGGTGGCGGGCGTCTGTAGCGGCGTTGCATTTCGAGTGCCGTCCAAGTGCCATCGGCCAGCTCCGCGGCGGTAATATCCGTGCCGGTGACTGTGTACTGCATCTTTAAATGCAGGGAAGCGCCGTCGAGGCGAAGCGGGCGTCGCCGCCGCAGGTGGGAGCAGAACACGCACTAGGCGTGCTGAGCCGTTAGGCCTAGCTCCCGCGGTCGGGCGTGGCCGCAAATCGGCCGTAAAATTGAAGGCACTCGCCTGAAAGTGGTTAAAAGTCCCACAGGTGACGCCGTATCGGTGGCGGGCCGTCCTGTGAAAAATTGGTGGCTGTAAATAGCCGGAAACTGGTAAAATCGCCGGAAAATGGCAGACCGCATATAAGATGCGTCCGCTCGCTCCGAGCGCAGTCGGCGTGCCCTGAATTTTTTTATTATAACGATGGTCTGTCTCTCCACTACGGTATCTCTTTCTTCTTTTACTCTCTCCTATATCCGTTCGCTTATGGTGCGGCTTGGGTGTCCACTGAGATGTGAGACAGTTGCTGGTACATTTTCTTTCCTCAAAAAGCAATTGCGGTTTCAAATGAGCTCATCTGGGTGTTTTTGGACGTTGATTTTATCTTTTCGGAAGAGGTTTACGTGACTTTAAGATAAGTCTCTTAAAGATTTTTAAATTTAAATGAAAGGTTTTCGCGCAGAAAGCCGGTCATATTAGTCGCAGGTTGCACCTAAGAAGGAACAAGCTAAGCACTGCAATTTTGCCTGATTTTGATTTCGTTTCTGTTTCAGGAGCGGGGGATGTTTTGCTTGACGTTCCGGTGGCAGCGTGACGAAACGTTGGTACTTGAAATAGCCTTCAACAGGAACATATGCGGCGCCTGTCATAGTTGATCATTTACACAAAGTCTTACTCCAACCATCCTACTTTGCAAATAGATGCCAAACGTAAGCAACGCATCACGACACGGCCCCATTTGTAACTCTACAAAAACAGAAACCACAAAATACAGATCTTCCCCCAGACCCTTCACAAGGTGGTCGAAATACTTGGAGCCCTTCACTACGGCGTCTCTCATAGCCTGAGTCGCTTTGGGACGTTAAACCCCATAAACCAGACCACACCTTCACAAGGCCGCTCTGCGTCCGTAATACAAGGGATTTTTCCGTACTCTCGCCGACCTAACACAATAAACAGACAAGAAGTGCGCTCTTCTTGTACGAAGCCGGGAGGCGACATCCTGAACCGAGCAGGCATCACCCCTATTAACATGAAACCAGTTAGCCAATGCCCTCAGATACCGCTCAACATCGCATTTCGGAACATGACAAAAAAACCTGACGCCGCACCTCCATGACGGTCGACGTCGAGCACATGCAAGCCATCACCGCAGAGACAGCACGTGTATAAGGATATACACGGACGCCACACGCTCTAATATAGGGTCATACGCGTATGTGATATATGCCCCCGGACAGACATCACCGACAAGCCACACAGCTGGGCTATTTTCCAGCCCTTCCAACATAGCCCCACTAGAAACTCACGCGATAATACGAGGGGGTACCCAAAAAAAACTGGACTTATTTTTGTTTGAACTTATTTGTTCACATTTTTAGCACAGACCTTCAATCTCCTTCAAAGTATTCCCCACTTGCAATGATGCGCTTGTCGAATCTTTCATTCCATTTTTCAAAACATTGTTTAAATTCATCTTTTGTGATGCTTGATAGTGCCTCCGTCGTTTTTTTCTTCACCTCAGCAACATCAGCGGAACGCTTTCCGTTCACCTATTTTTTCATTCTAGGAAACAAAGAAAGTAGCACGGGGAATGGTCGGGAGAGTATGAGGGTTGAGGAATAGGGGTCATGCCATTTTTGGTCCAAAATTGTTGTAGAGACAGGGCTGTGTGAGCAGGGACATTGCCCTGACGGAAAAACCAGTCACCCGACCGCCACAAATCTGGCCGCTTCCACCGCACACTGTTGCCCAATCTTTTCAAAACATCCAAGTAGAAAATTTGGCTAACTGTCTGACCCTGCGGAACAAATTCTCAATGGACGACTCCTCTCTTGTCGAAAAAACAAATCAGCACTGTTTTGAGGTTTGGTTTCACCTGACGAGCTTTCTTGAGGCGAGGTGAATTTGAAGTTTTCCATTGGCATGATTGTTGCTTTGATTCAGGATTCGATTCAGGAACAGTTGAGTTGTCCCCATAGCATCGTCCTTGTACGTCTTTCATAATATTTCAAGAGTTCCCATTCAACTTTTTCCGAGCAAAAATCAGAATTTCACCGGCGCACGCTGTTCACGAAAATCAGCCATTGCAAAAACGCCATTCACACAAAACAGTCGTCACTCTAAAACTCCGCCTAAACTAGTCTGACCTCCTTCAACGACGGCGCTCGGCTTACTGACTCTGGAATGTTCGTTCCATGCGCTCCTAGTGGCAAAACGCGGTACCACAGAAGCTTTGTCGACGAAAAAATTTTGTCCGGTTTCTTTTGGGTACCCCCTCGTACATGCCATACAATAAGCTTCTCAGATGAACAAAGCCATTGGGAACATACAATGCCGACTACTGGAAACCCACCTACATGGAAACCCACCTACATGAAACCCACCTGGAAACCCACCTAAAGTAGCCTATCCCGCAATCCATACATACAGTCGCCCTATGTTGGATACTTGGTCATGCTGAGAACGAGGGAAATGAGCTGTTTAATCAACGGGCCCTGGAAAGAAACATCCGAGCGCCTTCCAATCCCGTGGCCAAATCCAACGTCAGCTGAAGACGTAGCAGCATGCAGACAGCAAATAGCTGCACACCACTTGAACACCAGGACAAACTGCACAATTTTGCCCCAACCTCACTCGTTACTCGACAAAGAACATGCACACGTCCCTCGGAAAGTTCGAGCTGGCACTCTCCTCAACCCCACTAATGCTCTACCCAACAGGGGCTGCCCGTGCAGCGCCCTAACGGAACCAATTGGGCTGTGTGTGGGCTAACACCAGTATTCCCGCCTGTAGCCTAAATTGGTCCTGCATGGAAAATATATGGGCTAGGCATGGGCACAATTGCGATTCCAACATTTTCCCCGCCTGTATCGTACATATCTGGTAGAAAAGGCCTAAGCGTGAGCTGCGCAGTAGCAAAACATGCAGTATGTGCGGGAAACGGCTACTATATATCCGCCAGCAGCCTTCGTAAATCCTGCGCAGATTACTCTGGGCTTCACAGAGCAGAAACATCATGCGCCATTAGCGAGTTGCCGGGCAAAGCCTATCGACAGTCACACGTACACTAGTTGTACACGGGAAGAGTTGACATTCTCGCATTTAGTCTGCCTGCATATCCTACATCAGAGGTAAAAGGGTTAAGCGTGACCAAATAGCAAGACCTTGCACGTTTCACTCTGACAAAGAGCTGCTCTTTGAACGTCGTAATAACAAAAGAACCCGCTTCTGAGATTTGTTGGTGCTTCTTTTGCGTTTATCGCATTGTATTTGTTTCTGGTGTGCTACGGTCGCCGCGGAGAAAGCTGCCAGGATAAGGTTTCTTGCTTGTTTCAACGCACTTCAATTACGCCAGCACTTCAAGCGCTTTCGTCGTCCCCATGCAACATGTGGCGCATGGAATTCATGACTGGTTGATGAACATAGCGAGCATCCGGCGACTGCGCCAGAGGCTGCAAAAGGTTTGTTACTGTCGCGTTAATGGCAGCAGCTTTCTTAATGTCCGCTAGCAGCAGTCTGTAGCGATGCATCGATCAAGAAACAAAATTCTTGGTTTTTGTGCAGGAATTCTTTGCGCTTCTTCTTCGTCTAGTGATCGCACATTGATAACGCAACTTGGCCAAGCGCCATCGCGAGCTGCCCCACCTTTCACCCTATCAGGAAGAGATACTAATCACAAATCGCCGACATTTCTATCGACGAACAAGAAAAGGTTAGCCAGCGAAAAGGTACAGTGCTATAGAGAACAAAATAAAAAGAAACTCCTGTAGAAACGTCACACGAGTAACCTGTCTTTGCGCACTTTTTTTTTCAAGTTTTTTTCTCCTCTCACCACCGCCTTCCCTGCTTTTCCTGGGTCCACTCTCAAAAAAAAAAAAAAAACCTGCTCAACCCTGGTTTTTCTGTCTGCCTTTGTTCCTTCCCCGCTCCCTTCCCTGAAATGGCGCGGAGGCACTCACTCTACAGCCCACTACCGAACATTTTAAGCCGCCCTCCCGACCACACTCCCCGCGATGCTCGGCACGAATTTCGCCGCAACTCTCTCCATGGCCAAATCTTCGGGGATAATGGAATGTGCAGAAAAAAATGCTGATGTCCACCTCTTCCACAGTTTCTCGGATAGTCACACGACGGTCTCGCATCACCACAGCGTTCACTTCGGCAGTGACCTGGTCATTTCGGCATGTTGATGGCCGACCGGAGCGTGGCTCGCTCTCCGCCGATGTGCGGCCATCTTTAAACCAAATTGTACCACTGTTTAATTTGTGTGCTGCTCATAGCATCTTCACCAAAAGGCGCACTAAATATTCCGAACAATTTCCACTCGGTTAGCATCCCGTTTCTGGCAAAATTTGATGCAGTAGCGCTGCTCCTGTCGCTCCGCCATTTTCCTTGTAATAAAAAACCGACGAGAGCACTGCGCACTGCTTCACTCAAACGCTGCGTCCCAGCGACTGACGCTATCGGCAGGCCGGAAAATATTCGTACATGCGCACGAAGGTTGAACGTCGGCTGGTGCAAGCGCGCTTGTTTCATATCCATCAGGTGTTCGCAAAAAAAAATAAAGTCGGATACTTTTCTAACAGACCTCGTACTTAGCGGAAGTCTCGAGGCGTCTATGGTTGCGCCGCCCTTCGCCGTCTGTCATTTTCACTGGTTTATTTTGTTCGATCTTCTGGTGCGTTGGCATAATTCGTTAGAAAGAGAAAAAGTTAGGGACTCCCCTCTCCCAATGTACACGCCTATGGGAAACTTCGATCTCTTCTCGACGGTCTCGCCACTTCGTAGGCAGTGGCAACCTTCCCCTCTCCAACCCCTTGTCAAATGTTAGCTCGCAGATGCACGCTTGGATACCCTTGACGTATACACTGACGCCGCTCTCTCTGTCGACGAAGCCGTGTGGCATGGGTTTGCACTCAGATGTCCGCCTACACGGGTGCCTACACGTGTAATCTTTCATCCAGTACCGTCGCGTATACCGAACTCCTCGCCATTACCGGTCTTATACGTCTAGGACTCAAACCTATCCGAGTTTTCAGCTACTGTGAAACCCTCCGGTCTGCCTCAGAGGATGCCACGAGAAAAATACTTCCTGGGATCAAGCCTAGCTTCGCGAGTGTTTTTTTTTTTCCTTTTCCGTAACGTATGCACCACATGTCATAAAAAGCAGAAAAAGAGTTATAAAGGAATGGACAGGTAATAAGATAGGAAGTAGTTAAACAGCAAAAAAGGGGTTATGAGTTGGCGTGCAATCCACTTTTGTGCCAATAGTCACAGCATTAAGCTGCGATAGTATCGGTATTTTCCACTCCCTAAGGTTGAAATGAGATGATGTAGAGCGGCAATTTCGGCTAGTTGCTTCATTGATTCACATGAGGCAAAACAGTTAAGCGAAAAAAAACGACGCAGCTGAAGTAGACGAGAGGGTCACACACACACACAAGCGCCGCTGTTGTGCTTGTGTGTGTGTTATCCTCCTGTCCTTGCCTTTTTCTGCCGCGCCATGCTTCGCTTAACAAATGTGTCACCAACTCGCCCAAACCTTTACGCTTCAAAGCAGCACAACAAACAGAAAAAAAGAATACGCGTGCTGAATACCAGCAAGTGAAAATGATTTTTGCGTGAGCAATATTGTCACGTAGGGGTGACGGTAGTCACGCAATTAGTGAGAGAGCAAAAGTGCTTTCAAAAGAAACTGTTTATAGGGCTGACCCCCGCCCACAAAGACCTCAATGACTCGGCGGTGGCGATAACCACAAACGTGCTTGGCGGTTGTGGAACCGATTCCTGGAGTTATTGGCCGTGCTCAATTTAACTACCGCAGGGAAAATGGCCATCTTCTGCAAGTTTCAGTACATCTGTAAAAACCATTGCATTCAAAATTTAGCGCCATACCTGGAAACAAAGCTAAGTAAAGGTCCTTTCTAGGCATATGTGTTTAAACAAGAAATTTAGTGTTGCAGCAAACAATTTATTTGCTAAAAACGTGATTTTGCCAAAAAACTCTCAACAAAACTTGTAAAGACACACTTGTCTTTAAAAAGGTAAAAAGTTAAAATTTCTTGAAATATGCAAAATGTGTGTTAATCTATTGGCCACTATCTGCAAAAAAAAAAGCTCTATCTTGAATTGTATTCTTGCTACAAACCACTATCTGGAAACCCTATAGTTGCGCATTGGAATGTGGCCACCTGTGTTTCAGGATGGCTTCCGTCGTCATCGATGACAGCATCTTGCAGCAGATCTTCAGCATCTTGCAGCATCTTCAGACTCGTTTTTGCACGGGTCGTCGATTAATTCACTCGTAGACGAAACAAAGTCCTGAGATTACGATGTCTAAGAGCGCACGGCTTGCATACGGAGGCTGCCAAGTGACTTTGGCGGTATCGCGTCTTAGAGCCCGTTCAAAAAATGCTGGTTTGCAAGGAAAAAAAAAGGAAAATTACATCGGAAACGAAACTTCGGTTCTCCGACTATAACCCAGGCGCACATCGTGCCGGTAAGCAACGCGGAAAGCTCCAAAGTCGAGGGGTGAAGTCATCGTTAGTGGGCGACATGGCGGGCAATGAGCGCAGTTCCGCGTCTTCGGTTCTTCGCAGCGCTTTAAAAAGTGCTGCTTCGCGGGTCAAAGGAAAACTATATCGGAAACGAAACTTCGCGTTCTTGGCTACAAGGTGTATCCGGAGCGTGGTAGTAGGCAACGCGTAAGGTTCCAAAATCGGAGCACGAATTGTTTGTTAGCGGGTTAACGATGCTCAGTGGGCGCGGTAGGGAAAGAGTTAAAGCTGTCAAAGAACTTTCGAGATAAGGAACTAAAAGTAACTACAAAATCTGGAAAAATGTGAAAGCAGTTGCGCGTGGCCGCGATCAATTGAGATAAGTAAGTGTGACCGCATCTCGCGTCACCAATAAAATGAGAAAGCCATGTGCCCGCGGTTTTGAGCGTGTACGAACAGTACAAAGATTCGCGGGATTGCTCCCTTCTCAATGAAGCATCAACCGAACCTTAAAACAAGCAAAGTTATGAGAAAAATATATATATAAACGAAGAGTACAAAATAAATAGTGACAGAGTAAACACAGTGTCCTTCAGCGCGCATAATACGGCTTGAGACGGACGATACGGACATTTGTTCGCGCGGCGTCACTGGCATGCAGCCATTTCATCAAGAAAGACTTTGTAGCCATGGTCACTTAGTCAACGAAGAACCTTGTACAGGCCGAAATAACGGCTCAGAAGTGTTTCACTCAGTTCGCGGCGGCGAATTGGTGTCTAAACCCAGCCTCGGTCTCCTGGCTTGCATTCCGAGTTTCGTCTTGGTAGGTTGTAGCGGCTGGCGTCGGTCCTCTGCTGGTCTTTAATCCGTAATCGGGCAAGCCGTCGGTCTTTTGCGAACTGAAGGTTGGCGCCGACGTCGATGCTGTTTTCAATGGTGACGTTTGGGAGCAGGGTGTCATAAGGGTGGTCTCCTGCACAGCGGTGTTGTACGCAAAGACGACGTGGAGGAGGAGAGCATCCCAGGTCTTGTGTTAGGCGTTAACATACATGCCGAGCACGTCATTTTTATTTTATTTATTTGAAAATACTGCAGCCCCATTCTAGGGGCTATAGCAGGAGTGGGTACAAAAATGTGGAACAATTCCACGCATACAAGAGTACATTACAAGCAATACAAATATAAACGCTAGAAAAACAACATACAATGTTACGACTCAATTGCCGACGCAAAATCAGAGATTGATAGTGCACGAATGTTGCCATCCATGTTGCCATCGGTAGTTTTTTTCGGACGCCCCGTAAGACCGTTGGTCTGCAGATGGTATGCAGTGGCTTGTGTGGCTGCAGTTCAGACTGGCTTGGATGAGCTCAGCCATAAGTGCTGTCCCCCCATCCATGATAACTCCTGGAGCACCGCGGTGCAAAAAGGTCTGCTGGACGAAATGTTTTGCTGCTTCTGACGCAGTACCACTCGGCAGGGCTTTTTCTTCGGTGTAGAGGGTCAAGTGGTCGATCGCCATGATGATTCACATGTTGCCCAATGTTGACATTGGGGAGGAGCCGAAGAGATTCACTCTAATCTGTTGAGATGGCTTGTTAGTTGAAGGTATGGGATTCAATAGTCCAGCTGGCCTGATCGATGGCGCCGTTCATCGTTGACACTCACGACGTGTTTCGAAGTACCATGTGACGTCACCAGACAGTAGTGGCCAGTAATATTTACCTTGAACGCGGCATAAGGTGCAGGTTAACCCGAGGTGCCCAGCTGTTGGTTCGTCGTGCGAAGCCTTCAGAAATTCTTCTCCTTAGCTGTTCGGAACGGCGAGGAGGTACGCGGTTAAGTTTGGGGCGAAGTTGAAGGACAAAGCACACTTGAACGCCGCTGGAGGTGAAGAAACATCGTCTTCCAGATACTGGACCATACGCTGCTGGTCGGGGTCCGAGCTCTGGTGTTGCGCGAAGTCGCCGTTGCTTATCGCTCCCGAAAAGGTGTCCTCATCGTCCTCTTCCGGCGGCTTCTCGACAGGAGCGCGAGAGATGCAGTCCGCATCGCAGTGCTCCTGTCGAGAAGCCGCCGGAAGAGGACGATGAGGACACCGATGCAGTCCGCATCGCAGTGCTTGCAACGAGAAAAAAGTGGCAGGGTTTTAACGTAGTTAAACCGAGTAGATGCACGAAAGCATGTTTGGTTTATTGAGGTTTAATGTCCCAAAGTGACTCAGGCTATGAGGAACGCCGTAGTGAAGGGCTCCGGAAATTTCGACCACCTGGGGTTCTTTAACGTCCACTGACATCGCACAGTACACGGGCCTGTAGAATTTCGCCTCCATCGAAATTCGGCCACCGCGGCTGGGATCGAACCCGCGTCTTTCGGGACAGCAGCCGAGCGCCGTAACCACTGAGCCACCGCTGCGGGTCGCGAAAGTATGTGTTTAGCCTGTAATACAACATTTTGGGCGAGTTGGTTACCTACATTCATTATTACAGCGCAACGACGGCACAAAACAAGAAGAGGACACAACAGCGCAGTTGTGTCCCCTTCTTGTTTTGTGCCGTCGTTGCGCTGTAATAATGAATGTTTAGCCTGGTTGGCTCATGGTTTTGCTTTACTGGGTTGTTGGCACGCCTGGCGACGATTTTAGTTCGATAGTTCGATAGTCGTATTATCTGATGAAGACGACGATCCAATGCCGCTGTGTTGAAGTTCATTTTTAATTTTTAATTTTTTCATTTTATAATTTCCTCTTTTTTTAATTACTCTGAATTCTTACCTAAAGTTAAACCATTAGCTTGTCAATCAAAGTTAACCTATTAGATGGTCAATAAAAGTTAAACCACTAGCTCGACACCACTTTACCTTCTTTTGGCTCTCCTCACTGAACCCTGGCCTATCCTCCGTCGTGGGTATGTGCTCTGCCACTAAGGCTGTAACAACAACACGAGGCGTGGTCAGCTGCACCCATATCATAGTATATTTACGATTGATGAAACAATCATAAAGACGCAATACTCTTCTGGGACATCATGCAACCGACTTTGAAAAAAATCTCTTAATTTGACGCCGCATTCTGTACGATTTCTCACTGCACTACCATTTGGTGGCGAACCCTTAGATATGTTATTTTTAGATAGATTACACAGCCTCTGGAAAACGCGCGTAATGGACCGACATTGTGAATCTGTTGTTTCTACTAAACGCCATTTCTGTATAATGATTGTACACCTAAAAAATTTATGCCCAGACCGAGTTTGAACTAGAGTGGCACTCAACCTTAGTTTTACGTTGTTCATTGCCTTTTTTTCTAGTTCTTTGTTGCTTTGATGTCTTGTGTTATGATGTATTAGCTATGTGCTCCGAATTGACTTTTTTCTCGTGCCTCATTGCTTATGCGTGTTGATTTTCCACTATTTCCTTAATGTTTGTAGATAGCTCACGCGCGGAAAACATCGCATCATTGTAATAAATACCATGTTGAAAAAAAAAAAAACCCGATAGCATAGGGCTCTTGTGCAGTGGCCAGCAAGGCTGATCTGTTCGCGCCGCCACAGGTTCGAATACTATTCATTTTATTTTATTATTCACCCTTAAGGTCAAGCTTCACACAAACACTCTGAGCCTGTTTGGCCACGTGAAGTAGCGCTTTCGCACTAAAAGATTAAATACACCACGTGGTCACAAGGGAAAAATAAAATATTTTTCTCGCCGGGTGAGGCCAGGAGAGGTCTTTGCCCTGCAGTGGGCCTAGCCAGGCTGATGGTGATAATAATGACATATTGCTCGAGCAAACAAACCATTTTAGGTTTGTAGGAGCCAGCGCGTGTGTTGTCTTTCTTTCTGTCGTCTCTGTTCTTTGCACTGATTTGCCTCTTCTTAATACGCAGTGAGAGTCATAGTCCAAGCGCAAGCCTGCCTCACGATGAAGGTCGGCTCGCTCAGCTGACGTCACAGGGAAGAGCCAGAACAGGTGACTCACATCATACGCTGTAGACAGGTGATTCTGGCTTGCATTGGCTTGCCATTGGATTCTGGCTTGCCATTGGCGGGTATGCTGGGGAACAATTTTGAAGACAGAAAAAACGTTAATAGCAAAACAATGCAAGCCTGTCGACGGGAGATCTGAGGATATATTAATTGTTATAATGAAATCTCGCAATATACTGTCACCTAGTGGTGCCTGCGGTTCAGAGAGCAGGAAGCATTAAGACAGCGAAAATGGCTTCTGAAAAAAACTCTATTTGGGCTGACTTGCGCCCGCAAAGAACTGAATGAGTCCGTGGCGGCGTAGCAACAAGCGTGCTCGGCGGTCGTCGAACCGAATCCGCTTGAACCGAGCCCGGCCGAGAGCGGCCATGCCCCATTTAAAGCTGATAGCGAACTTTCGAGATAAAGCGCTGAAAGTTACTGAAACATTGTGGAAGAACGTAGAATCGGCTCCGCCTGGATGAGATCAATGGAGATAAATCTGCTCTCTTCTTGCATCACAAAGTGATAAAGTGGGGCGCCGGCAGCTTTGGAGAGTGAACAAACGAACACTACAAAGATTCGCGGCATTACTCTCCTCTCAAAGAAGCATCTACCCGATGCTTTAAAACATAAGGCGACTACAAAGAAATAAAACGGATTGTGCAAAAGTAAACACCGAGTGTGGAAACACAGCGTACTTAAGCGCGCATAATAGGGCTTTAGACGGACGACATGGACAACTTCTGGTCGTACGCGGCGTCGCTGGGATGCAGTCTTTCGTCAGGGACGACTTCATAGTCGAGTTAACCTAGCCGACGAAGAACCTTGTATTCACTCAATACGCGGTGGGGAATGGATGTCAAAACCCAGACTCAGTCTTGTTAGGACTGGACATCCCACCTTGTTTCACTTTTGGAACTGGAGCATCTCAGCCTGCGGCCACTGCTGCGCAGAGCTGAACGAAGAAACCGTCGAGGTGACGGTGAGTCAACGGAGCGTTTATGTACAGTATGCACAAGGTCTTTACATAATCCGCACAAGGGCCGAGAGCACAACGGAGCAGGGCGATGCCCCGGGAGTGCGTCTCTCAGGCGTGATGTCTCGTCTGCTACCCGTTGTTACGACTCGCCTTCGTCCTGGGGAAGACGACGACATGGCAGCAGCGAAACGCCGACAAACCCCGAGACGCGCGTTGGGTGAACGCCTGGATGGCCACGGAAGCCGCGTCCGTCTGCCCGGTTGAGCGAGCGTTTCCCGTACACCGAGTGGGAACGCGCGTTCGAAATGCGCGCGAACGCCGCTCATGGACATTTCGGCGTCTGCGCTACGTGGTTGGCATCGTTCCCCTCTCCCAGCGCGTGACGACGGCGTGATCTCTCGGGAGTGAGTGAGTGCGTGCGTGTCGGTGATTGGTGCCAGTGAAACCCGGCCCCCATCTAGGGACCCTAGGGAAGAGAACTCTTAAAAAGCCGGCAGCGGCACGGCCGAAGAGCTCTTTGTCATGATGGTCTTGTGTTGAGCTGTCACGATGCAGCGTTCCTGCAGCTCACTTGTAAATATTCATGTATAAATTCCTCTTCATTGCCTTTTCCCAACAGCCTCGTCACAGGCGTCCCTCAATTCACTCTCCGGAGCACGTCCATGCTACCTCGTCCGTAACACCGTCTACTGCTACGGCTCAGCGCGCCTCCGTTTTAATAGCCTCCGGTGACGGCAGCACCAGCCAGCCGTTTTAACCTCCCCGTCAGGTCACGCCACTGGCCACCGTTTGAAGTTAACGAATTGACGAGAAGGGCTCGGCCGTTAAAAGTTTGCAGCCTGGAAAGGGTGGTCGGCGAAGCGTCCGTTGAGTCTCGAGCCGACGATAGCGAGGAGAGGGGGAAGGTGGTGGTGAAAAACTTTTTATTGCGAAAGCAATACTGCTCGCAGTTTGAGCCCTTCAGCGTCGTCCCGGCTGTGTAACCCCGTTTGACCTTCAGCATGACCTCCGCTGTGACGTCACGCCAGACGGAGAGAGACAGAGCCCCAACTCGTCTCGTCGCGGTCGTCCCAGCGTAACCACGGTGCGTCGAGCAGCAGCTGCGCGGCGCTGCCACGAGGAGGCGCTCGCTGTGATGACGTCACGCCAGACGAAGAGAGACAGAGCCCCAACTCGTCTCGTCGCGGTCGTCCCAGCGTAACCACGCTGCGCCGAGCAGCAGCTGCGCGCCGCTGCCGCGAGGAGGCGCTCGCTATGATGACGTCACGCCAGACGGAGATATATCGGGCTCCGACTCGGCTCGTTGTCGTTTATCTTTTAACTCTCCTCTATCTGCGCGTGGCAGCGGTGGTGGCTCGCCTGGAGCCAGTTGGCAGGCGCGTGCAATTTCCTTTTCATTCTTCTCTCAGTCGCAACAACAACAACACCGCAGTCGTCCCGGCGTAACCACGCTGTGCGTTTCAGCCAGGCCATGTCGTCCGACATACACAAGGCAAGGCTGCAACGAGTTCTTTCTCTCAGTCGCAACAACATCAAAAACAAAATATAAAAAAATTACCGAAGACGCTTTGAGTCGCCGCGCAGCGGCGGCCGGTAGCCACGCATGACCTGTAGACCTGGCGCATTGCGTTCCAAGACGCTTTCAGTCGTCACGCAGCGGGGCCGGTAGCCACGCGTGACGTGTAGACGCGGCGCACTGCGTTCCTTCAGTTGGAGGCGCTGCGCTTTTGCTTTCGCAACCTACCAGGCTTAACCAAAGCTAAGCCCCCGCCATTTTTTAATACTTAGGGAGAGTTGAGGGAGCAGAAGACCCCGCTACATGGTTGGTATCCTTAGTCCGGGACACCGCACGACGAGGCCCCGTCTCGCGCCCGCTTTACTAGAGCCCTTTGGCACTCCAGTGCGGAGCAGTTGAGGAGGGCAGTCTCCCATGCATGCCTTTCGGGTGGGGGTGGGGGTGGGGGGAAGGTGAGGATTCTGATTACATGCCCACACCATGTGAAAGATATCGCAGATTTCTCCACAGTGCGGGCAGCGCCCATCTGCGTTCGGATCAAAGTGTTTGGCGATGGCAGGACAGAGAAGAGTTCCTGTCTGCAGGCGCCGCAGAGTTCGTTCCGCCGCATTACTCAGCCCCTTGACAGGTGCCGGGTATAGGCGGTGGCTGTCGCAAACCAGCCGCTGCTGCGATTCAGGGAAATATTAACACATTATAGCGACAACCACCGCCTTTTCCCGGCCCCTGCAAAAGGGCTGAGTAAGACGGAGGAGCGAACTTTAAGGCGCCTGCAGACAGGTACTCTACTCTGTCCTGCAATAATAAAACATTACGATCCTAACACGGATGGGCGATGCCCACACTGTGGGGAGACCTGTGATATCTTCCACATGGTGTGGGCATGTACTCAAAATCCCCACCTCCCCCCCTCCCCTACCCCTTCCAGAGAGGCATGGGAGACTGCCCTCCTCAACTGCTCCTCGCTTGAGTCCCAAAGGGCTCTGGTGAAACGGGCGAGAGACGGGGCCTCGTCGTGCGGTGTCCCGGACTAGGGACGCCGACCATGTAGCGGGGCCACTCTGTGGCTCCCAAACTCTTTTTTACAATATAAAAGTTTTCATCACCACCACCAATAATGAATGAGGATTTTGCGGAACAGCAGAAGCGGTTTATGAGTTTCTGAGCCAGGAGATCTAGGATGAGGAGCCCGGTGTGAGAGCGCTCGGGCGGCCGCATCAGCGGCCTCATTGCCTCGTATACCCTGGTGGAGCCCAAAGGAGCCCAGGTTACCTTTGTGCGAGTTAGATCGGCGGGAGCCCGTCTTGGAGTTTCGGAGGCAAGAGGCGATATTTACCCTGCAAGATAGTGTTCACAGGCCCGGCGGGAGTCAGTGATAACCGTTCTCGATTTTGGTTCGGCGGCAGCGAGAGCTATTGCGACTTCCTCCGCTCGCGTTGAATTTGGGGCCCGAAAAGATAGCCCATCGACATTCAATTCCCGGTGGACTACGGCAGCCATATAGAATCCTCCGGGTGACGGCCCTGTGATGTCCACGTAGTAGACTCCCTCTTTAGATCTATACTGCCTCTCAAGCGCGCGAATCAGCGCTTGTCGTCTGCCTTCATGTGAAGTCATGTCCATGTTTCGCGTGAGCGGAGCGACCCAGAGCATATGGCGCCACAGCACCGGAATGTTCTCCGTCCCCTCCGGTATGCATGTGTGTTGGATGTGTAAGCGGTTTAGCAGGCGGCGACCAGGAGCGGTCTGCGATAGCCGCGTGTATTGGTTCACGAGGTGAGCCTCCCGCAACTCCTGATAGGAATTTACCACTCCCAACGCCCTCAGTTTGGCGTTGGAGGTAGCCACCGGGAGGTCCAGTGCTCGCTTTGTTGCCTTCCTGATGATGGCGTCAATGCGCTCGTCGTCTTTTTTGGTGGTGCGTAGGTACGGCACGGCGTAGAGGATCCGGGACAGCACCGGGCGAGCCAGGATGACTTATGTTGCAAGCCGCGGCATGTCCGAGAGTCTGGGCTTGCTTTGCGCAATGGCGGGCGCACGGCGCTGGTTTCCACGGGGGTCAGCGGAATGCGCGCTCGGGCACAACAGTCTCCTGGATTTTATTCCGCGTTGTGTCTTCGTAGGTTGTAGCATCTTGCGTCGGTCCGCTGTTGGTCTTTGATCTGTTTTCGGGCAAGTCTTCAGGCTTCTGCGCGTTGAAGGTAGGCGGAGGCGTCGACGTTATCTTATTCGGTACCGTTGGGCAGCATGGCGCCTAGCGTGGTCGTGGCCTCCCTGCCATGGATGAGCTTAAAAAGCGTCATCTGGGTGGTCTCCTGCACTGTGGTGTTGTAGGCAAAGACGATGTAATGCAGGATGACGTTCCAGGTCTTGCGTTCGGCATCGACATACATGGCGTGCATATCGGCGATGGTTTTGTTCAGGCGCTAGGGGAGTCCGTTGGTTTTCGGATGGTATTCAGTTGACCGCCGGTTTCTGGCTTGGCTCTAACGGAGGATGACTGGCGTCAGTTCCGCTGTGAAGGCTGTTTCTCTGTCCGTGATGAGCACATTGGGGGCGCCGTGTCGCAGAAGAATGCACTCCACAAAAAAATTGGCGCCTTCTGCTGCTGTTCTGTTGGGTAAGGAAGACTTTTGCCTCAGCGTAGTGAGTCGTGTAGTCAGTCGTTATGATGATGCACTCATTTGCAGACGCTGACTTCGGGAAAGGGCCAAGCAGGTCCATGCCGATCTGCTGAAAGGGTCTTGTGAGGGGTTCAATGGGGTTCAGAAGTCCTGGTGGTCGGGTGGGAGGCGTCTTTCGTCCCTGACAATCTCGGCACGTTTTCACTTAATGTGCGACATCGGCAGACAGTCGGGGCCAGTAATACTTGTCTTGAATGTGGCGGAGGGTGCGAGAAGGCCCAAGATGTCCAGCTGTCGGTTCGTCGTGTGAAGCCTGAAGAACTTCTTCGCGCAGACTTGCACGTACAACAAGGAGGTAGGCCGTTCTGTTCGCAGCGAAGTTGTTTTTCACGACGACATCATTCTGTACAGAGAACGAAGACAATCCTATCTTGAATGAGGCGGGGGGTGAAGAAACCTTGCCTTCCGAGGACTCGATGAGTCGTTTTAGGTCGGTGTCCGAGCGTTGCTGCTGTGCAAAAGAGCTGGAACTGATGGATCCGAGGAAGGCGTCTTCATCGTCGTCGTGCAGTGATGCATCTACAGGGGCTCGTGACTGGCAGTCGGCGTCAGAGTGCTCGCATTCGGACTAGTAAACGACGATGACGTCAAGCTCCTTGAGGTGCAGGCTCCATCGAGTGAGGCGGCCGGAGGGGTCCTTCAAACTGGCCAGCCAGCACAGTGCGTGGTGATCTCTGACGACCTTGAATGGTCGTCCGTGCAGGTAGGGGCGGAATTTCGGCGTAGCCCAGATGACGGCAAGGCACTCCATCTCAGTTGTCTAACAGCTAACCTCTTCCTTGGAAAGGGAACGGCTAGCGTATGCGATTACCTTCTCCAGTCCGTCAGCTTTTTGAACAAGGACAGCGCCTAGGACCACGCAGCTTGCGTCGGTATGAATTTCTGTGTCGGCGTTTTTATCCTGTTGCGCGAGAGTCGATGGGGACGCTAAACGGCGCTGAAGTTCCTTGAAGGCTTCCACTTGCGGCACTTCCGATTTAAATGGCACGTCTGCCTTTGTCAGGCGGGTCAGAGGCTCGGCGATGTGGGAAAAGTACTTGACAATTCGTCGGTAATACGCGTACATTCCGAGGAATCTGCGCACAGCTTTCTTATCGGCCGACGGTGGAAACAGTGCGACAGCAGCTGTTCTCAGTGGGTCTGGGCGTACTACCTCCTTGCTAACGTTGTGACCTAGAAACAGCAGCTCTTCATAGGCAAAGTGGCACTCCTCTGCTTTCAAGGTTAGGCCGGAAGACGATTGCGTCTAATACTGTTAGAAGCCTTTTTAGGTGCTCTTCGAAGTCCGGGGCGAAGACAACGATGTCATCTAAATATACCAGACAAATTTGCCACTTCAGGCCTGCCAGCGCTGTATCCATTACTCGCTGAAACGTCGCTGGTGCGGAACAGAGACCAAATGGCATCCCCTTGAACTCGAAGAGGCCATATGGAGTGATAAATGCGGTCATCTCGCGATCCTCCACCTCAGTTTACCTGTAGCCGCTCTTGAGGTCCATCGATGAGAAATACTTGGCATTGCAGAGCCTGACCAGTGTGTCGTCGATGCGAGGGAAGGGCTTGATGTCCTTCTTGAAGCGTACGATAGGTTTATGGATATATTGACCCAACTATACCACAAGAGTTTCCCGTCAAGAACACGCAAAGAAAGTAAAAGAACACGCAAACCATGGCTTACACCTGAATTACGGAGTGAAATGAAAACGAGGGACAAGCTATATCAACATTTCCTTCATACGCGATCAGCAGATGATCTTGTCCAATTTAAAAAGCATCGTAATAAGCTAACAAAGAAGTTGCGAAATGCACGAGCAGCATATTATTCATCTTTGTTGGATATTGAGTGCCGTCAAAAAAGTCTGTTATGGTCAAGGTTGAACACCATCCTTAATCGTGGTCACTCGCATAAGCCTTCATTGAAATTACAAGTTGATGGAAAAGGATTATCCGGAGCAGAACTAGCTGATGCTTTTAACAATTTTTTCACTAGTATCGCTTCTGCTCCCTCTATATCCTCTCATGCTAGCAAATATGTTTCCACTTATATTAACAACACAGTATACCTTCAACCCGTAACAGTGGATGAAATCATGTCTGTTATACAAACCTTAAAGAACTCTAGCAGTTGTGACATCGATGGTCTTCAAGTACGCCCAATCAAACATGTAGTTGATATTATTACCCCCATCCTCACCCACATTTTTAACATGTGTTTAGAATCAGCAACTTTCCCAGCGAAAATGCAGTGCGCAAAAGTTACTGTTCTGTACAAAAAAGAAGATTGCAATGAGCTGGGAAATTACAGGCCGGTATATATTTTATCGATCTTTTCAAAGCTATTTGAAAAAGTCTTGTATACGAGGATGGCAAATTTCATTGAAAAACATAATCTGTTAACACCACACCAGTTCGGTTTCCGTAAAAACAAATCAGTTGAATTAGCGTTGCTAGAGCAGAAAGAATATATATTAACGGCGTTTGAAAACAAAGCAATAGTTGTTGGCATTTTCGTGGACTTTTCTAAAACCTTCGATTTAGTTACCCATAACATTTTGCTGGAAAAATTAAGTAAGTATGGAATACGAGGATAGGCACCAGCTCTTATGAAATCCTACCTGTCCAATAGAACTCAAGTTGTGAAAATAGGTGCCTTTACATCGAAAGCTAAAGCTGTTAATTGTGGAGTGCCGCAGAGAAGTGTTTTAGGACCTTTACTTTTTAATCTCTATCTGAATGATATCGTCACTATTAACCCTAAAGCAAACTTTATTATCTATGCAGATGACACTAGTATTTTTTTTGCTGGCAATGATATTAATCCTCTTGTTGAACAATGTAACAGTGCAATGAAATCCTTAGAGGAATGGTCGAGAGTAAATGCAATGAAGGTAAATGAAAGCAAAACAAAAGCGATTATATTCAGGCCAAAAAACAAGCACATACCTCCGCATCAAGATATTATAATAAACTCACGATGCATCGCTTTAGTCGATTATTTCAAAAGTCTGGGTGTCACCTTTTCCGCAAATATGTCCTGGGATAATCACGTCAAGCATGCTCTAAGCAAAATAAGTCAGAAAACTGGTGTAATAGGTCGTTTAAGGTATATGCTTCCCACACACATCAAACGTTTGCTTTATCACTCACTCTTTCAGTCACACTTGAACTATTGTCAACTAGTATGGGGAAACACAACATCCACTAATATAGAACATATCCACCTGTTACAGAAAAAGTATCTCCGACACACATACAATGCTTCTTATACTGCTTCCACCTCAACTTTTTTTAGCAACTCTGGTGTAATTCCAGCTCACAATCTCTATAGATATCGCTTAAGCCATGTATATAAACAAGAAATCCACAGTAATATCAACAATATACGTAACCTATCCCAATTACAAGACAGAACTCCAAGTTACCTTACAAGACACTTCGAGGATTGGTCAGTACCAATGTCACGTTCAAGTTACGGGAAACAGTACTTTAAGTACACAATACCAACGCTTTTGAATTATTATAATTCTGTCCGTTTTAACCTCTTCACGGCAACCTACAAGGACCTCCGGCAGATGTATTTGGTTTCTATGTAATGTTATCTAGCCTTGCTGTTGTTTTCGTTTGAAGGTTGAAGGTTGAAGGTTGAAGGTTTATTTCCGCAACTGGGTGTTGCGAGGACAGCCAGGGAAAAAGCTGTATAGACAGCTTGAGAGGTCCTGGCTTCCTCTTACAGTGCAGCATTGACGGTGGCGGAGTACGACATCAAACAAAATGTAAGTAAAGTATGTTCGGAACAGAGAATGAGACTTGTTTGGATTTGTAGAAGTGAGTTCCGCTGTTGTTTTCTGTTCTTTTTGTTGTTTTCTGTTGTTTTCGTTTACGAGTACTAAGTCTGTATCATTAAATATGTATGTATATGTTTGCATATCAAGAATATGTTACGTGATGCCGCCACTCTGCCAAAATAAGGGATTGTGGACCCGTCAAACTGTCCAAGGACAGCTTTTTTTCTACAATCCCCCCATCTGTATTTGATGGCAAATAAAGATTTTCATTTTCATTCATTTTCATTTCTTTATGATGTGTTTCAAGCGACGGTAATCGACGCAGAATCGAAATGCGCCGTCTTTCTTTCGCACTAGAACAATCGGTGCCAGACAGGGGCTCTTTGAGGGCTGAATGACGTCGTCGCGAAGCATTTCTTCCACTTGGTCCCGGGTGGCTAGTTCTCGCGGCGACATTCGATAGGGGCTTTGGCGGAGATTTCGGGCGTGCTGGTCGGTTATAATGCGAAGCTTGGCAATCGGCATTTATCGACCTTCGGCAATGACGAGAAGCACTTGCGGATCTGGTCTTGTCTTTTCCAGGGCAGGGCTGGGTTGATTTCGAAAGGGGGTGAGTTCTCTTGGTAAGCCGAATCTTCTGCGGATGGATGGGTCAGAGAAGGCGAAGAGGTCTCTGACGTCGGATATGTCGTCGAAGAAAGCAATCGTATTTTCTGTGTGAACGTGCCGGTATTCTTCGGTGAAGTTAGTTAGCAGTGCTTCAGCTTGACCATTGCGGAAGTGTGCGATCCCTCTTGCGATGCCGATTCCTCATTCTGGAAGCAACTGGATGATGGCTTCATTGTTATTGGCTTCCGTGGCACGTACGGTGACGATGACGCTTGAGCGGGGTGGGACGCTCACTTGTTCTTCTAGGCTACTCAGGGCAACGTGATGTTCCACAGTTCTCATCGAAGGGATGGCCTCGACCGTGGAAAGCGTGATCAGCTTGGATCGCAGGTCGACGATCGCCTGATGCTCATTAAGGAAATCTATGTCCAACATACTTCGCGGGAACATTGCCGTAGCACTACGAAGGTCGCAGGATAGGTATGTCCCTTAAGAGTAACTCGCGCTATACATCGTCCTGATGGCATAATGATATTGCCCCTGCGGTGCGAATTTTTGGGCCTTCCCAAGCGGTCGTTACTTTCTTCAGATACGCAGCGAATGTTCCGTTCATCACTGATTAATCGGCTCCTGTGTCGACTATAGCGGTAACTTTCCGGCCGTCGATAACCACTTCTAAGCCGGATGTCCTGGTTCTGGCGTTGCACGTCGTCCTCGGCGTCGTGTCACGGCTTCGTCGGTTATGTGAATCGTGGGTGGGGCGAGTGGTCGAAGCTCTCCTTTATGGCGGCGTCATTTTGAAGGCGGTTTGCGTCGTGGTCGAGGTTGTCAATGTATGCGGCGTCGGCGTAGTGGGTGCGGCGTCTCTTTCTTTCTTTCTTTCTTTCTTTCTTTCTTTCTTTCTTTCTTTCTTTCTTTCTTTCTTTCTTTCTTTCTTTCTTTCTTTCTTTCTTTCTTTCTTTCTTTCTTTCTTTCTTTCTTTCTTTCTTTCTTTCTTTCTTTCTTTCTTTCTTTCTTTCTTTCTTTCTTTCTTTCTTTCTTTCTTACTTTCTTTCTTTCTTTCTTTCTACTGATGTCCATTAGACATAATGGAGGAGGCCGAGGTAAAAGCTGCTGCAGTGCAGCTTGAGAGGCCCTCGACCCCCTTTGCACGTGGCAGCGCGGAGAAGCACAATACACTAAACGGCGTAGTCGCTGGGGGATCTTTGTCGTTTCCTCGGTAAGCAACCTGACCTCCACAGGTTGCTTTGACAAGTTTCCCCTACGGGAGCTCGAGTACCTTCCACGGATAGCCACTGCGCAGCTGCGTCCCGGCGATGCAATATGTGCGGTGGACGGCAACGGGGAGCGGTAGAGACGTCTTGACTACACGTACTCCCCTGTGCGCCGGTAGTCGTCGATTTCTCGTGGTATATCTGGCCGGGGAGCGGTCGTGGAGAGTCGATGGCGAAACCCCGAGGCCAATGCGTCTGTACGGGCATGGTCACAATCGAAACACCGTGGGCGCTAGTCGGGAGCCCTCCACTCGTCGCATTTCCCATAGCCATTGCGTCACTAGTAAGGTGGGCGAGCGGTAGCTAGGAGCCGTCGTTCTTGTAGAGCTGGTCGAAGCCGTCGAAGAGCTGTCGAAGAGGGATCTCGTCGGGGCGCAGGACTGCTTAGTGCGGCGGCGTAGGTCATGGCTTCATTTTCGTTGGTGTCGGCGGTGACGGAGAGCCAAGTGCTTGCTGTACTTCTTCATGGATGATGTCATTGAGCGACGCCACCTGAGTCTGCTGCGTCTGCTGTGTTGGGAATGGCAGCAGTCATCGAAATTCTTCGCGAACAATTTCGCGTATTAGATCTCACAGGTTAACTCCGCTTGCAGGGGTATCATGCGGGGGGCTTGCCGTCAGCATTTGAAGTGGTCGGTTGTACTGACGGGTCCGGGTGCCAAGGGTCTTTCCGATGGCAGAAGCATCGACAACGAACTCAACGACGATTTTTGGAGGATTCGGGATCACGCCGGCGAACATTTGCTCCTTTACGCCATGCCTCAGAAAGGTGAGCAGAAAGGTGAGGGTTGGAGAGCCTGAAAAGGCGTTTCATTTCTCCCACATAAGCAGTCACGGTCTCGTTTCGGTGCTGATTTCGGGACTGCAGCAAGACCTCCGCTACTTCTTTCAATACGACGCTAGTGAATGTTCCTAATAGCTGCATCTTGAAGGTTGCTCAGGTTGTAATGGAAGTTTTGTGGTTTTCAAACAACGTTCTGGCAGGGCCATCCAATGCGAAATAAACGTTACGAGGCTTGGCGCTGTTGTCCCAGGCGTACAGCGCTGCCACACGGTTGTACACGTCCAGCCAGTCTTCTGCATCTTCTTGCGGCTCTACATGAAAAGTCGGTGGCTCACGGCGCTGGCGAAGCACGACGGGCGTTGACTGTGCAGCGGGTTCCATCGTGGAAGACATAGCAGGATAGCAAGTAAGCACGTCCACCAGATGTCACGTAGTGGTGACTGCAGCCAAGAGAACAGGAAGCGGGAAGACAGCGAAAATGGCTTCTAAACAAAACTCTTTATTTGGGCTGACTTGCGCCCGCAAAGAACTGAATGAGTCGGCGCCGGCGTTGCAGCAAGCGTGCTCGGCGGTCGTCGAACCGAATCCCTTCCGCTCTCGGCCGTGCTGAACTTAACGCTGATAGCGAACTTTCGATATAAAGCGTGCAAAGTTACTAGAACATTCTGGTACAACGTAGAATCGGCTCCGCCCGGATGCGATCAATCGAGATAAATCTTGTCGCGTCTTGCATCACAAAGAAAGCGATCAAGCGGCGTGCTGGCAGTTTTGAAAAATGATACAAACACTGGAACGATTCCCGGCAATATGAACAAATTGCGTTCATAAATTGTTTCCCATTCAAAAATGCTTTTGTCCACAATTGTTGGGTGTGTCCTAGAATATTAACATTTCTCGAGCCTCAGAATAGCCATCGAAACATAACCAAAAGGTACCTGAACTGTCTGACAGACTGCTGGCCCCGCCCACTTTTTGAACATTTTCGGCTTTAACTAATTGACTATTCATCCGATTTCACAGAATAATTTTTCTGCAGCATCCCCACATCATCTTCTTTCGATTACTACCATTCGTTTGACGCTACCTCTTCTGAGTTGCCCATAACTGCTGCCGACACATTTTGCGGACACGACCCCGCCAACATAGCCTAGTAATGCTTTCGCGTTAACAAATAGAAACAAGCAAGCAAGTAAATAGTTTAGTCCCATAGACTCATCGCGTGTGTGGGCAGGGCACCTTCGATGTTTCATCTTCTCCCGCCCGTCGAACTGATTCCTCAGGTTACGCCAAGTGCTTATCATACCTGTCTCAGAGCGTGCATTTTTCGGGCACCCATGTTTGGTCTCTCTATTCCAAATGCGCAGTACCATAAATAACAGGGATGAACTGTCCATTTTTTTATTTCGTACATTTGCCATAAAGGAATCATTTTGTTTCGCTGGTTACTAATTAACCTAAATCATGCAAACTGTTTTCATGTAGGAACAGGAGAAGGCTACTGCTCTTATAGTTGTCAGACAGCCGCTTGGAGAGATCCGCCTCTCTTGTCGCCGTTAGTCCCACTTCCTGTAAGATTCGTGCCTTTGAAGCCCTTGTCCCAGCACAAGTCCACCTCTGCAGCCGGCGTAAAACACCTCGGGCAAGTGGCGGGTCCTGCGTCTCCTCCAGAGCCCCATCGGCACGTGACTGACGAGGTAAGGGCCGCCCCAGCCCTGATCCTTCTCAGGGGTACTTCGACACTTTTGACGCAAGTGCTATCATGCTAACTGAGACTCGGATGTCTGCTATAGTACTTAGCAGCCGTATTTTTGAGAGCGAGAAAAGTTTTAGCATCTATCTCTCTGATATAAAAGGAATTAGCGCTTTGTAGGTTGTTAGCGATAATTTTCACTTTTTTCACACCGCTCTTGTACCGAATTTGAAAGCGGAATGCGCATCTGCCCGTATTAATCGCCATTGCCGCGACCTGATTTATGTTTCCTTATTCTAGCCACTTAGCGCTTCTTGGAACTTCAGTATTGACCTTCCCGATATTATAGATACTGCGATTCAAAAGCCAATGATAGGCACTTTGATTTGCACATTTTAATCTCATGGAACGTACATATTTTATTTCCTTCCTATCATTTAACACTATTGCTTGTTCCTGCTATTATTAGTAAGCACGATATAGGATTAAGGATAGAAAACTAGCCGAAGAAGTCGGCTTCTTAACGCCTTTAGTATAAAATGACATGACACAATTGGCTATATCAGTCGATCATGAAACGCTGGCGCACCCAGAGACATGTGAGATAAAGATTACATGACCGGATTTTAAACCTTCAATTTCCTATGCAAGCCTGGCCCTGTGTGTAAAAAATTTTTTCTTCAACTTTCTATTCTTTCTTCGACACCAGCACTGCCCTAGACGGGCACCAATCGTTGCTTCGTCAGGCTCTGACAGTGACCTCAGCCGTGAGAGTCATGGACGGAGGGCTCCCCCTGGGTAGCATATTTTTCCGTAAAACGAAATTTTATGCAAGCAATACAGTTTATGCTCGCTCCTTGCCCTTTCAAAATAACAGAAGGCTATGGCGCGACGGGGCATGCACGGCGATGCTGACCGGCGAGGTTCACAGTTCACTTACACTTCCGGTGTCACCACTTCTGCGCCGGCGCAGTTCACTTTTGACACGCATGCATGCTGGCACGATGCAATAAAGCAGCTGAATGCTGCTTGTTTGGCGCTTGCTTGTGCAAGAAGTGCTTTTGGCATACTTTTTTGGCATTTCTTTCTTGATTTACTTCTAGGATATAAGCACGGCATTGAGAGATGAGCCAAAAGAAAACGATAAAACAGATAGTACGGCAACACTGCAGCGTATAATCAGTGCCAGCCTTTTTGGAGAACTCGGCAATCGTTATGGAGCCAATGGTAGCAAGGAGGTGATCACATTCCTTAGGTCTTTTGGGCATCATTACCATCATCATCAGCCTGACTACGCCCATTGCAGGACAAAGGCTTCTCCCATGTCTCTTGGGCACGAAGCAACCAACATGTACTATCGCAATCAAAAAGTTCACGTGACGTGTATTCTTAGAATACCGTCTGCTGCAGCTCTGCCTCGCGATCCAGTCGCATGGTATTGTTAGCAGCCGATGGAGCATGCAGGTCCGCTTGTACCTTGATGCACTTGAGATGACTGAACTATGTGACTGCACCAAAATAATTTTTTTCCCTTACACCGCGTCCTCCAGATTTTTCATCACGATAATAAATACACGGTTACGAATTCTGTGCGCAGCAGCCTTGGATTGGCTCTTGGTGGTTCACCGAGAATATCTAACAAAAATGAAACGGACAGCAGGGTTTTGGGTTGATTCGAACTTAAGTTTAAGAATCGGGGAGTTAAAATAAGAGGCAGCATATTAATGATGCACATTTTTTCAAAAGCATGTGCATAACGGCAATCTGTTCTTGAAGAACCCAGAAGAAGAAAGGCAACCATGTCGCACAATGTTTTATTTATTTGTTAGCATTTATAGAAAACCACCCCAAGTTCCGGGCCCTATCTATGTCTCTTGCATTTGTATACATTTACGAATGAAATTACAGCTTTCTCAAAATTACCAGCTCCTACATGCATCAAGTTTCTTCTGACGCCTCTGATCCTGTCCCGAAGTTGGTTATTTTCGTCCTTTTTTTAGTTTTGCACAGTTAGTAACACAACCTATGCCCTTTACACAACGCACACAAGCGCTAACATGCTTGTTCTCGTTTCGCGAGCATGTTCGCTCTAGTCCATTTACTATGTATTCTTCCCGATGTATCTGTGCACTGTTCAGTGCAGTTCACTCTTCGTGGAAGTGTGAAACAAGCAAATCGGAGGCTGAACAGGGCATGACGCGCCCGATAGACGGCAGTATAATAGCAGAGATCCGGACGCAGTGCAAGTTGCGCATGTCTTTCTGTGAAGGTAGCCGGAACTTCATCATCATCATCATCAACCTGACTATGCCCACTGCAAAGCAAAGGCCTCTCCTATGTCTCTTCAATTAACCCTGTCCTTCGCCTCCTATCACCTATCACCTATCAACGTTAAACCTGTCATTTTCTTTCCATAGCTCACTGCGTTGTCCTTAACTTAAGCTGAAACCTCTTTGTTAGCCTCCACGTTTCTGCCCCATGGGTGAGTACCGGTAAGATGCAGCTGTTGTATACTTTTCTCTTGAGGGATATTGGTAAACTGCCATTCATGATCTGAGAGAACCTGCCATATGCGCTCCATCCCATTCTTATTCTTCTAGTTATTTCCCTCTCATGATCCGGATCAGCTGTCACTACCTGCCCTAAATAGACATATTCTCTTCCTACTTCCAGCACCTCGCCACCAATTGCGAACTGCTGTTTTGCTTGCTAGAGTTTTGAATATTACTTTGGTTTTCTGCATGTTAATTTTTAACCCCACCGTTCTGCTCTGCCTGTCTAACTCATTGATCATGGTTTGCAGTTCATGTCCTTAGTGACTTAGCAAGGCAATGTCATCAGCGAATCGCAGATTACTTAGCTATTCTCCATTAACTCTTAACTGTTCCCATTTCAGGCCCCGGAATACCTCCTGTAAACAGGCAGTGAATAGCATAGGCAAGATCGTGTCTCCCTGCCTGACACCTTTCCTTATTGGAATTTCATTGCTGACTATATGGAGGACTATGGTAGCTTAATGTGTGCTTATCAACATTTTCGCTTTTTTAACCACAGCTGTCTAGATTGTTCAAAGAAGAGATTCTGAACTGGAAATATCATTTAATAATGCGTTTGGTTCAGCTCTGGTCAGTTTCTGAGAATGTGGATAAACGGTCAGTGAAGTTCTGTTCAGGAACATGTGCTCAACACACAAAGAATTTTGCGCTAAAAAAGTAAGATTCAAAGAATGGTGCGGGGTTTTCTTGCTTCAAGATAAATTTTGTGGATAATGCTCCAATGAGAGTAGAACCAAGAAGAAAAAAAAAAAAAACAGAGCGTGGGTGGTTTGTTATGCCGTCGGCAGGAGCTTTTCGAAAATGCATTTTTTTTTATGTCGCACTACTGAACTTGAACCTTTTAATTTAAGACCCACGCTGCAATTTCCAACAACGTTTTCGTCAACATGGCAAGATCGCTTAAATCCGCAAAGCGTGGGCTAGGAAGGCGAAAGGATAACGGTTCATGGAAGAATAATGCCGCACGGCTGCAGAGTATGTCCTGAGTATGTCAAGGCTGAGTATGTCAAGACGAATGGTTTATTTTCTTGAAAAAATAAATAAATACGGGCCTGCGTATAATCTTACACTCACTGATTAGTTTTACCCTACATTAGGTCCTTAGTCATTCGTTATTTACGGCTGCAAAGGAACTATTTTAGCTCTGCTCTTTTAGTTTGTGAATTTGTCAATTATTTTGTCTCTTCTTGCGTTTTTCTGTTTTCCAAGCCTATTTTTGTCATGACATTTCCGAAAGTTTAAGCCACGTGGCAGGTGTATTTAACAAAAAAACAAAAAAAAAACAAACAATGCTGAAGTGCACATGGATTAGAAGGTGAACATGACGAGAAATAGAGCTAGGAATAGGAAGTCGTCGTGACAGCTGCATCTGCGTGCAAGCTGGCGTCCCCTCGCAAAGGCGTTTGTTTGTCCACTTCTGGTGCGTGGGCAGCATTGTGCTTCTGCTGCATGACGACCGTGGAGCTCGGCAAAGATGTCACGTGGGTTCGCATGTGGGCAGGACGCAGGCATCACCAGGAAACGAAGACCGGAGAAAAAGAAAGAAAGAAGGAAAGACGAAAGAAAGAATGAAAAGGAACAACAAAATATAATCAGACATATTTTCTCGCAAGGAAGCCCCATCGATTTCTAGGTGTACTTGTTATTTTTTTCCCTTTATTCTTCCCTGTCCTCTGACCTTCAGGAAAGGGCTCTTTGCGTTTGGCGTTTACTCAGCCGTAACAAGGATTATCACGAGGGAACAAGTTTAAGGAACAGGGAGACTTTTTCAAGCCGTGCCCTGTCTCGGCTAATGAGCCCTTGCTGTATGAATGGGCGGAAAGGTCAGCCTCGACCATGGAGGGGTAAACAAACCCTCATCTCGCCGCTCTGGTTACTAGGAAAACATGGACAATAGAGATATAACAAGGAAACTGCGGGATAGAGTGCAGACGGCGGACGAAGGATTTAACACGCATGGAGAACGCCAAAAATACCCGTCTGGAACTCGGGTTCGGAAAACACGCGTTTCAAACCGGCTATAGGATACCGTGTACAAAAGTGTACTTGGGCAGACAGGAAAATAAAAGGAAAGATGAAAAAGAAGATGGAAAGAAAAAAGAAAGATGTAAAAAGGAAAGAAGGAACGGAGGAAAGAGAGAATGAGGGAAAGGAAGAAACAAAGAGATAAAGAGAAATAATAAAAGAAAAGAAGAAAGCAGGAAACGAAGACAAAAAAAAAAGATGGGAAGAAAGAAAGAGAGAAGAAAGGAAAGGAAGAACGAAATAAAGAAAGAAGGAAAGGAAAACAAAGGCAGGAAGCAAGGAAGGAAGGAAGGAAAGAAAGAAAGCAAGAGAGAGAGAGGAACAGGAAGAGACAAAGAGAAAGAATAAAAGAAAGGAAAGGGAACGAAGACAAAGAAAGTATGAAAGATAGGAAGAAAGGAAGGTAGTGAAAGGAAAGCAGGAAAGAACGTAATAAATAAATAAATAAATAAATAAATAAATAAATAAATAAATATAGAAAGAAAGAAAGCAAGAAAGAAAGCGGAAAGATTGAAAGAAAGAAAAGGGGGAAGCGCCACGGCACTGCTCTCATTTCGCGTGAAAGGGCGTTGCCTGCCCCCAGTCATCTACTTCTATGTTTGTGCGCGTCACGTCATTAAAAACCAATATTGCTTCGCGCACGTGTGATCGATGCCGTTTATACGGCTAGTTTCCGCGGCTACCTGTTTCCTTCACCTCTTCGAGCCGCGTCTTCTGGATGAAAATGTTTCCTGAAACAAGGCCACGCTCTGAACTATATTTAGGTTGGCAGGAAAAGCGGCACGATGCATGCTTCGGTAAGCATAGCGGGGCCTTCGATCTGGCAACAATTACCCCAGATACCTCCTCTCTCTTTCCACCGCCTTTGTTTGCGTTCGCGGTTTGGAGCTGTTCATAGTTGGGCCGTTTCAGCAAAGCAGCAAGCTGAAAAACTTTACGTAATAGTTGGCATCAAGAGGCACTCTGTGACGAGGGTATTTGTCCTTTTGCCTTTTGTGTTAATGACTGCTATTAACTAGCCTTCTAATGCTGCCGATAGAATCAGCCAAACACGCTGGAATGCTGGGAGAGATTTTTGTTCCTCAAAATGGCAACATGCGCTGACATATCACAACACTCATGTGCTGTGCGATGTCAGCGCTCGTTAAATAACTGGAGGTGCTCTAAACTAATCCGAATCACTCTACTAAGGCGTCTGTCAGAGCCCATATGTCACTTCCGGATGTCAAACACCATAATTTACAGCCGCCGCGGTGGCTCAGTGGTTATGGTGCTCGGCTGCTGACCCGAAAGACGCGGGTTCGATCTCGGCCGCGGCGGCTGAATTTCTTTGGAGGAGAAATTCGAGGCCCGTGTACTGTGCGATGTCAGTGCACGTTAAAGAACCCCAGGTGGTCGAAATTTCCGGAGCCCTCCACTACGGCGTCTCTCATAGCCTTAGTCGCTTTGGGACGTTAAACCCCAATAAACCAACCAAACCTTTTTGACTGTGGGCAGTGCCATAAAGTATTTGAGGACGAGGGTAGCTTACTACAAAATTAGCGTGTTAGGGGCTGGCTCGCCTCGAAACCACACTGTGCGTGTTGCTTGAACGGTGTGTGTAAGATTCTCATTCGTGCTTGGCCGAGTAGCGATCCTTGTTCCCTGTCGAGTAATTTGTGTGCGGAGACGAATGTGCGGTCGAGATACTGCTGTGCTTCGAGAAACATGCGCTTCTCACGTTTCGTATAGTTCCCTTCACAGGGAATGCTTGCTGCCCGGTCGGTATTCGTACTGGCCAGACAGTTTACTTTTTCTCGAAGCATAGGGTTACTTTTTAAAAATATTAACAGTTTTTATTTTTAATGTTGTGAGACATTAGCCAATAAACTATTTATTCATGATTACATGGGGCGAGGATATGTTGCGAAGTTGGTGACGGTCAGCATCTAAGGTTAGCATGTGGTTCGAAATATTGAACGTCAAAAATAGGCATTTGAAAGCTCGTTGAGTTAACTTTCCCGCATCGCATATTTATAAGATGGCGTCTCTCGCACTTCTTATGCATAAAATGTGGCGCAGTTGATGTATTTGATGATGTAGAAGAAGTTAACCTGTTTTCGGCGACGGTACCAACACAACAAGCTTTCAAATGCCTATTTCTGACGTTCGGTATTTCGGACATTGCGAATAATAAAATTAAAAAACAGGGCACACCTTCGTTGTTGACAGGCTTAGATTTGGTAATATTCGATTGCCCGCTAAAGGAAGAAATAGAAAAGTATATTAGTTAATTTAGTTTAATTAACCATCTAATTACTTACCTATGTTGCCGCGAATCTTTGCAGTGTTTGTTCATTCTTCAAAGCTGCCGGCACGTGGCTTTATCGCTTTGTTTGTGATGCAAGGCGCGACCAGATTTACCTCGATTGATCACATCCAGGCGGGGCCGAGTCTACGTGTTTCCAGAATGTTCTAGTAACTTTCCAAGATTTATCTCGAAAGTTCGCTATCAGCTTTAAATTCAGCACGGCCGAGAGCGGCGGGCATTCGGTTCGACGACTGCCGAGCACGCTTGTTACTACGCCGCAGCCGACTAATTCAGTTCTTTGTGGGCGCAAGTGAGCCCAAATAGAGAGTTTTGCTTAGAAGCCATATTCGCTGTCTTCCTAGTCTCTGGACTGCGGTCACCACTACGTGACAATATGAGGTACATGTTCTAGCCTTGCTGTAAAACGAAGCTTACTGGAACTCATCGACGTATCACTCACAGTTTTAAAAACAAATACCTGTAAAGGTTAAAAAAAGTGATCGTCATGCCCAGGAATCAAAATGATTTCTCTCTTATTGCCCTTGGGCTCGTTGGTGATTTCGTTTCCAAGAGGGATAGGTTCTTTGTCTCGGTCCAAGAGCAATGCAGTTTTTTTTAGGTAAATATTTTCGCCTGCAAAAATTCCCCACGTGAGTGCATTTGCCTCAAGAGGAAGTTTTAAACAGATTGAGCTTTTGCGAAAGTTAAGAACTCTATTGCAGCAGAGATGAAAAAAATAGTGCATTATCGCTATGAGGTCTTGTTGTTAGGAGGTAGAAATCCCTTGTGCATAATTTGTAAGACGCATAGGGAAGCTCTTTTATATGTCTAATGATAACAATCTTAACGTCGGACACACCTACTATCCTCACTCAGTTATCTGTTTATCTTTGCAAGGCGCAATGAGCACAGATTTTTGAAGATTAACTGATGACTGAAGCCTGCCCTTTCTTGGTTGCCATCATGCAAAAGGACTGTGCTCGACCAAATGGACTTCATAGATGCAGCCTTACCAAACGGTAAACCTTTCAGTAACTTTCAAAGAGGAAGCTTTAAGGTTCTATAAGGATGGAACTGTCCACCCTGTTCGAAACACAAAGATTTCCGTACATATCATACGATCTGCTGTGGAAATAGAAATGTGCTTCTGTCACGCCGAGCTCACAAATGCTTGCTCGATGGGCCCCTGTTCACGTTGTTTGCCCAGATGTCGCTGCGTTCAACGACGCTTGCTAGGGTGCTATATCTGGAACACTTGTTGACGTCGCGAAGGCAATAACGATTTCTCGCCCGATTTCTTGGGCCGGACACCTCGTCCTCGTTTTTGATGACACAGCGCGCGCTTTCCTTTTCATGTTGTTGCCTCCCGGAACGACCAGGGAGAGAAGGTTACCTCTTCAGACACATCAGCCGCTAGCTCCAGGCCACTGAATAAATGGGAAGCATAGGATGTAAAGAGGCAGCATGGCGGCCAAGACATACAGGCGAGGGAACGACGATAGTTGCTTTGCATAATGGGATACAGCTGGGCGCATGAGCTCACGTTCGGAGCGAACACCAGCGCGTAGTACATTGTCCAACCCCCTCCGCCCTCCTCCACACTTCGCTGTTTCTCCTTGTTTTTTTCTTCCCTTTCCTTTCCCTTCATCCCCCTTGCCGCGATCCCTCGCCCTCCTTTTCTCCCGAAGCCGTGCCGCGTGCGTATCGAAAGGTCGCTCGCTCGCGGCCGGAGGCCGCCGCCGCTAGGGAAACGTCGGCGCGACGTCAGCGTTACGTCGACGCGACGTCACCGTCATCCGGGTCACCTCTGGAGGCGCGGGAGGCACCATCTGGCGCAGGCCGAGCGAGAGACAGTCCGACGGGCTCGCGCTTGTTCATTTTTTTTTCTTCGCCAGAGCCCCCCTTGCCGGGTGTTTTTCGGCAAACGTGAGGAACGACACCTGCGAAGCCGATGCCGTCTTTGCGCCGCCACTTCGGAAACGGCTTCCCGATGGAGTAAAAACAGGGCCGCCTGCACTACGGGCAACATGCTGACCGCTGTGGCCCTCTGCTTCCTAGCTGTCGCCGGCGGCTGCTCGGCGGACGGGAGCGTCGGTAAGCCTAACGCCGCCGCTGGGAAAACACGGCCAGTGGAGAAGGCGCGGATGTACCCGAGCGCGCGCGCGCGCGCGCTTCGGGCGCGTGTGTTGCGGGTCGCGGTTTTCTTTTCCGCCCGCTGATTGGGATGCCGATCACGTACTGCAGCGGGCTTGTCGATGGGACCGTTGTCCGAGCGTGTCGCGGTTCAGCTTCGATGGACATTTTTGAAACAGAGCGAAACTCGGCGCGCGAGCGAACACAGTCGCTGTCGACGGGCCGCGATCAACACGTGAAACGGCGCCGCGGTGCCCCGCAGTCATATGGTACGCGTGGTGCAGTGGAGAGCTCTGGTGTCGGCCCCCTGTCATGAGCGCTGCTCATGAGGAATTCGAACGCAACTGGCCGTGTCTTAAACACTTATTTTCCAGTAGCCACGCGACACGAGGGGAAGGTAGTTAATTGAAAATATTCTTTCTTGTGTAGCTTATAATGGTTTTAGTTGCTAGGACTTCTAGGTGTAGACAGTGGTTGGGTGCGAAGTAATGTAAACGGTTCTAAGAGTAAAGACAACAAGGCTGTCTCATTTTACCGGAAAAAATGGTTAGCCATTCGGTTAGCAGACGGAACCACAGATGTTCTACACGGAGTCAAAAAGAAACAATGTTTTTCCCGCGTTAATTTTCGGGCTTTTTGGCCTGACAATTGTGGACGCGTATGTAAGAAAAGGTACAACGCGAACCATAACGACCAAATGCCCTGAGCATTTCCTCGGTGACCAGGTTTATATATGCTACCGATGCCACCAAGCAATATTTAAATGAGAAACTTTGCGACACCATTTCTACATTGAGCACATATGGGTCGTAGTTATTGACTGTAAAAGTTTTGCATTTGAGTGGCACCCCATGGAGCTTACTTTAATCCCTTTTTCTGGGGTTGCGACTCAGCCGCTACCTGCTTATTTGTTTCAAGTACGTGCAACTTAATCATAGCTGTGGAAAAGAATATTGTTTTTTGTTTTCTGTTGTGCAAGAATATTCATCCATTCCCTGTAAAGGCAGCAGTGAACCCCTGCCTTTAAACGAAGCCTTGTCTGTGCCAGAAACCACACAACTTCCTGAAGGGCTCACTGAAAGCAACGAGGAAATAGTTTGTGAAGTATTAAATGTTCACATTCTCCACTGAAATTGTACTTCGCCTGCGAAAACATGCCGACTGACAGAAAAGAGAAATTCACAGCTACTAGTTAGTGCAACGTACCGCTTTCTTTTGAGCAATTGAAGGAGTGACGATAACGTTAACGCACTCCGATTATTCCTGCAGAAAATGGGCACTTTTAAGTTGAGGAAGTACTAAATACTTAACATGCACACTATTGTTCAAAAGTCTTCAGGCCTTGGGGTTTGCTATTGAGGTGTGTTGTAGAGCCACCTGTGGCCTCCACAAAGCTTTAACTTTTTCTAAAGTGAGAAAACCTGTCGTGCTCATCTCCAAAATCTCACTAGATTGCAGGAGTTGCGTAAATGATCCGCCATACGGCTATAAACCGAAGCATTATAAGCCGACTGTTGACGCAACATTCTGAAGAAGCGACGCTACGCACTGAGTGTGAAACTTGAGACTTAGAAATGAGGACAAGGTTCGAGACATGTTTTCTTCGGTTAGCTTTGAAGCATCATGGCAAATGTGGTAAAATATATTAGACGCTGTCTTGCTGGTTACCGAACAGTCCGGGCAGCGAAGGAACGTTTAAAGAATGTCTGACTCGCTGACGTTGAACCTTTTGAAGACTTTTTTGCATAAAGAAATTAAATTCTGAAGGTCTTACGGCTGTTTATAGACATCGAATTTTTTTAACCTTGGCGCCAAGATAAACAGACTGAAATGGCCTTTTTTTTTGGTAGGACACTTCCTCCATATAACATAATGGCCACATAGAGCTGAATAGTGTAATGAAACTGTTTTAAGTCAGGCATGGTTAGGAAAGCGTTTACTGTGTAAACGCCAGTCTATTTATAAAGAGTCCATCATGCAGCGGGGGTTGTGTTCCTTATGTTTATAAGGCTAGAAACAGTCACACAATTACATGACCGCAGAAATTGTCACCCAAAAGAGAGGCATTGAAAACCTTTTTCGTTTTGCCAGCTGCGTGTGTACCTTTGTTTCTCTCTTTTTATCAAGATTGTAGAATGGCTTGCTGCTTGAAACACATAATGCCGCTGCGGCAAAACAAACAATAAGTACATTTCTTAATTCGCTTCCACTGCCTTGCTCGCACTCGAAATGAATGGTCAACAATGTAGCGAGAATAGTCGCCGACAGAAGAATCCTCGACCCTGTGTTTGTTTCTTCTGTCGCTGTCCAGTCTGGCCGTCTGTCTGCCATGTGCTCCTTCTCTCATTGTGCTTGTCTCCGGCACCATCTCGCCCACTTGGATCACCACACACTCTTTTCAAGGCAAAGGTCACACTTGCGTGCCGCCAATCAAACGGCCTCCATCTACTATCTTCCCCTTTGGGTTATAGGGGTCGGCAAGAGGCCACTCGCTTCTCTCTCTTGCCCCCTCTTTTGTTCCTCCACGACTCGCACACCTGCGTGGGCTGTCTCTCTCCCTTTCTCTCTTCGCCCCCGCCTCTGCCTCTCCATCGCATCCACCTAGCCCGCTGTGGTCGGTCGCTGACGTTGCCGCCGACGTGCGTGAGGCAGCCCGTACGCGGCACGAAAGGCCTGCATCGATCGCTCTGGATCGTGCCATGCCACCGTACGCCCCCTCCTTTCCTTCTATTCGAGGCTGTTATTGCTTCGCTTATTGCGTTCTGTCCGCTATTTGCCACCCATTTCGTACCTCATACCTTACTGATAAAGTCGCAGTGACCCTGCTGCTTTGGTAAGTCAGTAGCTACCTTTGCCTTTCCTACGCCATCGCTGTTTTGCCTGATGCGTTCGAAAAGCCCATTAGCCTTCATATTTTCTCGCCACAAAGACTTTAAATTATGTATCGTATTGAGATGCACCCGTACACCAATGCTTTGTTTTTTTCTTTTTTTTTGTTCATGTAAAAAAGGCAGTAAGAGAAGTTTGGCGCTGGAACAGATGACTATAATGTTATTCGCGACCAAATACGTCGTTATTCATTGTCTGCGTCTTCAGTGAGTTCTTTTGTATGCTTCACCACTATTGCGAAGATTTGCATTCTGTTTTCATCCCTTCGAGAAAGGCAATAATTACAGCTAATATCTTCGACAACTCAGCGGTACGGCTGCGACAAATAAACAACAATATAAAAGTAAAACTGAACGGGTGTCCTCTCGAAGGGCTTCTAGCTTCGTTTACAGTCCTTCTCTGGCCCTTTACGCAATTTTTATTCATTAGTTTTGCATCAAGTGCATGTTAACTGCAATTATTTCCTAGCTTGATGTATGCTACAATTTATGGTCTCCAAGAACACGCTGAATGCCGGAAATAGTGGCAGTACTCCTTCTGAACATCTCGTATTAGAGGATTAGAGCTAGGCTAGCGCTCTTACAGCCCAATAATATGTCGACTTATCAAAAAGCTTTCTTTTCAAGCAATGGAGAGGGTTGGGTGCACATAAGGAAAGAAAAAGTTTAGAAAGTGGAAGAAGCAGCAATAGCAGAATCATCTTCGTATGCAAAAACGACCCTGTAAATCTAGCTTCTCCCCACTAAACGTATTGTTGTGGCAGAGCATACACGCAGTGCGGCGGGACAAATAGGGCTTAGTTCAGACCTATCTGCATGAGTCCGAAGAGCAGGCGTTTTGTGGCTTTTGTTAACGCAGTGAAAACATTTATCAACAATTATCTGCCTTTCCTTCCGCCGATATGTAGTGTTTACATTCGCCTAGTTGAACGGCGAGATTCAGTCGGCTCTACTGAGTGGAGCACGAGATCATTTTAATAAGAGCCGAAGATACCGGCTGAGGACGAATGAACTGCTGCAGAGGACGTCAAAATGAAAATATAGAGAGAGTGGGGTGTAAGCGAGTGATTGAACTCAGATGCTCACAGAGTAAAAAGGCGAATGATTGTAGTTTGGGCGGATAGTAGGACTTTATTTCTGGCAGAGACAGCCATCATCATGTGAAGATAAAGAGCAGACAAAAAGGAACTGAAAAATTAGAAAGTGCGAATAAAGACTAAGCAGTTACAGGAAATAAAAAAGCATAAGTTAGAGGAATGAGGAGAGAATCGCGCGCAACCGAAGGAACTAGATCAGAAGAAAGAAATTCAGGATTTTAAACTTTAAGAACTTTAAGAAACTTTAAGAAACGCTGCGATCAAGGTCAATATAATACAACCATTCTTTTCTATTTCAACTATTTCGGTGTTTTGTGATTATCTCCAGCAACGCCTAGCCCACGCGAACACTGGGCTTGAGCCAGTATCGGAAAGGGAATGCTGGGCGTGGTGACAGTTGAGCCGACCAGAAAAAGCGAAAAACAAAACAAAAGGGAATCCTAATAAATTGAAATGAAATTGCTTTCTTGTACCGGCTCCGACTACCAGAAAATATCTGTTGTGAGCTTACTTCTGGAGCAAGCCCCACAGCGGCAGGACTATCAAAGTAGTTCAGAAAGGCATGCAGAAAAAAGTGGAAGGGAAGCTTATAAAAGAAAAAGCGGGAGAGGAAACACTCAGACCCTCTTCTCTGTCTCTTTCGCGGGTTAATTCGAGGGGGGGGGGGGGGGGGGAGGCAAGTAGCTACTGTACTACATATCCTCTTTCATTGATGTGGTCTCTGCAAGGTACATTTCGTTGTACCACTCCCTGGTACCACTCCTGTCAATGAAAATGTACTACTTCAAGGTACATTGTCATTCGAAAGCAATTAAGAGCGACACTTTTTTTTGGCAGGAGATACAATGGCTTCGGCCTGTTCTTTAGATAAATTCTGGCGTGAAAGTCGCGATAAAACATGTGCTATGCTGTCGACAACTTTCTTCAAAAAGCAGAGAGTAAGTAAATAGGGTTGGTCGGTTTATGGGGTTTAAAGTCCCAAAGCGACTAAGGCTATGAGAGACGCCGCAGTGGAGGGCTCCGGAAATTTCGACCACCTGGGGTTCTTTAACGTGCACTGACATCGCACAGTACACGGGCCTCGAATTTCTCCTCCAAAGAAATTCAAAAGCCGCGGCCGGGATCGAACCCGGCCGAATTTGTAAGCTTTAGTAAAGCGAAAAAATACACGGACTTACTTTGGGCAGATACAAAATAGATTCCTAATTGAAATTTAAGGCCTAATGACCTAAAAGTAGTCGCAGCTTCCGTCGGAGGGTAGCCCGGAATACTAACTTTCTTCGAGATGCGACTCAAAAGCGGAAATAAGCTGGAGCTGGCACTCGCCTTATTTTAATTTTGCTATTCCGTAATGTAGATTTTCCTTCATGATGCACAATTAATTCAGATTTCAATGAATTTCCAATTTTTCTTCCGATACCACTATCTTGGATGTTTTGTACGCGAGAAGATTATTAACTCAGAACATGCAGAAAGAATGATGCAAGTCAACTCTTTTCATAATTTCACGGCTGTAGCAGAAGGCTTTTTTTTCTTGGCTGTAAATGGCTGAAATTAAACAAAAATGGGCTTGACTACTTTTAATGACAAAAAGAAGAGATTAAACGAGCGTGTTTTAGATGCTATTCAAATAACTCGGGCTGCATTGACTGCAGACAGCTTTAAACAAAGAGCACTGAATGATTCAAGCGGCACTGATAAAAGAATAATCTCACAAAAATAAACAAAAATGAATAAAAAAGACGGGTAAGAAAAACAGCAAAGAAGGAGGCAATCATCGTTAGGCAGAAAGGAATAAGGCGTGTTCAATTTTCGCAACTTCGAAACAAAACAACGCAGCGCACTTAGATTTACAATTCATGAGCAAGAAAACGCGACAGTTTGAGACATCAATACTGGCCGTAATCAGAACGCCTCTGATTGATTTTCGGTGTTTGAAGGGACGCGCGAGTATTTTGCTGCCAGTCGCACTACCACGCAATAAAAAAGCATCGGTTTTGTACCTAGTTGTCTGAGAGTTTAGCCTTTTTTGCATTTGCATTTTTTTTGCTTGCGATTGTTAAGCGCTTTGCATGTGTTCAAAACAGTCAAGTTGCTTTATTCTGTGAAGAATAAGTAATGCTCTAACATCAAATTGGGACCGAACTGACTAGAGTAGCATCTTGAGCTAGCTGATGAAGAGTATTTAGAGATGCACAATGTGAGAGAAACCTCTGCTGGTTTCCTTGAAGAATGGCAGATAGGGCGAGTTGGTAATTCAGAACGAGCTTATTTAAAAGCGCTAGACAACAGGGAATAAAAAGAGAAGAGACAAACACGGCCCATAATGGCATATTTCAAGTTTATTTTTAATACTAGGGCCTTTTTTTTTGTGTCACAACCTCTGTCAGCATTGTGTTTGTCTCTTGTCCTACTTCCTGCTGTCTAGAGCTGTTGAAATAGTCTGGGTTCCTTGTTGACAATTATTGCTTTTCTAGAACTTTGCGCCTCTGTGATCGAGGTAAGAAACACAGAACTACAGGCCGTCAGTACAAGACGTTGTCCTAAATACCTTGCAAGCCCGTCAGAATCTTAGTTTGCAAATCGATTTTCCTATGTACCACCACAAGAATAAAGGCGTCTTAAAATTATGTCTCGTGCTGTAATGCTTACAACGCAGTGGATTCACGGCCTACACTTTCGATTTCAAATTACACCAACTGTGCTGTCCCGAGTCCAGTTTGAATTTCCCGCCCGGGCGCCAGCCTCATCTGCGAACACTGGACTTCTCTCCTCCCCGCTCTTTCTCTTCCTTCTCCCCGCGCGCCTTCCCTCTCGCCCGCGTGCTTTCTCCCTCTTTACACCTCCCTCCGGAGGTGTCATGTTACGTAACTCGTGACACTCTCGTTCCTTCTACCGCGCTGCACGACTGTGGCAGCACCGCGTTTTTACAAGTTGTAAATGCCTGGATAAATGTTCGATTTTCCTTGTGTTTGCGACCTGTCATCTATCTGAGGAGTGGCCGCAGCCCCAACGCGTGCCACGGAATCAGAATAGTAAAAACGCGATGAACGTCGAGTCGGTGTCTCGCGCGCTCTTCGAAAACACCTAGGCTCCGCTGGCTGGCTCCGCTCTTCAGAAGTTCCGTTTTCGCATCGCAGCCACGGACGACATGGCGTCACAGGACCGCAAGTCGCTCGCTGCTCAAGTGAGTCCGGACCAGTCTCATTTTGCATGCTATGAGAACACAGCAAGCTATGTGCAGTCACGGCATTTGTCGCGCTCAGCTCGTTCGGAGCGTTCGGCCGTCTCGACAACGCCAAGCATGCTGGCCGCCAGAGCAAGAGCGGAGGCCGCGGCGGCGCGAGTACAGGCTTCTCTCAAGAGGAAAGAAGCCGCGGTGAAACTGGAAAAGGCCAGATTGGAAGAACAAGAGAAAAGTGCGGCTGCGGCAATCGAACGCAAGAAAGCCGAGCTGGACACAGAGTTACAAGTCATGCAGTTGGAAAGAGAAGCGGCCGCCGCGGAAGCGCAAGCGGACGTCCTGGAGGCTGCCGTAGATCAGCACGGCGGGGAGCATCACATCTGTCGGACTGTCTCCGAGGCATCCGAAGACCGCGCTCAACGTACCTTTGACTACGTGCTTGACCAGGCTCACGTGCGCATCGGCTCGCGCCAGCAATCGCAGCAGCATGACCGCGGGGAGCATTACGTCTGTCAGAACGCTAATGAAGCACCTGAAGACCGCGCTCCATGCACACCAAGCGCTCGCAGCCAAGGCATCACGCAGAACATTGCTCGTCATCCGGGAGATGAAGCTAACGCCCCTGAACTGACCGCCATGGCAAAGTATCTGATTCGGCGCGACCTTGTGAGTACCTCCCTTACGAAGTTCGACGACTGCCCTGAAAACTACCGGTCGTGGAAATCTACGTTCAAGGGAATGACTCAGACTCTCGAAGTCACGGCAAGCGAGGAACTTGACCTTCTCGTGAAATGGCTTGGGACCGAATCGTCGAACTACGCGAAGAGGTCTGCGGTCAAAGCAACGGTGTCAAATCCTGCTCTAAGATCTGCTTGGTGAAAGTCAGTCATCCGACTCAGCCTCACAAGACTGCAAAAATGTATGCCATCTTAGACGACCAGAGTAACAGGTCCCTTGCAAGAACAGAGTTCTTCGACATTTTCGGACTCAAGGGTCACAGTTCCCCCTACACACTAAGGACATGTGCTGGAACTACGGAGGCAATAGGAAGAAGAGCGTCTGGCTTTCTCATAGAAGACATTCATGGCTCCGTGAAGCTTCCCTTACCAACGCTTATCGAGTGCAACGAAATGCCTAACAACAGGACCGAGATTCCAACACCGGAAGTGGCATTGCATCACCCTCATCTCACAGCTGTTGCTAAATTCATTCCTTGTTTGGACCCTGAGGCCAAGATTCTACTTCTCCTCGGGAGAGACATCCTCAGAATACACAAGGTTCGACAACAGCGCAACGGACCGGCTGATGCGCCATTTGCTCAGAAACTGGATCTGGGATGGGTCATCGTAGGAAATGTCTGCATAAGTCGTAGTCGCACACCGGACTGTGTCAGCAACCTCAAAACAAACGTCCTAGAAAATGGACGTCCCTCTCTTTTCGAGCCATGTGAGAACCATTTCTTGGTCAAAGAGAAACTCACTGTCATGGAGGGGTCGACACACTGCTTCCAACCAGCTCAGCACGCTGCTAGGAAACACAGCTATGACGATGAGATCGCTGAAACGCTGTTCCAGACAACGGAGGATGACAACAGACCTTCCCTTTCTGTCGAGGACAGGAAGTTCTTGAAGCTGATGGACGACGAGTTCTCAAAGGACGAATCCAACAGTTGGATAGCGCCTCTCCCCTTTCGTTCTCCAAGGCCATGGCTTCCGAATAACAGGTGCTTGGCCGAGTCGCGGCTCACAGCTGTCGTACGGACCTTGAAGAGAAAGCCAGAACTTAGGGAACAATTCACGAGCTTCATGGACAACATGTTCAAGAATGGCCATGCCGAAGAAGCTCCACCGGTTCAAGAAGGAGAAGAGTGTTGGTACCTCCCCATCTTTGGTGTTTGCCACCCACGAAAACCCGGCGAAACACGAGTTGTGTTCGACTCCAGTGCACAGTTCAAAGGCGTGTCTTTAAACAGTGTGCTGCTTACCGGTCCAGACTTGATCAACAGCCTGCTCGGAGTGCTCATCCGATTCCAGAAGGAACCCGTGGCCATAACTGTGGACATAAAGCACATGTTCTACTGCTTCCTGGTACGAGACGACCACCGAAATTATCTGAGATTTCTGTGGTTCCGCAACAACAACATCTACAGTGACGTGGTGGAGTATCGAATGAAGGTTCATGTGTTTGGAAATAGTCCTTCACCAGCAGTTGCAACCTATGGGCTGCGGAGAACAGCACGAGAAGGAGAGGAAGAATTCGGCAGCGACGTCAGGCAGTTCATCGAGAGGGATTTCTATGTGGACGATGGGTTGAAGTCTCTTTCTACAGACAAGGAAGCCATCAGCCTGATACGCCGCACACAGCAGATGTTGGCCGCGTCAAACCTCAAGCTCCACAAAATAGCCTCTAACTGCCCTACAGTGTTGGAAGCATTTCCAGAAAAAGACCGTGCCAAGGATTTGAAGGATCTTGACTTGTGCAATGGCACGCCGCCAATCCAACGCAGTCTGGGAGTTTCTTGGAACCTGAAGAAGGATGTCTTCACATTTACGACTCCAATCCAAGAGAAGCCATTCACTCGACGCGGTGTCTTGTCAGTGGTGAATAGCCTGTACGACCCACTTGGGTTTGTTGCTCCAGTCATCATTCAAGGGAAGTCCCTCCTCCGAGAGCTGGTCGTTGGGACATGCGACTGGGACTGTCCACTTCCTGAAGACAAGAGGGCCGCGTGGGAGACGTGGAAAGACTCCTTGCAATTGCTCGAGCAGCTGGACATACCTCGCACCTATTCCCATGCCTCACTCACTACCGCACAGCGCAAGGAACTGCACATATTCTCCGACGCATCAACCAAGGCTGTGGCTGCAGTGGCTTACCTCAGAGTGACATATCCAGATGGTGCGTGCCATGTCGGGTTCGTCATAGGAAAGGCTAAGCTAGCACCACATCCGGAACACACCATCCCAAGGCTTGAACTGTGCGGCGCGGTGTTGGCAGTGGAGCTAGCAGAGCTCGTCAGTCGTGAAATAGATATGGAGCTTGATGCTGTAAATTTCTACACTGACAGCAAGGTGGTCCTAGGTTACATACATAATGAGACTCGGAGGTTTTATGTGTATGTCAGTAACAGGGTCGAACGCATCAGGAGCTCTACACGGCCAGAGCAATGGCACTACGTTCATTCAGACGTGAACCCTGCGGACCTCGGAACAAGGTCTGTGCCAGCAGCCCAAATGACAGGATCGGCCTGGCTGACAGGCCCGGAGTTTTTGTATCATCAAGAACACTGCTCGCGGGTATTGAAGGGCAAGTTCGACTTGGTCGATGCTGATTCTGACACGGAGGTGCGTCCCCAGGCAAACGGTCTCGCAACCAGTGTAGGCGTGCAAGAACTCGGCAGCAGGCGGTTCGAGCGCTTCTCGAGTTGGATTAAGCTGACTCGCGCAGTTGCAATGCTCGTGCGGCTGGTGAGCAAATTTCGGGGCACCTCTCACAACGTGTCAGACTGCCCGCATAACAGCTCATCTCGACAACTAGGACCTTCTACAGAACACCTAGCCCGAGCGAAGGCAATCATTATTCTGTCTGTCCAGAAAGAAGCCTTTTCAGAAGAGTTGAAAAGCTTGCAACGAGGAAAGCGACTTCCGAAGTTAAGCGCTCTGTGGAGGCTGGACCCATGGGTTCATTCCGACGGTCTTTTGAGAATTGGTGGCCGACTAGACAGAGCAAACCATTTCGACCAGCAAGAGCGGAAGCCCATCATCATGCCAGGACGGCACCACGTCACAACCCTGATTGTGCGGCATTACCACGAGCTGGTAAAACATCAAGGCCGCCATTTCACTGAGGGAGCAGTCAGGGCAGCTGGGTTCTGGATCGTCGGAGCTAAGCGTAGCATCGCCTCATACATACACAGTTGTGTTACGTGTTGCAAGCTCAGAGGAAGGCAGCTGGAGCAGAAGATGGCAGACCTGCCTGCAGAAAGGCTAAGCACCGAGCCGCCTTTCACTTATGTCGGATTAGATGTATTTGGCCCGTGGCAAGTCGCTTCTCGTCGGACCAGAGGCGGTGACGCCAACAGCAAAAGGTGGGCCGTGCTCTTCACTTGCATGAGTGTCCGCGCTGTTCACATCGAAGTGATCGAGAGCATGGACACCTCAAGTTTTATTAATGCTCTCCGGAGATTCTTCGCCATAAGGGGCCCGGCAAAGCACCTGAGGTGCGATTGCGGTACGAACTTTGTTGGAGCGTGCTCAGAACTAAAACTGGACACCAGTGGCCCAGACCACGAGAAGCTAGGAACATTCCTGTCAGACCAAGGATGCACTTGGGTATTCAACCCCCCTCATGTTTCTCACATGGGAGGAGTGTGGGAAAGAATGATAGGAGTCACACGGCGAATTTTGGACTCCATGCTTCTTGAGAGTACCTCTCGTCGCCTTACTCACGAAGTATTGGTAACCTTCTTGGCGGAAGTCTCGGGGATCATAAATTCCCGACCCCTCGTTCCTGTCTCAACGGACCCCGAGTGCTGGGAAGTGCTGACTCCTTCAACACTCCTGACCCAGAAAGTCGGCGGCAACACAGTGCCACCAGCCTTCGGTGAAAAGAATGTGTATCGGCGACAGTGGCGGCAGGTTCAGTGGCTGGCCGACGCCTTTTGGTGCCGTTGGCGACGCGAGTTCCTTACCACCCTGCAGAGTCGTCAGAAGTGGCAGGGGACAACTCGGAATCTCAAGGCAGGTGACCTCGTGCTCCTGAGAGACAGCCAGATTCATCGCAACGAGTGGCCCATGGGACTCATTGTGAACGCCATCGCGAGTGCGGACGGCAGGGTGCGAAAGGTCGAGATCAAGACGGCGACACGGGGAGTGATTAAGACGTTTCTCCGTCCTGTGACTGAGACAGTCCTGCTTATTCCGTGTGAGGACTGAACAAATCACATAGTGGTTATATGTATAACCAGACGGGGAGTGTGCTGTCCCGAGTCCAGTTTGAATTTCCCGCCCGGGCGCCAGCCTCATCTGCGAACACTGGACTTCTCTCCTCCCCGCTCTTTCTCTTCCTTCTCCCCGCGCGCCTTCCCTCTCGCCCGCGTGCTTTCTCCCTCTTTACACCTCCCTCCGGAGGTGTCATGTTACGTAACTCGTGACACTCTCGTTCCTTCTACCGCGCTGCACGACTGTGGCAGCACCGCGTTTTTACAAGTTGTAAATGCCTGGATAAATGTTCGATTTTCCTTGTGTTTGCGACCTGTCATCTATCTGAGGAGTGGCCGCAGCCCCAACGCGTGCCACGGAATCAGAATACCAACCATTGGCATTCGAAGTCGCAAGCGTTGGCTAGAGGCACGAGTGTTTAGATGAAACGTCCATTTTATTCTTTTATATATTTGCGAAGATGAAAGGGCGCTTGCATTTGAATGAGTAATCTCGAAATTTGCCAGTTGTTTTAATATTCCGTCAACAACGGTGGCGCTTTGCATGCTGCTGGAAGTTGCACATATGCGAGAACAGAGCGAATACAGTAGCGGCAGCAGGTGAGCGACGCCATGCGTCAGCGGACGTTACAAACTTCACTGTATGTGATGAGTGTCAAGGACGGAAGACAAACAAATAAAACACCCTCTGGTATTTTTCTCTTGTTGCGGTGTCATAATGTCAAGCCTGGTGCCCCTATGCTACTAAGTAGTAAAACACGTCGCTGGGTGAGCTGATGCATTGCTGTGAAAGATTAAGCGCAACTAAGCTATGTCCCGCCGGTCCTTCTTCTGTGTGCTGTCCTTTATCCTTGAAGGTTAAACGTAACAATGCTATTTCCCGCCGTCTCTTCTTCTTTGTGCTTTTCTTTGTCCTTGATGATTAACCGCAACAGATCTATGTCCCGTCGTCCCTTCTTCTGTCTGCTTTCCTTTGTTCTTGAAGATTAAGGGCTTGTCCTCTTCTCTGTGTTCTGTCGTTTGTTGCGCTTCGTCTTCTCAAGGTGTGCTATTAACTGCGTGCGTTTTTGCATAGAGTATGATTATCGAGCACTGTATCATAAGCGTTCCAGAATCCATCGCGACAGTTTCCCCTGAAAGATTGGCAAAAATTAGGTGCCAGATGAGTTTCAGTGTTTAGTATTTTTGTTTGGATTATCTACAATGTCAACATGATGGATAATAAGGGAGTAATTACTCATTGGCATCCACCCGAGCGCAGCCATACGGCTACAAAGGAAAGCTATACAGCTTTCTCAGAAACTTCGTAGTTAAAGAAAAATTCGTGCACCTTGGGGGATTCCCCTAAACATTTGGTCAACATGATGGAGTTATGCTGCCGATGTCAGGCTGGTGTTTTAGAATTAGCCGGCAGTTGAGCACAGACGGTAGGATAGGAGATTTCGCGGACGATGCTATGCCTGCTGCTCCTTTGCTTAATGGAATAGTGAAGCGGTCTTCATTAAATTTTTGTTCTGAGTGAAAACTCAATGCATGGTTCTTTTAGTAATGTTGTCGTTTGTTCACTTGCAATAGAAGTGTTTGTTGTTAAGAAAAGAAATGTAAAAGTGATGCAGGTCTGCCCGCCACTGCATTCAAATTTAACGTCGAGACCGAGCAGGTCAGCGTGAAGAGGTCTCAGGATCTTTGTCTCTTCATAACGCTTTAAATGTCCAACAATACTGCTTCAAAGCTATTCCTGTGGCTTCAAAACTTCTGATCCAGCCTGTAAATAAGATAAAACAGGCTCCTGTCACCACTCCGAAAACCACTGGAAAAACAAAATTCATAGCATCTTTATGAAGATCGCAAAATGAAAATGCGTAATATTGAAGATACTTTGACATCTCAGTTGCACAATACATAGAATCCTACGTGAACAATTGCGTGTGAAAAACCTGCGCGCGGCGAGTGCCGCAACTGTTGTCTGTCAATTAAAAGCGCGCGCAAAAGGGCATTTCTAGGTAGTGTCTAGCGATGCTTAGTCGATGCAGGAAAGACCTTCTGCTTCTATTTGCGACTGCAGGCGAAACATGAATACCACACTACACTCGGAGTCGCAACAACCATCAGAGGAAGGAAGAACATCTGTTGATGGCAGTTCTAAAGAACCAATTAGCCGATTTTCAGATGGAAAGATGACCACCGTTCTCTGGATCGACTGCATGAAGAAGTCCAAATAAACATCAGGAAAGTATTACACAATGTTACCTGAGCGTCTGAAAGGAGAGTTTAAAAAAAAAATGTGGTACAGTTTGGCGCATCCTAAAGTACCCTTTCAGCATGACAAAACGCCTTCGCATAATCGACCACTGCAAACTGGAAACTTCACGAATTGGGCTTCGAATTGGCCGCCTTTCCTGTAATGGCGTCACATTCTTTCTTCTTGTCCGTGAGCCATAAATTCTAGCCAGGTGGGGTAAAAATTATGCTCCACCGAAGATCCCATCGCAGCCGTCCGCGCGTTTTTTGCAGTTTTTGCCAATGCATGCCTTCCTTGGGGAAGCAAATTCGTAGCTCTCAGTAGTTACTGTACACAGAAATTGGACATATATACATTAATTTTCTAGATCGCATTTTACTAGATTGGTAGGGCCGCCGTTTTATGAGCCTCACTGCAGCTTTACTACAAATAAGGCGCGTTCCAATAATTAAATCATTGCGAAACCTTGTTTGCTTGCCCTTCTCCATAAGCCTTAAAGGGTGTCGTTTCACAAGAATTTGGTGTTATATATGCTAACAAGCATAGCAATAAACAAAAATTAATCAAACCGGCATGCTGCCGGTTTTTCCTAGTTATTTATGGAAATAAGGAGCAAGGGCGGTTGTCGTCTAATTTGCTGGGGCAAAATTCTCCAGGTTACTAATAAACTGGGTAAACTGATTACACGGAGTATTTTGCTTCTCCTAATGTGAGGCCAGGGGCAACGCAACGCCCTTTTTTCCTCTTTCTTTTTTCAGAGCCCCACGCACCTTTTTACATGTTTTACGTCTCACAAGTTGTCTTACCCATTTAGGGCTAGCATTTTTTCTTTAAACATACTGTTCAACGGTTTCCTATTGTAATAGATTCAAAGCGCATAGCGTTTACAATGAAGATATGGTGGGGAGAATGTCGTTATGAAAGAGGCATACCTTGTCGAGTTCTTGCTTTAGTTCTCGAGGCTGTGAAAAAAGGGCTGTGAAAGTGTGAAAAAAGTTTGGCATTAAAATTAGTTTCAATTCCTGCGAGCGATACAGCAGAATTGATATCTGTATTTCTTTCTAAATCATCGGATGTTTTAATTCTTCCGCTGAAATTGTTGCTCACGGCACACTGGAAATGAGATCAAAATAATTCGCTTCTTCTCGCACAGGTTTACAATCAAATACCTTTAAGATAATCCATCACATTTTTTTTCAGGCAGATATTCAAATTTATGTGAAATCAAATCAAACACATGCCAATGTAAGAGAGGGCACAGTAAAATAATTCCTCCTTTTTAGCAGCCCCGCATGCGACAGTATATCGCTATATTCAAATCAACTTTGCGAATAATTGATTTTAAGGCGCAAGTAATGCACTGGGAGGCGCCTAGAATATGCTCGTTGACATCTTTTTCTGCCCAGAAGTGTAACGCTGCGTATTTGTTCATTCGCTATGCCGTTGAAATATCCTTCCGTTATTTGTCGCTTTGCACGTTGCACGAGCCACCAGCTAGACGGAAACACTGAATTTTCATTATTAAATTCTTGCGGATGATTTTTTATTCTTCATAAATTTCGAGGAATGCCTATAATTTTCTTAACACTTCTGCAGTCCCTGCTTTAGACTCGAGCAGAGGAGCAAGCGTGTTTTTCAGTGACGTTGCCGTGTTTGTGTGAAATACTATGATTAGCGAATGGAGGAGGGGCGAATTAAGCTGCCTTTACCCCTAATGCAACTTATTGCAAACATCATGCAAGCAAAGAAATGAATGCAAATGCAGTTTTCCGCATTGTTCAGTAGAAATTCGAGATCGGTTAATTTTAGAGACAAGCAAGAAAAGTTAAGTACAGATAGTTGATTGACAGCGCTTGTGAAGAGATGAAATGATTTCTTTTTGTTCCTCTGGTCCGTGTAAAAATTTGATATTGTGAAGAGGAAGGGTGTATAGTGGCGACTTGTGCCACAAATAGACCACGCTTATGATAACCTTTTCACTTTATAATTATGATGCGGCTTTATCACTTTTTGAGTATGAGTTAATTGCAGGCATTCAGAAAAAATGCTTACTTATATGGTAGATCAACGCGCGCATTGAAGTATATGCTGAGGGTCAAGCAGGGGATGCTAGTGGCTCTAAACCATACCGATGTTTTAATCTCAGACACTCGGTCGTGCGGCAGGCAAGGTTGAAACGCGCGACAACCGAAACAAAAGGCCACGATGTAAACAGGTCATCGCAATCAGAGAATGCGGCGAGTTTGTTATTTTTTGTTGAGCTGGAGTGAGAACGGAAAGGCAAAAAAGAAAGTTCAAGAGATAAGAATGGCTACAGAGCAATAGTGCATTCTTTGCAAGAACACATGCAGCCTTTCGTTCACGACAGATCACGTACAGAGCTTGTGTTGCGTCAGTCTCTCCTTACGTCCTGCGTCCACGCTGTTTGCTCAACGTGTACAAAGAGTTCGTTTATGCAACGAAAGATACGCTCGAGTACAAAACGCAACAGGTACGCAAAACAAGCTACGTAATCATGGCGCCTTTGCTTCTTACAAATATGTGTAGAAATTGACATTACGCTCATGCTAAGCTCTGGCGTCAGGTTTTTTCCTCTCAGTAACTCGCGCATGGCGTTTCCGTTCGCCGCGTGCTTTTTTCATTTGCGCATAGTAACAAAAATAACTTCACATGTGAGAAAAGGGATCTCTAGCGCAGAAGCACTTACATAAATTGTTCACCGTTAAACCGTTAACTGTCGGAGTTGCCATGAGTGCAAAGTTGGGATTGGCCGAATTCAGAGCAGCGCTTATATCTGATTCTGCGGATACTGCAGGGAGTATGCAGCGACGCCAAAGTGGCCGCTATTTTGTCGTGCATGTAACAGGAGGAAAGGCTGCAGGCCTATCTTATTGGCTTATCGCCCATCTGCTCAAGATTGCTCTGCGGCCCAATGACGTCACGTGAATACCTCCTATAGGCAACGCGGAAGCCGTAGCAAATCTTTCTCGTCAAGATTTCACCTTGTGGCTTCCTCCGATCGCAAGCGTGCAATTTAGTTTTCCTACGTGTAGGTCCAGCCTATAGAGGTAATTGTGCCTGTGACTGACACGAATGCAGCACAGTTTCGTAGCGGATTTAATGCGAAGCTGGAAAACGCAGGTCGGAGCGAATACTGGCTGGAGACGTCAGGGGTGCTTAACATAGCGTAGTAGCAAGAAGGCGGCGTTACGAAGCTTATTAATTTTGTCGATGCCTTGACGCTTTCATTACACCTGAAATGTGGCAGTGGACAAACTATTGGCATGTATCTCATAGAAGGATAGGCATATGTAGGTAGGTTGCGCTAACGTGCTTGTTCTTGATGACAGCTTGTAGCTCACTCTTCCTGTATCTCAAAAGCGTCTGTGCTGCTTGTGGTGCGCAACTGATTGCGAAGAATCGGCCTCATGCCCTCTTATTGACTTGGCTGTTCGACCGCATATGAAAGAGAGCTTGGTTCTTTCGTTTTCTCCGAGGTATATCATGGCTTGTCTTAACGAAATGATCTAGTTCACAACCAATTACCAGCAACGTACAGACACAGCACAGCTGTGCAGCACGGGTTGTTGCCTCAAAGCAATTTTATCTCCTGTGATATCCAGAAACTGAATGGGTCGTCAGGGTGGGGACTGCACTTCGCTTAACTAGGAGCCCTAAAATAACAGTTTCTGAACGCAAAATAACTCAGAGCAAACAAATTCATTACCTGGTAAATGAAAATTTGTGGTCTCGTATGAGGCTGTCAGCCAGGCTGCAGCTTATGCTCCGAACGAGTCGCGGTAGCAGGAAGTAAACAATGGGATATATTGTTTTTCCTGCGGGCGCCGAGCAGCTTAATTGGACCGGCGACTTCTGAAGCACCTCAACCCTGCCCTCTCTTACCGTAGCTTTTTTTAGGCAGAGTTGACTTCGCTAAAATCAACATGCGGTCTAATTCCGCCGTATTTTTATCGGTCACGAGGTTCCCAACTTCACTATCTGATCCTTCCTATATGTTTTTTTTTTCGATCTTCTCGTCACTTTGCACGAAAAGGTGGCTTTCATCTTATCTAGTTTCCACCTCGAACTTAATTCTTAGCAGCAGACAACGAAATGAAAAACGAAGGTGGTTGCTGCCGCAAAATAAAGAAGAAAGCTTTACCGATATGCGGGGCAAGAAATGACCCGGCAGGACGCTTGCGAAAGCTTCGGCCCCTGCCTATTAAGCCGCGATAGGCTCGCTGACAGCAGCTGTCGTTGGGGGGCGCCTGGGTAAACATTAGCACGCATGTTATCGAGCGGGCTTACATGTTTGCCCTGGACCGCACATGTAAGGAAGCGGTCCAGGCGCGGTGTGCGTGTGTGTGTATGTGTGTGCGAGCCTCGTGACGTCAGCGACTGCCAGGGTCGAGGACAGAAATCTTCAGCTTCCGCGCATATTGCGCCTCCTGTCGCCCCAATCACATCTTCTTTTTCTACGCGTTCGTGCATTAGGCGTGAGGAAAAGTGAGCCGACAGGAAAGCGGCCACAAACGCGGTCAATTTTGCGGTGTTTGATAAAGAACGCGAAAAAAGAAGCTAAGAAAACCTGCGAAGAAAATAGCTAGAAAACTTTGGCAATCTCTAGGCATTGCGTGCGTATTTTTGATTCTTTGGGCGAAGTAAAGTTCGTTTTTTTTCTTTTTTTTACATATAGCCAAGTAGCAAGATGAAGAAAATGGAAGCTGTCGAACGTGCCCATGCATGTAAAACCATGACGTACCATGACGTAAAACCATGCGCAGCATTCCTTAGAAAAATTCATGGAGCTTGCAGTCTCATCAGTTTTGTCATCAAGCCAGAATTGATGACCATCCATAGTCTGTATTGGTTTTATGTTGCTTTTTTTTTTTGCTCACTCGATTATGTACCAAATGTATGATTGTATTAATGAATACTTTGATACGTGTTTGAACACATGTTTTGAAGGCCAGAGTTGGCTTTCTTCCGTTTTCTGTTTTTCATTTGATGTGATTCCGCATATGAATGCTGATTTCTTGTCTTTTAAACCTGATTGCTGGCTTTTGTTTTATTGTGTTGTTAACTTGCATCTTGTTATTTATAAATCCACTCCTGTAACAGTCCCAAGAAGGGACTAACAGTATGTTCAAATAAATAAATAAATAAAAAAATGAACGAATCTAAACTGCGGGCAACGGCGTACACCGAGATGGGGATCTGCAACATATCTTGTTCAGGTTAGGAGGCAGATGCGTTGCCTCTTTCAGATATCGGAGGCCACTTTAAAGCACTGCCTTTCATCGCCATTTTAGCATGTGCTCTTTGATTACAGTTACACAAGGACACACAAAGCTACTCACTCCGCCAAAGTTGATAAGTGCTCTTAGGCTCAACGTGCAGGCCGCCGCATAAGTGTTCGGGAAATGAGTTTCGTGGAAGGAATGAACTTACTTTCAGAGCGTTGCGCAGGAGGCAGCCGGAAATTAAAGGAAGTGCTCTGTTGCCCCTCGCAGCCTGCGTCGTTTAGTTTCTGCATGCATGATTCGTCTATGACAAAAATGTAGTCACTTGTCTGACGGCATTATTGTTCCGCAGTTTTTTTCTGTCGCGAGTGATGTGAAAAGAGGCGAAACTCCTGCGCGCGGTCAGCACAGTTGACAGAGCAATGCATGCGCCATCACCTTTATAGAGAAATATGATCTATTTTGTCTTCCACTAAATGGCATGCTTGCTTGACCCGTGAGTGTTTTCAAAATCACACGCACAGTTAGTATTGTTCAAAATTCTATGTTTTTCGTTACTGGGGCAGTTTCCTTTGGTGATATCTTTGGTGATTTCATCCGGTCATTCGTGAACTGTGGGTTAAATCGAAGAGCTTTAAAAAGGCTTCAGAGCAAAATTTCGCTATGAAGGAACAAGTGTGATTCGCTTATGATGTTGTTTTCCGTTGAATGATCCTTTTGACCCAAAAGTAATATGATGTTAACATGCGAATCTTTGGACTAAACTTCCTAACGCCGCCGCGGTGGCTCAGTGGTTATGGTGCTCGGCTGCTGACCCGAAAGACGCGGGTTCGATCCCGGCCGCGGCGGCTGAATTTCTTTGGAGGAGAAATTCGAGGCCCGTGTACTGTGCGATGTCAGTGCACGTTAAGAAACCCCAGGTGGTCGAAATTTCCGGAGCCCTTCACTACGGCGTCTCTCATAGCCTGAGTCGCTTTGGGACGCTAAACCCCATAAACTTCCTAAAGAGCATATAAGTGTGTGTCCTGCTCTTCCTAACATGATGTTTTCGCGCAGTGACTCTGAACAACCAACTTGCCCGTACTTCCACTCTCAATGTGCACAAGTATCTTCTGAAGTTTTACTCATTGTTTATTGCTGAAGGCTGCAATGCTTAAGTCTGCACTACAAATGCAAACAGCCAATATTAGTGGTTCAAGTGGCAAGCTAAATAATAAACCACAGCTTCATAATCTAATCATTCAAGTTCGGATGTTTCAGGCTGAAACCGGTTACATATTTACATTTTTTGTTTACAATGAAGAAATCCATAGCACAGTTAAGAAATCAGACTACAATATTATTTAATAGGAAACGATTTTGCAGTGTTCTGAGAGTAGACAGTGGCACCACGCGGAATAGGTAAAGCACCAGGATTTCTCTGCTTTTTTGATTGAGCCGAGCTTCCTGCTAAATGATGGCAGACCATCATGCCCAGCGAATGTCCTTCACTTAAATTTCATAACCATTCTCGGTATTCGGCATTCTAGCTCGCCTCAAAAATTTTCAGCGCTTGCTCAGTGTCACAGATCCACCTTTTATTCTGAGGCGCGCAGAGATATTTCTATTTATCATATGAGTTTCCTTTCAGATGGCTGTGTATTGCATGTCTTGTTTCGTGAATGGGTAACTAACACTTGATTTCGTCGTAGTTCGTTCCATTTCCAGCTCAATCAACTGCGTATTTTTGTGGCTTTACTGTGCACTCTTTGCGAACGATTTGCGCACTTCAACTCTGACTGAAAGCATGCATCCTCTACACTCGTGTGGTTACAGCTGAGCGGTTTATCTGGACGTACGAAGCTTATTTCCTGTAATGCAAAACTTCTCTTTCAGCTCTGCGACTTTTCACTGTTATTGCACTAAAATAGTTGTCAGACTTGTTTTAACATTAGAAAATGAAGAAAACCACTGACATATACTTAAACTTTCAAAAATACTTATTTTGTTGATCACTTTTTTACAGTTACTATATTGCGGAGTTATTACTATATAAATTGTCGAACTACCTCTAAGAAGTACAATCCCAGCAATTTCATGAACGGTATTTTAAATACTTCAAACTAATTATTCTATACTACTTCAGGTAATATATTAATCAGACTGTGTAAAATGATTCGCATATGGCTGAAATTTCGTGACAGAGGAAGGGTTTTATTTATATTACAAACGGATTATAAATTAGGTATGATGAATACTGAAGCCTTTTGGTCTTGTACGTATAAAGGGTGCGCACTCGCCATGCGTAATAGATGGTAATAGGACATCTTAGAATTAACAGGCTGCTAATGGAACACAGCTTTACAATACAGCAAAACAGGCGCATGTTGTCTTGTTCATAATGCCGTGCAGGCTGTCCTGTGCCAGTCATTCTCATTGCAGCGGGAGATATATTAATTCATCGTAGATGGGAAGCGTGTGGACCAAACACAAAGAACAAGCCATGAGCATAGGAAAATAAACACATGATCACTTATTCAAAGACAGGCTCCATGCTGTTATCGTGCTCAGTGATATCGCGTGAGAAACCTTGAGTAGGCAAAGTAGCGTTACAAATACCCGAGGTACTTATTATGCACCTCACACTGTTTCGTCCTCCAAGATGGTACTGGACGGAAACCTCGGAATATTTCCGTCGACCGCTCACTGTCGCAGTACGGGCGCAAAAGGTCTGTCACAGCTTGAGCGCTCGCCCCGTTTTTGGCGAAGTCGGAGACGATCCGGATTATTCGTTTCGAGCAACCTGCCTCCTGTGTCATGATAGCAGCCTCTGACTGGCTGGAGTGATTGCCATAGTTGAGCTGGTGCGACACAGGGACGCCGAATACGAAGTACACGTCATCCAAGTGGGAGGCCCTCGTCTGGAAGCTGGCGGTAGGGTTCCAAAAGCGCGGCTTCTGTCCGATGACGAGATGGAATGAGTCCACACCCAGTTGGCACATGCGTCGGGCGAACAGAGTTGTGGGACAGTTGAACAGCACGTCACCCAGGAAACTAACGGCGAACGCCGTTCCGTACTCCGCGGAGCCGGGCTGTATTTCGTAGCGGTCGTGCACTTCGCTTTCAAAACCGTACGGCGCGTCAGACGTGGCGTTTCGGAACTGTACGCCAACCTTAGCCAGAAGTTCTTCCGGGGATAAGGTGTCAGCGCGGCCGATTTTGCTAGAAATCTCGTAGAACACGCCTAGACCTTCGAGTGAAGTACTCGTGAGGAGTAGCTGGACACCGCTGAGGTTGTGTTCCAGGCGCAAGAACCGGTCGGGAAGTCGTGGGAGCATTGGGTGGGGATGATAGACGCCAACAGATCCCGGAAAACGGGACTGGGCCGCCAGTAGCTTTCCGGCTGTGGCCTTTTGGAGGCAGGAGAGCGTGGTGCCAAAGAAGTGCTGGCCGCACCCCAGGCTCTTCAAGAAACCTTCCCACTGTGTCTCATTACGCGCGAATCTGGGCGCGAGGATAGGTGACCCGCTGCCCAGGATGGCCTTGGTGACGTGGAATCGCTTCAGCGCCGGCGAAATGAGAAACAAGCTCGCTGTGTAGGCACCCCAGTCGTGGCCAAAAACAACGAGGTCGTCACGGCGACCGCCGAAAGCTTCGCTGTTGTTGAAAACCCAGTCAAGGGCAAGGACTTGGTCTAGAAGGCCAACGTTCATGCGCGTCCCTTTGACCTTGCGGCTCAGAAAACCGAATACTCCTAGTCGATAGTTGGGTATGGCAACGATCACTTGCCCCAAAGCGCTGAGTATCGCTCCGTCGTAGATGGGCATTGAATTACTGCCTCTAAGGAAGTTTCCTCCGTGAAAATAAACGACGACACTCTTGCGAGTACATTCTGAACTACGGTCGCCACACAATGGAATCCACATGTTTAGATAGAGGCAGTTCTCCGACTGTGACGCTGCGGAAAACATCGGGTGGTCTCGAGTGGGCTCCGGTTGAAGGCATGATGGGCCGTCGTTGTAAGCCTTGACAGTGCGGTTCCACAGGCCCGCGGGCTTCGGTGCCTGAAATCGATACTTCTGCGTCATTGTCGCAGCGTAAGGAATGCCTCTGAAAACTGCGACCTCCTTGCCTCGTACGTCGGCAACCTTTCCTACTAGTAGACCATGCGTGGTTTTGACAACCCACGCCTTTCTTCTACGACGTTTACTGGCTTTCTCCGTCGGCGTGCCTTCGTTCTTGCTGGTGTAGTTCTTGGTAAGTGTCGAAGATGCGGAAGTGTGACGTGCTGCTACTGTGGCGGTTGTCGATGAAGCACGCGATGTGGCCTTAGTCGTCCGCCTTGTCTTGTTCGGTTCGTTGTTGCGGTGAGTGTTCGTCCACTGTGCCTGATGCGATTCGTTTGCGCGGCGTGTACTTGCTCCGTTCAACGGGTGTTCGTACCCTGCGTGCCGCCCTATGAACGGTGCCCGTCGTTCCTCGGTGATTGGCACGAAGATGTCTGCGTCGGGGTACCTTGTGAGAGCCGCTCTCTGCGTGACTCGAACCAGTGCGGCTGTTGCAGCCACGGTAACGATCAAGAGGCAGAGAAGAGAGATGTAGCAGCCGCAGGCTTGATAGAGGCTGCATGCTGAGCGTTTTTCATCAGCGTTTGAATACAGATCGTCCCGCGCAGGCACTGCGTTGGTCGTCTTTGGCGCGTCGGCTTTGCTAAATCCTGGTGCGTTGGCGGCAACCGACGTATTGCGAACTTCACTTGGATCGGCCATAGATGCGAGTTCCGCAAAGCGCCCTTCAAAGATGCAATGGCGTCCTGTCGGTTTCTTCTTCTTCTTTGTCTTCGTCTTATGGCTCTGTCTCTACATTGCAGATCTTTTTAGCGCGGAATATTGTTATCGGAGAGAAAGCGAAAAAATTGGCAGTGGCTTAGCTCAGCTATGCCAGGATATACGTAGCGAGAGGTATGCTATATCCCTGGCTACGTCTAGCTGTTTTGCTTATCGTCATGGCTACGTGTTTGACATTAAAGACGAGACATGTGGTGAAGGCGGCACGTGTTATTCAACTTTACTGATTGCCAGAAAGACGAACTGGTGATTAGTAAAGTAACCCGCGGCCGTTCTGTCGGAGGCGAGCGGCGTCGGCGCGTGGCGCCGGCAGCTGTGACGTCACTCGGCGGCTGCTCTCGTTCGGAGGCGAGCGGTGCGGCGCGCGGCGCACCAGTTGCGCGGCTGTGACGTCACTCGGATCCTCGCGCATGCGCGCAAGTGGCGCCGAAGGCCCACAGCGAAACGGCGAGACTGCGGGTAATGTAGCTCTCGCTACAAAAGTTCTGTACACTTGGTGCCGTAGAAAACAAAGAAATTGATCTGCTTTAACGCTTGCGGCAATGTCTGAGCAAATACAAACCGTGAATTGAGGAGAAGTTTGTCGCTTGATTAGTAGCACTTGAGGCTTTGTTTGCATGCCGCCCCAAGACACAATTCACGTTCGAGGTCGGCTAAGAACCTGATGGCGAATGATAGCTATTGAGGAAGTAACTATTAAAAAAATGAAGCGAGTAAAACACGACCGATTGAGTAGTCAGGCGAGGATTGGAACAACAGAAGACAACAGCTCAACACATGTCCAGCATTCTTAGACAAACATTACTAATATAGAATTATTGTAAGGAATTGTATGACTATATTTAAGGTAACTGTCCATTCTTTCTATGTTCAGAAAAATTATTTCTTTTAGAGTGTTTCCACCACTCGCATCGAGCATTTAAGACGGCCATAGAAAAGCAATGGGGAACACTTTTGACGACAGCAAAAACGTTAATAGGAAAAAAAAAATTGAAGCCTGCCGACGGGAGATCAGCGAATATATTGATTGATATATTGAACTATTACAATATATAAAAAACTGCCTTGATAAGCTGGTTCCCGTTCAAAAATGCTTTTTTCCAGAATTGTTGGGTATGAAGAAGGACAAGAGAAAACTAGGCTCGACATATATTAGACTGGGCTCCCAAAAAGAAAAGAAAATAAGAGTGATAGTGCAGGACAAAAAGAAGTAGAAATATCAGCACTGTAGAGGTCGCATGCATTTTCCCAAAATGATGAAAATGTTCATCGTGATCATCATTATCATCATCGCCAGCTTATGTGCACTACTGTCACAAACGGCCTTTCCACTGATACTGAGTAAGAGCTGGCCTGCTCAGTTCCCAGGCACTCGACGCAACAAATTTCCTGAACTGATTTCCACCCATGGCTCGCTAACTGCATTTCAAAGTGAACTTCCTCATCCATTCTCTTTCTTGAGGAGTACGACGATTCTCTGTTCACCGCATTGCACTTTCTGCCCAAGTCCAGAAACTTATTTCAACAGAGTAGTGCTGACTTTTATTTTAGCGAGCTTGGCATTCAGCATGACTTGAAAGTAGATTCGCAACGTGGATGCAAAGAAGGATCCAAATGCTGTGAGCTAATCAGGCGTGGTGCGCAATCACGGCAACGCCTCTCCGCGTACCTCTACCGGCATTCTAAAAAGGTTTCACTAGTTTTTTGGTGAGTTTTTTTTTTAAATCTAAACGGTGCGTGTTTGAGTAACCAGGGCGTTAAATTCTGCTGAGTCGAAAGTCTTCTCGTGTGCAGAACCACGGTCGTGACGAAAGGCGACTTCGGAAAGTACGTCTGCGGCGTTGCCACACCCCACAGAACTTCACAGACATCATTATGCCGTGCATATCCAATGCGATACCGAGCATGGGGAAATTAAACAAGGTGCTAAAGTATTAGGAAGGAAGCAAACAGCAAGAAAACACTTTCTTTTTTCTAATAACTCTTTCCTACTTTCTCGAAGTAGAGATAAAAGGTGGAAAGAACGGATATCAAATGATAACTCTTTAGTAGCCGCGCATACGCATTGCAACAGCGAAAAGGTTCGGTGGCAGCGATAGCGATTCTGAAGCTGGATGCTGCCGGTATAAGAACCCCCGCTGCTCTCGGCTGTGTTGTATTTGGGCATAACGGAACTTTTCAGGTAACCAGTGGGTGCCGTCGGAAATGGTCCTGAGTGCCGTAAAAGTACGGGTGGATTAGCGAGATCATTTACCAATGAACTAAAATAGTGTAATGACCCGCTCCGAGCGCAGGTCTTCACGACGTGCACCACTTAATACTGTTCTTCTAGAAAGCAAAAATGCAACCTTGACCCCTGTAAACGTCCTAACCACCTCAGTGAATTAAAACAGCAGTGCGTGTCGAGAAATTAAACCAGGGGAAAAAGAAGTGCCCTACCCAAGCCTATTTTATTGCAGACGTTGGAAACGAATGGTTGTAGGAACACATTTCCACCGGCTCACTGTTATATAAATTTTTTGTTTCCCAATGCGTTCTTGCGGTATAGGTCGTAGCAGCGGTTAACCTTTGCTGCAATAGAATAAACTTCTTCGTATTGGTTCGCCGCTTATTTAACTATAACGCCACGTCGTTAGGAACAGAGTGCGGCTTGACTTATTAGGACTATCTGAACCTACAGGTGGACGTACGCACAGTGCAATAGTTAGGAACGTCACTCTTATGATCTAATGTAAATTTAAAGTCTAAAAGAAAAGTCCGTGGCAGAAAAGAAGGGGCGTGGTGGAAATAAAATGTGCGTGCTAAAAAATTAGCTTTGATGAAGGCAAAGGGCGCATCAGCTGTCTGATTTCTCGGTGGGCACCCGAATTGCGCCGTAAGGGAAGGAACGAACGAGAGAGTGGAGTATAGAAGAGAGAAAGACGTTTCGTAGTGGAGGCCTTCGGAATAATTTCGACTACCTGGGGATCTTTAACGTGCACTGACATCGTACAGCACACGGGCGCCTCTGGCGGTTAGCCTCCTTGGAAATGCAGCCGGGGTTGGGCCCTCGTCTCGTCAGGCCCAGCAGCCAAGCGCCCTCAGTACTGAGCCGTTTAAATACCAAGGGGGATAAAAAGAGCACGAAGATACGAAATGCGCGGATGTTAGCCAGGAAAAGACGCCAATAGGCTATCTCGCTATGGAGACGGGAAAATGTGACGCGTAAAAGGATTGACGAATAAGAACAATGAAGTAAGGACGAGTTACGTAAAGACAACCGGAAGAAAATCTTCGCGCGGGGAAAAAAAGAAAAAAAAACGGCTTAGCGGCACGCGTTCAGGCAAATATGTTGCGCTGAACATTGTCGAAGGCGTACATAACGGAAATATTGGATTTTCCGTCCGTTTCACTCGTTTCGTGCGCATAAATCTTATATAATCCTTTGTCACTGCTTGCCTCCGAATATCGCAGTTGCCAGGCATCCTACTCTTCTCATCGCTGGCGCAGCTCGTCGATAGGTCAAAACGCCCTGACGTCTTCTACTGAGTCACGCTCTAAGCCGCCGCTGGCGTGGCTGCTTTCCAGGATGTTTTAGGAGCCAATTATTCCGACGTCAGACCACCGCTAGCATTATGAAACGCTTTCATAAATCGATTGAACAGACTAGGTCAATAATAAGCGAGCTGCACCGCTGTTGCAAGCCTGCCCTACATAACAGTAAGTGGTTTACAGTCATGCGCGAACAAATCGTTGAGACGTACATATTCTCAATTGGCTTCCAAAAGAGATCGATATGGACAATTAGCTCTCCGATCGTAACACCGTAATATAAAACAAACAAGCAAATGGCACCAGCTAGATTACCATAGAGAAAGAGTGGCACTAGAGGGCTGTTTATCGGTCATCCTCTATGTACCTAATCCAAAGCAGACTTTTGCGTCAGGTGAATGACCGTTACGGCTTCAGTTTCTGGTAACATTTTGAACACATATGTCGGTGGGAATCGAGATTTTTATTTTTCATGAAAACATCGAAAAATGTGTTCTCTACAAGGCATTCAACACATGACAAACGACGTTATTCTTTTTGTCACCGTTCGTTTCAAAATCACTTAGTACATATTTTCTTATGACTTCAGGTGCAGAAATTAGGCGCGCGACACTTCACCGCTGGCCATACAATGACAAGAGTGGGAGGGGCTCTGATGCACAACTTATTGTTCGCCAGTTAGCCGTACGGCAACATGTTCATGCCTGCTTTATATTTCGTCATGCTGTACAATGAACATCATATTCAGTAGCGGAATTGCCCGGATTTATGACCGATATCATCTCTTCCCCACGTTTGGCATAATCGTGTGGCAATGTGTTCACAAAAACAACCTTGAGTTTAGAGTGCAAACAAATTTTACACTTCGCTGTAGTCAAAAGAAAACCCACTGGAACAAAGCCACAAAATAAAACTGCGCTGTTACTTTGATCTTACTGGTTAGCTTATAAACCATGCTTTGGCCATGCGCGAACTGGATTTACTGTAACCATGTCCGCCGGGAATTGAAAGCTTGTGTTATCGTTTTGTTATTTGCCTGCGTTTCATTATAATTCGTGCTTTTTTTTTGTTGCGATCGCTTATTTGTACTGCAAATTCGAAGAATGTCGACAGTAAGAAGCACAAACTATTAGTAGCGTACTTGCGGAAGATAACAGCTGAAGTTAAAGCGAATGAGTGCAGAGTTACTTTCTGCGAGAATTGAATGAATAATAGCGCAAAACGGGCTCGAAAGAAAGAAGGAAAATCCTTTCTTGATGCGATCTTAATGGCTCTGCGGAGATGCTGGATTCGGCGTATTGATTCACATTAGCCAACTCGTTTTCATTTCTGCGGTCTCGAGAAAGTTGAATCGCGAGGAAATGGACTCTGTAAGCTTCAGGTTATTTATGTTTTCTCACCGATCGCGTAGCTATTAGTCTTGTGAAAGCTTTCTTGTCATTAAAAAAACGAACTGCGAACAAGTCAACTTTGCGGATGTGGGTGATTGATGACCGTGATTAATATGCAATCTTTTTTTTTATTGTTTAAGTTTTCCTGAGTGGAAATATAGCCGCAAACTTGAGCAACGACATGCTTTCGCAGACCAAAATGAGATGTGAGATAGCGCAAAATGGGACAAGGGACAGAGAAAGACGCACACAACGCTCTGTCCCTTGTAGCGTTTTACGCTAGCTCACATGCCATGGATCACCGTTACCGGCTCGCCCAAGCTTCTACCCTTATGAACGAAATTGAGAAAAAGGCGGGTGAGAATACCTGGCTGTGGTACCGCATGCAAGACTGAAGGGTGACCCTCTCATTCCCTCGATCTTTTCGGTGAACAAGAAAAGTTTTAGCAGTAGAATATATCTTGGTTATATTAAAAAGTCTTGCTGTTCTTCGCCAGAACTCTGAAATACGAAGTTGTTTAAAGAAAGTAAATTTGTAGTTATCTGTACAACAATTTTGTTGTAGAAATTGTACTTATAAAAGTCCAAATGCGTATTCTTCTCAAATTCCGCTAGTTTAACTTCTTCCCTTCTAAGAACGCCATTAGCTGTCACTCTAAATTTTGTGAGCTATTTCTGCACGTACAATCAATATCTTATGTGAACTGTTTCTCGCTTATACCGACATGTATAACAGCTGCCAAGGAGATTATTGCCTATTTTCAGAATATATTGTCAGAATATACTGTGATATGCAAAAGAAAAGAAAATAGGACCTTTGGAAGTAACGTAGTCAACGTGTTCAAGTTATTGCAAACCAACTGCTCTTTCGATAAACCTTCTTCTAAACATATGTAAATATGTGTCGCGAGCCTTCGACGAGTAATTACGCGTATTACTCATAAACACCTCTCTTATTACTCAAAATGTGTAGTCTGTTATAGTCGTGGTCGTGCGTGTGATATATACGAGGAATGGTGCCACACGAAACATTTGTTTTATTTTCGCTTTGCTCTGATGTACGCCGCCAAAGGACCGCAGGAAGGTAAAGATGCGGGTGGCGTGGTTGTGGCGTTAATTGGCAAGCGTGGTTATCCGTGCATTGATCAAGTCAGCAATTTCTGCACCTTTTATTTTCCCAGTATAAACGAAATGCACCTCAGACTGCTGCCATAGAAGGCCAGTGTGATGTAAATATTTCAAAAGTGGCCTTGTTACAGCGTGCTTTCCAGTTCGGAGACCTTCAGCGAAGGCCACGTGGAGGACACTATCCAGTGGGACATTCCACCTCCTCAGGTCTCGCAGGAATGTCACACGCTCATCGCTAATACAGGGGCACACGAGAAAAAAAAGCTCACATCACCGACATCGCCACAACTTAAGCACATAGTTGTCGCGGTACGATGGATCCTGTGCTACCATGCAAGCGTGTAGGCGGGGTTCGATGCGCAGTTAATACATGCCAGTGGCTTTCTCTCCTGACAGATCCCATGTGTCACAAGGAAGACGCAGAGGCTTCAGAAGAGGAGTGGTGTTCCATAATCCTTTTCGAAGAATTCTCGTCTTTCGCAAGTGCCACAGGTGGCACGCGTGATCGCAAGATCCCAAGACAGTCCGCTGCCGTGTTACCAGTGACCTCGATGTGAGAGAGAGGAATGAGTGGAAACATGGCGTAAGCCATTTATATTTGTTTTTTTTTTTTAATCCAGGTTAGTGATTGTAGGCAAAATCTGTCGGAGGGAGTCCCGCGTCGAAGACGCTGTAACTTGGTGAGAATCACGAAACTCCGAGGTTCATACAGAACCAGCCTTTCAAGGGACGTTGCAGCGATCAGACACAACTAAAGAACGTAGCTGCTTTTCCACGTGAAAGAGCTTTCGTGCGGTGAATGGCCTCGGCTGATTCTTATGAGCCTGCTAAAGTGACAATTCAGGGAGTGGAAGATGGAAGGGGATAGGCCACTCCCTCTATTGTCACACTAGCAGGTTCGTGAAAATCGGCCGAGGTCATTGGTTGGAATGGGGTCCTTTGTCGGGGAAAAGCCGTTTCGCTCTTAAATTGTGTCCCTATACCTGCTGAGGCACGTTCGAAGTTCTCTGCTGTAGCTGAACTTAGGTGACACTATAAATAAGAAATGAAATTATCTGTGCTTGGATGTGCACAGCGCCGCGGTCGCCAGCACATTTTATGAGCAGATGGTCGAATTCGCTGTAAACTAGCGAATGCTGATAGTAACCAAACTTGTCCTTGGGTTTACGCGTGGATCAGCTTTATTGGAAGCTTAGTTTACGAGGATATTAACGACGCTGGATTCGCAAATGCGCACGAATCACTTTCTGCAGATGCTTCGACTCCATAAAACGAGTATATTTGTCTTGTTTTATTCGTATAAATTATTTATATTCAGGCACGAATAATTATACTTAGTGCATCAGTAAGAAACGTAATATGCTCACTGCCCTATTTGCGCAGTAAAATGCAAATATTGTGAATGAGGCCATGGCATCAGAAGCATTACCGAAGGCCTTTCAAAACTAGACACAGGTTTGATCTCGACCGCGGCGGCTGAATTTGAAAAAAAAAAAAAAAATGCACTGTGCGAAAGCAATCTGATGTGCTTCTCCAAAATAACGCGGACATCTCTCTCACGCTGTTTTTTATCTGAAAAGGCCTGAAGCACAGAATTACGCTGTCTAAAGCTCACTCGTTAGTCGAATATGCTATTTCAAATATGGCTGTTCAGTATAGCTACGGAGATGTAGTATTCAGATATGCAGCACCTCAGCGACAGACGCCTTAACGGCGTGAGTGACGTATGTTTCCCCCTTTAAAAAAAAAAAAAAAAACCTTGGTGTAAACGATGCATAAAACAGAAAGTTGGGCTAGTTGTTGCTGGGTAAACAGCCGTGACGTGGTAACTAGCGTGAAAAAAGCTGCGTCCCGTCAGTTCCTTCTCGCTGTCTTTTTAATGTGTGTTTCCACGCGCAAGTTGCCCAGGCGCAGTAAGCTATGCGTCAGTAAGGCGCACTTGCATTAGCTTGGCTATGTCTAAAGAACCGCTTATAGCCGAGTGAGACGTCGGCATTGCGTCCAGCTTGAATTTAATGCTTCCCAGCAAAAATGCCTTATGGAGCGTATGTTGATAATGCGAGGATGCCTTACCGCACCTAATTTAGGGCTGAGTTCCAAACGATTTCGCAAGTGCGCAAATGTAGTACTAAAACAGATTCTAAGAATATGTGCGTACTGTGTGTGGCTTTTAAAGCAGTGTGGAGCATAAAGTGTGTATGTAGCAGTAGGCTTACGAATTTTTCGTTTCACGCTTCACCGTGTACTCTCAGATAGGGAATGGCCGTGATTTGTGCCACTAAAGCTGTGCGGGCAACGTTTTTGAGAAACTAAGGTGTTGTAATCGTCGCCGTCGCTGCCATCTGCGTACGCAGTACCCCTAAATCTCACACCCACATCTTCCCTGATGTCTGCTGTCACGCCATATCCGTGCATGACGCGCGGTCACACGCTTGGCAAATTGTCATGCATGACGCATACATAATTACACCCGTATCCACGCATCCCTCACCCCTACCCAGAGTTCCTAAACACTTCGACTGGCATCAACATCTCGCATCACTTCATCTGCGCTGTAATTCGCGTGAAGAGAAGAACAAACTTAAGGCCACTTTCTTGTTTAGCAGTTCAGCGCAGTAATTGTAAAATAACAGGAAGAATTTATAGTTTTTCACGTTCTGGGGTAAAACCTCTGAAGCCGAATTTCGCTATTAAAGACACGGTTGCTTTCTTTGGAACCGGCAGCGGAGGGAATAGCTAGTAATGCTCGCATTTTCTTCGCACGCAAGAAGAGCTTAAGCAACAATGCTTTTTAAACGGTCGCTTTGTAATATATTTTCAAAACCTCCGAAGTAATAACGTAACCTGGTGTCATCCTTTAGTCAACAGGAGCACAGCATTCCTTGTTTTTTCCTTTCTTGCTATGATATATTGTTATGTGCGTGAGCAAGAGTACAGCATCAAGCGACGGCTTTCTTCTGGCGAAGTCCCATTTAGTGACTAGTACACCTAATCGACGAGAGGGAGATACGCATACTCGCGACATGCGCTGTGAACCGCCCTTTTCGCATTTCTGATGAATATGCACGCCTCGACGATTCATTCCTATATACATTTGTGCTAAAGAAGAGTGTGTCAAGTAGAACACAGTGGCCACTGGGAATTTCTGCTTGCCTTACATGCTCTAAAGAGAAGTTTGAAAGCATTCATGGAGCGTTTGGAGTGAACGTTAAATATCGTTGTGCCTCGGATTCACCGTTACACAGTGCGCAACATGTTAGAGAAAGAAACGACGTGAGTATGCTATATCTAGAAAGGAATGGCGCGCATGAACTGTGCAACATGCTCTCGGCAAGTTGCAAGCCATACCCACGACTCATTTCAAGCATGTCGCTCACGATAAACAACCACGAAAAAGAGAAGAAAACACTAAGCTGGTAGAGCGCGCAAGGGGGATCGCATTGAAAAAGTGGACAGGCCGTTCCGCGGTGGCACGCGCATCAACTTTCAACTGTTTTAAGCCGGCGAGAGGGAAGAGTAGTCTTAGCGCCGAGCAGGGCTTTCAAGCTCGCTACCCGCGGCTCCTTGATGCTCACTCGTTTCTTTGTTGCGACAGCGCCTCTCCCGCCGGCGTCTCCCAGCCCCAAACCGTCGAGAGCATTCTCTCGAGGAATGCGAGTTTATCGCCTTTTGCCTGTATTTGCTTCACACGCACGCCGCGCAACGGGCTGATATTTACCCGGCTTTCCTGTTTTCCAGGCTGGGTCGCCCGAGAGGCGAGGAAGGGGGAAGATCTTGAAAGGATGCTTGCCACTTTGGCCTTTCCCTGCGTCCCCTTCTACCCCTGCCCTTTTCCCTCTTTCTTTCCGCCCACTTTGGCTTTCCTGTTTCCTCTCGCGTTCGCTCGTTCGCGGCGTCCGTGACGCGACTGTGCGCGGTCTCTTTGTGTTCTCCTTCGTACCCTCCCCCCCCCCCCCCCCCCTACTTCCCCTTCGATGCGGTGAGGCGCCGTCGCGGAAGTTGAACGCGTTTCGAGGGACGAACGCCGTCCCTTGGGTGTATACGACTGCGACACCCCGACAGCCACGGTGCGGAGGACGCCGTCTCATATATGCACTGTTTATGCACATATTGATTTCCGATGGCCGCGAACGAGGCTCGCACACACTTAAGTAAACATGCGGGGGCTTCATTGCCATGCACATCGCTCGGAAGAAAAAAAAGCGCTGGAGCGGTGGCACCATCCGATGTTTATAATAATACCCGGCGGTGACCCAAAGGGTCCGGCCGCCTCCGATCCCTCCCTTCGTCACTGAATTAACGTTCCCGCAACTGAAGAGCACCCCGGCCTAAATGTGTGTACGCATGCTTATTAGGTACCCTTTCCTCCCGTTCTACCTTCGTAATTTTTTTTTCGTCGCAGTACACCTGGTCCGCAGTCACTGCGTCGTTGTGCCCGAGAGTTCTCGGCAGACTCGGCCGTCCGTCCGTCCTTATACCGCTCAAGAAAACAAAAAGAGCAAAGTAGAAACAGAAAGCCAATCGTGGGTGTTTGTTATTCCGCGAAAAAATTGCTGACTGTCTCCTCTTGCCCGCGCGCGAGGTACTCGTCGACCGAGCTACGAGCGTGAGCAAACAGTCGGCCGGCAGCCCTGCCGAGAACTGTTGTCGTTCCCCGAGGCGACCGCTCCGCTATCTGCGCCGCCACGGAGAGTCTCGTGGAGACACTGTATATCTTGATGCTGCTTGTACGTTGGACGTCTTCGGTTACGTGTTAGCTTGAGTTCTTTTTGGTGACTGCTTATGCTTCGACTGGCCTGAGCGACCGCCTTGTCGTAACGGCCGCCTGGTAGACGCTGACGTAACATTATTTGTTAAGCTCGAGTGCTATTTGGCGCCTTTTTAGCGGTGAACCTTTTTGCCTTCTGTCGTTTGAAGGATTCCTTGGCGCACTAAATCTAGTATTGAAAGCAAGCGCCAATGTAGTGCTGTGGGTTTAAATGTAGACGTCCCTTTTTGCCTTCAAGCCAGGGAAATTAGGATAACGATTATTGCATTTGACGTGATCTCTGAGGTAAAATTAGCAATCTGCAATATCTATGAAGAGGCAAGTACACAGTAGTTGTATTTTGCCAATACTTAACTATTTTGCTGAAACTTGGAAGATAACCGAAGTTCTTGAATATAAACTGAGTACAGTGGAAGCGAGCCATGGAAGAGAAAACAATAAGACCAACATTAAAGTAAATTGGGGGAACGCTTAAGCTTCGCCTTTAAGAGCAGAACACGATAACTTTATTGGGTTCCTTTCGCATCGGCTACTCAACTTATTTCTATCTTCCACCGAGATTTTAGGCCTCGCCGCGTTAATGCGTTAAAGGGAAACTGCACCCCTTTTCGACGATTTCGCGATATTCAAGGATTCAAATCTATCGGCTGTAGGTGAAACATTCCAAGTGTTTTTGCGCAAGCATTTAAATTAGAAACGTAATTGACGATTTAATTTTGTTCTTCTCCTCAGTGCACCACAGGGGTGCGGGGAAGTTCAGCATGACGTCAAGGAAGGTGTGATTTCAAATTACCGCTGTCGTCAGCCACACCCCGCCATGCCTCGTTGGATGCTGCCAAACAACGCTCGGCGGGATTTGCCTTTGGTGGCGTTGATTGTTTTCCTTTAAAGCAAGCGTTTATGTGTTGGATATGCATCCATACCTTCCATGACGTCACCATGCGCTCCCACTTGGCGTTGTGCGCTGCGGAGAAGCTTGAAAGGCGTCGCGATTTTAATCGGCGATTAAGTCACTATTTCAAGTTCTAGCCCCAAAAAGACTTCGCGTGCTTTAGCTGCAAGTTTCGCACATTCGACCCTTTCAATCTCGCTGATTTCTAAAATCTACGCAGTTTCCCTTTAATACCAATATATGCGGAATTGGTCGGTCTCTACGTTACATTCATAGATCCCTTTGAGCTCTCGTACCACCCCTCGCGCAGTGATGCAGCGGTTAAGCGATGCGTCACTGCCCCGGCAGAAGTCTGTTTCGAACACAGCCACCGGTGGGGCTTGTGCGAAAGGTCATTAACTGTCACCTTCTACGGTGGGCAGATTGTGACGACGTCACAAGGCCACATGACATAAGTGGCCCGCCTGCCACCTAGTTTGCTTTTCTGTGACACCGGACCCCTATCGCTGTCGTGTTAAAGGATGGGAAGAGAGTAGAGTGAGTTGTGGAACAAACACCAGTTAACGATATCCCACCTGAGATTGAGGACACCAATTGGACATGGTTAGGGCATATAATGTGGACTGCACGTGAGCAATGGTTCCTTAAATTAGGGTAACGAGGTGGATTCCGAGATGAGGGGAGCGTAGCAGGGAGAGACAGAGTCAGGTCGGCAGGTGAAATTCGGAAGTTTGCTGAGATGTGGAGGCCGCAGCTAGCACAAAAGAGATTTAATTGGAGATTAATAGGCAAAATTTGTTTCAAGCAGAGCGAGTAACCGGGATGATGATAATGATGACGAGGGTTCCGCTTGTGGTTTCGTCCACATGGTAAAAGAAAAGAAACCGTTTTGGCAACAAGAACTTACGCTAGCGTAGACTCGGCAGAATGAGCCTAAAAATGACACTGCTTCCGTCTTTTAAAAGTGCTTAACTTTTTGAGTCTGCTCTTGCTTATCGCTTCGAGCACAGTAACAAGTTTTAAAAGAGCTCATTGCTCACGTGATGTCGTGTATTGAACAGGAAGGCACGGAAAAAAATTTTTAGTGGTGCAGATGACGTCCGCATTCATTTTACAATAGTACTCAGTTCAACTAATGACTATCATCGAGACCAGGATTGGTTACACGATCTTTACACTTTTTGTATAAAAATCTACCCCTTGTGTTGTTCCCCTTAAGGGGGACTTTTAAGGTCATAAACGGAACAGAACTGGAACAGCTGTTGCGGCAAACGTTACGACTCTTGGGTCGCATTATGGCACAGGGTTTAAGGAGGAAGCCTGAACGGAACGGTATGTAAACCATGACAACGGCGGGACGCCAGACCTATCCGACTGAAGGTCAATCAGAGACACCGCCGAATTTCTGATCAGCATTGTCCTCGAACAATCTATGCTCTACATCCACTATTCATGGCGGGTCCGGTAGCATGTGAGAAGTTCAACGATGGTGTTCACGACATTTTCTTCTGTCTTAATCCCTGTTCTGGTTGTTGTGCGGAGAGCATGGGCTTTTTGTTTTGTAAAAGTGAAGGGAAACGTGCCTGAAAAAAAAAAAAAATCTCGAAGACAGTGCAGAGCACCCAGTGTGCAAGTCATCGCCTCAAAAAGTAGGCAAAATCAAGGGGGGAGAGCAGTTTGATCACGGCTCTGATCCGATGTCATTTCTGGCATGCAGAGGCTGCAGAATTTTATTCGCGTGGAGCAAAGGGCCCATTTGTGAGCAGCTTCCAATGGATTCGCTTGGCAGTGATGTTATTTTATGAAGCCCGCGAATGAGAGGACTAGTGCGAAAGGCAACTATGGCCCCACATGGCGGAGAACGACTCGGATAACCACGGGCATATGAGTCAAGGAGGCGTATACCCCGGGGATTGGTATGATGGCTTGTTTGTAGCTTGGAAAGGTACAGCACCTCAAGGAAACCCACTTGTGAACTCCGCTTTGTTCTCTCTGAAATCCTTAGCTACTAACTTTCATCGAGAGCATGTACAACTTGTATACTATCGAGACTTGTGGTTTCTTACTGTTGCTTGAAAGAATCTGTCTCGAGGTTACTGAGAAAGATATTTTTTTTTGGTACTACATGCAAGCTTATTTCACCTACCGAAGTGAGCACCGGAAATAATAGTGAAAGAAGTTTATTCAATTCTTGTTTATACATTATAACTGCCCTCGTGGGAAGAGCCGGTAGTTTTGGGCCCCATAGGAGACTTTGAAGAGTGGCGTCGATTAAAGTTACTGTGTAAGTAGCTAGAGTTGCGCGCACGTCTGCCGAATTGCCGTGTAAAGCATTCAAGTCATGTGGCAAAGCCGGAGAGCGAGACAAGCCGTCCGAGCTTTTTACTCAGTACGATTATATATATCAGCGGTGTCTACGGTTAAATAACGTGGATGGAACTGCCGCTGTTAATCGCTGGATGATTTCCCCCTCCGAGTTGCTTCGAATAGCGTCTCCTGCAAGCACGAAGTGCTGCTTCAGCGCATAACTTGGATGATTTCTCCGGCAACTTGGCTTACCTACGCGAAAATGTAGGTACTTATACAGTAACTCTAGCGTCGATAAAGGCAAATAATCTTTGAACGCGAGCACTGCGAAAATCAATCCCTTCTGTGAATTTCTGTTTTGTTAATAATTAGAATGATATTGGAAACTGAGGGACTTGTTCTTTTGTGGGTGTGTGTGTGTGCACGTGCATGGGTGTACCTCCTTGACTACTCGTCCTCACTGTAACTTTTTTAAGAGAAAGGAACTAATTCTAAAGTCCGGTTGTGCTGGTGACCCTTTCCTTCACTTGCTATGCAATGATTTGAATACAGCAAGAAAAATGATGAATTTGGTGCCTACTAACAACAAGAAAAAGGTGTGGCATGTAGTAAATTACAGTTATCCTATCAGTGTTTCGTTCTGACCTCATCAAATTCATGCTGTAATAATTTAAAAACGCCACAATTCAGTTCACTTTTGGCTTGTTTCGGACTCCATTTTTAAAATATTTTCTTTGCTTATTCCAGAACCTCAGATGCATGAGTACAATCGAGCTAATTTTTCTGAGCTAGCACGCGAACCTGTGGCACGAAAAGCGATTTGCAACGTAGCCAGCTCGTGATGCTTCTTCGCTGGTTGAAACAACAGTTTTCAATAATAACAGCTAACCACAGGAAACACAACAGTTTATTCGAACCTCAGCAGTCATCCTTGCCCAGAACACGAAAAATTACCGAAAGTAGCGTCGCGAAAAGCAAACAGTTGTGCAGAGGGCGACACATTCGACATAATATTTTTTCAGAGTCGCTGAGAGGTCAAAACTGCGCTAAGGAAAACGATTTTTCCTCCCTCCCTGACGTGTTTTTCCGAAGAGCTTAGAGGCCACCCTCGGGTCCTAATTCCGTCAAATCTCGCTGCTCCGGCCTTCGTGAAAACAAAGAAGCTTTCGTTGAAGGCAGGGTTATATCTACCCGCCTCCTCCTCTCACGTAGAACTGTTTCGACATGTTCTTGCCCCCTTCCCAGTAATTGCTCTGAGCGAAACGCGGCTTACGAGCGCTGAAGTAATTAAGGCGGATCAGAGCTATGGGGATCCTCATCAGTTTTTGGGGTGGCCTCGTCGGGTTTGTTATTTGCGCGCCTCGATCGGAGGCCTGCAAGTTCTCCGCCGTCGTCTCGTCAGAAACGGATGTACGGGCTCCATCTGGCTGGTCATGTGAAAGCTGGATTAGTGGGAGAAACTAGCGAAGGCGCAAGCAGTTGAGTGCTTGTTAAGAGACGTGGCGCGATGTCTTTCAGTGCAACGCACTTTCCAGGGGTGTAGTGAGGGTGGAACTGCAGAAGAAATAAGTAACCATAAGCGCTTTCCTTGGCTCGCTTTATTTCACAATCGTGCAGACCTCGCTAATATAAGTCGTGAATGTCGTTTTTTTTAAAAAAGCCTTGACATATTTCATGTGTTTTTGTCTAGTTGCTTAGCCAATATACTGTGTCCCTGAGCGCGCCTTGTGAGTGAGTGAGTGAGTGAGTGAGTGAGTGAGTGAGTGAGTGAGTGAGTGAGTGAGTGAGTGAGTGAGTGAGTGAGTGAGTGAGTGAGTGAGTGAGTGAGTGAGTGAGTGAGTGACTGAGTGAGTGAGTGAGTGAGTGAGTGAGTGAGTGAGTGAGACATTTTATTCACAACAGTTCAAGTTCATGCTGAGAAGAAAAGATGCCCTCATTTTGAGATTGAGGCTTGTGCACATGACACTTCCTTTGTCCTTGGCAAATACAAAAGACTCGCTCTTTTAAGAAGCGCAAATTTAATCCAGATCTGAATAAATGCATGCGTATGCCGGCAGACCTTACAGAACAATATGGAAAATTGCTATAAGGCTTATCGTTTGTGCATTATGCAACGTTTAACAAGGGAAACGTAATAAGCAAGACAAATTAACAGCATAGCTACTAATTAAGTCCCAGGTGAGCACGGTAGAAAGCCTATAGATAAAAGGCGTAAGGTTTTTTTTTTTAATTTTAGGAAGGAGAAAATTCTGTAGCGAGTCAAGATTTTGTTTACGTCGGACTCCACCTTGAGAATTCTCTTGAAAAAGGAAGGCAACTTAAAAAGAAAGGGAGCGAAAATGAGGACGTTGTTTGCAAGTTAGCCGGATTTGACGGCACTGCATTTGTTTTTGTTTTTGTTATTTCTCAGGAAAAATAGAGCATACAAATGTGATCTACCTGTATGCAATGTTTCCTTGCTTTTCATGCTTAACTAAACAACTCGAAACACAGAAGTAAAGCTGAACTGTACTCTTAATTTCCACTCAGTTTTCGCCCACAACGCAGTTATTGTGTAGGAGACACTACACTAGCCCGTTCGTTTTAGCTTTGGAACTCGAGAAAACACAAAAATGCGAAAGCAGGAACAAAGTAGTCCACAGAAAAGAAAAAAAAAAACATTAGAGAAATGTTAGAATAGCGTGCGGGCTTGACACTGATATCCAAAAGATTAAGATTTCCGACTAGCCTAAACCTAGCTCAAAAAGTGCAAGCGCGAATTGTATGGCGAAAAATGCGACATATCTATTAGTAATTGGTCGCCTCTATTTCGGTACGTCGAGGCAGATTAGCGCACAAGACTCTCTACAGACCATCCAGTCACGTGACCTTCAAAGAGCATGCCTCTCCTCTTTCTCCTGTTAACCCTTTCGCGAAACCCTTGGACGACAGCGGTGTGCTTGCATGTACTGCCCAAGCCTTTTCCTTCCTCCTTCCTGCTTCCCCCTTGGTGTTCCGGAACCCGCCGGTAGGATTACTCCAATTAGGAGCGTTCCCTGATTGGATGCGTGATTATAAAAGCCAACCCGCCTAAAGAGAAAGGAAGGAAGAGGAGGGGGGGGGGGGGCACACTAGACCGCGGCTCGATGTATCGAGCGACCGAGGAGCGGCGAGACCCGGAGGCTACGAGTGGCAACCTGTCGCCAGCCTTCGATCTACGCCGTCCAGCCTTGAGGCCCGTCGCGTGGAAGGCGATCGAGGGTTGTGTGTACGGCATGCAGCGAGAGCCCGTCGTCCATATGCGCACGGCATGTACCCGATGAGCTCACGTGTCGTCGGTGGAGAAGGTGACGAGAGAGAGCAAAGGTTTGTATGGGGATAATGGGTCGGCAGGATGACGACGACGATGATGATGATGACGACGATGACGATGATAATGACGACGATGATGACGACGATGATGACGACGATGATGACGATGATGCTTTTTATGGCCGAAGGCCATCTCTGCCTAAAAAGCACCATGACACAAGGTGTTTTCGTCTACTCAAGGTGGAGTCAAAGCCCCAGTTTCCAAGCATTTCACCCCAGAGAAGCCGAGCACCAGGCACGGGTAAAGCTTGTACCCACTGTATCAACGATGGGTACTGGGCGGCACTCAGGATCGAACCGCGCACCTCCCGCACGCAAGCCGAGTGTTCAAACGACTAGACCATCGCTGCGGTTCGATGCGGTTACCCTTCAAGCTCTACTGTCCATATCTAAATTTAGAATAAAAAGAAAATAATAGAATAAGATGGACTAATGGCTGTCGTTTTCCTTCAAGCGCTAGACGCCCACGCTGTCACTTCTTCGAGCCTCACACACACGAGGCTTTAATGTTCACAGACTGCAAGGACCGGTTTAGAAGAAAAAAGAAAAAAAGAAGACAGGCGATGTCGTCCTGGGTTTCTACGTAAAGCTAATGGATGGGCCTTTACGTCGCAACCCCAATCTCGCCCGAGAGACGCGCCGGGCCGTCACATGTTTATTGAGCCCCAATTTGGCTTGTACCGAAATAGAAGCAACCTAGTGCGTCAGCTGCAGTTGGAAGCTGGCGAACAAGTTTGTTTTTTATTTTACCTTTGTTTTATTTGTGACATGTTCTGCGCTCCCTTCGTTGGAGCATGGATCATAAACCCACTTCGCCTGCCTACATAGTACCCCTATAAACATTTGTCTTTTTGCTACACCAGGCTCAGCGCATTCATTTTTTATTATTATATTACATCCACTATTGATTTCTCAGCTATTTTCGTATTTTCCACCAAACTCCTGACCTAGAAAGAACGGAGGGTATAAGCCTCAAGCTATAAAGGTCAACAGCAGCAGCCTTCTCGACTACGTAGGGAAGGCGAAGAGGAAGAAAGGTGAATTTCGGAAGTAATGCAATTTGCGGACGCTCGCGAGTAAACAAAAATGAACTGTTTTTAAATTTATTCCTTATGGCGTGCGCGTAGCCTTCCCGGCTTTGGTTTCGACAGCGTTGCGTCTTGATTTCATGAAGTATTACAATAAAAGCAGAAAGCAGTAAATGGCGTATCCCAGCTTCGCGCGCTCGCTGGTTGAGCCGTGAAGTTTCTTTTTTTTTTTTTTAACTACCTAGAGAAGAAACAGGCGCCATCGTATGTGCGAGTTTCTGGATTGCAGAGCGCTGCATCCACTACTAGAATTGCGCGAAATGTGCACCTAGTCTTTTGCTTGGCTAAAGAGTCTAGCCGAAATAATGGTTGCGGCTTCTAAAACACAGCTGGGCTGTTGTATTCCTCACTGTGCGCCGATCAAAATCTTTTAATGCGCTAACAGTAATTCTCTGATACAAGAGAGAAATTAATCGTTAGCTGCCGCACAAGCGCAGCTAACGCTTGTGCGGTTGAGAAAAAAGACGTACAGCTTTAAAAGAAACTTGATCGTTAAAAGAAAATTCTTCCTGGTAAAATTCGTCCGGATTTCAAACGTTATCCACCTTGAAAAACTCTTCTGAACACATTGGACAAAGTGTATTAGACGTGCATGAATATAAGTAATACATTTCTTCATATTTCTGATAGGCTTGCCTTCGTAGAAAGGCATTATCTTTACAACAGAATTCATGTTGTCGGCAAGATACCAGCGAGCAACGTGTGATATTCACACTTCCCGGCATTCTTCCTGCGGACGAAAGACCGTTTCCCTGTAGGTAATTTTGAGAAACCCCCACGCAGTCGCCGGGCGCTATGTTCTCCCCGCGGAGGAATATTTCGCAATTCAGGCGCGCGCCGTCTTGTTTGCCTGTCGGCCGCTTTCGTATATCTCGCTCGCAAGCCAAGGCCAGGGGCGGCAGTCGCGGGCGGAGCGCGAGCTCGATTCTCGCCTCGCCTGTGGGCTCCCGCGTCGGCTATTTTCCTTGCCCGGGTATTCCCGGCGGTGGCATAGGCGTCATCCCAAACGCCGTCCGGCTTTCGCGACCATGTGGAGGCTATCGCTTTTTGCTCGGTTGTTTTGCTGATACGCGTTTCTAATAAGACAGTCTCCTGTGCATTTACGAGTTTTCCCCGCTCAATCAGGGGTTAAATGGTACATTAGTCAAGGTTTTACTCGGTCGCATGCTAACCAAAGTGTCCGCAAGAAACCACTCGCGTGCACGGGTGGATGCGTCGGCGACGCTAACTTCCTCTACAATCATGGTCATTCATACACGGGTCGCGGCCGCTCAGATTTGGATATCAGCTTGGTGTTGGAAACAACAGAAATGGGGCCTTAATAACAATCGTCACGAGTGGTGAACAAATGCATACAGTTTTGTAGGGGCGTTGGACTTCGGGTATATATACTTATTACTGCGTAGCATTCGCTTCTACCTATAGCTCGTTGAGATTAACTAGTAGTATCTGGTTTTATACTGTCGATGGTTGTGTTTCACTAAAAGCCGCTTTCCAAAATGTAGGCTTTTCCAAAACCTTTTTACTATCGGAGTTACTGCTTTTTACTATCCTGCCTTTTGCTATCGCAGTTGGCTATGACTGTCATCATCTTGTCCCTTAGCTTTCTTTTTTCACTTTAGAAACAACCTGCTTAACGTCACAGTTAGCCTCTCCTCAACCATCTTTCGCTGTTCGTCTTTGTAAATCGCTCTGAGAGATCACGACGCACACCGACTACGCCGAACTGCTTTAACCTGACCGAGAATAACTCGTCCCTTGTAACGCGACACCACATTCAATTTCCGGGCCACCCACGGTGCGTACGTCTATCCTAGCTGCTGCCGACGCATTTCTTCACTGTATAACAGAGATTTTTTTTTTTCATTTTATTTCTGCCACACCGACGGCGTGTTACGCCATTAAGGAGGGAGTTCGGAGCGCGGTACCAAAGACGTTTGTCGTACGGTATGCACACACGAGTGCTTTCTTCTCCTGTGCAGAGGCAACGTTTCAGCAAGCAAGCATTCAGTAAGGGAATGAGTAAAAGATAGAGGGACAGTGAAAGAGATAGAAAGAAGAAAGAAATCCAATTAGTGAGGTATACGGCTCACCGGTACACCGTGAGCCAAGAAGTAGGCCGTGTGAACGGATCATGTTGCTATCTCCGTCTCGTGCTCTGTTTCTCGAGCCATAATTTTTTCACTATGCGTGTTTGCGATATTTGGAGAGTTGTGAGGTCAGCGTAACGCCGATCGGAATAAACGGGGGCATTGTCCCTCAGGTCATGCATGATGACGCAAGCCAAAAATATAGAGCAGAGTGATAGAAGGAAAGACGGGAAGGTTGGAAGGCTATGGCTGGCTAGTCTGCACCGCGGAAAAAAGAGAAGGGTTTGGCGAATCTCTTAGCGTGCGGTTGTTGCGATGCAGTAAACAACGGACGAGCGATAGACCTAACCGTCATGATCGTAAAGGGAATAAGGAAATAAAAAGCGGAGAGGGAAGATCGCCCATTCAGGGGAGTAGAGAACAAGTGGTCGCGTTACCCTGGTGGTCGTAATCCTTCTGGGCTAGGAAATGGCTCTTATCAGGAATACGCCCGGTGCGGTCATGTTTCTGGCGGGCTCGTGAGTAGGGGATGTGGGGCACACATATGACAGTCACCGCTTCTCATCGACAGGGAGGGCGACAACTCTGGCAGTTCTTCACTTCCTGAGCTGTGCCGTCTGAATGAACTACTGACATTTCTGTGGTAGAACTGATTGCGAGTAGAAGCTGGGATAAAAACAAGAAGCTGAAATCATACAGCTATTTTTAAGTCTTTGTATATACTTAAAATAGGTTTGTGAATAAATGACTTTCGTGCGCTACCGATTCGTTCACCCATATGGCGGAAGCTATAAGGCGGGTAGTGTCGCATACTGGCCAGCCATGATAGACAACACAGACGTAGTTCACGCTTTCGAATATTAGCCTTCTCACGCACAAACCCGTAACAACAGATCTCTAAATCTGGGTTCAAGAGCACATTTGATATCTTGCGTATGAGCGCTGTCATCAACCACCACAACCGACGAGATGACAGCTAAGCCATAAAAGCGAACAAGGAGGAGCTGGAAAATCACCACGCACCACCTCCCTTTACAAACAAACAAACAAACAAACAAACAAACAAACAAACAAACAAACAAACAAACAAACAAACAAACAAACAAACAAACAAACAAACAAACAAACAAACAAACAAACAAACAAACAAACAAACAAACAAACAAACAAACAAACAAACAAACAAACAAACAAACAAACAAACAAACAAACAAACAAACAAACAAACAAACAAACAAACAAACAAACAAACAAACAAAAATAACGGCTGTAGCCTTTGCGTGAGATTGGCATACCTTATTCTCCGACGTGTGAACACTGTAGGCGCGAGGAGACAATTGCACACCTACTCTCCCAGTGCCATCGACATGACAGTGAACGAATTGCTGTCGAGGCAACAGTGGCCGCCGCGGTGGCTCAGCGGTTATGGTGCTCGGCTGCTGACCCGAAAGACGCGGGTTCGATCCCGGCCGCGGCGGCTGAATTTCTTTGGAGGAGAAATTCTAGAGGCCCGTGTACTGTGCGATGTCAGTGCACGTTAAGGAACCCCAGGTGGTCGAAATTTCCGGAGCCCTCCACTAAGGCGTCTCTCACAGCCTTAGTCGCTTTGGGACGTTAAACCCCATAAACCAAACCAAACCAAGCAACAGTGCGCCTCTAACTGAGATCAAGACTGGAGGATTGTTGCCTTAACTTTCATCAGCATAGAGCGTCATCGAAGTGTTGTTTCGGCATTTAAAAGGACACGGAGGATTACGTCATCAAGTTTTCTTTCCTATTAAAAAAGTGATTCTGTGGCTCTTTCTGACTACGTTGATGCTTCTTCGGCAGCACAATACGCATTGACTGTCAAGGAAAGTACATTTAAAAATTTTTCCGCCGCTGGATTCAAAGGACGTTTACTCCGAGGACTCCGTGATTACCGTTCGGAGATGCATGACGGTTTTGCCGAGTCTCAAAGATCCGCTGCTAAAGAGATCTGTCATGAGGCACCCCAGTTTGCTTGCGCAAAAGTCCAAGAATGGGGACATTTTTATCTCATTTTTTTCTTCTTGACTTCATAAACGCTAGGCTTTCTGTGAAAATAATGCATTTGTCATTAGAACGCAGTAACCTCTCAATCAAGCCAAACTGTTCGCAGCCGCCGCGGTGGCTGCTCGGCTGCTGACCCGAGAGACGCGGGTTCGAACCCGGCCGAGGCGCTTGAATTTTTTTGGAGGAGAAATTCTAGAGGGCCGTGTGCTGTGCGATGTCAGTGCACGTTAGAGAACCCCAGATGGTCGAAATTTCCGGAGCCCTTCACTACGGCGTCTCTCATAGCCTGAGTCGCTTTGGGACGTTAAACCCCATAAACCAAACCAAATTGTTCTCCTGTAGACACCATGCGAACATTCTTTGCTTTTAGTGCCCGCAACGACGATGGCTGTACGTCCTTGCGTCATATTTGCAAGACGAATTCAACTTCCCTCCTCTTTCTCTTCAGTTTAGGTTTTATTTGCCCCTCATTCGTTAGTGCCTGGTGAACCTCCCTGTTCTTCTTTTCATCCATACCCACTATTTATCGGCAGATCTCACTCGGAAACGGATATTTTTTGTGTCCGCCCTATTTGCTCAGATTTAGGAGATTTGAGCTTAGCCGTGACGCGCTGAATTGGCTACCCATGTCGTATAAGATAGTACTGGATGAATGAGATTCAGTATCTTGCGAAACCTGAACACACGGACGTTTTTGCTTGTACCCGCTCGGTACCGATTCGGGAGTACTGCGATCAGAAACATATCGCGCCACCTAACGCTGGTGAACCAAGCCTGTGCGCCAGCATGACGGCTACGTCATTTAGACTACGTGCATCTCCTCTGGCGTCTGCGAGCCAGCTGTTGCCACCCTTCCGCTAGCCAGTTATCACGTACTGCGTTTTGCCGATGACAGATTTCAAGAATTAATAACATAAACTGACGAATGAAATTTCTGTAGAAGGAACACCAGGGAAACTATTCGAGAGCAGTCTCCTAGCCTTATAGACGTGACTGTTTGTACACACTTAGAGAACGTCATCGTCCCTGAATGTTACAGCTGTAAATTCTTTCCCAGTCGTGCAGCCCGAAAGGTGAAAATTTTACTGATATGCCTTCGAAGTAGTTTCTTCGATTTAGCGAAATTGCATGTCTGTGCACAGCGACGAACTCTTAGTGTGACAGCCGTTGTAGGACAGCTTTCAGGTTTGAAGAAGGCGTGCATAGGTCGACTACTCACACACTTTTCAACAGAAAACTGGGCTTGTATACAAATGCATTCGGCGAAAAGTTTTGCGCTAATATGGGTGAAAATCCCGTGCTTTCTTTCTGTACCGTTCACTTTACAGGGATAAATGTTAAGGGCACATTGACCGGTTCAGGAGGAGGAGGAGGAAGAGGAAAGGCAGGGGGGTTAACCGGAAGAATAATCGGTACGTTGGAGTAACAATGACGTCACGCAACGCATGGCATCACTGCAATGGGCCACGGCAACGCGCCATGTCGAGTTGTCCGAACAACAGACTGACGTCACGAGTGACAGCATAGCAACGTAACATGTACTCTACCAGAAAAGAAGAAAAATAATCATGCACAAACAATATTATATTAACCAGCGCAAACCGCTTTCGCTGATTCTCGTTCTGCACAGTGGTAACCGTCTTGCGAGCTATTTTGGTTTGGATGCCGCACGTCAAAAAAAATTTAAGCAACTTACTCAATGAACTGAGAGAAGTGCTGAAAACTCTGCGGTTAGTTCGTGAGTTTGCTTAGACGTGTACCGGAACGCTTAGCGCGTGATTTAGGGATAAGTATGATTGATCAACTCAGGAGCGACTTTATGAATTGAAGGAGCAGCTCATAAATACAGGAGGAGTGGTAGGGAGAGATACAGAGCAGGTCTCAATAAACAGGCTCTCCGACTTCCCAGGCAGACTGATCATTAACTGACGGGCTTCTCAATATAAGTATATAGTTAGTTTTTTTTTCTCCGTGCTCCTGTGGGGGCGGCTGCTACTGTAGCCTTGCTGAGCTGTTCATAATGCACATATTTTGTTACAAGAGAGTAAAACCAGCACATATAGGAACAAGGTTAAGTGCAATGGCATTAATGCACTTCAGCATCGAGTTTTTGTCCATTTTTTTTATTCTTAATTAAGGTGCCGCCTAACGGCGTCATACATGCGAAAGAAAAAAAAAATAGTTCCAACAGCGAAACTAATGTGCTGATTATTATAATTTTTCCAAGCCACGTTTTTCTTTAACTAATTAAGGAAACAGGGAATATAGGACAGAACGAAGCTTATTTTTACTACGAACGCGAGTCTTCGCGGAATATTTCAGTTTCATCGATGCAGATCAGAAGAGCGACGCGCACGTGTACGTGCTTTTTGTAAGCTGAACCTGCTCGCATTGTGAAGAGTGCATTAAAAGCTTCTCGCCGCCGCGGTGGCTCAGCGGTTATGGTGCTCGGCTGCTGACCCGAAAGACGCGGGTTCGATCCCGGCTGCGGTGGCTAGAATTTCTTTGGAGGAGAAATTCTAGAGGCCCGTGTACTGTGCGATGTCAGTGCACGTTAAAGATCCCCAGGTGGTCGAAATTTCCGGAGCCCTCCACTACGGCGTCTCTCATAGCCTTAGCCGCTTTGGGACGTTAAACCCCATAAACCAAACCAAACCAAAAGCTTCTCATTTTAGCCTGAATAGAATGAAAATATCAACGGGCCTAGTTTTATGAGCACACGTTTCCAGGAGCTTCTTTGTGCGGTTCAACTTTAAAGCAGAGGCGATGGAAAGGAGTATCTGATATCTTGTTTACACTAAGCGAAAGCTAAAATTTATATCATGTTGCTTGTGCTTTATGTTCTCACTGATCCCATCTGGTATGCTTCACCTTAGTGCGTGCTAATAAAAGCGGCTGCAGGCCTGTTATTCTACAAGTCATTTTTTTATAACCTCACGAGCTCTGCTTCCGTGCATTTCACTATATTCTCGCATTTTGTTTATTTCAATTCTGGAGCATTTGTTACTATTGCAATGTTCCTCCATTTTGTGTCTTTTTGCGAATTAAGACTGCAATTTTTTTATAATCTATATTCTCGTATCACAGTGCAAAAACGCTTTGATTAGATTTGTCAGCTGTCAAAAAGTAGCAGTTGAAGAAAGAAGAAATGAAAAAAAAGATGATCTCAGGGTGATTCCAGTGATACGAAAAAGTGGTATGCTAATGAAATGACTTTGCTTATCGAAATACTGCCACGTGGCATACGCACTAATCTGATAAACAGGAGTTCGTCCTGCGTTGCTCGTCGCGGTAAGGTGTCGTTACTTTTGGCGCTGCTTTTTTTTTACCAAACAACGCTCTGTATTTGTGTTCATAACCTATAGTGTGGGCATTATGAGCGGCAGTCGTGTAAGCGCGAACATAGTGAACACGTGATGCGTATAATAGACAATAATGTTTTATAAGGGCAACAGAGAGGCGCGTTTGGAAAGGAAATGCTATTGGGAGTCCTGGAAAATCGGATAAATCTCTAAGGTAGCGATGTTTGAAGGCATATATCATGGAGGACGACGGGAGGGTGAATTCAGCCACTACCATTGTTCTTTACAGAATGCGGCCTGTGACTGAGGACTTCACATAAGGCCCGAGACCAGGATTTAAATCTACTTTCAAGGGGCGCGTATTTCGCTCTGCCTCCCACGCATGATGGTGCAGAAGTGCCTGGTTTAAATTTTAGCAGGCATTGAATTCGTGGGTAACTATAGGCCAAATTGTTGACTTTCACTCATCCCTCGTTGTCGTGAAGATTTCGCTCCCCATTCCGCAACAGGTGGCATTGGAGAGAAGGCTAGAACTATCTTCTTCGATCAGACCCACGCTCACCGCCTTTCCTGTCGTAATGTTACCTCTCCTAATTCGGTGGATGATGATGATAGTGCCAACCATTCAAGAAGAAGGCAGCTCACATTTAGACTTCTAAGTCCTCTTGCCCTCTTTCTCAACAGTACTTCTTGCTCGGCAAGATGGAACATGGCTCAAATTGACAATAAATTGCACAGACCCCAAAGCCACTAACAGAGACACTCTGAGTCAACATCGTATATGTGTGTGCCTTTTATGTTTTGCACACTCTCTCTGTCATTCATTCATTCATTCATTCATTCATTCATTCATTCATTCATTCATTCATTCATTCATTCATTCATTCATTCATTCATTCATTTACTTGCTACTTCAGTAAGTCAGCGAAGATTACTTAGCTCCAGAAAAGATGAAGAGGGGTACGTAGCACCGAAAAGAATTTCGCGTTTTACGGAAAGTCCCGCAGGACGAGTCACACTTGAGTAAGCGGCAGACGCCACTCAAACAGTGGCGGCATCCCAAGTGTAACGAATCGCACGCGCGCTTCTGTCTACATTCGTCCGTCAAGAGGCAAAGTGGGAGCCTAATATAAGACAAAATAGGAATCCAGATGACGCGTTGGAAAGAAAATATAAAAGAAAAAATACGGAGAACAACGACAGGAAGCGCCTTTCTGCAGCGCCTGTCTCGGTATCACTTCCGTCGCTGTCAACTCAACTCGCACCGCATCGGGGCGGCTGACGTGAAAAATGAATTGAATAAGAGCGACAGCCTGACGAATGCGAAGAGAACTGCGCTGAAACAGCGCAGGCCAGGAGACGGATGGAATGAAGTAAGCGCCGGTACAGAGGATGTGACGAGGAGCGACGTTTATAAGGGTTGTCTACAGAGGAGCTTCAGCCGAGTTCTATCTCACGACGTGGGGGTCGCGATGGAGGGAGCCGGCTTCTTTGCTAAAAGGGAGGCCGAAGATCAAAACAAGAGAAGCGGGAAACAATCAACAAAGAAGACACACGAGCGGCGGTGTGCTCCAGTGGATAGGAGAGGAAAAATTTATTGACCCCGCGGCGTCGGCGACGACAAAGAAGGCACCTATATGAAGCCTGAAAAATGTGTCCACCTTGCATTACAGCTTCGGTCGACATAAAGTCGCATCATCCGCCTGACTGCCGGCGTAAGTGGAGAAGAGCGAAGGAAAGATGTATAACGGGTGTATCTCGCGGAAAGGAAGGAACAAAAACAAAAGAAACGGCAAAAAGCAGAACACGTGCCCGGCGATGATCTACAGTCTCATAAATGTGCAACAAACTCGCCGCCGTAGCGAGGATGACAAGCATTCCAAAGGAGAGAGAGAGAGTCTGGGGAGAGGAGAAAACGAGCAAAGCAGAAACACAGCAGCGGCTGGTCGTTGAGGTAAAGGATACGCGCGCAATGGCGGGAATAACGCGGTAACGAGAGGAGGCCCGCTCTGGTTGCTGGGCAACCACTCAACTGAAACGTATCGGCTTTCGCCGCCGCCCGCGCGTCCCGGGGCTTTTCCTCATCGCCCCATCACGCGATGTATCCAGTGCGGCTCTGCTCCGGGCACCCGGGACCGCTGCATCGCGTGGGCCGGGAGTGGTCGCTTCTTCTGTTTGCCCCCTCTTATATTTTTTTCTTTATTTGGATCGCGCGCGCCTCTTCTCTTGATCTCGGGTCGGTGGCTCCGTGAGCCGTTTTTATTGATCCCTCTCAGCCTTCACGTGTCGTCGCAGGACGACAGCAGCGCGGCTGAGGAGGATGGTTTGCTGGTGGGAAAGGAGAATGAGGGAGCAGGGGAACAGGGTAGAAGGGGAGAGTGGGCGCGACGGAGAAAGTGTGCGGGTGTTGTGTTCTGTTCATTGACTTCTTTTTGATTTTCCTCTGCTACTGGTCTCCACCTCGTTTGTTGCGATTCCTGCGGGCCACGGTTGCCGTATGTTTGCGTGCGACGCGCCTGGTTTCACGCTTCGGCCGCCTCGGGGAGCGGCAAAGTGTTTGTGGCTCCGCGAACGTGGTGCTGGGTATATCGTGGGTTAGAGGGCGAACGAGTGGCGGCGTAGGAGGCAGGCAAGCAGGCTGTGGGGAGAAAAGGATCGGAAAACAAAAAGAAGAGAAGGTGGTAGCGCACATCAGGCATGCTTCGACTATCCAAGACAGATTGGTCCTCGCCGAGGCCCTCTTTTGTCGCTGTTTGGCGGTCGCCGGCGCTCCCGGCTGCCCTCGAGGCTAGGCCAGTTGCTGGTGGGCAGCGAGTTTCCGCACCCCGGGAAAGATTGAGCGGATAAGTGTCGGGATGGCGAAACTTCCACACGTCTTGCGCCGAGCTCGCCCCGGGTTCATAGACGTCCAAGCCTACAGCGCAAGATCGGTTACGAGGCCTGTCCGACGCGGTATAACGGTGCGTGCTATTGTGAGGTAGGCACCAAGGAGCGCAAGCTTGCGTCGAGGATTTCTCGCTGCGTACTGAGGGCTTGCGCCGTAACGCGTGCTCTGTCTTATGAAAACGCTTTGTCGATGGAGAGTCCAGCGGTTCGCCTGCCTCTCTTCCTCATCGGGACTTCGTTCCTTCGGCATCACTCGATGCAGGCTAGGGATTTGCTTGACTGCGTGATGAGTTTTTTGTACTCCATTGCGGAACAGAAGTTCACAGTGGAGGAAGAGGAGGAGGAAAAAAATCTTTATTAATTGAAGGCCAGCACTAGGGCTCACGCTTGCTCCGCAAAGGCCCGCTAATCATCTGCCGAGCCCGAGTGAAGTGAAGTACTCCACGAAGGAGGTGGAGGGTAAGGGTGGCTCGAAAGCTCAACTATAAGAGTCGCACCTTGTCTAATTTCTTGATGCCGTGTGAGTAGCGCCTTGCCTTTCGGCTTGTTTGCTGCATGGGATGGGAACGGCGTTCTTATCTGCGAGAAATAAATTTTTTTAAAAATCACGTCCAGCTTGTAAAGCTTACCGACCACACGGTCTGATTACTGCCTGAAATGATCTTAAGGCGCGAAATGCTTCGCAGGCGGCGCAAGCGACGTGTGAATCAAGCCTTTGCGGACATTCGCACTGTTCCCTAACTGTCGCCTAAAAGACACTCTGTCACTAGTCACAAGCTAATTAAGCAAAGAAAGCTAAGCGTCCTTGGTGAACCAGGATTTGGCGTTTCCTGTAGGAAACAAACATTGGCGCCTTGTGATGACTCGGCCATGAGTGTTTTCTAGGGTGGCAGCTTTGTGAGAGACCGTCTGTGGAAAACGGCTTCGGCTTCAGAGTAGCATGCGCTAATTAAAACCTCTCTGTTCCTTTCCTAGTGAGCTGCAGGGGGAGAGGCACAAGAACTGGAAGACAGGGTTAACTATGCAATCCTCGGCTACCCTTCACAGGGGGGGATACAAGGGGGGAAAGGAAAGAAAGGAGGAAAGTTAAGTTCAGTTCACTGTACAAACGGAACGTGCCAACGTTTCCTTTTGAGGAAAAAACAAAGAAAGGAAGTGCAGCTTGTCTACACACTGGCGCTGAAGCACGGGGTTCATAATTATTACGAGAGAACGTTGTAGCCTCTCTTAGCTAGTTGAGCGCGCGGTCTAAACTAGATGAAATGAAACACGGTTGGCGTTTTTGGGCAACATTGCCGTTGAATAGCACTGCCGCACTGATCACAAACCGGGCCGGACAAACTTTTTCGACTGCGTCGTTTCAAACTCCTTGCTAGCAATTTGTATGCATTCTTAACGATAAAGGGCTCCTGCAGAAGTGCTATGTGTTGTGCTTCTCCGATGTTTCCTCAGACTGCTTCTTAAGGGCCATGTTTCTTCATGCACTTGATTTTTACCAGGTAAACTAATGTCAACTATTAGTAACCAGCTTTCTCTTTTTTTAGAGTAGACTCTGTCTATTTTAGATGACGAAAATGCACTGTTTACTGGCAATGTATTTGTGTCTGGCTTACGAGAGCGATGAATAAGTAACGAAGTTTTCACAGAAGTATCACGCGCAAACCAGCCTTGTGTTTTATATCCATTCGACGCTTTCGGCGCGCATCAGCATGTCAGCACACCATAAAGGAACGCTATGGCTCACAGCCAAACAAGTGCAAATTCCAAATGAGTGCTTCTTTAGCCTGCATCTATACAGCACGAAAGTAAGCACACGAATGGGCGCTAGGGTCGGTTCGTCGCGCCTAATTTCCTTGCGTTATTAACTTCATCGTGAGACCGCTTGCACAACTTATCTTCCTTCCCTTAGGCTTATTAGCGTCGGCTCACAAAAGGAGAGCGCATATATATATATATATATATATATATATATATATATATATATATATATATATATATATATATATATATATATATATATATATATATATATATATATATATATATATACAGAGAGAGAGAGAGAGAGATAAAGCGTGAAGATAGCTAATAGCTACGGAGCGCGCTCCGCGTAGCATGAGCCCGCCTTTGTCTTACCCCATCCGCATAAAGACGCGTTGCGCGACTCATTACGTGGCGAATAAGGCGCTGCATCGCAGGCTTTTATATGGGCAAGTAGCGAGCTACTTGGTCGTGAGGGCTATAGGGTTTTATCCGAGCCTTGTTGCTTAGCTTTTCTGTGCCAGCTTAATTTGCACCCTGTGCGTATGCAATTGCAAATGGACCTCAATGGAGACAGCGCGACTGCCATCTGCTATTCACGACGAACGGGAGACGCTCGTAAGCGGAAATCCTTTCAGCAGGTTAGGCTTAGCGCTCAAGGACCTTGCACACGATGTACGGTTGCTCCGGTTTCATGTGCGGCTTGATTGCAGGTGCATACGAGTGGTCATTAGATAGTGTGGATAACTGAGAGCGTCGGAAGGGGAGCTGTCAGAGCTCTTTGACGTTACCAGTTGCGAAACTTCCCACAGGGTCCATGTTTCCAAAAACGGTGACCCGTGGGGACCAAAAATAGGGTGTTTACGGATTAGGCGCCACTCGTGGTCAATAACGTAAGCTCTCTTGAAGTTGCAAACTTGGAGACTCTTCATAAACGCACAACAAAACACATTAACAAAATTCACAGATATGCCATTCCGAGAGAAAACTTCAGAGGTAAATAGGAAAAAAAAAAAACTCTTTTCAGATGACGATGACAGCTAAAGGCAAGAGCTTTTATTTTCCACTCCAAGACGGCGCCTCCATCTGTAAACACCTGGAAAGGGGCAACTGAGGCTATGGTAGAGAGAGGGTAGCTAGATGAGTTTCTTGCAAACACAAAGTGAACAAGGGAGGGGGAAGCCTCAGGGAGCCTGGCAAGATCTTTGAGTGTTCCCTCATCCATGGTCACTTTGTGTTTGCTACTGAGACAGGTCACCTTTCGAAGCGGAGTTTCCCAACTGTTATTATATAAAACCTCTTGGCGCAATAGGTTCGTGAATAGTTTTCTTCTTCCATATTATCCGTATATTGCCCTAAGGCCTTTTACACTTTTTTTAAAGCGTCTTAACGGAAACTTTGGAGTAAGCGTAAAAAATCTACGTTTTTAAGAAAGCCGCAAGCGTGTTCTAATGTTTTTTTCCGGACGCGGTTCCAGGATACATTTCGAAATAAAAGTCTGTAGTTGTCGTTCAGCATGAAATACTTTTAGCTCCCATTCTCAGCACGCTCAGGCCAACAACATCCAGAAACTGCGGCGAACATGAGGCCAGAAATGAAGGCGAACCTATGGCCGAACAAGCCGAACATCGAATCGAACCTTTCCGAAGTATTTCACTATTTTCCTTCCAAATCGTATCTAGGAAGAAAAGAGGTGACGTTACAACACCGTACATCCCAGCGGGATTCTTTCCAGCCCTGGCACAATAAGAGCGCCTCCGTGTCCGGATGCCTGAGGCCTTTAGATTACCGCCGCAGCCTCTTGAGCTACCTGTTCTAACTGGTAGTCTCTCGCGCTGCGCTGCAAACTGAAAGGAGTAAAAATGGAGACAGCTATCCTGGAGTGCACTCCATTTTATAAAAGGGAGTGCCCTAGAGAACAGTTTACCCCCTTTTAAGGCGAAAGCCTTTAATGGCTCATACTGTCGTCTGTTAGCAGATGGTGTCAAACATTTGGCAGCGTTTAACTCGCGTTAACTCGGGAAATAAAAAAGATAGGAGAAAATGAATGGTTGCTTCAGATAGAGGATAAAAAAATGAACCTATAAACCACGTTTGAGGACTGTAGGCTAGTTAGTCCATTAATTACAGTCAAAAATGTCGAAATTGCGTCGAAATAGCGCGGGCGTCTGTATAGCCACGAGAACGCTGTGACGTCACATCCACCGGAAGTCGTCACGGCATAGTGTCCTCGGCTTTCGTCTCTCAACACTTTAGTTGCGACAGTGTTCTCGCAAATTTTTTTACTCCCATACAAGCGTACGTAGTCGTGTTTGGAGTGTAACTGTTCTGCATCGTCGTCTACATCTTCCAACCGCATGTTCTGCGCTTCCGCAGCGCTAGGCGCCAGTCGCGCTGCGACCACAGATGTACGTGCAATGCAGTCGGAGGTGTCAAGTGAACGAAATGCTAGTCTATGCCGTCAACGGCAACTTGATATAGCTGCCCACGAAGGTTAGAAGGCGGCCAAGGCGGCCGAATGAGCGCCGATGAAGAGTGGGCGAGCGCTGTGCCGCGTCAGACAACGTAAGCAGCGAAGGGCGATGAGTGGGCTTTCCAGCGCGAGAAAGAGATGTAGCCAACGCGGCGAGTCGCAAGGTGCCAAAAGCAACGATCGAAGGCCAGCGCACTTTCCAGCGAATAAAAGTGGCTGAAGGCGGAAGCTCGTTAATCCACGAAAGCAGACAGAGTGTACACACATGCGCGCCGCCTACTTAGAAGAGCAAAAGTTTGTGAAGGCGGCGGCACGCTCTGCGGCTGAAAAACCTGGACGATGCCCAACTACAGCTACCGCCATCTATGAATCGTCCTGAAATCCTGCACGTCTTTCTTGCAGCTCATTTCATGCTTACACGTGCTCTCGACGACGAGACAGATTACACTTTCTGTAGAACTGCCATTTTAGTGGAAACATATAAGAGAAGTTTATTTGGACTCACGATCAAAAAGGGACATCCGTCCCTCTACAAAAACAACGATCCATTGCGGCAACTGATGTCGCCCTTTGCACACACACTCACAGGGAATGGAAGTGTCCAAAAACAAAAAGTGTCCAAGAAAGTTCTAGTGGGTCCATACGCGGGGGAAGCACGTGCTGCACTTCCGAACTTGAAAGACAAAATTTCGTCGTTTCTGACGAAAATGGAACCAAGCCTTGCTGATCAGCCGCGTGGGAGGGAGCCGTCGCTCCCTCGAGAGTAAGGCTGCTGCTCTGGCGAATAGTCGCTGAAACCCTGAAATACCGGAAACAAGGGGCCGCTTCAAATATAGTTACTTTTTTCTACATTTTCAAAGAGTATTTTTTTTTTTCCCTCAGAAAGCAATACCCTCGCATCCTTTCTGAAAAGTGCTTCTATTCTCTGTCTTAATCCATCTCGGCCGCCTGCGCGTTGCTAACCTCGTGACCTTTGCCTGACAGCACGTTAAGCAAGTGCTTGACAAATCTCGGTTGAATCGGCCCTGTTAACTAAAGGGAACAATTCATTTTGAAGCATTGTTTCTTACATAAGTCTCATTTGATGCAGCAGCATTAGAACTAATATCTCACCAGTGCTGCTTAGTTACGTTGTATCCTTTATGTATTCCTTAATTTGAATACGCGCCATTTTTATTAGTCAAAGCATCGCTTGCATGTGTAAGCTCCGGATCAGCATATGCATCGCACTGCTGCTGTGTGATGGCTCTCTAAGGCGGACTCGGGTCACGCCTTTATGACCTTTCACCGCAGGACTTCATCGTGCTTGGTATAAAGATGAATTAAAGGTAGAAAGTTTCCATACGTATACGAAACCATATTGTCGACGTTCATGGCAAATCTTCACAACTGACTGCCGGCATTACGCAGTTGCCTTCATGCTTGCCTTGCCGTTTTATGAACGTTGTAATGTCAAGAAACATGCTTCCCGTTATTACCGTGGATGAAAAAAAAAACTATGCCGTTAAATTTGCTAGCTCAGCACCACAACCCATCTTGACGCATACCGCAGCGGGGACCTCGTCGTTTGAACATCCGGCTCGCATGTGGGAGGTGAGGATCTAATATTCAGGGCCCTCAAGTAACCCCCCCCCCTGCCTTGTGTAGACCGAAATGCCATGGCACTCTTTGGCCAAAGCTGCTAGAGTCGCTGGAAAAAATACTCACTGGAAGCTTCTAGTAACTCTAATACCCCTTCCACACAGGCGTTTCGAAATTTTTCGAACCGATAGTCTATCGACTCAAAGGCGATCGAGTGCTCGAGTGCTGCTGCACGGGCAGTTTGAATGGCCATCAAGTCAATAGTCTATCAATTCAACGGAGCAACGCGGAACTCTATCGAGATTTCGAGGACCTTCGAGCGTTGCCCAATGTTGCTAGAATTGCTTCTAACGGCGATAACGCGCACTTTCGTGCACAATACATAAGCATGAAAAAACATTATTCTGTCAAACTTTAATCCAAACCGTAAGCTAGTCTGCACAATAATTTAAAAATTGTATCGGTATGGTTTAAAGCGCATTAATTTTATGCTCTCCATCGCGGAAGGTGAAAACGTCTGCGTTGTCAGTGTTGCCTGAGTCTTAAAAAAATTGCTACAGCAGGTCGTACAAAATGTAGGCTTTCAAGACAGCGCACCTGGCCTTTAATAACAACTAAAAACCTCATTTGACGGCAAAAAGGGGTATTTCAACATTTAGATAGGTTTTATATAAATATTTTTGTTATTTGCGCGAAACCGAACGTAACGATTGTGGCGCCACACGAACTTGGCGTAAGACGCGAGAACCATTTCAATGGCCATTGAAATCCGCCATGTAGCAGCGACGCACCTTCTTGGAGTTCGATACCGATTGGGAATTTCGAAGGCTCTCGAGTCGATAGCCATTGAAACTGGCTGAGTGACAGGGGTATACAAGCTGCCCCTGCAACATAAAAATTGACAGGTATCATCATCGTTAGGGTTAGCATGTTTTGTTCGGCACTTTGTCTAGGCTACCTTATCTTGGCTTCGTGCTTGGCTAGCTTGTTCGCCATGAACATCACGTGTCGGCTTAACAGCCAGCGCTGAAATGTCCATCATTAGTGACAACAATTTCTTTTTTTTCTCCGATCACGTCAACCTAAGCGACACAAAACCAGTTCCTCATGACAGTTATTTCGCATGCCTATGGGAAACCCGGCGTCAGCGGAACGACAAGCAAAACAGCACGCTCTCCCGAGGCAGCAACCGAACCTGTCTGAGTCAAAATTTCGTCGGTTAGCTAAATGCCTCACAAGCAAAAAAATGACTTTAGGAAAATCTGCTTCCTCCGCGGAAATGTGTAATTTAAAACATCAGATGCATCAAGGAACAGTTTTTCAGGCAAATGATATCTCTTTTGACCAGAAAAAAATGGCTGGCGTTTTAGCAATGGTGGACACTACCACAGCGTACCTCAAAAAGCGCGTGTGTGTGTGTCCACCGACCTATAGGGCAAGTTATGTGCCTTTCCTTTCTTCAAAATTAATGAAGACTAAACTTTAAAACTCACGCCCTTTCTTATTCCTTACGGCGCGGTACGGGTGTCCACTGAGATATGTGAGACAGTTACTGCGTCATTTCCTTTCCTAAAAACCAAGTTTTACTTTTTTATTTTAGAACCTTCAGCTGGTTTTGAGAAAGGGAATGGCGCATAACTGCCGCATTTTGTAGATGGACTCCACCGCTTGCTCACGGCGCGAATTCGTGTCCACTGACCCAATGAGCCAGTTGCACTTGCTACTCAGAGGCTACTCAGAGGCTACTCAGAGGCTACTCAGAGGCTACTCAGAGGCTCCACACATAACCAGACATGCACCGCTGAACTTCGGGGTTGGTCAAATGTTTAGGGGAAACCCCCAAGGTGGAGTAGATTTGCAATAAGGGAGTAATTACTCAAGGACATCCACTCGGGGAGTGTGGTTAGAAACGCTTTCGCACTAAAAAAAAAAAAATCCCACCAATTAGAGTATAGACCTTTTTGCTTTTTCAGCTTCATGCGCTTGCTCCAGGAGAAAAAAAAAATTACCGACGATTACGTTACTTCCTAAAGCGAAATTTGAGCGCAGCTCATCAGCTGTTTCAGGTTTTCGGTAAATTGAGGCAAAGAATTCGATCAAGTCGTGTATGCACACACACAACTTGCTCTTTTTCACACATATTCCTTCTTCAAGAAACACTCCATTGACAGTTCTTGATTGTCATGAAGCAAGCTTTGTGGTCGGAGAAATAGATGGATATATGTTCGACTTGCTTCACCAATGCCTTGTTCTCAGACACGAGGTCTCCGCAAGTATTTCGCGAGGTTGTCACAGCTGTGGGAGCCATTACGAGCGAGAGGAACGGGATGTTCTCTCGCATAAGTGGTAATAAATTCCCGCTTCCTGCCACCCTGGCGGCAGCGTTTCTGGCACAGCGTTGTCAATGTCAATACACGCAGCGTACATCTGTCACTACCGCCATGTAACTTAAAGCACGATTGAGGTGTCCACTATTCCAAGAGGGTAGTTATGCGCCTTCCCTGTAGTTGAGGTGTCCACTTGGATGTGTGAGACAGATACTGCGCATTTCCTTTCCTCAAACAAATAACGAAAAACACTGGAAATTCTAAAGTATGCTTGGCGAAAGCCTTGTGCTCAACCCACCGCCGTTTCCCCGAATCGCTTGGCGCAGAATCACTGGGCCGCTACGGATCCATGTATCTCGCTCACTCAACTGCAACGAGACGTCTGGCGAAGGAGGGGCGATGAAGCTGCCACCGCCGACGCGCGCGCGCTCGTTCTACCACTACTGTGTGACATCACGGTTGCTATGCACAGCTGCGCCCCCCCACCGGTCCGCCGGTTGCTAAGGAGGGGAGGAGGCTGCGCTTTTACTTTCTCCTTTCCAAGCTCCCACTCCATTGCTTTCGCAGCTTAAACTGCTGGTTACAACGGACAATGGCGACGGCGACGCCGCGAAACACAGAAACGGGCGCCTAAGAGCTGCGCTCTAAAACAAAAAGTTCAAAATGAGCTTTGATGGTTTGGTTTGGTTTATGGGGTATAACGTCCCAAAGCGAATCAGGCTATGAGAGACGCCGTAGTGGAGGGTTCCGAAAATTTCGACCACCTGGGGTTCTTTAACGTGCACTGACATCGCACAGTACACGGGTCTCTAGAATTTCTCCTCCAAAGAAAGTCAACCGCCGCGGCCGGGATCGAACCCGCGTCTAAAAAATGAGTTTTGAGGAATGGAAACCGCGCTTTCTCTTTAGGGTAAAAATTTAGGGTGTAATGCGTGTGAAAATGGGTCTTTGATCACACCTTGAGTGACATGACATGAGTGACACACCTTGAGCGACATGACATGACATGGCACCTTGTGACATGGCGGTTTTTGGCCGAAAATGCTCCTGGGCCATAAAAATTCATCATCTTCGGCATCTTGCCGAGAAGCAAAGCGACAGAAAAAGAGGGGAGAAAACTAAAAGCGAGCCATTTAGGCAGAAGGAAAAATGGAAGATGGGATACAATGGGGAAATGAAGAGAATGTGAGGAAGGGGTGAAAAGGTCATGCGTCAAGCAGGGCGCCCTGAAAAATTGGAACAGTGCGCGAAAAGCCTTGTAAGTTAAAAAATTTCGAGATCACTGCGCTAACCCGCATTGGAGCAATGCGAAAGCAATGACGCCTCCTCATTTCAAGTTGACTTTTTTGTTTTTAATTGATTCCTTAATTACCCTCTTAATTTACCAATTATTGGTTTTATTTCACCTAAATTCACAAATAATTTACAGTTAATTCGCTTTAATTACCATTAATTCACCTTCGTGCACCCTGAATTCACCATAATTCATGATTAAATCACCTTTATTCACAATTAATGCACCTTAATTCCCTTTAATTCACTCTTGACACTATCTGTAATCATTAATTATTGATTGGATTTCTATTAACTGCACATTTTTCTTAGTTTCGTCTCAGTTGACGTTGGGTCCGCCCACACTTTCGGTCACCTGGCACGCCCTCCTGGCATTTTAAAATTTGGCGCCATTTTTGCCTTGAACGCTCCCACTTTTCGAACATTTTTCGCTCTAATTAATTAACTATTCATCCGATTTCGAAATTTTTTGTGCGCAGCATGCTCACATCATTCTCTTTCGATTACAGGCACTCGTTTGACGCTATCTCTTATAAGTTGCCCACAACTGCTGTCGACACATTTTGCAGACACGACCCCGCTGACAAAGTCTAGTAATGCTTTCTCATTATTAATCGATCCATGACACGATCGACGTAGTCTGAGCGCAGCACAATATTTGTCTTTCAGTGCTAAACGCCGTGCATTGGAGAAGTAAATGTTTATTATCGCGAAAGAAGAGAGGGAGCGAAAACTTTTATGCAACTAAAGAGTTCTACACTGGCAGGCCCCTGGGCCCCGGCACGACCACACTGCACTCAAGTGTTTATGTTCATAAGGTTCATAACCCTAGCGGCCCGGCCAATGACGATGGTCTGCACGGCCGGATCCTCAGAGTGCATCAGGGTCTCCCATTCCACCCAGGTCTTGAGGTTCACTAGGCTCCGCGGGAGAGGGTTCATCGGAAAGAGGGAGAGGATTTGGACGGAAGAGATGAAGGGTTCTGGGCATAGGGCGCAAGCAGGAATGGGGAAGGAGGGATGATAATGGGCTAGGGTAAGGGGTGAGGGGAGAGTGTGCGTCTGTAGTCTGCGCCAGAGTGTTATGTGTTGGTTATCTTTAGGGAGCGGTGGGATGGGGGATAGAGCTGGCGCGAGGCTCTGGGAACAATGAAAGTCCGCGGTCATACAGAACAGCAACGCGGAATCGCCAGCTCGCCATTTTTCAGGAAGCCTGCACTGTCGTTCCATGCGAAGCCATGACAACGACGTCAGCGGCAAGAAGGACGCCTTATAAGGCAGAGACTAGCAGAGCGCTCTTACAAGAGAACAGCGCTGTCCCTGCCCCAAGATGGCGAGAACAATCTGTCGGAGCTAACCCTACAGACTAAGCGGCGTGAGGATCACGTGTTATGCGACGCCGGCACCGTGGGCGGCTGCTGCCGGGTGCTCCCACGCGCTCCCTTCGAAACGATTACGGAGATCTCGGAGCTCAGCGTCTACGTGCGGGATAAGTGTTCTTTCCCCCCCTTTTTTCCTCTCCGTCGAGACAACCGCGTTGCAAAACGAACGGCCACCGACGAGAGAGCGATCGCGGAAACGTGGGCGGCATGTTTTCCCGCGTCACCTTTCCGCCGCCCACGCATCTCTCCCGTGCATTTTACTGTCTCTTCTTTCTGTCTTTTTTTGTTCAGTTTCTGTGTGAGAAAAGCTGAGCTTTCAAACTTCTGGCTTCCCACTGGAAGGCGTTATATTTCTGTATTATGTGGCAGTTGTCTTTTTGTCGGCTTTTCTTAATATTTTTAACGAACTTCAGGTGCTCTGTCTTTACGATGAGTTTCCTGCCCCTTCACAGTGATGTTGCCTTAGGGGAATCATCCCTTTGTCAGCGAATTGAAGGGGCGAAATTTGGCGTAAACGGAATTTTCACAGTTTCAAACAATTTTTAGCCCCAAAATTGAAATTGGAATTGGCTTTCGAAAACTAGTTTTTGACGAAAGGAAATGGCTCAGTATCTGTCTGACATGTATCGGCGGACACCTGAACCGCGCCGTAAGGGAAAGGAGGAAGGTGGGAGTGAAAGAAGAAAGAAATGCCATAGTGTGCCATAGTGCAGGGCTTCGCAATAATTTCGACCGCCTAGGGATCTTTGTACGGATCATGTCGCACAGCACACGGCCACGTTCGCGTTTCGCCTCCATCGAAACGCGGCCTGCTGGAACATAGTCCGAACCTGGGAACTCCGGCTCAACAGCCGTGCGTTCTAACCAGCGAACCACTGCGGCGGGTAACCCAAATTGTCTCACCTTACTCCTGATCGAAGGAGTTTTCAGACCGCTGTAGGAGAAAAAGTGTCTGAATTAAGAAAATTTGGATCTAATTCGAAGAATTTTCGACTAATGAATAGAGCAATACTGTCCCTGTTTCGATTCTGAAATTCTGAATGTTGCTCGAATTCCCCTTTTTAATCGTCATTTTTTTCACTTTTGTGCATTTTATTATATTGTTGCATTCGCTTTCTCTTTTGTGCGTCTAATGCATCCATCCGCTTCGCACGAGAACGCAGGGCGACATACTGTAATACTGCTGGCACTTGGCACGGAACGCAAATTTTATAGGTTAATTGCTTGCTCGTGAAATCACAAGTTCCGCATTAGCGCACCGGTCGAATATTATTAGGTAAACGGGTATATGAGCGTGCAATTTTCTACCGCGCTGGGTATAAAATGTGGCGACTGCAGTGATGTCGGTACGGGTCGTGTTGTAAATTGCGTAAATGTGCTGTTCGAAACCGTTGGGAAAAATTAAGGTTCATTAGACACTTACATCAACACGCTTTGTGCCTGTTTTTGATAACACATTTGTATTTCGTTGCTCGTTTGAGATCTATTATTCTTCCTAATGCATTGTGTAGTGCTGCGGTGCTTTGTCAATTTCTATTTTTTGAATTTTGTCGAACTATAATATTTATTCCGTAAGTTAGCTTCGTAGTTAAGCTCTGTTGTCCTAGATGGTTACGCAGTCATGCACGTTGTCGTTTCTTTTTATGCGAAGCATACTACTTTAGCTACCACTTCAGCCCTTCACCGTGGTTATGCGCCTCCAAATCACGTGATACATGACGTCCCACCACGTGACACGATGACGTCACGACAGTGGAGAAACGGGGGCCCACCTCGCGCCGTCGCTGTGGTTGTGCGCCTCCAAATCACGTGATACATGACGTCACACCACGTGACACGATGACGTCACGACAGTGGAGAAACGGGGGCCCACCTCGCGCCGTCGCTGTGGTTGTGCGCCTCCAAATCACGTGATACATGACGTCACACCACGTGACACGCTGACGTCACGACAGTGGAGAAACGGGGGCCCACCTCGCGCCGTCGCTGTGGTTGTGCGCCTCCAAATTACGCGACACGATCATGCTTCGCATTCTCCAGGCTTAACCAAGTTAAGCCTCAGCCATTTTTTTTTTGCCTATACGTACGTGTATTCGAAAATTTGCCCCATTTTTGTTGGTTGCTGTAGCTGAGGCAGCCAGTAGCCAGAAATATTTTTTTTATTGTCGAAGCGCACTCGGACCCGCATTACAAGTTGCACCCCTCGTAGTTTCGTCCATTTCGGCGAGACCCGATTGGACGAAATGCAGGAAGCGCGGTTACGGTCGCTCGGATCCAACAAAATGTACCGAAAGAGAGCGTGCGGTGACGTCACTTCAATAGCGCAATAGTTGAGCATAGGTGGCGTCTTTCGGTGAGCAGAAGCCGCACTACGGATATTTGGAAAGTCGCGTCAGTTTTTACACTTTACCAGCCGTCGGCGCCTCTCGCATCATGAGCGTGTGCAGGCAACAGCATGAACGCTCAGCGCATCACTTGGGCAGTCAGTCTTCAGCGACGGCGACGCGTCATCACTACACATTCTAAACACAATACGCCTATAAGGGAGTAAAAATGGCATAAGCTCCTATACCTCACTTTTGTAAAGGACAGCTTACTCTCTTTTCACTTCTTTGTGTTTATAGTGCACCGCCGCGTGTGACCTGCCGGGGGAGGTTTTTCGGCGCCACTTAGTGCTGTCCAAAGACTGCTGTGCGCTGGCACTATGCTGAACTCGCGGTAACTTCGGGAGCGAGACACGTGACTTCCCATCGAAATCAAAACTTTGTGCGCGATGAGATCATTCGTCGCTGGCAGTTTTCAGGCGGCCGGGGGCGTGCGTGAGCTTCACGTCGTGGGGAATTTCTGGTAACGTCTGCAAAATCTACCAACGCAAACATGACAAAATATGGAGGGACACTTAAGATCCCGCTTAAGGGTATGACGCGGTAGCGCATTGGGATAACTGCCATATTGGCATAAGGTCATTCTCTACACTCATAGACCCTGGGAGTCCTCCTACCCCTCTTGGAGCAGTAGTGCAGCGGTTAAGCGTTGCGCTACTGCCCTGCGATGGCAGGTGCTGCCAGCGGTGGGCCTTGTGGAGCCCAGGTTGCTGTTCCCGATCATTAATTTAACTGGCACCTGCCACAGCGGGCAGTTTGCTCACTATCCGGTGGGCAGGTTGGTCGCGTGACCTAGATGGATCACCTGCCTTCTAGATTGCTCTCTGGGCACCATCTGCTAGTCATGCTCGTGATTTTTCACCCACCATGCCGACGCCGACAGCACCGAACCGACAACGGTGACGACGGTTTTTCTGGAAAACGGGGCTTTAACGCAATCGCGTTGAAATCATAGCGATATATTCACAGATTACACCTTTTAGTTAGTTACTCCAGTAAAAAAAAAAAAAATGCCCCACATCAGTCTCATGAGGTTTCTACAACGCCCGCATAAAAGACGTGCAAAAAGTGAATATCACCTGCTCAAAGGTCCGGTCACAGAGCAAACTCACGTTTAGCCATTTCTCAGGCGGCAAGCGTAGTTGTCTGCTGTCCGGGAAACCATTACGTTTTGCTGTTGCACTGCGGCAGCGTACGTTTGCGACTTGTTTAAAAAATGACTACAGCATTTTTTCTGAGTTTAAGCGCCCGTCGCTGCGTCATGACGATTGGCAGCATACGTCCGCTACTTGTTTAAAAAACGACTACAGCATTTTTTTCTGAGTTTAAGCGCCCGTCGCTGCGTCATGACGATTATTATCACTATTTCTTCAAGTACGCTCGAGGTGAAGACTCATGAAATGCGGCCAAACAGTTCATTTTTAGGGAGGGACATTGACAATTTCCTTTTGCACGTAACGGCACTGTTTTACTAGCGGCGACAAAGTACCGGAGAAAAATTTAAATCTATCGACAAGTCCTCCGTTATGTAATCGTATTCCAAGAGGCAGACACATACAGCAACGTATCAATTCTGACCACTTCTCAAGGCTACAAATCGCCGAGGTATAGCGCCTAGACGGGATAATAAATAACAGCAGATGCACTTCCTTTTATGGCGACAGTTTAAAGAGCCCATCCGGATGGTAGTAAATACCGTTCACTGTCAACAGGCGTAGCCTCATACGTTATCACTTTCCCTGAACAATTTCTCGAAAGTCGCTCGACGATGTGTATACGAAGAAAACCCCTCACCAACTGGTCGCAACGACCTCACATCAAAGTGTTTTTGTCTCGAGTCGGCCCTCACTGCTAAGCGAATCTATTGCAACGATCTCTATCGCTATCGATCTGGACCGCGGTGGAATGGGTTTTTGCTGCACAGAGAGCTTGCATGTACGTCATAAATAAAGGCCGGTAGAAGAGTTGCTTATCTCTCAAAACTTACCCGTTGCATCACGCCTGGCGAGCTAGCTGCGTACTTATTCGGTGAACATAATAGCGAACACACACACACACACACACACACACACACACACACACACACACACACACACACACACACACACACACACACACACACACACACACACACACACACACACACACACACACACACACACACACACACACACACACACACACACACACACACACACACACACACACACACACACACACACACACACACACACACGCGCGCGCGCGCACACACGCACACACACACGCACGCGCGCACACACACAAACGCACGCACGCACGCACACACACACACACAAAGAGAGAGAGAGGAGAAATAGAGAGAAGGAGAGAGGTAATGAATGCAATTTTTTGATGATCTCAGCCACCATCATGCGAATCTCCAAAACCCCGGAGGAAACGGTGATATGGCACTGGCCTCGAGCTGCGCGGGAGACCAAATCCGCATGATCTCGGACTTGCAGGTTGCATACCAAAATTACGCAAATGGCCTCATATCAGAAAACGCACACCGTATCGTAACAACGCGAAAACGTCAACATCCTGAGGCTATACTCATCTGGTCGCATTTCGGTGGAGGCGGAATGCTAGAGGCCCGCTAAAGCGCACGTTAAAGAACCCCAGGTGGTCGAAATTTCCGGAGCCCTCCACTACGGCGTCCCTCATAGCCTTAGTCGTTTTGGGACGTTAAACCCCAATAAAGCAACATTCATCCGGAGACCAGGCCACGAGTCTCGAAGCGGTAGCCATCGCACGGACGCCGTAGCCCGATGTCTTACTAACCGGGCCACGAAAGAAGACTTAGCGGCTCCGGAGTAGGTTCTAAAAAAGTGCAGTGGGATCCTTACCGACCACAAGCTCAAGCTCAATCGGCGAATCTACATTCACCAGAAGCTGACGCGGGAAGATGTCGTAACTTCGAGGCAGATACGAACAATCACGTACCCACTCATCAGCCTGTTACACCACGTACACTCCCAAAATACACCCAAACACATGCCCGCTATGTGGGCAACAGCCTACACAGTACCACACTAAATGAGCTTGCTAAAGAATGTAGGCCGCGCCAACCATCCCAAACCCATTACTTGAGCTGTGGGAGGCCGTGCTGTCCACCTCAAGCATATAAGACCAAGGACAGCTGGTTTTGCGGGCGCAGCAAGCAGCTAAGACCGTAGGATCGCCGGACTGAGGGCTCCTCCCACTCCGAGGGAAGCAAAGCTCTCAGCTGATCAAAGTTTATCACAACCACCACCAACATTATGAACTCAACAGCGGAATAGCCTAGCCTCTTAGATTCTCGCTCAAGAATGTGTACGGACGCACGCAGTTTAGTTTCGAAATCGGCCGGTGATGGCAGCACCTGTATGTAGTTTTTATTTTTTTTTTTCATAAACCGCAAGTGTTCGTTCTGCTCTTCAGTGCGACGGCTTTTCGACATTTTTTAACATTACTGACATGTTATGTTGTGTAGTGCGTGTAGCAGCCGATGCCGCTGTTGAGCCTCGTTTTCTCCCGATACATTTCTGCAAAATGAATGAATAAAGACATGCAGCATACGTACAGTACGGTATCGAGTTCAGGATGCCGGGCCTTTGCGCGAGACTCGCGGGACTGGTGCCAGAGCGTGCACAGTCAGCTCCATTTGTTGAGTCCTGGCTGTGCCACTTCCTTTCCTTCTACCCTTCCAACGCGCGAGGACCCGAGGCCGATGCATCTGGACGAGATGCGCAGAACATACATAGTGCATGCTCGCATGCTCGGCAGTATATACAGAGAGTGCCGCCGCCGAGCCCGGGAGCGCCGTATAATGGCGGCAGCAAACAGTGACACGCCGCACATCGATATAGATGCGACTTGGTCCGCGAGGCTCGCGGAACGGCGTGGCATCGCTGGCGTTGGCGCCTCGCAAAGTTGCCGCCGTTACTAGATCTTCCGCACGATCTTGTCGTTTTTTCTTGGTCGGCTCCCTCTCTTATTTATCTGCGTCCTTCCAAGGGAGGTCGACGGTCCGGGGCCGCTTCTTCGCCGGTCGTAACGGTCTCTCGCTTGGGCGTCCGCGAGGGAGGAACCGGCGGACCGCCGGGTCGTTTCATCCGTTTCCATTACGCGTCAGTCTGCAGGCAAGGCACATTTGCGCCGCACCGTGCATAGCACGCGCACGTGCGAAGGGAAGAGAGCGCGACCGCTGCCCGACTTGCACTGCGCGGCTGTGACCTCTTTGCTTTCGATCGCGCGTGTCTACCCTTGCGACAGACCACCCGCAAAGCGCCTCCTCCCTTGCCTTCGGAAAGGTGACGTCTTCGTGCTAGCTGCTCCCACGAGAGCGATGCCCGTGAACACTTGGCAACGAAAGCTGTCTCTACGGAGAAAAGATTTAGGTCAGAATAAAACCGCAATCAGAATTCATGTGTCGTTAAATTTCCAGCCTTTAGACCTTCTTGTATGTGTGTCGCGACTAAGAAACACGAGGTTCTGGGATGCGACCTGCATAACGAAAGTTCCACCTAAATCGTATTTCTTCTTTTGGAGCGCAACGACGCTACAATCAATCAATCAATCAATCAATCAATCAATCAATCAATCAATCAATCAATCAATCAATCAATCAATCAATCAATCAATCAATCAATCAATCAATCAATCAATCATTCAATCAATCAATCAATCAATCAATAAATCAATCAGTAGCGACTAAGGAACACCTCCATAATAGAAGTTCCACCTAAATTGGGTTTCTTTTTCTGGGAATAACGGCGTTACAATTAATCAGTCAATCAATCAATCATATGTAGCGACTCAGACACATGGAATTTTAATTGGGTGCCATCTCCATGACGAAACTTTCGCCTAAGTTGTGTTTATTCTTTAGGGCATAACGACGTCACAATCAATCAATCAATCAATCAACCAAATAATCAATCAATCAATCAATCATATTTCCGCTCCACAGTTCTTATTAAGCTTTAAGAGCAATTCAGTTTCCCACACTTTTTTCAGTGGTAAATCCGCAGTTTTGAGCGTTAACGATTTTCATATATTTTTACAGATGCTTTGCAATGCATCTGAGACGTGTCACGTAAAAGGTGTTTGCAAGCTATTTTACTGTTTTTTTTTTATCCTGCATACAATAGCGCCCACCAACACCGGGAAACAAACCGACTACCTCAATAGCTCTATGGCAGTGCTCCCTCGAGTGTGTATGGTGCAGCGAGTCCAGGCGTTTTTTTTTCTTCTTTGTGGCTGCGTACGGAAAGCTGCAGCGCTACATAAATTATTTCGGTTCTCGCACTGCGCTCGCTCGCGCCACCGCACAGCCCAGCTCTCAGGTCCTCCGCCGGGGTCGGGCTTCCGCCGGCAGACGTGCTCGCCGATCGATGCGACCCGGCGAGACAGCCGTGCTTTTGTTTCGACGCCGCTTTATGACCACTCCGGCGCGCGGCTGTATCGGGCATTCGAGTGGCACGTCACGCTCCGGATGACTCTTGACCTTCTGTGCCCGCTATTGCGAAACGCTCACCTCAAGTTTACCCCAACAAAGACATCTGCGTGCAAAATTTGCCACGGAAAATTTTATCGCGTTCCTTACTTACAGTCACGCAGCGCGCTTTTTGCTTGATGTCACGCTGTTATATTTTTATTTCGGGAAGAAAAAAGGGGGAGGGGGAGAGAGCGGCGTTTTTTCATTGGAATTTGGCATGTTTTTGCAAGGATTTCGCGCTTTGGTAGCCATAGCACCATTCAAATGCTATGCAAGGACCATCGACGAAAGAACTAAACGCGGACTCGATTAAATTTATATGTACTGAAATGGAATAGGAACGATGTGGTCAACGCAGCACTGAGATCTCTCTAGACTTTCTTTATGGTGCAGTGCGTGTCGCGGGAAGGAATTTTCTTATGCAAGAAGTTTACCGCTCCAATACCCGGAGGCCATACCTTCTGTTTTCTTTTAATCGTATTGTTATTTGTTATTAAATGGAATGTTCAAATGCTACTGGAAACCTCCATTTTGCGAAACATGAAAAACTGGCGTTTAGAAAAGCAATTAGGATTTCAGCTCATCCATATTTCCTATTTCTTGTTCACAGAAGTCGCACGCAACGAATGGTCTTCGTTCGGCAGGAAAAACGCTCACATCAAGAGCTCTACTCTGTGCTATTAGCAGCTGCGATCGGAGGGATTTAAATCTCTTTACTTAGATGAAGAACACAGGTTCAAATTCCAATAATAAAACGCCGTTCTCTCCCCCTTCTTTCTTCTTCCCCTCTTCCCGAAGAAATTTCAGGGGGGCACTTTGTTCACTTAAAATGCACCGAGGCGAAAGCATTTGCGTTTGGGAGGCATCCGTCTGATTCGACACCTTTCTGGAAACACTATCCAGCGTCCTAGAGAAGGAGAACTACGTATGCGTTGGCAGGAAGTCGCGTAGCCAATAGCACACTCGGCTGCGGAACGGAAGGATGGTGGTTCGAATCTCATCGTGCACAAAAAGGTTTTTTTTTTTCTGGTCTGACTTGAAAAGCGTGACACCTCTGCTGACAACCTTCTGCTGTGACAACCTTCTGTCGACAACGACGAGGGATTAAAGGCTTTCGCCTTAATAAAAATACAACAACGCGACATCAAGCAAAAAACGCGCTGTATGACTGTAAGTAGGAAACATGATAAAATTTTTCATTGCAAATTTTGCATGCAGATGTCTTTGTTGCGGAATACTTGAGGTGAGCTTTACTTGAGGTGAGCTTTAGCAGCTGTGATCGGAGTGATTTAAAGCTCTATAATAAGGTGAAGAGTACAGGTTCAGAATGCGAAAATATGGCGATATTTTTCATAGCTGCCCATAAGAAAGCACGGGAGAACCACAAGCGTGAACAAAGGAATTGATAATGTGAAATCGAGTGCACTTCACTTCCACAAAAAAAACTGGCTAAGATGTTCTTGCTCAGGCTTCCTAAAACACTTGAGTAGGCCATGGTACCTACCTACACGAGTAGTTCCTTCGTAGCCGCTCCCAGCACAGTTGCAGATTTCATGCAAGGGCTAGAGTGTAATGAATAGTTAGCTATCAGAAGCAAACTGCTCCATTTGTAATTACTTACCTCTTGCAAGCCGCATGCTTGAGCGGAATATTGAAGCTTGCATAGGCTAAAATTTATTATTGTTTTTACATTCGCAGAAAGCAATCTTAGCGCACATTGGCGCGGTAGCTTTCAGCTCATTTGTCACACAATTCATGGAGGTAAGCAACGGTTAGCGCAGCTGTTAGTTGGAAAGAGGGGCCCCCCAATTAGGCGTCTACGTCCTTTTGCGCAGATTCTTATCTGCCATTAAAGGCGCTCGCGGGTTCTTGGAGTCGTCAGTATGGATATTCATTTACCGCGGAAATCACAGGGAGATTATCGATCATAATATAGTGGGCTCTGAGCCTCTTTCCGGCATCCTTTAACTAGCTTTTAGGAGTTCATTGAAAACCACATATATTTACCCTTAATTCGTTTAATTCCTTGTCATGCCACTGTTATGTCCTTGCTTCCGAACGTTGAAACAGGACTTTGTGCTGAAAAAAAAATGCAATACAGCACCGATAATTACGAGCGCTGAAAATTCATTGCCTAAACTCGCAGCAGTGGCTCAGTGTCTGTGGCATTAAAGTGCTGATTCCAACGTCACGAGCTCGATACCGGTCGCGGCAGCCATGTTTCGGTGGTGATGAAATACAAAAGCGCCCATGCGCTGCGCAATGTCAGCGCACGTCAAAGAAATTCAGGTGGTCCATATAAATCCCGAGCACTACACTTCAGTGTCTCAACGATTGGGTAGTTTGCAGAGATATGATGGCCTTCGCTGGAGCAGCATAGGGCTAGATAGAGATCAGTTGGAGAGGTGGTTAACCTTTCATAGACTCCGTCCTGTTGGTGATCAATGCGACAATAAATATTCCGACACAGGTAATCAGGTAATCTCTCTAAAATATTTGATGCAGTTTTTTACAATTTTTATCTTTAGTTGCACTGAAAAGCCAGTAGCTAGTCAGGACAAGTCTCGCCGTTTGTCTATTCGAATCAGTGTGTTCGCTCTTTCAGATTTTTTGTCCGAATCACAGTACTCAGTATAAACGTTTATATGTAAATAGAAGAGAGGGTGTGAATTTCGAACAGTCGGGCCGGAGGTTTTTGTTAGGGGGAATTGTTGAAGTGCGCAGAAGGTGAATTTGAATGGCCTGCTATAAGTTCGGTGATTTGCTTAGTGCATTGGTATGCATTTTAAAGGTTCGCCACTGTCGCCGGTGACACCAGTAAAGTAGTGATGTATTTTTCAAATGTCACGAAAATAATAAAATTAGAAAGGTTAATCACTTTCTGCGTTCCTTGAATGGGCGTCGTCATATTACCTCGTATCTGTGATCTTTATTTCGGACTAGAAGTTTCTTGTAAGCATGAAAAGATATTGTCGTGTGAAGAATGGAAATGGGGTAATAATAACGAAATGGTAAAACTATCTGGTACCCATCCGACGATAACCAAATTTCGGTGCCAGTTTATTATTGCCTTTCAATACAGCGCCATATCTTTGCATGCACACTCGATTACGTTAACGTCTGCTGCAAACGTCTTAATCGCAAACGGAGGGTCGTTTTCTTTTTCAACACGAAGTCATGGCCACACAGATGTAAACAATGGTTTCTCTTGCGGAAAAAAAAAGACATCGTGTGGCTAGTTATCTGTCTAGAATAATTAATGGCGCTACCATCGTCGGCGTCCCTGCCCGAACATTAATCTCCCGTTGGGGCACAAAGCCGATTAACAAAGCGTGTCACTTGCCTAATGAACGGCGCAGGAATGGGGAGTTTATTTCGGGAACGGGAAACGCGGGGGAGTGAGGTTGTATGGCAGAGACGGAGCTATAGGAAAAGTAGCACGGGACAAAGCGAACGAAGTGCGCGTTGTCCTAAATTAGAAGATGAGCAAGTGGAGAGAGTGTTCTGGAAGAGGAACGGGGAATGTGTGCAACGCTAGGTGAACGAGCTCAGAAAAGAGTTATTGCCACGAAAAGCAAGCTTACGTCGGAGAGGCTGAAGCCGCTAATAGTGCAAATTGCCGTGGGCGTCTTGAAAATATAGTAGGCAGCTGAAACTAAGTGTCACCGACTGGTGCCATCATAGCTCCTGAGACTCACGCAGAAAGTGTAATGAGTATGAAGACAACTGAGTTAATTTTTGCGGTGTTTGCAATTTATTTTTTGCAAGCTTCTTTTTGTAAAAATATCAAGGCACCATGCTACGCAGAATTTCGAGCAGAATTAAGTGGCACTAAATTTTAATTTTTTATTTACTATTTATTAAGCGGCATGTAGTTGAAATGAAATTATACTCATGACCGTGGTCCAACTTCAAATTTCTTGAGCGTGCGTTTCGTTAACACGTGATGGCTTCAAGCAAGTTTAAAGGAGGACAACCATGCTCTCCGTGTAGTGGACAGGTGTGTCGATCGATGCATCTTTGACGCAACATGTGGCTGTGGCGAAGTAGATTGTATGCAATTATCGATTCATTGTCTTCTGGGTAATATTTTAGCATCTTCATTTTTTTGCTTACTTTCTAAACAAAAGATACAAAGGTACTCTGGAAGTTTACATTTTAGTTCTTGAGCTTTGGGCAGTATGGGCTCTAAAATAATGCAAATATGAGGACCTGGCGAGCAATTTTTCTATTCAATCTTTCGTTTCCTAAAGAAGCCTAGGATCAACCTATTGGCTATCCAAAATGAATAAGCAAAATATCCGAATCAATTAGAGTTGAATTTAGTTGGTATTTTCTCAGCCTTCCATATTTTGCTCGTAAACATGGGCGTCAGAATCGTATTTGTTAAGGTTTCAGAATAAATTTTAGTTGCCTTTTCTGACGCATTAATTTTTACCCGGCACTAATGGAAAAAAGAACACAGTGTGACATAAGGCGTGGCGATAAAAAGGAGAGGAACGGCTCACCCAAACAGTACACTTTGTTGGAGTATTTTTTGGGCACAAAATTATATTTTCTTTGTAACATTTATGACGGTTAACAATGACCCCAGCTCTTACTTTCTAAAGCATCTAGTTTTGTGCTCGAACGCTTACGTACAGATGACCACGCGGTGATTGTTTAATAAAATGAAATAGGAGAAAAGAAAAGCCTATTGGTGACTCCTGATACAGCAACAGCATCGTTAAATCTATTTTTTTTATTACATCTCTGAGATACGAGCCAAAGCACCAAGTACGTGCCGAAGAACAAGGATCCAACGATATGAAAGCCCCGTGCTCTTCTCGCCTTTTGTCTTTTTTTTAGCCCTCAAGATATCGAAAAAAGTAAGGGAAGTGTGGGAGGGACGAAAGCGCACTATGAAAACAGCGGGCGCAAGTACGTCTACCGAGGCTGTCAAACAGAGCAGCCTGTCTATGGCTTCTGTTTGTGTTGAAATCGAAGGCACTCAGTGGGAAAATAAAGCGTTTTAAATAATCCCGAAAGTAGCAAGTGCAGCTACCGAAACCCTCCTGGCGTTAAAAGCAAACCTGCTTACATGAAATGTTGCGAACGAAGCAGGGTACGGTATGTTTACACTTGAGGTATATATATTTAGAAACATGTTGGTTAGATTTTTATTTCTTTCAATTATGAACATGACCGGGCCTGAGCAGCTTGCATCTGCGGAAAACAAACGTCTTTAGCTCATGCGCGCTATAAAATAGAGGCCGTCAAAGCATTTTAAGGGCAAACGTAACGTTCTCTACAGAGCGCCCTTGATTTTGAGCACCCACGCCCAAGGCGTAGGCAGGAGATCAGGCGTCAGCGGCGGAAATGTGATCACAGTCAGGCCCACGTTGTTCCTGCCTCCACGGGTTCCGGTGGACAGCGTAGTCAGGTCGTTGCCGTCCAGCCCAAGCATGGTGACCGTGGCTTTGTCACTCAACGATAGTGAGCCCAGCCTGAGCTGGTCATTTTTGGGCCATTGCAGGACTATGGCGTAGACAGTCTCGCCCTTCGACGTGTACCACACTCCAGGAGTGATGCTGTCGTTCTGGTGCTTCCACGGCCGGGATCCGTAGATAGCTTCTCCATTCACACCGAGCCAGGTGCCGAGCTGCGTGAGCCGCTCTTCGAATGCGGGCAGGATCATACCGTCGCTGGTTGGTCCCACGTTAAGGAGGAAGTTTCCGTTGCAGCTGACGGTGGAGGCGAGTTCGGTGAGCAGCTCCTCGATGGTGTGGTAGTCGCCGAGGTGGGCGTTCCGGCGGTAGCCCCACGATTTCTTGTCCACGGTCATGGCGTTCTCCCACTTGTGTTCGACGAGCGTGCCAGGGTCGTAGTGGTCTTTGCAGTTGAAGAAGTCCCCGTGCTTGCACGGGATCCCTTGGCCCCACCGATCGTTTACCAGGACTGTGTCGCGGACGGGACTGTCGTTGTAGAGCCAGGCGAGGAACTCCGTGCTGTTCCAGTAGGTGTCCGGAGCCTCCCAGTCGCCGTCCGACCAGATGATCTCGGGACGGTATCTGCATGCCACGTGAGAAGGTTATCAAATCTGATGATACCTAGAGCACTTATCAATCTGTGATCACTAGCGTTCTGGAATATCCGAAGCATGTAGCGCGCAGTCATATTACGGCCTAAGTAGAAGTCAAAGTTTCTTGTGTCCCCACACCAAAGACTTCTTAAGCAATAGTTATGTGCGGTGTAGTGAACTGATTTCTTATCAGAAATTAGGTGAAATGACATACATGAACTAAAAAAGACAACTTATCGCTGCCTAGTTTTTATGTTTGTCGCTTCTGGTGCCTTTTTAACAATAACTCGACGGGTTTTGCGATTTTGTCTGTCAGAATTTCTTCGTTCTGAGCAGAGAAAATAAAAACAATGTGGGCGTTCACTCGATGCCAAATTATTTTAATGTCACCTAATATAAGAATTCAGCTTACAATTAAGCGCGTGAATTCTGGGCTGTAATGTGGCCCTTTTTGTGGAGTATTCTTTTAACAGGCCTAACAAACCATAGTTACTACATCAGAACGTAAACATACTACTAGATGAGAAACTGCATATAAATGGCAATATTTTTCGACAAGGTGTAAACTGCTATATTGCTGAATATTGCTGAAACAATGAATGCTGAATGAGATGTGCCAATAATTGATAGCAAACGAAAAAACAGTGAAACCCTGAACTGGTCACTACATAATCAGTATAGCTGCGCCTGAAGAAAGGCTAGAATTTTTTAATAACACACACAGCCAACTTCTGTGAGAATATCGTGGACCACCTTGGTTAGCGCCAAAGAGAACATTTATGAAGTAGTTTTATTAATTTATTAACACAGTAGGTTTTTGAAAAGATTTATTTTTGAGTCTCTTATGAGCGACGTTGAGTAATGTTAATGCTCTCACTGAGCAACCAAAGAGCACGTATGGATAGCACTCGGACTATACCTTCGAACTACAGAGAAATTTCTGCTCGGACTCTAAAATACTTATTAAAGCTTAAAAGATTCTACAGTTTGCAATGTACGCGCGTTTTGCAAATCAATATGGCAGCATTGTTGTACAGAGCAAAAATAGATAACACTATGTAATTATGCGGTTCGTTTCACGGTGTCCGAATTGAGATCTTTCATTTCCATTATGCTGTGTGTAAAATTGTGACAATTTTAGGGTGAGTTCAGCAGGTTTGTAGCTTCCGAACAGATCACCTTCGAACCATAATGGTTCGACGTGAAATTAGATGGGAGATATCAATTTCATGCCCTCGTATGGCAGCGCCGTCTACATTTTGCTGTTTTTAACAACTAGTTATGCATAGCTAAAAAAAAAAAACGCAGTAAAATACTGCGTTGCGGTTGTGTTCACAAAGTTGGCATTCCCTAACGTTCTGAATAAGCACTTGGATAAGACACTGCGAGATGTCGAACGTTCAGTTGCACGAGCAAAACGAGCCGACACCGAAGCCCACGCGCGACATGCGGCGGATAGCCCTACGCCACGGCCGATAAACGAAGCACCGTTCAGCTCGACGGGCTCCTTTCGTCTCTGCGCCCCGGAAATTGAAAACTGGTATTGAGCAAAGGAAAGAGACAATAACCGTCGTCCTCCCTGCATCCTCAAAGCGAATAACCATCACTCTAACCATTGGGTAACAAAATCATCAACCTTAAGAGAGATAACTAAAAGTTTGTTTCACCCAAAGAAGGGAACCAACCCGAAAGTCGGTTGCACAGTTTTAGAGGAGGTCGCCAGGTTTCCCTTGGGACGCTGCGGCCTCCAATGCGTGCAGGACGATCCAGCGCTGTTGAGCTAGATCGGCGGTGCGCAGAAGAGACTCCCACGTGTCAGGTGTTTCTGAGTCATTTGTGACATGTTCACATTATGTGAAGTAGTGTGCCAGTCTGATAACAGCATTTGCACCGTGGTGAGACTAAGGTCGGATATAGTTTGCTGTATAGCCACGGATCAGGGAAAGTTCCAGTCTGCAGTTTGCGCCAGAGTATTGTCTATGGAGGCTCTGGTCTGCGGGAGGGTTAAGACATCGGCCCAGTCTGTAAGCGCGGATGCACAGAAGGTGGACCCCAATTCGACGCCAGGGAAAGGCTGTTGTGTTGCGGCAATGGAATACTCAGTTCACAGGCATCGCCGCGGCTGACAGATGAAGCGACAAACGAGGCTGGCACCCGTGATTGGCTTCCCCGTTTTAAATGGCGGGGCATACAGAGGAAGCTATAAGTAGTGTGTGTCTCATTGAATACGCCGTGTAAAGTCGCTGAGTGAAAAGCATATAATCTACAAGAGTGAGGAGCGCGTTTGTTACAAAAAGACGACACCCACGGAATGCAACCCATGGCCATACTATTCTCGCTACCCAATATAGCATCTTTCTTTACAAAGCCTCAAGGCTGCGACGGCGCAAGGAGGACAGGCGCCACCCCGACGCCCAAGGAACGCTTTTTCAATTTTTGCTGGTCGTAGAAGTCCCCCCTGCTTATACTTATCACGTCCTTTAATTATCTGCTAATATGGACTGAATGCCCCCTTTGGCGTACAACGCATCAGCAATAACCTCACTGCTGCATTTTTAAATTAAACACCCGGTATATTGTGTGGCAGATTACCAAACGCCATAAGGTGTGTGTTTATAGTGCATTTATTTAGCAGAAGTTGAGTGCTGTACACAGTAAAACTTGTACTATCCCTTAAAGGCAAGCATGAAAGCATAAAAACGTGAACCCATTTTATTTACCTTTGCATATCGCAAATCTATGGAGTGGATTTAGGAGGGTGGGAATAGAACCAAGAAATACTACAAAAATTGTAAATCATCGTAATCACGCAGCCACAGGTAACAAAGTAATATTTTAATACTCAATCCTTTGGCGCATGGTTGTTAACACCAGTATATTCAGTTTCTGATCTCCACTGTAAGGCGTGAGCCTGTGACAGTGGTCGTGGCTGCCCGCTCTGAATGAGTACCTATCCAAATCTGGTATTTAAATGCGACGACAAATCGCAGCGACAAAATTCTCAACTCAGCTTATCAGAACTTGGCCACCGCGGCGGGGAATCACCGCCCTGTGACCACTGGTCCACTGCAACGAGTAGCAGTCCTTCTCGAGGGCCTGGAACTTTTCTCGTGTAAAGACCATTTCCAATCGCCACTCGACAGCGGAGCACGTGATTGTAAAGCATACGTCTGAATCCCTGAGTTTGGTTGATGTAGAATCGAGAGTAGGCAGGTGTCGCCCTAGTGTTCACGTGGAGTGCCGTTTGTTTCGCCTATCCGGTTGCGCATTGTTCGCTGCTCTTCGCGTGTCGTTATTTTTTCCAGGAAAGCAGGAGCCAGCAATCGCTTATTTGTTAAGCTTCTTGTTTGCTTCATTTCTAGCTCTCACGCATGTTGGATAGCTACCTTGAAGCGAGAATATTGGAACAATACTGGGCCAAATGGACAGCAGATAAATGCCCACGAGCACGCAGATATGATCCAGTGTTGAAAGGAAAGCTGCTTCTATCACCGAACACGAACCGTTATCTTCAATGACTAGATACAGGCAGGAAGTGGAAAATCTCTTTTTGTATGACGACGGGCTTTTGCTATTAGCAGCAAATTAAAGTGTAGACAAAGCATCACATCATGATCAGCTGAAGCTGAAGGACCAGCAGTCACGTTAAAAATGTCACCAATCATTCCTGCCTGGTACAAGCGGAGAACAAATAGGTCACGGAGACCTCGATCAGTAATGAAGGGGCATGTGCCCATTAGATAATTAATGCGTAGCTATGGTAATCAGAGTGACCTAGGTATCACTTATTAGCGCTAAATATGTTTACCTGGCTGTACAGGCGTCAGGGCTGCTAGTGCCCCCAGCGTATTCTCAGTCTGCATCGCTTGTAGTGAAAACATGCAGAAAGTGCACTAACTATCTCAACAGGTGAGGAGCCGCAAGAAATTAATGCACTTACTTCGTGACTATTTCGATGAGCTCGGGCAAGGTCTTGCGCTGGACGAAGTCGTTTGTCTTGAAACCGGAAGCCTTGTCAGCGAGGTAAAGTGGGTTAAACCACTCGTACAGCGAGTGGTACAAGCCGAAGTGAATGCCACCCTTCCTCCTAATGGCTTGAGCCAGGTCTCCGACCAGGTCACGCCGAGGCCCAACGTCCCCGGCGTTCCAGTTCCAGGACACCTTGGAGGGCCAAAGCGTGAAGCCCTCGTGGTGCTTGCTGGTGAGGACCACGTAGCGGGCGCCCGACTTCTTGAAGATTTCCGCCCAGCTGTCAGGGTCGAAGAACTCGGCCGTGAACTGCGGCGCGAAATCCTGGTACGTGAATCCCGGCCGGTAGTTGCGTTCCATGAATTCGACGAAGCCCGGCGACTTCACTCCCTGCCAGTCCCACCAGAACCATTCGCTGCCGAAGCTTGGTACCGAGAAGACGCCCCAGTGCAGGAAGATGCCGATCTTGGCGTTGTCGTACCATTCCGGAGTCGGTCTCGTATCCAGCGACGGCCAGTTTGGTGCGTACCGACTGACCGATGGTGTTGCGAGGGCGAGGAGTGAGGCGCAAGCGAGGAGAGGCAAACGCATGGTGACGGAACACGCGCTGACCTGAAATCACCGGTTTTCAATGAGTTGTACACGACAGGTCTGCTTTCTTAAGTGACGAAGCGTCTTGGTTTTGCAGCGACCGACAGCGCTGCTGCAAACGCTCGCTCCTCAGCGACAGACGCTAGCGTTGGTAAAAGCTCAGCGCGCGTCCGAAGGCCCGTATCGCCACCTTTCTCTCGTGTAGGCCGCGTCGAGAGTCCCGAGATAGGAGCGGCGGCGGATGAAGCAACTGAGGTGATAGTGATTTTGTTTTATTTGATATCCTGTTTGCTCCCTCCTCTCTCCGTTCTGATAACAGCTCTTGGAGATAGGATGAGTGTTTTTCAAAACTCTTCGCAGGGCCTTCGCGTTGACTCTTCTTTTCATGCGATGTCTAGGCTCAGGAGTTCACGAGGGCAATTTACGCGACTGATAAGCACAAAATATCAGCTACGAAGTGAACTGCTGGCGATTGCTGCCTGAAATATTGCTGTTTGTGCTGGTGGCTGGCTTGGCAGGGAAAGCCTAACGAGAAAAAGCTGACTGCGCGGTTAGCCTGCACGAAGCACGCCGTACACATAAATGGCTCTTCGTGTGCGGAGAAACTCGCCGAGAACGTGACTGCGAGCTGTGCAAAACCAGGTGCCTGCCGTAGAATAGACTGCAATCATAATGATGGATGTGTCCGCTGAAGAGGGAGGTGAAAAACGCAAACAGCTCTTTTTGCCGGAGAAGTGTAATTGTAGGATTTCTCAACAAGAATACCGCATGCATCAGAAATGCTCAATAATTTAATGAACAATATGCTAGGCCAGTGAAGGTTTGCTTGTTCCATTGTTTAGTTCATATGAGCCCATCGGGTGACACCTCAACAATTTTGAATAAACATTTTTTCTTTCTCAAAAAATGTCGAGATGCTCAGCGTGTAATCGGTTAGTTTCAACTCCAGCGTGATGTGAAGATCGTGTTTGGTCAGCTACATGCATATAATAACAGACTTTGCCTTTTTATTGCGGTATTTCGAGAGGTGTTGTATTAATACGAGAGGCAGCGTTTCTATTTAGGTGTGATACTGGACCAGTATTGTGCAGTGAAAAGTGATGAACAAAAACCACAGCGCATAATAGTAGAAGCGAACGAGGAAAACTGAAAAAAAAATCAAGTGGAAAAACGCTTATTAGAGTCGTAGAACGCTGAAAAACTCGTCCAATTTGATAAAGCCTATTCCATAAAAACTGGAGCATGCAGCTTCGATTGACTTCTTGTTCCTGCGAATCCAAAATTTCTTTAGACAGACTAGAATAGCGCAACCAGATTAACCTTCTACTCTCCTTCAGCAACTGGATCTCACCTATTGCAAAATAACGAACTCCAACGCATATTGAATATAACATGCAAGAGATTATTCTCTGGTTTTCTATTCAGACGCACCGGTTGTGATACGCACGTGGGCAACGGCACCATTGTGTTAAGGGAAGGAAGGAAGGGAAAACTTTATTTACACTAATGGTTTTTCCTGCGGTTTGGGGGCATCTTCAGAGACGTCTTGGTTCTACCCCCAGGAGCCTTCTCTGTCGAAGTCGTCCGCCTCTGATCAGTGGTCGGTTGCCCTCAGTCCAGGGCTCCGCTGGCCACTGCCGCCCGTTGAGCTCGCTGTACCAGACCTTGTTGGTCTTCGCAGCGGTCGCTGGACAGCAGAGTCTCCCACTGCTCCGCACTCGGGTTTTGTATTTTGGGGACCACGTCTATGTTTTGGCAGGCCCATGTGATGTGGTATAGTGTAGGTTTTTCGTCGCACCAGGGACATTTGTTCGTGTATATCGTAGGGTGCATTTTGTTTAGTATATGTAGGTTTGGGAAAGAGCCTGTTTGTAATTGTCTCCAAGTGACAGCTTCCTCTCTGCTGAGAGATTTGTGCGGTGGGGGATATCGCATTATTCTGCCTCTATAGTTTTGTAGTATGGCCGAGTATTCCCTGGGTGCTGGCGCGAGTTCCGCGGTCTCGTCGGAAGCTCGGAAAGTAATGTATCCTCGAGCTATCCTGTCGGCCTCTCGGTTCCTTGCCACCCCCGTGTGCCCCGGTACCCACACAATTTTGTGTCGGATCTTGTCGTTTTGTTCTTCCCGGTTTTTAATTCTGTCACTCGCTGCGAGGAGTATACAGAGCGCGTGACGACCTATCCTGCCATTCATGTAATTTCGGCAGGCTGTTTGAGAGTCCGTAAGTATTGTTAGTGACCGCCCGGTTCTAAAGCCCTCCGCCACCGCTAGAGCAACGGCTACTTCCTCGGACTCTGCAGCTGTGCAGCCTCGGAGAGACGCGCTGGTCATTTCGCGTAAAGACGAATCGACCACCGCCGCTACAGCGATTTTGGTATCTCCTCCTCTCCAAGACGCGTCTGTATACACGGTCGTGGCTTGAGGAGCGTATGTTTTCTCGATGAATTCGGCCCTCGCTTCTCTTCTGCCTCGATGGAGGTTGGGATCCATGTTTTTTGGTATTGGCGCTACCTTGAGGGTCTTGCGAAGCTCGTCGGGGATCGTTGCCGTCCTCGACATTTCTCGCATCTGCTCGCGGTATCCGAGCCTCTGCAGGAGCGCTCTTCCTGTCGTTGTTTGCAACAGCCTGAGCTTTTGCGACTCAAGCTGCGCCTCTAGTAGCTCCTCAAAGGGTTAAGGGGTTGTGTTAAGGGGAAAGCCTTACTAGCCACATTAAGCGCAATTCCGCTGGTGATAGTCGTTAAGGCCAAGAGATGGTCCCAAAACGATGGCGTCGCAATAGCCGTCGTTTAGCCACCGAAGCGGCGAGTGCGATGACGGCATGCACAACAGATACCAGTAGCAGCCACCTTGCCTTCCATCAGTGTCCCTCAACACTCAGGGACCCTCTTCCTTTAAAGAGACCGAATCAATGTTCATGCTCAAACCTTTCAGTGCGTGTGCGATGTCAGTGCATGTTAAAGATCCCCAGGTGGTCGAAATTTTTCTGGAGACCTCCACTACGGCACCTCTTTCTCTCTTTCTTCTTTCACTCCTACCTTCCTCCCTTCCCTTATGGCGCGGCTCAGGTGTAAGCTGAGATATGTGCGACAGATACTGCGCCATTTCCTTTCCTCAAAAACCAATTCACAATTTATTTACGTCTCCAGTTCCTTTACGTAAAGCTCCCAAGATATTGTTACGTAAATGTAGGCACACAAGGAGTAGTCACTGAGTCACTGAGGGATGCTGATTGAACCACTACCGGCCAACGGCGCACAGAACACACTTCGTCCTCTTCGCGCTCATTGCACGAGCACAGCACTGTCTTCTTCGTTGTCCAGTGACAATATTTACTCTGAGGTTTTAAAAGGCCCTTGCATCCTCAGAAAAGTTTCGGCAAACTTTTATATACCGAAATAGCGAGTGCAGAATTGTAGCATCCGTTCATTTTTTTTTTTTTACTTTGCTCTCGTAACTTCGTGAAATGAGTCTGGACCTTGTGTTTGTATTTCCAGTGTAGAAGTGTTTCGCTTGGCTGCTGATGTTAACTTTCCTAACACTAACTCCATACCGATCATTCTTTCTATTCCTTTGCAGTCATAAGTTCTTCAGAAATCTCCATAAGTAAGCACAAGATTCTCAACTTTGTTACAAATGAAATTTATATCGTGTGGTTTTTTCAGATATTAATCACTGGTCTGATTCGTATTTGATTTAATAATGAGGCAATCATTTTCTTCCTTCTATGATGGACTAATCTTGTTGGCTCTCGCTCGTGGCAACTATCGTAAGCAATATTTATGACTGCCTCTAAAACCCTTTATCATTGCATCTCGCAGAACCGGATCGCCCCCCCCCCCCCCCTCCCTCCCAACAATACTGCGCGTCTACAGATATCGCTCAATGGTTTGAACATCACACCATTTAATGTTCTTCTGATGAGCGACAAAAAAAAAAAAAAGGGCGCTGAAGAATAATATTTCAGCACAGGACAGCAAAGCTTCCCGGCTCAAGATGCTCTTCTGGAGCAACAAAAACTACGAGGCAAATAACGAGAGGAAGAGATTATAAAAACAGCGCACGCTCGAATGTTTGTCGTACACGCAGGAACGAACTCCTTGTTTCGGATAATCTCGTAAGCAGTAAATGAGAATAGAAACCACGGTGTAACAATAATAATTGTCGTAACTTATTTATTTATTTATTTACAAATACTGCTAATCCCAATTGGGATTGTGGCAGGAGGGCTTAGTAAGGTTAACAGAACGCGGTCAAGCATAATTGGAACATTCAACTGGTCAGCATGTTAAGAAAAACAAACGGTAAAACGAAAATACAACCGAGCTGTGACGAAAACAATCAAATAACGCATAAAATAAGGCTAATGTCGGTAGTATTATACAAAGAATAACAAAATGTTGAAACATTGCTAGCTGTTATAATACGCAGACAATAAGTAAACAGTAAATATTATAATCGTACACTGCAAAGGCATTAACACAGTATAGGCGTTTAGTTTAAGTAACACTGCATAGTTTGACAAAAAAAAACTTACACATAAAAAAACAAATAACCATGGGTACAATAGTAAACAGAACGCAAGCAACCAGGAATGAATAACCTATAAAATGACATACTCTCAACTGCAATATTAAATTTTGTCAATGATGAACAGTTAGTAATAGATGGATCAAGGCTGTTCCATTCTCGAATTGCTAGTGGGAAAAAGGAATTTTTAAAGCAGTTAGTATGAAAATGATACTCACTTAATGTATGCGAATGTTTATGACGCGTTGATCTTGCTTCGGAAAGGGAAATATATTTAGTAGTGTCGAGTTTTAGATGTCGATTTATTAGTTGAAACATGAGTTTTAGTCGTGCGACTTTTGCACGGGTCTGCAATGATTTTATTCCTTCAATTTTCATTAATTCAGTAGGCGAATCGGTTATTTTGTATTTGTTAAATATAAATCTGACTGCTTTTCTTTGAACGGCTTCAAGTTTGGTTATATCTTGATTAGTATAAGGAAACCAAACGACGTTAGCATATTCGAGAACAGATCTAACCAAAACATTGTAGGCTAAGAGCTTAGTTTGAAAAGGGGCTAATGTGAGGCGTCGTCTACGAAAAAAGAGTCGTTTCAAAGCTGTTGAGGTGATTTTGTCCACGTGAGCATTCCACCTGAGGTGGAATGCTCACTATATAGCTGTATAGCTTTCCTTTGTAGCCGTATGACTGCGCTCGGGTGGACGTCAAAGAGTAATTACTCCCTTATTACAAATCTGCTCCACCTTGGGGGATTCCCCTAAACATTTGGTCAACACTGTTCCCACTTCGAGTTATTGATCAATTCGCTCTCGCCCTACCATAAGCTTGCCGTCCCGGTTAGCTCAATTGGTAGAGCGACTGCTCCGGTGAAGCGGTTGTCCCGGGTTCGAACCCCGGACCAGGACGAATTTTTCTTTAAGTACGAAGTTTCTGAGAAAGCTGTATAGCTTTCCTTTGTAGCCGTATGGCTGCGCTCGGGTGGATGTCAATGAGCAATTACTCCCTTATTACTCTTTAGAGGAAACGATTTGAACTTCCGTTCTGCAGTCAATCCAAATCCAACCTGAATCATGACGCTATAATTTCTCATTTATCGGGTTAAATATTTGAACCGCTGATATCCAGCTTAAATTCAGTTACGCATGTTTTGTTTAGAACATTAAATTCTCTTTGTTTCAGGAAGGGTAGCTAATGAAAGTAGGCGAAACATCTTTGTCACCAACGTAGCATGCGCGTACAGCATCAGTGCAAGCGCACAAGGTACAAGCGTGTTGTACTGTCGCTGAAAAGAAAGCCCAATTTCTTCTGTTATTGCAGAATTTCAATGAATAAACTTGAACACCTTTAATACACCTCCTTATTAGCCCAAGCCAGTTGAAAAACTGGCTTCAGAAGCCGCCCTAATTACTGTTTAGAAATTGCACTTTTGTTGTGCGGAGGGATTTATGCGCTTAATATGTTTATGCGCTTAATATATTTATGCGCTTAATATAAACAGTGCCCTCCGGCTACGGGTATCTTTAATTTTTCACTAAGGGGGAAGGGGTAAAAATTTAGCTGCCATTTAAAGTTGGAATTGGGACAAAATCCGCTCATTAAAAATAAAAAAAAGTTTCCAGAGTTTTGTTTGTTTTCTGGCTAGTAAAACTATACGTTTTGTAGTACACCATATTCCATATTTTTGTTCAGTATAGTGATAAACAATGTTTAAATGACGTGTGGAATTGGGGTGAGAAACGGTTCACAAAATCAGGCATTTAGTTTGTCATTTATTGAATTATTTTGCCCTGCAACTTGTTATTCCCAAATTGTGCGACTTTATCGATTGGGTTAATCCTTTCTAAATTTGTTTTTACACTGCGAAACATTAACTCAACACAACAGCGGTAAAGTAAGCGGACAGTAGCCTCGGATTAGGTTATTTCTGTTGTGGGTTGAGCTACATAAAACAAAGCAAATAAGACGTTTGATCAATATTGTGCTCTGATCTCGCGACAACAATGCCGGCAAGAGGTTCGATCAATATTGTTTTTTTGATATAACCCTTCTAAAACATGCTTTATGGACTTGACGCTCTATTTAAGCTAGGCTACAGACAGCAAGCTTTAAAAAAAAGTTTTGCAGTTATAATCTTTTAACTGAAAACACGGCTCTCGAAGTAACAGAAGGCATTTGCTGTTTTCTGTATTGTGTTTTCAGCGTTGTGCACTGACAAAGTACATCACCATAAGAAGCGTTCTCGCGCTGCAAAAGTCGGGAAAACCGGATCCTCTACGATAATCAAAGACCTTGATTATAAGCGATCACTTTTAACCCCGACGGCAAATCGCTTCGTTTCCATTTTTACCTAGCATCTTATACTATGTTACCCTTTGGAAAGTGCTGGCTGCATTGGGCGGGAGTGGATTAGCTGTTATTCCGAATATTTCATCTAGTTAGCTCTTCGGCAGAGCCCATTGTTTGAAGACACACACACACGCACGCACACGCGCACACACACACAAACACGCGCGCTCGCGTGAGTGCACATTTAAAATTTTCAATTGTTTTGTGCAGAGGAGGAGCGACAAAATAAGGGAGTCGCTTGCTTTCGCAGGTGTGTGAACACCAACTCGTCTAATTAACTGTGTAGTGCCCGTGATACATATTTCAAATGCGCACACCGTTGTTGGCTGTGACTAAGAAAAGTTCTCTGCTGCAATGGTCGATTATGAAGGGCCGTCTATAGTGTTTGAGATAGCGAGCATCATGGCACAAAATGCAACAGAAGTAGAAATTTTAAGAGCAGAGCTCTTAGGTGCCCTTTCGTGGATTCCGTGTTGTAGTCGGCGCTGTGGGCATAACACGCCACCTGATAACCGCGGCAGGTCGGAGCAGAGCTACGCACCACCTGCCACGGCGAGAGTGAAGGAAAGGGCAATCGGAAGGCGGCTGCCACTGGAAGATGCCGGAGAGGGGCTAGCAGCGTAAGACGCCATCTGCCGGCGGTGACAGGCGGCATGTGAAGAGCTGCGCTAAAAATTTCGCATTACCGACTTTCGTAATCGTATGCCAATGTTTACTTTTGAAGAAATGGGGCTTCTCTTAATATTTATTATTGTTCCATGTCAAAGAGAAGGGATGGAAACTTCACTTTCGCGACAGCCGACAAGCAGAAGACAGGTTTATATTTTGCAAAACATTATCCTTTTTTCTTTCCTCTCGCCCCTTTTTGTGAGTCTATATAATGTGCAGCGCCTACTTTATCTAAAGAAAGCCGATAGAAGTGTCTCAAGCTCTAGCCCTATGCAGTGGCTCCAGTTTGCCGTTCTTAGTATTGTCGGGCTGTACTGTGCAGTTGCTTTCCTTGCGGCTAGCCATTTTATTTTCTCAAAAAAACTCCGGCAAACTTTTGAAGCATTAGCTTCACTACGCCAGCCACTTCGCCTCGTCGAGCCTGATCGCACCTCGGCCCTATGCCCATAGCTGCAGCGGACAGCCGTCATCCGTTTGTAGAGGAAGGGAGGAAGTGGGAGTGAAAGAAGAAACAGAAAGAGGGGACGTAATGAAGAAGATGAATTTGAGGAAAGGAAATTACGCAGTAACTGTCTCACATATCTCGGTGGACACCCGTCATCCGTTTGATGACGTCAGAGATTACCCCAGTAAATCATCAGTAGCATTACATCGCTTGACCACACCGAAGCCTATGCGTAGTCATGCCCTGTAGTTTGCTAATTAATTGACGCAGTAATTCTCTCTCATCTTGGTGGACACCCGAACCGCACCGTACAGGAAGGGAAGAAGTGGGAGTGAAAGAAGAAAGAGGGGCCGTAATGAAGAAAATGAATTGGAGGAAAGGAAATTGCACCGTAACTGTGAATCCACGTCCAGGGACGAAGATAAGGAACGCCCAGCGAAACGCAGCAGCGAAAGATTGACTTTGCAATTCGACTCAGCGAGTACCACTCGGCCAGCTGTGGCTATCGTGTCACTCCAGGTTTAACCATAGCTAAACCACAGCTAATTTTTTTTTCCATGTAGAAAGGACATGCGTGTATGGTATCCTCTATTTATTTATTTTTGTTACTTTGGTCACATAACTTGGAGAAAGTTCTCTGGACACTTGTATTCCTATTGTTCAACTTCGAAGCGGTTGAGCATGACTGCTGAAGATGAGAACAAAGAATACTTGACGCTGCTCACTCAATAAATTCCTTCGCAGTCAGAAGATCTGCATAATAAACACAAGATGGTCGGCTTCATTCTAAATAAATTCGAAATACTGTGCTTTTCATAGCAAAATGCTTGTACGATTAATGTTCAATTCAATTGTGAAATGTACCATTGCTCTCTTCTGCGTTGAGGTAATTTTGTTTCTCGCTCATAATTACAGTTTTAGGTTACAGTCATGATAATCACCAAAGCCTCAAATCTTTACATCTCCTAGCACCGTATCTGCGCCCTAAACATAGCGGCTGTTAGGAATTGCTATTGAATTATAGCCAGTGACTTCAGCTTCTGGTTTTTATGTCTATCTAGTGCGAGGCAAGAAATATAATGCGCGCTAATTAGTTGTACTTCATTTAAGGAAAACTTAATTTGTCTCGATGCTTTCCGGAAACATAAAACCACAACAAAAATAGAGGGGGAGGGATTGTCAAAACAGTAGATGTTGAAATGTCCGCGGCAGACGTAAAACAGAACTCTCTGTGTACCACCTGCGGCTGTGTAGGAAACGACGGTAGCCGTTAAAATAGTGGTAAATTCCGGATAATCTTAAAAGTTGTAAATACTAACAGGAACGTCGGCGTTGTGATAAAAAGCAATTCAAACTTCGGGCTGGTCTCCGGGAGGAACTCTCTGATGTTCCGCCCTCTAACGAATTCGAACTGAACCATGGAGCTACAGTTTCTGGATTCTTAAGTTCAACGCTGCGATCGTTACGATCCCAGCGTAAGCTCGGTTGAGAAAGGTTTGTTTAAAACTTCAATGCAGCTTTATTTCAAGTAGAGCACACGGAGAACGCAGGCGAACTACCTTCAATTTTGAACACTACCGCCCAAGGCGCAGGCAACGCATTAAGGCGCACAGGCGGGTATAATATTATACCCCAAAGCGACTCAGGCTACGAGGACGCCGTAGTGAAGGGCAACAAAAATTTCTACCACCTGTGGTTATTTAACATGCACTGGCATCGCACAGTACGCATGCCTCTGGAATTTCGCCTCCATCGAAAGCCTGGCGTAAACTTCAAACTAAAACCTATCCAAATCCCCAATTGTGTAGCTTCTATTCGGATGGACTGTACTCAGACAAATGCAAAAATTGTGATGCCAAAGCCGATCTAAATCATATGATCTGGAACTGCCCGCAGTCCCTACCCGCGAGTCACTTCATTACCGACTCTGCTCATTGGGAGGCTCTATTGCTCAGCCCCGACCCGGGGACACAGATCAAGCTCCTCCAGCTGGCTGAAGACGCCGCCGCTGCCCAAGGGATAGCGGCCGCCGTTTAAGCGGGGAGCGACTTCGGGTCGCTCTCTATATCCGCTGGAAATAAAGTTCCACCACCACCACCACCATCGCAGTTCGGTTGCCGTGGCCGGGATCGAACCTGCGTCTTTCGGACCAGCAGCCGAGCGCCGTAACCACTCAGCCACCGCGGCTGGTGCAATATTATAGTGCGGTCCTTGTTACAGGCGCAGTCAGAGGACACTGTTGCGACCAGAGTCAGACTGACTATGTCCAGGCCGATAATCATGATCTGAGCACGGCTGTTCAGTGAAAGTGATACAATGGTAAGTTGGTTGTCTTTAGGCCAGTGGTGGGAAATCACGTAGGCAAACTCATTGTTAAACATGTATTACACTCGGGGATTGAAGCTGCCACTGTGGTGCATCTACGGCGGGGCCCGTACATCGCTTCGCCGCTCACTCCGAGCCTAAGGCCGAACTACGAGGTACATGAGGTACTCTTTGAAGGCAGGCACGGTGACCTCGTCGCTGATTGGTCCAACTTTGAGGAGTTAGTGTCCATTGCAGCTTACAATGGAGACGAGTTCGGCGAGTAGTTTCTTGGTGGTATGGCAGTCACTGATCCAGGTGTTCTGGCGGTAGCCTCCCGATTCCTTGTCTACGGTCATGGCATTCTGCCAGTTGTGTTCGATAAACGTGCTTCGGTCGTAGTGGTCCTTGCAGTTCAAGAAGTCATGTGTTCCATGACTTGGTGCTAGTGCCATGAGTTCCCTGGCACCATCGGTCCTCTACTAGGGCCCTGTTCAGGACGGGGTTATAGCTGTAGAGGCAGATGAGAAACTGCGTGCTGTTCCAGTAGGTGTCAGAAATCTCCCACTTGCCACCCGGCCACATGATCTCGGGATTGTGTCTGTCTGGCGTATGGTTACTTTTCCAACACTACACCAAGAGATCATCGCAGCATTGCTCAAGATGTGTGATCAATGTGTATTCAGTGACCGGCATTGATGAGTGGGATGTGAGATGATTGTGTCAGAGCGAATGCATTTGGCTGTCAGAAGTCAGATGAGCAACACGCATTTTCGTTATCCAACAAACTCGGTATCATTACTGGGTGAGGATAACATCATACAATTTTTCTTCTCAGTAAAAACTGATTGTTTGTGTCTTGCATGTTAGGTTCATGATTGTTTGGCAGCAAAAAATTCATTTATTCCTGAGAATAGCGAATTTAGGAATATATCATGTTTTTGCCGCCATTCGGGCCACACTCGAGACATCAGCACCAAAAAAGGACTTCGTGACGAAGGTTGTAAATGAGTGCTGATATCGGCGAGCATCAGAGATATGCGTAAAAATTATCTTTCAGTTTTTGTAGTTTGCCTGTGTGAACGGCCGGGGGCAGCGATATCTGCATTTAATTCCCTTGTTCCAGCTTAAAAAGATTATGTTTCTAGTGAAAGTATCCATTGTTTCCTTAAAACGTTTTAATTAATCGATACAGAACAACATTAAATTTTACTTTAGTGTCCCTTTAATTTCGGGCTTACATTAACTAGGCAACAAAGACACCAGAGAAATAATGATGGGAGCGTGGTCCTGAGTATTCGGTTCTCCTTTAAGTGTCCGCACCTTTTTTCAACACATTTGTGTGTGCTGCGGTTGACCGGGTGGCCATTCAGTAAACATTCTGGTGGAATTTTAGTTTTTCAAATTCAGTGCCTCATGGTATCGAAGATGAAAGCGGAGACTACAGTATCGAGAGGTACAAAGGCTTCTCCTCGAAGCCGTATTAATGACCCTTGATCTCACTGACATTTAGAAGTCAGCCGAAGGTAAACGTGCGAAGATGGGGTCTGCAAGATGATCGCTAAGGACTCCAGTTCGTCAAGCATTGCCATTTCTAAAGCCTGGTGCGCGGATGATGCATTTCCTCTGAGTGAAACTGGACACATGACAACTTTTCTCTGTAGGGAATTGTAAAACACTGCTATGCAGTTTTCATAATTTGTAATCATTGGGCGCCAGCTAAAAAAAAAAATTTCCTCAAGAAGCAATGTATTTTTTCCTTTAGCGCCACGAATTTCACTGAAGTCGAAAGAAGAACGGGAAACAAAATTGTTTATTGGTTCGAATTCATATTTCCTTTTGTTGATAAGTTTAACTCTGCGTAAATTTTGGTTCAAATCTGAAGTCGTCTGTTTGTCACTGGCAGAGGCTTTGTATAAACGTCAGAAGGCGCGTGGACATCAAGCCCGAATGAATTGGTGACGGAATAGGATATTTCATGGTGGTTATTATTCTCAGCGCCACATATTTTGATTAGATTTTTTAGATTACGACACAGTCAGCGCAGGAATCGCAGTTCAGCGTAGCCACTTGTTATCCATGGGGAGTATCACATACTATAAGTGCTGTTCACAACAATTATCTGCTCTCAAAGGCAAAAGTTATACTCCTTGAACAGTTGGCACTGTTTGTGAAACATGAATTCGTACTTGCTACTGGTGATCGTGGAGTGTGATAGCAGTGAATTGTCTATAACACATGAGAAATTTTAGAAAACAGAAGATAAGGCCGGGGCAGAAGCTGCATGTTGTGGCCTGTTCTAGTAATATATTGTTGAATGCTTTTCATCTGCCTTTTAATACGCATTAACACGCCGGAGATCAGTTTTCAGTTTAGATTTTCAGATTGCTCTGTTTTTTTGTGTGTGTTTTATTTGCCGCAACGAGATTACCTACCTAGCTTTCCCGGAATAAATCATATCGCGTGAGCTTCGTCCTTAAGATGACCGCTGGTTGTCCATGCCGGTGATGGGATGCAGAGTTTCAAGTTATGGCTGTCGCGAAGGCAGAAAAACAGTCTTTGTAGGATGACAGTTTATGTGTGCTGCACCAGTTATAATCAGCGTGTACGATACCAAGCTCATGCAGAGGTAAAATATCGACAGGCACAGTAAAATGACGGCAACCGATATTGCCTAATACAAATACTGAACGATTGCGCATACCGAGACGACAGTTGACGTATTGCCCGGCACGTGCGACTATGAAAACTGATTAGAGCCGACTGTCGCCCACTGATGGGAAAGCTAATTACTCGGGGGATTTTTTTTCGTTTTGTCTTAACTTAAGTGGTGATGGTACAAAAAGCCGGGTCGCCGTGCTTTCGTCTCTGTCAGTCGACGCTCTCGATGACGTGTTATGCTGCTGACGTCACGAGTTGTTGATTTATTTGCCGTAGTTTCATAATGCTCGATAATATTTCTTTTCATTTGCAAAAGTATGAGTTCCTTTTTTCGAATGGCGTCGTTCTGCTAAAGGTAAATACGCTGTTTATTTGGTGGTGGCAGTTTTTTGAATTACAATTCACAATCGGCCACATATTTGGATCATTCTTCGTTTTCAGTATCTAGTGAATAAAAGAAAAAAATTGCCCAGAGACTGAACAGCTAAAATAAATTAAAGGACAAATGACTATGGGAAGCTTTTAAGAGGGTAATTGTTAATCACCATCCATCAAAGAGCAGCCATACAACTACAAAGGAAAACTATCTACTTCATCTTGGGGGATCCCCCTAAACATTGAACCAGCTGAAAGATAATATACCTCGCCGTAAAGTAAAAAGATTACTGAGATTAAAAAAAAACATCAAAGTAATCATGGATGATAAGTACAATGGTTCGCAGAATTGTCAGATCCGATGTCTGGTCATTTCATAACGTTTTCCCCCCGTAGTAATTCAGGAAAGCTTTTACGAAGGATCAGCGTCGCAGTAAGGAGCAGAAACAGAAAAAAAAAAAAAGAACTGCGCACGTGCCCACCTGTTTCGCCTACGATCTTGAAACGTTAGAAAAATAATTGTTCTATTTATTTATTTACTTATTCGGGCCAGTACGCATCGTCGCAGAAAGACAAAACTTCGCTTGGAATTTTTTTCGGGAACGATAACAAAGCAGAAATATTTTTTGCTTTTTCCTCTTGCGTATAGTGTTCCCGAGAAGCGGCCACCATCCCCCGTGGTCGTTATCGCAATCTAAGACCTGCCGGGTAGGCGATCTACGTTTCCTTTAGCCACCGATCTTAGATAAACATTTCTCAAGCATTTCTGGCGAGGCTGTCTACGCAACCAGACATGTTGCGAAACGCCAAATGAAGGGGGACGAACGCGTGGAAGAGTCTTTCTTTCCAGCTCTAATAGATGATGACGTGGAGCGTTCTGCACTCCCGTTGCAGCCAATGCTCTAGCTTGCTTCACCATGTTCAGCAACCATTCTGTACTGCGCACTGTGCGGCAAAAATAGTTCCCCCTGAAGCGCGAAGCCCTGAAATTCAGTAGACGGTAATACCATCTTAGTGGCCTGTTTGTCGGCGAACGGAGTGAGTCACTGTGCGGGCTTTTATTTTGTTTAGAGGTCAGTATACATACAGCACGGGTGAGATCGAGAATTTGGCGAGGGTAAGGTAACCGCAGTTGTCCAGTTAACTAGATGAGCATAGGATGTACAGAGGGCAAAACGCATGCCTAGAACAACCAAACTGTGTGTTCCGGAGCTCCCAAAGTCGCTGCGACCAAGAAAGCAAAAAATGACGATGAAATTGTATGAGTTTAACAGCACATGTTTACATACAGACCTTTTTTAACCAAATCTTATCGCTAGTTACCGCGTGTTACGCCCAAAACACGCTAATAGCGTGTTCTAGACATGCGTTTTGCCCTCTGTACATCTGTCTTGCAGTAGACGTAGTTAGGCTGATGATGATGGTGATAATGACGACAGCTCTGCTCCTTCATCTATGCCGTTTTGTCGCTAAAGAAGAGTAGGATCGGTGTTCCAGGCCATCGAAGTTTTGGGAGCCTTACGTGCAATCATAGTGAAGTGTTTTATTTTCCCTTCAACAGTGAGGCTTCAGAACGCTGTATAGCCCTCCTGTGCACACTCTTAGCCTCGCTCTAGTGGATACGGATAAACATTACTCTCTAATTGAAACTTGCTCCATATTCGGTGAATTTTCCCTGAACACATTGTTGTACGGCTTTTGTTGCCTGTTCGTTTGACAGTTGCACATTTCTCTTTACTTGATTTTCTTATACCAAGTAGTAGTAGTAAAAACATTTATTTATTTATTTATTTATTTTTTCAAAAGGAAGAGTTACGGAGTAGGGGGATGGGGATAGATAGATGTGGAGCTACAGTGGTCGGTCTTCCCTAGTCCAGGATACCGTTGGCCTCCGCCGCTGCCTTGGCCCTCGTCACCAGCATAAGCTGAGTGCTCGGGTCGGAGTCAGCCAGGAGGGCCTCCCACTGCTCTAGACTAGGGCTATTTACCTTTGGTAGTAAAGGGTTTTTTTCGCAGCCCCAGGTGGCGTGGTACGTTGTGGCATAGCCCCCACACCACACGCACTCTTTCGCGTATCTGTTCGGCCACATTTTGTGATACGTGGCTCTGCTTGGGTAGGTGTCTGTTTGTAGTCGTCTGAGCGTGGTGGCCTGCTCTCTGTCGAGGATACCAAGTGCTTTGTGAGGTACTTTCTTTTCGGAAAATACATGTATTCTTAACTACATAGCCTGAGTTGCTTTGGGACGGTAAACTCCCATAAAACCCTAAAAAACAGCATAAAATGGAAACCAGAACTTTTTCGCAACGAACGAAAGATGTGTCTCGATGCCAATAATAATTAGTCGACAAGTGCCGTGACTCAAATCAAATGGTTTTTTTTTTCTCTTTGTTCCTCACGAAGCTATGGAGGTAGAACTAAAAGCTGTGAGCACTGCTTGGTGGGGTCCTAGACAACTTACGAAATTGGCATAGAAGCAGATCAGTTCTCACGTTCACAAATCAGCTACTTTTATACATAAAAAACGTTTCCAATCTCACTTCGGCAGAAATGAAAAGAATTTACATAATGTAGCACAACGGACAAAAACAGACCGAACAAAATTCACCGATGTGAATTAAATACTACGTACGCTTAGAAAAGAACATGCACGCGCGGTTGGCAGAAATGAGAATGGTTGCTGTGGCCGTGTCTTTATGCTTGCGTCTTACTGGTTTACTATAATTTATTTCCTCAGAGCGCCTACTAATCCAACAGCATGCTGACACGCATGCTCATACGTTCATCGTTTCCCCTGCTGTAGTTTACAGATGCTTGTGCACGACTTTTCATCTGTTGTCGCTAGATATTGTTAATATTTGACGTTGTAATACGCACTGCCTTTCATGATCTGAGAGAACCTGCCATATGCGTTGCACCCCATACTTATTCTTTTACTTATTTCTCTCTCATGATCCATATCGGCGGACACTACCTGGCCTTAGTAGGCGTATTCCCTTACCACTTACAGCACTTCGCTACCAATTGAGAACTGCTGTTTCCTTGCGAGACGCTTGAACATTACTTTGGTTTTCTGCATGTTAATTTTAAGACTTACCGTTCAGGCACACTTGTGTGCTTGTCTAACTGATTTATCCTGCTTTGCAGGGCATCTTCTGAGTGACATAGCAAGTCAATGTCATCAGCCAATCGCAAATTACTTAGCTATTCTCCATTAACTCGTATCCCCAACTGTTCCCCAATCCAGGCCTCGGGACACCTCCTGTAAACAGGCGATGAATAGCATTGGCGAGATTTTTTCTCCTTGCCTGACACCTTTCCTGATTGGAATTTTATTGCTGACTTTATGAAGGATTACGTTAACTGTACAGTTATCGAGGGAAGAAACGCGGGTTAATGACATTCTAGTCGAAATCAAGAGGAACAAATGGGCTTGGGCAGGACATGTAATGCGAAGGCAAGATAACCGCTGGCCCTTAAAGGGCCCGTGACCACCCTCTGGCCGAAAACACTCTCTACCTATCTTGGAGCGAGCCTCCTCTCCTTCCGTTCCCCCCTCGAGATTTTTCTCTCCCGCTCCTCGTCGAGTAGGCTCGGCAAGGCAAAATCACCCCTTCTTTCTCCGATGTTAGCCGGAGGCGTGGTGTCTATGGAGTGCGTCACATGTCTACGTCATGACCCCGCCTTCGATAGAATTCTTTTCTTGGTTTTTGCTACTGGGTCTATTCGAGGGGAGGGGTCTGGGGGGCGCTGCGGGTTTCCTAACACCCTCTCTGTTTTGCTCTTTGGGTCTCCTAGCGGTGTTTCGCCGCTAGACTTGTTAGCGAGCGCATCCTTTCATACATCCACTCACTCACTCAGTTTTACTATTTTTTACTTTTTATGGCTAGGGTTCAAGGCTGTCTCCGTACGCTCCCCCCGCAGTTTTTTTTTTGTTGTTGTTCCTTCATGCGGGTTTGTAGGCATGAGCCAAAACATAAGTCGCTGCGGAAAGCGTTGTGCAGACGACGCGACGCCACGCCCAACCTTCTCCCGTCAGTCAGAACGATGCACCAATGGAGTGCCTTTAGCGAAAGTAACCCCCATGACGTCAAGGGGGTTCAGAGTAGTGGGGCGGGGACGCTTTTGTTGAAGGAAAGAACGAGCGGGCTTTGATTTGAATTTTTGCAGCTTTTCGGGGCGCGCATGGCTCTAGTATTTTGCAGAGGTTATCTTCGATGCCTCATCTATGCAGTGGGCTTATTTTTCAAAAATGTCCGGACCCTGGTCAGTGGCCCTTTAAGGGTAACAGAGTGGATTCCAAGAGTAGGCAAGCGTAGCAGGGGGCGGTGAAAGTTAGATGGGCGGATGAGATTAAGAAGTTTGCGGGGATACGGTGATCGCTGTTGGCAAATGACAGGGTTAATTGGAGAGACATGGGAGAGGCCTTTGCCCTGCAGTGAGCGTGGTCAGGCTGATGATGATGATGATGATGTGAGGTTCGGAGAATTTTAATCTTTTTTTTTACAGTCGTGTGCTTAACTGAACATGCTGGCTCGCACTTCTTTCTGGCAGGCGACTGGACACGCCGAATTAGTAGTGGATTACCACGATGGCATCGCGGTGGCTGGTCCCATGCCACTTGATGTTCATCCCGCTCGCTTCATCTTGCGCTTCAAAACGTGCTTCTCCGTGCCTCTTACCCTGTGACTAGTGGCTCCATCCCTTGGAAGTAAAAACACTAGCGTCCTACTTCTGCGCGCAGTAGACTCAGCGGACGCCATGTTTTCTAATGTCGGCGCGCCAATTCGCAGCAATCCTCCGTTGTGCTGTGTTCGTGCAGACTTTCACTTCTAATTTATGCAGTGAATGAAACGCTCATTGTACTTTCAAAATACCACCCTGAACAATCTTTTCAATCACTGCAATAATCGCTTGAAAAGTAATCACAATACTGCTTGAGTATTCAAATGACTTTTTGTTGTCTTCCTTAGTCCTGATTGGACGAGAGATGGTTGGCTTGGTTTATGGGGTTTAACGTCCCAAAGCGACTAAGGCTATGAGAGACGCCGTAGTGGAGCTCCGTAAATTTCGACCACCTGGGGTTCTTTAACGTGCACTGACATCGCACAGTACACGGGCCTCTAGAATTTCTCCTCCAAAGAAATTCAACCGCCGCGGTCGGGATCGAACCCGCGTCTTTCGGGTCAGCAGCCGAGCACCATAACCATTGAGCCACCGCGGGAGCACCATCTTTCGCAATACTGCAAACAAGTTGTGAGATGAAGCATAAGGGTGCAAGGCTCAAAGTAGAAACGGGGTGTCGAGACCGCCGGCTCTGATTGGTGATAGGGCTTATGTAACCTTGAGAGATACATAGCGTCAGTACAAGCGACGGCCATTGGCGAATATTTTCATTTCACGTTGGACGAATGAGAGAGAGCCATGATGCAGCTTCCACACCAATTGGCCCGGGTGGAAGGCATCCATTACGCACTCTACGCGGATGACATAACAATTTGGACTACCGAAGGGAGCCTTGGCGAAATGGAGGACCGCCTACAGGGGTCCGCCATCATAATCGATAGCTGCGCTATCGGCTGTGGTCTCCAATGTGCTCCCGCGAAATCGGAACTTCTGCACATCAGATCCAATCCTAAAGACAACACGAGTTTGCGAATCTCTCTGACGGGAGGTCCTATCAGAGAGGTCGAGGAGCTCCGCATACTAGGCATGTTCATCCATAACTGGCTCAGCCCGGAATCCACTATTGCCAGACTCAAGCGCGTAGGCGAACAGGTCGGACGCGTGATCCATCGCGTTTCTAAAAGCGCGGCGGGTTGCGAGGCAGGGATGCGTTTCGGCTCGCCCATGCCTTCGTGACCAGCAGGATCCTCTACTCCGTTCCCTATGTCCGCACTACGAAACAACACGAAATAAGAATCGACGTCACCATTAGAAAGGCTACAAAGCGAGCACTGGGCCTCCCAGTGGCCACCTCCAATGCTAAGTTGTCGGCGTTGGGGGTGATCAACTCCTACCACGAGTTACGGGAGGCCCACCTCGTGAACCAATATACGCGTCTGTCGCAGACGGCATCCGGGCGCTGCCTGCTAGACCGCTTGCACATCCAAGACGAGTGCACTCCAGAGGAGACGTGTCGGATTCCGGAGCTATGGCGTCACAAGCTCTGGATCCCTCCACTCCCGCGCAGCATAGACACGCATACACACGAAGCAGACGAGAGGCGCGCGCTCGGGCCCTCCAACACCAACACGGATCCAAAGAGGGTGTATACTACGTTGACGTGGCAGGGCCGTCGCCCACTGGATTCTACACGGTCGCAGTAGTTCACCAGGACTAATGCGTTAACGGCCTCTCCTTTCGAGCTTGAAATTCAGCGCAGGCCGAGGAAGTAGCCATTGCGCTTGCCGCCTCGGACTCGAATTCGAAGGCAATCGTGACAGATTCGCGTCGAGCCTGTGAACACTACCTGGCTGGCGAGGTTTCACCTTAAGCCTACTGTATATTAAAGCGCGCAGTGAGGGAATCGGACCCTTCGCCCAAACGCATAGTTTGGTGGCTCAGTGGTAAGGCGCCCGTCTACCGAGCCGGAGTACCCGGGTTCGAACCCGACCTCGGCGGCCGCGTTTCGATGGAGTCGAAACGCAAGAGGCGCCCGTGTGCTGTGGGATGTCAGTGCATGTTAAAGATCCCCAGGTGGTCAAATATTCCGGAGACCTCCACTACGGCACCTCTTTCTCTCTTTCTTCTTTCACTGCCACCTTCCTCCCTTCCTTTACGGCGTGGTTCAGGTGTCCGCCGAAAAATGTGAGACAGATACTGCGCCATTGCCTTTCTTCAAAAACCAAAACCAATCCGAACCATCAGGGTGTTAGAGGTAATGAGGCTGCGGACGCGGCTGCCTGAGAGCTTACCTACCGGCACCACATCCAGGCTCTTCCGGATCAGAGATTGTGCAACCGCTTCTGTTGTTCAGGGAAATTCTGGACGACTATTGCGAGCGCCATCGGCTTTTCCCGGTCCCTGCTAAGGGCGTGAGTAAAGACGATGAGCGAACTCTGAGACGCCTGCAGACCAACACTCTGTTGTGTCCTGCAATATCGAAACATTTCGACCTCAAAATTGATGGGCGCTGCCCTCACTGTTGGGAAGTATCCGATACCTTCCACATGGTTTGGGCCTGTCAGAAGAGTCCTTCCCTTCCCCCAATCCTTCCCCTTCCCGAGAGGCATGGGAGGCAGCCCTGCTCAACTGCTCGGGGCTGGAGTCTCAAAGGGCTCTAGTCCAATGGGTGCGAGTAGCGGCCTCGTCCAGCGGGGTCCCGGACTGAGGACTCCACCTATGTAAAGGGCCATTTTTGGCCTGCAAACTCTCCTTTGATTCAATAAAAAGTTGCCACCACCACCGCGGTCGGGTTCGAACCCGGTACCCCGGCTCGGTAGACGACCGCATTAATCACTAAGGCACTCCTCACAGATCTTTGTGGACAGGGCCCGAAAGGGTTATATAAAAGATACAGAATAGACGAGTCAAATGGCAGCAGGAAACGGACAGTTCAATGTTTTTCAAGAAATTGAGTTCAATAGAATCGAGTTCTATGCAAGTTCTTCGCATTTAAAGTTGCTTTGGGATAACGATCTGGCGGGAAAAATAAACTGGTCACAATCATAAAGGAATATACAAAAACCGAGACTCGCAATACGGGTTCCACTTCTGGCTACACGTCTTCAGTGTCTCCGTGCCCTTTGAACACTGGACAAGAAACAAATGGCAGCCGCCGCCTTCACTCTCGAAGGCTGCAGCATTCAGCAGTTTGGACCGCAGCGAAGTTACGGCATGGTGAGGCGCTGCTGGACCATGCTCCCCATCCACGAACGTAGCGGACCGGGCTGCGTCGGGCTTCCGATATCGCTTTCGGCGGCGCAAGCAACCGGACACCGACTGCATCCAGCGTATGTGAAGCCCCTTCGGTCGGCGGCAGCCTCGTGTCGTCGCACGGGGATGCGCTCGAACAAAGCGACCGGGTGGCCGAGCTATGAAAGGAAGAGAGAGTCCGCGTGGCGCGGCATCGTTGTCCGCTTATCCCCGCCTTTCTCGGCGCAGACCCATTGAAAGATGCACTCGCTCGATATGGGGCTTCTGGCGTTTGGCGACGGGGCGGGCACTGATGGGAGGCTGGCGCACGCGGGCGTGGGCACGGAACGGGATCGATAAGTCCTTCCTCTCCCCTCGGCCCCCTTTTTTGGGGGAGGGACTTCTCTCTCCAACTTCACGCTGCATATCCTTTCCTACTTCTCCGCTCCTTGCGACTTCGGCACGGGCGACATCTCCGGCCGCCTGCTGGCAGTGCCTCTGCCACCGGTTGCGCTTCACTCTCCTAGGTGCCGCCAGCGTGTCTGCGTGCTGGTATCGCCCATAGGAATGGTGCCGGCGCGCTCCTTTACGATGCAGCTCCATTGCGGCTTTGAACTTGCTGACTGCTGACGTGTGACAAGGATCGCCTGTTTCTGCTCCAGTCTTCGCAGAGCTACGACTGGCATTCATTCATTAATTCATGCAACCCGCGCCCTAGGTTCAGAGATCATGTTCAGACAGCGCCCCACACATGGAGGAAATGGCCCCACAGTCGTTTATCCTGCAGTATTTTTTATTGCAATCATGGAGATCATCGCGAATTTTCAGTTCGGCGGGAAAACCTCCTTTCCTACCTTACAGGACTACAGTCACCAAATTCTGGTTGTTCGCTATTTCTTCTTTACCGTACGCGATGTAACAGTAAAGTTAAAGTGCCATGTGAAATTTGCCCACCCGCAATGTATTATTAACAATTAAATTCCTTTTCATCCGTTTCGATTCCGGTTCCAACAGCCTAACGCTGTCTGTGACGTCATTGTTCAGTTAAGGTCAAGTGGGGCATGAAACAGTAGTGGCATTATCCGCTTTTCCGTTTCTTGACATTTCGGTACTAATGCAGATTGCTGTAATAGCCGTGAATCAAAACGAGGAAGAAGCGACTATATCTAAGACTTTTGTATGCTTCATATGACCTGCACCAAAATTTTGCGTCGTAGTCGCGGTTATCTACAGAAACCGAAACCGTAACAACATGAGAGTGGAATTTCAATAATAATTTCTTTACTGGGCGCAGACCAATTACGCGAAGTGGGCCATATAAGTATATTAATTTCTTATGCTCCGTTAGAAAGAAAAAGGGAAAATTTTGAGTCCACACTGTATTAAATAATAGGTTGAAGATAGTAAATGGTAGGCACCAATCTTTCTCTGCGTATATTACGAGGTCGACCATGTTTGTACTAGCAGAACACAGCCCAGAAAAACGTAGATGGCACAAAGGCAAGGCATGAAAGGCGCAAACTATCAATTGAAGGTTTGCTCAAACGTGAAACAAAAAATTCTCCGCCTACACTGCCTCAGTGTTCGACTTAAGAGAGTTAGCAACGGGAGTTCCAAGTGTTTACATCAGTGTGGTCAGCAAACGCGGAGGAGACCAATCCCAAACATCCGCGGGTGTTTCCTTTCTGGAAATATCTTTTCTAAAACACAAGCGGCGTCCTCTACCTCATGGATTTTGCGCTACTATTGCCATTTACAGCCAGCTCCGTCATACCCGATATATTTCCTCGTTATATCAGTTAATAAGTTTTATAAACGTGTGCATCACAACATGACGAATCGTTTGACACTGTCTGAAACCCTCGGCGACAAAAGATTCTGCCGTAATGGTAGTCGAGGTGCTCGGGATGCAAGGTTTGGTGGCGGAAAAGTCGTCGTTGCGAATCTCAAAGATATTTTGGGCTTCATCTCAATTAGTAATTTTATCCTCACGAACATGCCAAGTCATTTGACGGCACTTGCAACATTTCTGCGTCAAAAGGTTCATGATGAAGTTTAGCGCCAAAAACGAGGACAAAGTAGGAGTGAAGGCAAAGGTTGGCCCCCAAATTTTATGTATATAGTAGTCTTGGGAGGGGGGGGGGGGGGGGTGTCCTACCTCGATGACCGCTGTACTGGCGCATATATAACGAATCAAAAGTATAGGTATGAATTGAGGATTTACGTTCCCGCTGTTGCTATATGATATAGTGTGGTCACGTGGTTACTATTTTGTCATTTTGACCTTTATTGCAGACAGACGTGTTATTGACAAATGTAAAGGGTCTAATGCTCTTAAGAACATCTACATGTAACAACTCACAAAGATGGTGGAATCGGGCCATACTGACGCAATGCTGTCCAGTAGCGCCTCAGAGGAAGAAAAAGTTCCTCAGAGAGCATAAAATATTTCCATGGCACTTGGTGCCTTCGACGAATTTGGGCTTGCATTGCTGGAAACATAACTCTAAATCGATACCAGACGGCATCGAAGTCATCTTCTAGCACAGCAGTAAGACGGTAAGGGAGCTTTTACTAAGAGACAACTTTTTCTGGCAATGAAAAGGAAACTACGGAGCTGAAACACGCCTTCTGCTCCTACGCAGCGGAACTTTGTCCCCTCTTGCAGTCGCTAGTTTTCTCTTAAAGCACAGTACATTGACAAAAGCCCTTATTAAGGCATGTTTTTTAAACAAGCTGGCCTCCTTCAACATCGGAAAATCAAGGAAAAACTGTTCTCGTGGTTACAAGGAATTTTCTCGGCACGTCTTCTTGCAGATAACTGTCATAGAAGTCACTGCTAGACACCAGCGACGGAGTGAAGCTGCTGGGTTGAGAGCGATGCGCCAAGCGGTCAGCTGGCAGTCGTGAGACCGAGCTATTTGGCGCAATGAGGTAGTTACAAACGCTCCTCTCCACCAGCCTTCCCTTCATAGCCAAGAAAGTCTGTCGACGAGCGTAGCCGCAGCCTTTCATATTCATAAGGATGACACCACGTATGTTAGCAAGCCATCTATTGCACTGAAGAATGCGAAATTTCGCTTTTAGAGAGCGTTTCATGAGAATAGAAGGGTGACGTCATCTTTCTAACATGTATGTCACTTTTCGTCAGGAATTCGGATCCTTTCAGGGGAAAACTTTGAAACTTCAGATTTTTGTGAACGAGATGCCTTGATGGCATGGGAAGAGTGGATCTTCAATAACAATCAATTATTCAGCTCCTTTCGCGTCGTTGTACCCTACAGGGTTTTTAGAATGTCGGTTGAACTTCTTTTGGCATATTTTTGTGAGAAGTCATTATAGAAAGAATTCAGCTGACTTTACGGCTCCTGTAATGCTCATGCAGGCAAAAAGACGCGAATGGATACACATATTTTCCGGTGCCACAACGGTGGATGCAGATCGCAGAGGCGCTCATCTCAAAAGTGGTTTTCGGCGTTTATTTCTCATGTCTGGTTTAAAATGGTACACGGTTTACCGCAAAGTGTTCAAAAACTAAGCTGTAGCCGTTCGCAGCACATATATATCTAAGCAGTAGCAGAAGCCGGCAAGAGCAAGATGGGTGCACATTTTTGTACGCCGTGACTAAAGGGGTTATATTTCTTTCTTGTGCGACTGAACCTTGAGTAAATAGTCAGCGGATGTTCTGTCTTGCCTTTGTTTCATCTTAGTATTTCTGCGCTATTGTCCACAAGCGGACTGCACTTGTCCAGCTTTCCGTTACTCTGACAATGTTTTAAACGAAGTAACGCTGGTGTCAAAGTAACCGTGCACTTCCCATGAAAAGCGAAGACCATCCATATACCTGTTCCAAACACTACGTTCAACTTTCTACATGAGCTTTGCCTGCCGTTCTTCACGCGCTTCCCAAGGTTGCCACTTATAAGCCACTGATAACAAGGGATATCAACGCTGCAGATAACCCGAAGGTTAAATGCGTTAAGAACGTCTCCCATAGACCACGCAGGATGTGGCGTGCATATAGGTGCATCAAAGATTTAGAAACATTTTCTCACGTTACGAAACAAGACTCCGGTCCATTTTCGATTATCGCTAGGAGCAAGCCAGAGTTTTCAATAATTCCCCTTATACTAGTCATCCAGTTAAAGCTGCTCATGAAATTTTAGGCAGCTAGTAGTAACCTAGAAGTTTGAATTTAGAGCCTGCGATTCTAGAGAAACTACAGATCGTGCAATTCTTTTGGCGGTGCAGAGTTGCTCTGAGCACTCAAGCAACGCGTGAGATACGAATTATCTGCAGCAAGAGTCCTTACTCAGAGCATTTTTTTTAAAATTAAGCTGCGCTTGTGGGTTTAATATTTATACATTGTTACGGCGGTCAACACTTCCGCTATATGAGCGAAGAAGCGGTTTTGGCTGTCCGTTTTTCTGTAAAATTATATATGACATCAAGCCACAAGGGTACTTCGGTCTCGGAAACCATCACGGCGGTTACCACGGTTTAACGCAACATTCAGCGACAGTTGTTCGCGGTAGTGAATATCATCGCTTATTCGTTATTATTTGTCGTCTGTCTCCTATGCTGTACTTCGTGACGTCACTGTGTTCTGCTCACTAAGCATGGTGCCCTCCCGTTGCGCGTTGCGGTGGCTTCAAGAGTCACATCACGATATGCTGACTAATTTGGGAGGCGCGTTGCAGTGACGTCATTCGAGATGGCACTGCACGCAGAGTAATCAGTGTGGCAAAGTGCTATGCCGTCGTCTCAGAATCGGAGAGCGTGTCCTTAACATTTATGGCTTTAAACAATGCATCCTTCACGAAGCATGTGCTAGGTCAACTTTCGTATTATTATCCTACTCATCCCGTTTTCATTTTTGTCCACTCCTGTATACACATATCCACGGATATTTGAACTCACTGGCGCTGTCAGCATTTGCAGCGTCTCTGTTTTTTACTTTTACCACTGTAGCACTTTCCAGTTCCACTTTTCCAATTTTCCGTGCCATTCTCATTATGTCGGTGTTCTGCTAATATATCTTCTTCGAATAAGAATTCAGCCACTGTTGTCACGTGTACCGAGCTTTGAGAATTATCCGCAACCAAGTACATGGTTGTTTCCCTCACGCGCATTATACAAGGAGTTCAAGATTAAGCTCTACAGATCTCTCAACCGGAGGCACTGAATGATGCATGTAATCCACCCCTGCTCATATATTATGCGGCTACGGGGACACAAAGAGAGGTAATTGTCAATGTCAGGTACCTAATTAACTAAAATAACCGGATAGGCACTTTAGTGGCAGCAGTACACGGGTGTTGTGATATTGGAAACTATGCTCCAGATATTCGCGTCCAAATATTCAGCGCAATTGACCCTCCAAGCCGGTGTGGATCGGCGCGAAACTCCTACCCGCGTGACGCCACGTTCCGTCTGCCAACGGCGTACAGCGGTCGCGGAAGCTGTTAACTGTTTCCCTTTCACCTTTGGCTAACGCGAAATCTCAGAAAAGCGCGAGGTAACAACTGTATCACGCTAGGGAGGAGTTTCGCGTCCACTGCCGCCGCCTTGTAATCGTAATTACGCGAAATAACTGGAAACTTTGGCGGGAATAAATGAGAAGACGTGTGCTCAAAAAGGACACTACCAAATGGAATAGTCTAGAAATGCGACCGCCTCTATGTTTTTAGTGTAGAGATTCACGCTAGCCACAGTGGCTAAAAAGTTCATTAATGTACTTTAGTGAGTTCGGTGCTTTACGGTATCAGTTGTCATCTCACTTTATGTCCGCCATGGCCACACAACTTATGGGCGGAGGTAGTTTTCACGCATCATTCAGAGACTAATTTTAAGAAATCTGTAAAGCTTAATTTTCACTTCCCTGCATAACGCGTTGTGGTCTCAAATGCGGGTGGAATCGGAGTGCACGTGCGCTGATAATTAGCTTATCGTGTTAGGCAACCCTCTTTACACCACTGAGGGGCACAACTTGTTTGTGTTGACCCGCTCAACCTTATCGAACCGTAACGAGCTGTACAAGGAATGAGATGAGCAAACAAACCACAATCCAGCTAGTGTAAAGAAAGAGTAGCACTGGAGTTCAGTTATGCCGTGGCTTCTACGTTGAGCTTCAGTTGAAAAGCCGTATGAAAACTACAGGCGACTTTTTACAGCATAGCTATGTCACATATGCATTGCCACGTGGTTCCAGCCTGTCCATACACATTGGACGCCTTGTCGTCACTGCCGCGGTTGTTTTGGTTGAACATGGGCCCATGAACAGGCTAGCTTGATTGAGCAGCTTCTCGGAGAATAGTTTTTATGGGTGACGAAGCTGTCCGTCCTGCGAGTCACACTGGCGAGTCTACAAATCTTTATCGGAGAGCCTGCAAAGACAAGATATGCAAGTTCCTCTCCTCATAAAACCACTGCTTGTAGCACGCAATGAGCGTCATGGGACTTCGTGGTTATAGCTTAAAGAAAAAAACTTTGCTTTTGAAATTTGTACTGTGCTCGCACCTACTAGTGAAGACGGCCACAGAAAACCAATGGGGCGTGTTTTTGGCAATGTACAGCTGAAAACTACCCACGTCGCTAGGAAGCATCCGCGGATACATTCAATGTTTGCTGCAATCTTACGATATGCGGAAAAACTGAGATCATAAGCAACCTCCACTTATAAAAAAAGAACCTGTCCAGAATTTCTTGATGCGAATATAAGACGCGAATTCTGCGTGTGCAGTAATTTCCTCTTTTAAGCATGAGTTCTCTTCCAGGCAAAAGGTGCACTGGAGTAGTCGAAACCGAAACTAACTTAGCTGAAGTCTTCTGCCTTTGACCGGGAGCCAAAGCTTGAGCGGAGAGAAAATCTAGCCGAGTGTGAAGCTGAGCGCTAACGCGATAAACTTCATTGCCAATTAAGCGCCGACGTCTGCTTGCCGCAGAATTATTCGTGTCAAGCGACATGTTGGACCGTCGCGAAGTTTCTGCTACATCCTCTTAGAATACGACTAATTCGTAAGATTAGTTTCAGCGCTCTCGAAACCATGCGTGCGGAATGACAGTAGAATATAAGCTTCAGTCATTCTATAGCCTTGATACTTAAAGATGAGACCTGTGTGCGCCTTAGGACAATGAGAGATGGAGATTTCAGACCCTAACTTTGGTATACTTGCCATTTCCGCATTGACAAAAAGCATGCTATCTTCTGCAGAAGTGTGCGCGGTGGGTAACCTGAACTGACATAATGCTGCAAAATTGTTGTCTGACGAAATAGCTGATCTTTTACGGCTGTCAAGAAAGGAGCGTTCTTTCTGCGGGAAAAGAAAAGATAAAAAAATTCAGTGATCTTTTGCGCGGCGCCGTGAGTGAACTGTATGCTGCCTCCTTGTGCAGGGATGCATAACGACAGACTAAAATCAGCATAGGCGCGCTCCGTGCAAGTGTGTTAGTTTCTTTCGCTATCACGAAACTATATCCGGCCTGCATCCGCTTATGCAAAGTACTGCACATATTTCGCAACGCGATGCTACGGCTATATGTATATCAAGTTCTCTGCTACCTCCTTCGAGTAGTCTTTACTACAATGATAACAATGAATCCCAGCATTTGTTCATTTGTGACGGCTCCGTTTCATATGTGAGAAAGAGAATTTGTTGAAAGCCGTATCGTGCAAGCAATCCGAAGAGGTTGAAAAATGTTGATGTTTACCATTGCTATCCACAGGCTGTTCCTTAAGGGGAAAAAGTTGCTGCAGAAAGAGAAGTTAATAACTGACATGAAGATAACACTACGGATAATATAGACAAAATAGGGGCAAAATTGCCAACAAGGTCACATTGAAGCCAGCTCTCTTCTTCTGCCGCCTCATGTTGGTGGCGCTGTTATCTTCAAGAGGGACACCAATTAGACTGATCGTAAGTCACTGGCACATTCACCCTACACTTGACTCCCGTTAAGACGAACTCGCTTCAGACGAATTCTGTTTTCGGTTAGTTAATTTTGAGATTTTCTTAAGTATGGCCTGAGGCTGTGGTCGCAACATCATGACATCGTCACGTATTCGATTTTCTATCGATTTATTTCCTCGAAAGCAACAGGACTGGATTTTTAATGGCAAATCATGTGGTAATTATTGCACGTGCTAAACGCGTATTCTTTCTCATCGCCTCGTGTTTGCGGTTGTTTTCTGTGCTGCCAATTCAATAGATGGAAGGAAAGTTGACCGTTGGTATTTCGTACCATAACGACCCATTTCCGTCGGAACAAGAGCGCCATAAGCAAAGCGATACGGACTTTTGTTGGGGCAGCTGTTTTCATAAGCCTGCTTACCTAGAGCAAGCTAGGATGTTTGCCGTGTACAACCCGTGGCGGTTGGAGCGAGCAAAGGTAGAAAGGGCTGGTCTTTCTATTGGCACGGCCAAGCAAGACAAGCATGGTACGCAGGAACACGAGAACTTAATACCGCATAATACCTTCTTTGTGGGAAGCGAGCATGAACGGGAAGAGAAAGAAGGTTGTATTTTGATGATAGTCTCGCGAAAAGATCCCCAGTCTTCCTTTTTTGTTTCCCCCGAGTTAAAAGGAACTCACGCCTGAAATGAGTCCTTTTGGTTAATCTTTGCTTGTTCCTCGATGGTGACTAACTTCGGTGCCTCCAAAAGCAGTCTATCACAGTGCATGCCCGAAAAAAAAAAAATAAAGCGAGTATTTTTTTCTCTTTAGCCACGATAAGTTCGGCGAGGGATCAGAAGGGAAAGACAACAAGCTCTGAAAGGTTGAAAAACGGCAAACGGGAACATTCAGCTGGGGTGCGAGGGCGGGTGAAGCTGACCATGAAAAGGCTACTACACACAGGGGTATTTAATTACTCCCGTCGAGCGGCTGTCGCGCTACTCCAGTTCAGAAGGATGAGGGTGGACGTCGCTTTAATGCATTTTCCGGCCGGGCAACTCCTTGGATAGAGTCGCCTCGTTTCAAAAGGAAACGTTAACCTGGCAGCGAAGGGGGAAGCGGGGCAGAGGAGGGGGAGAACGTGGAAAGGCAAAGGGCAGTGGATGCTGTCCTCCTAGCGTGTGGAGGTATGGCTTCGAGTCGGAGGCCTGAGAGAGAGATAGAAAGCAGTGGAGAGAGGGGGAGAGAGAGGTGGTCTGAGCATGTACGTGTGTGGCGGGCACCCGAGCGTGCGTTTGTTGGTCTCGCAAAGGGAGCAGGCAGGGTTGGCGGAGGAGGGATAGCGGGCAAGAACGTCACCGGAGCGCCCAAGATCAGGTTTCGACGGCCGTGTCCGAAAGGCCGCCTTTCTTCTGAAGCGAGCCTTCAGGGGTGACCTGAATGGGGTGCGCCGAGCAGGGATTGAAAGGAGCGGGCTCTCCCTCACCTTCCCCCTTTCCCGATCCTCTGCCGGCTGTGTCGGTGGCTGTGGAGATGGGAGGACGTAAACCGACGCCTCGTCGTCGCCGCCGCACTTTGTTTGCCTTGGAAAATGATTTTTAACTTATTTTTTGATGGGCTTTTCTTTTTAGCGGCGCTTCGTGCTATTCGGAGGTTCCACGAAGAAGATATGCTCTGAAAACGGCCCGGGGCCACGCGCTGGGTCTCGGCAACTTGAGGGCTGGCCCAGCGGGCGCGTGCGAACGATCGCAGTCCGGGTCAACCCTGTAGAAAGAGGGTGAGCGAGAAAAGAGACGATGCCCAGGCGGCGAAAATGCTACATAGTTCCGCAGAGCTTGGCGCCATGCTGTGGTTTGCTGGCTGAAAGCCTTGTATCAGAGCATGACGCTCAGCTTCAACTTATTTTGATTTTAGCTTTTCATCCAATATCTTCATGGAGCCTGTATGGTGACATTCGAACCGTGAACTGGCCCTCCTCGATTTGTTTGGCACAATGGCTGTCCAGCATCGATTGCGAGGTTTCCTTGTTGTCATTTAATGTTGGGTTTACTTTACGTATTTGGTTCCACCGGAACAAAAGGAAGTGGCGTCAAATGGCTGAAAAGCTGGAATCAGGTGACCCTGTACAGGGTTACATACCTTCAGTTCGGTCCTGAACTGGCACTGGGGTCGCTACTTTGAGCACAAAAGGAAGATGAGGGGAAAGTTTTGTTTTGCAAGAAGATTTACAGGTCACAGTACAGATGCATATTGCCAATTAGTACGTGACAACTCACGCAGAAAGAGTAGCAAAACGCATGCACAGCACTGCATAACAGCCACATCTTTATGCCGAGAGGAAGGCACGGCTTCTTTCTTCGGTTGTCATTATACCTGTCATTGGTAATAGTTTTTTATAAGTGCATATTCTGTTAAAAGCGGATTGACGAAGTCGTCGCCGTCCCAGTGTGTGAAAGCAAGAGCTACAGTGAGCTGACATTCGTGAATGTATTGAGTAGGCCTAAGCTTCAACATTCTTGGGGACCGTGGAGAAAGCGCTCTTGCTAAAACACGGGGAAGACGTTGTTCAGTACTTTCTCAGAAGTACGGATTGTTATATCAAGCCCTGTACAGTTTGATAGGTTCAGTACGTGGACAACTCTGTTCTTCGTCGAGCTTAAAGAGGAAGACAGGGAAAAATTGTTTGTAGACCCTCAATTAAACGATGACGTTTCCTTGGTCGGTCGGAAGAAAGCCAAGCGCTCCAGGTGACGGGAGAGCGGTAGGAGAAGAGGCTGTCTTAAATGGCGGCCTGGCAGGAAAAGAGGCAGCGTTCGAGGGTAGCCCGGACAAGCATGAGCACGGGAGAGAGGTGTGTGGTGCGGCCATAAAGCTGATGGGCTTTAACTCGATCAACTCTAAGTCGAAAAGGGTCATCTTATGAGTGGACCGTTATTGGACACCTTTAGCATACCGTGTACCGTGTGAGCGGTACCTGTGTACCGGAAGTCCGCGCGCAGCCAGTGCGCGTGCGCAAATCACCTTGACGGCGGCAGATGGCGCCAGGTACCCGGCAGCTGCGCGCGCGCCTGCAGCATCGGGACCAATCATCGCATGCTCACTGGCGGTAGGCGGGCTTCCGGTATTCAGGTAGCGGTAACACGGTACACGATATGCCAGAAATGTCAATTAATAGAGGTCACGGTTAACCTACCTGACACAATTTTTTTTTACAACGCGAACTGCGACTAGTAATTTCTTTAGAATAAACAGCTTCATATGCAATGCATTAGCCGAAACCTTCTGTGTTTGCACGTTGACTGATCAAAAGGCTGTCTAGCAGAGTCTGGCAGTAGGTACACCTATAGGAAGTGGTACATAACTATCACTTTATTCTTTTTTACCTTCAGGGCACCGCCAGCCCAACATGCGCGCCACGGCAAGATCGTGCTGACAGAAAGTTCTGAGCCTTGTGTCTTGCGCATGTTCGAGAACTATATTGTTCCCGAGGGGAAAAAAAAAGCACTGAACGATTGCGAAGCTCGATAATGCAAATGATTAACGCAGCTGTTCCGATGTTTTCCTTCCGCGATATATAGAGGCAAATAATTTGGGACAGTCATGCATATATGTACAGTCGTACAGCACTCTTTATTTTCCACACATACTAGCTCTACAACTAGCACTCGTCGTTTAGTCCTGGATGGTCATGAAGGAAGCCTTGTGATCTGAAAGGTGGCAGGGGGTGTGTTGAAGGTGTTGGACCGAGGCCTGTTGCTGGGGGACGAGGTTTATGCATGTGTTTCGGGCGGTCGCCATAACAGTTGGAGGAGTTACGAGGGCGAATAATGGGACCACTGGGTCCTGGCGCCAGTGGCGTTGAAGTTCTCATAAGGCGGCGCGTTTATCAGCTGCGACAAACGAGGCACTGGTACCGACTGCAACGCTCGCTGTGCAAAAAAAAAAGTGGCTGAGATCATTGTTGTTACTACAGCTGCCGTTCGAGCCACCCCACTAGAGGAGGGAGCATGCACATTGTTCTCTTCTCGTCGTTGCTCGAATGTTTAACCATGCACGCTATGCATGCCGACTGGCGAGCGCTATTACCTCCCCCTTTTGCGCGGTAACCACTCGCCGCCCTTGCAGAAAGTTTTAGAGTGTCTATAGACTTTGCATAGACTAGTGTCTGTGACGTCTATAGTCTTTCTATAAAAAATCTTATAGACTAGTCTACAAACACAATTCTTAAGGACAGTATAAACAATCTATAGATTTATAGCCAAGGACTTTTAATAATTTTGGTTCATAAACAGTCTACAGACTATGAACATAAGAAGATATCAAAGCAAATCAATTAGATCTATAATTAGTGGTTTTGGACGCCTAAACAGTGCCGTGGGGGAAGGGAGGGAGGTGGGAGTGAAAGAAGAAAGAGAGAAAGAGGTGCAGTAATGGAGGGCTCCGGAATAATTTCGACCACCTGGGGATCTTTAATGTGCACTGACATCGCACAGCGCACTGGCGCCTTTTGCGGTTGGCTACACCGAAACGCGGCCGTTGCGGCCGGGTGCGAACCCAGGTACTCCGGTTCAGTAGACGAGCGCTCTAACTACTGAGCCATCGCGGTCGGTAAATGTCTATAAGTTTATAGAGAGTCTATAGATCATTTTTATGAGGGCGTCAGCTTCCCGTTAAAATGACCCTCAACACTGACGCTCAGCTCAATGCACAAGGGCTTAATAGCTGCTCTGTAAAAGATGTAAAATACAAATGTCGCGATTTGAATAACTACTGAGAGCAATATCGGTCGCACAGTAACTACATTGTTTAACTTTCCCCTTCTTTCTCTCTTGTCGCAGGTTGCTCCTTCGTTGAGACGCTATGCGAAGAGGACGAATTCTGCTACGACGGTAAGAGATGTCTTCAATATTTCTCGGGCATTTAATCAATGGAGCCTGGTTTTGCTGTTTCTCTTAACCTCTTCTTGTCCCGTAAATTTGTTTCTTTCCTATGAGATGAGCACGAAGAAACCAAATATGATAGCTCGGAGAACCGAGGTAGCTCATAATGGTTTTTATCTTTACTCCCACAGTCACTTGCAGTTCAGAAAAAAAAAAAAAACAAGAGCTCCTTTAAGCACGGCGCTGAAATAACGAGCGCTAGAAGATTATCTAACGACACGATCCCAGTCAGTGTGTCGCAGAATGGTTCGGATGACGGATTTTGTTCAGGGCACTCACTACTCATCTGTCCCAGTGCTGCGGTTTAAATGTACTCGTGGATTCAGTCGTGTGCAGAGAAGCCCCATGAAAAACGCACGATTACCGGAGAAAGTATAAAGTTGTGATCATGAGGAAATATGGAGTGCTTGTCAAGAAAGCGAGGTGCATGATAAAAGGGCAAACCGGTAAATAAGATTCTAAGAAAAAAAAAAGAGACGCATGCTTCTGTACAGAAGCCAATAAGAATAAGAATGCATTATGAAGGCAGGGTGTGGTCTCACCAAGAAGGAAAGAGGGAGATGAAAAACTAGCGTGCGTTGCAGGAACATGTCGATCGAAGACGTAAAGTCCTGTATTGTATGAGCTGCGCGGGACAAAAGCTTACGGGGAGCCCAACCCTAAACCAACTTGCATCATTGTGCTTCCTTGCAGCACTGCTATTAAGGGTGCGCCCATCTCTTTTCGCACTCCTGTGTAGACTTACGTGGTGTCGCCTACTGTGTCCGCTCGAACTTCGATGAATTTTAGACGTGAAGTGACTACATGCGGTTGCGCGCTGTTAGCATGTATCACGACGCTCACGCGGCTGTTTTAAGAAGCTTTCGCGCTAGCCGTCGCATGCAGTGGAAGCTTTCATATTTACGGTAACGCGCTGCTTGTAACACAAAACGCTAGATGGCAGGGTCGCCACGAACGATGCTTCTCATTCATACAGGGTGTTTCGTCTAAAATTTTACCCAATTTTTAAAAATAGGATTTTCGAGTTAGAACACCGCGTTTTTCGGCATATTATTTTCAGCGGTGTAGTACATCAGAATACAGCTAGGACGTGCTAACTAGCAGGCTTAGTAACTAATATTGCATAGTTAACTTGTTAACTGTTACTGAAGTCGAGGGTTGGACGGAAACCCGGCTGGTCGGGGGTGTACATGAAGAAGAACGCAGAACACCGACCAAAATAAAAATGAACACTTAAACGACGTTTCGGCTCCCACACGGGAGCCTTAAGCTTGAAAATGTGCCCTAGGCAGCGGGTGTGTGCACTAGGAAGTGCCCCGTCAGTGCAATTAAGAGTGTGTTTGGTTGTCTGAATGATTAAGAATTTTTATTTTGGTCGCTGTTCTACCTTATTCTTCGTTAACTATTACTGTTAGACACCTCAGTTATTGAGAGGCGCGGAGCCTACGATAAGTAACATACTACATATCAATTTTCAGAAATTCGAAAACGCGGTTACCGTGATCGCTGTGGCCCAACAAATTTTAGCTATTTTGATGAGTTACACGCACTGGAGAGATTGCTTTGCCTGAAAGCTTCTCAAGAGAGCATGTATTTTGGCGCCATGTAGCCAAAATTTGCGGGACCATTGCGCTAAGGGTAACCACGTTTTCGAATTTCTTAGAACTGATATATATGCTACTTATGGTGGGCTACAAGTCTCTCCATAATTGAGGAGTCTAACAGGAATAGTTAAAAAGTTAATTATCCAATAGTAGTTAACCCGCCTCCTATTTAGCAAGTATTTGCTGTAATCTGGTGTACTGAACTGCTTACAATGCTATGCAAAAGAAAAAGCGACCTTCTAACTCAAGAAGCCTATTTTTAAAAATTGTGTAAAGTCTTAGCTGAAACACTCTGTATACCCGATCATGTTCTACCTCCAGTTGATATTCCTGAGTATATGCACGATGTTTAACATCCCACAGCTGCTCAGCTACTATTAGAGCGGTCAAAGGGGAGCTTCAGGAAAATCCCAACCCGCTTAGGCTATGCAGGTGCACGGTCATCGCGCAGATCCAGGACGTACGTTTTACATTCGCTTCCATTGAAACGTGGCCGCTGCCGGGTTTGACCTTGCGACCTTGGGCCTAGCGGTCGAACGTCAAAGCCACTGTGCTGCCATGGCTGGTCGACGGATGTTTTAAGAAGAATTAACCGTTTATAAACTTGGTTATAACCAGATTATAACAATTATCAGCCTGCGTGTGTGTGCGTAGTGTTAAAAAAATAATAAAGGAATAGTGCGATAAACACAGGCTGACTGGCGTTTGGAAGTGTTCAAGTGGCGGATGAACGCGTTGTTCTACGCGTTAGCTAATCATAATAACGATGACATGGCAAGTGGCGATGTCAGCATAACTGTAATAACCCTGGAGATAAACGTGTGTGCCAAAATGGTTCTTTTATTCTGGTGCTGTTCATGCTTCAGGCCTGCCTGATATCACAGTAGCGGTCTTTATATTCTGGTATAATTATTTTATAGTTACATTATCCCTTACTTAAAAACGTTCACGAAGAAAAAGGATGACAGAGCTAAAGCACTCAAGACCTTCGCTCAGAGCATAGTGTGCCGAAAACATCACGACCTTCCGAACGTTACAGCACTCAATAAGCTACACTCCGAACACGAATACAGCTATGTGGGAGTTTTCGAAAAGGGAGAATACTGGTTTGGTTTGGTTTGGTTTATTGGGGTTTAACGTCCCGAAGCAACTTAGGCTATGAGGGAGGCCGTAGTGAAGGGCTCCGGAAATTTCGACCACCTGGGGTTCTTTAACGTGCACTGACATCGCACAGCACACGGGCCTCTAGAATTTCGCCTCCATCGAAATTCAGCCGCCGCGGCCGGGATCGAACCCGCGTCTTTCGGGTCAGCAGCCGAGCGCCGTAACCACTGAGCCACTGAATACTGTCGAAGAATGGAAGTCTGGGCGAGTTGGTACTGATTCACAATTTTTGCAACAGCGCTACACAACGAGGACAACGAGCAAAGAGTTACACAGGCACGTCTGGGTGTGACGCTTTTACTGACGTTGCGTATGCTCGTAGATTCCTGGATTGTATAAAAAGATGCGCGTTTTTTCTAATAAAACAGAGTGTTAAGTTCAGCGCCGTCTTTGTGTCACTCTTTGCTCGTTGTCCTCGTTGTGTAGCGCTGTTGCGAAAACTATGAATGAGTACAGCGTCCTCTAACGCATTCCCCTTTATAGAAGAGCGTGCGCTAGAGGATAGTTTACTCCGTTTTTATTCCTTTCTACTTAGAGTCTATAGACTATGGGAACGTAACCCCCTGAAGGCTTGAAATTCATGTATTTCTGAATGACATATACACAGAAGCTTCTTCCGCATCCGGAAATCATTAGCGAAATATTAGTCTCACTAGCAGAAGGTCGAAAAAGACAGCTAAGCTATCATAAATGCGTTATTTTGAGGAGAGGAGAAGAAAACCAGAAATAAAAGGCAAGCAGTACCTTTTAGTTTGTGAGTTCGTATTCGCGATAGCAGGTCGTCTTTGCCATCGTAGTGCAGAAGAAAAAAAGAAAGGAAGCGCAACAATATCTGAAATGCACATTGCTTCACCGGAGAGACATCTCGAGATGATGCGCCGACAGCCTCAGATAATGTTCCAATGTGTCAAGCTACGTTATTTTTTTTCTTTGTTTTTTTGATGGCGTCTAACAGCGTTTCGAATAGACTTGCAACCATTGCAATGAAGAAACGATAGAGTCGAAAAACTAGCCAACGCATTTCTTGCTTTCTCTCATGCTTATAACGATACATTTTCACTTGTTGCGTTTTGCCAAGTGAGAGAGCAGCTTCCGGTCTTCTGAAGGAACTAAATTACCATTCTTGCCGGTTGCAGGCATCGTGTTAGAGCTCTGCGCGCAATGTCCAGTCCAGAAGCTCGCAAAGCGAAATTCGTGTTTCGGGCCCTTGCGAGGCTCATTCGAGCTTGTTTCTTCTCCGGATTTCATTTAACAGCGGCCCACGGCGGCTTTGACGCTGGACGTCATGTGAGCGACTGTTGGGTTATACTTCACCCCAAAGTATTTTCTTTTTCCTAGACCGCTACCGCCAATGCACGTCGTGTACGGGGGCTACCTTTTCGAAAGAGGTCAGGCAGAGGCCTTGAAGAAGCCAAGTCGGGCACCGGTCTTCGACGGAGGCCCCTGCAGTGAAAGGCGCGCGAAGCCGTAGAAACTGTCTCGTGGTGCGCAGACCGAGTTATGTTGTTTGAGGAAGCCCCACTTTTACAATGCAGAAGCGCAGGAAAGCAGGAAGAAGGAGGCTTTTTTGAAGTGAAGTTTTACAAGTTTCTTTTCAATGGCTGAGCAGGACAAGTAGAAAATGAGCAAAAAAAGAAAGGACAAGGGTAAACAACTTCGCCCGACAAAACGGGAGCACGGACTCGCCTTCGTGAGCTTCGGTCCAGTCTGGAATTTAAAAAAGCCTTTGGCGGGCTTCCTTAATATTTTTCTTCGTGGGCTTCCGCTTGTGTGCAATGTCCTTTGTGTCGCCGCAGGGTTATGGCACTGGCGGGGAAACGAGAGGGCCGGCTATTCAGGTCCAGGACTCCTAGGGCATCGAGGAATATGCTGATAATTATATCGTTATTGCCGCGCGCTCACCCTGTCGGAGCCCCCTCTTTCCTCGCCCTCCTCCCCTCCTTTCTATTCACATTGCCAGGATTCCTCTTATGAGATCGCATTCGATTCGCTTTATTGCGCAATGGAAGCCTCCTTGTTCGGTTGATTTTTCCGTTCACCCGATGACCGAGTCATTGGGAAACCGTGCGGTTTAAAGCTTATGAAAGTTGAATACATGCAGCAAGAAAAAAGGTCGCGCGTTGATATTGAGCCCGAAGTTATTAAGTAAAAAAAAAAAAAGACAGCAGTGTCATATGTTCCTTCTTCAATATTACCCTTATTTCACGATTGTGTTCCAAGAAACTTGCTCGTATTGTACGGGGGAAGATTTGTGGTCGACTGTTGGGCAAAGCATTGGTGGGGCTGCACTCTGTCGCCACAGGAAAGAAAGAAAAAGAAACAAGAAAAGAGAAATAAAACGTCCTGCAGAGCGTTCCGAAAGAAAGTTACTCTCTCGTGCATGGAGTTAGAGGGACGTGGGTGTCCTTTTAAGACGTGCGTTGCAATGCATTTGATAAATCTTGTAAAGGTATCACTTGCCTCAGAGTATTATAGGTGCAGTTGAATCCGGATATTTCATTCTTATGGAAACGACAGACCAAAATCGGTGGATTTATTAAGTCTGAGAGATTGCATAAAGCTGTGTAATCGCTAGGGTACGACCGACGAAAATCGTCGGATTTAGACTCAGATATTGCAAAAAAGGCTAAAGAAAAAACATGCTACATCGGCTGTCGTTTTCAGAAAGGATTAGGCTCATGTGCTGATGCACCGACGCTGAGGAAGGCAAATAGGTTCAACCAAATGGGGGAGGAGGAGAAGAGTGAGAAGTGGAAGGTTGAGTAGACCTCTCACTTCTTGCGCATTAAGCGTTGTGCTCGATCAAGATCATGAAGTATTATCAGAAGCTAACGAAGGCGGGAAGATATTGCAACGTCTCACCCGTGGTATTCCTCACGGATGAGCGAACCGCTTCTGTACAGGACCGGCCACTACCGGGGATCTATGGCTTATAATGCGATAACTGTTTAAGCTGCTTAGTTCTCGAGTAAAACAACGTGCTAAGACGCCGCGTATACTGCGGGCTACGATGGGCAGCACAGCAGTTTGACCGCAGAGCAAGGAAAGTCTCCTCTGATATACGCTTCGGCTGCTACGGTTTCCGTGAATAACAATATAGCTGTCAAACCCGCCATTAGAATCGACACGGACAGTGTAGGATGATATAAGTAGTGACCGACAGATACGCTGCTTTAGTTGTGGTAACCTATGTGTAGCCTTCCACGTACCGTTCATAGTTTTTGCAGACCAACTTGCTACAAAAAATTCCGTTATTGTAATCGCTTGATCCTTGACTTAATCTGCACTGAAGAGGTCAAGCACCGCTCACCGCCGCCAATATGGCTCCGCTATGTCTGCTGTTTCGCTACGAGTGTCAGCTCTGGCATTGCAGCCTTGTCGTCCGATCCCAGGGCTCTCATTTACATGACTCCGTATCAATTAGTTCCTCGTCCTACCGTTCTCCTGCGCGCTATTTGACCGCCGCTACTCGCGCCCCTAGCGGGAGTTCTCCATAAACACTAGTCCGTGCCAAAGACAATCGTGGGGACAGGCATCGTGGAAATGACTCGTAGAGCCGTGCCTTATGAAAAAGATGCTGGTACCGTTGGTTGAAAGAGCATAGGGTGGAGAGGCAGTGGTCTCAGAAGACGAGAGAAGAGGGGGGGGGGGGGGGGGAGGACTGCATTTCAGCCTAAACCAGCGTGGCAACGCGCAGTAGAATATGTAGCAGCAGTCCATAGCTGGAAGGGGCTCTGGCGCACTCATCGCACGGGGTGGTCGGGTGGGAGAAGGAGATGGTTGCGCCCGTCTACGTGCAGCTAATTAATAAATCCACGGCCCCGGAAACACTGGCGCCGCGGAGCGGGCGTGCGTGGGAGCGCGTGCGCAAGCGGGATGCCCGGCCTTTTTCCGATCGGAGTTCGTTCCGGGGCAGCGTCGACCAGGCGGCGCGGACCAGCGGTGGTGGCGAGCAGCAGGAAGGGGAAGGGAGTAAGCGGGGAAGGGGCTCGATGCATCAGCGCGGATTAAGCCCCGCGTGGTCCCATTGTTAGTCGAGCGCGGTAATTAAGCCCGCACACGGCGCCGGCGCTGCAGGATCCGCGAGAAATTCCACGATTCGTAAAGTCCGCATCGTGCGCTCCCCGCTCTCGTCGAGGCGCGGCTTAAGAGCCGAGGCGCCGGAACACTGCTTCGGGCGCCATGTTGTACCCCCGCCACCACCGCCGCGGCCGCCGTCCACGTATGCAGGTATGCAGTGGGGCCCCATGCCACTCGCTGCCTCTGCTTTCTCGCTCCAGAGCAGTTCGGCGCAGAGCTCCGAAAGAGCTCCCTGACGTGCGCTATAGACTGTCGCGAATGCTCTGAATTTGAACAAAAACCCTAGGAGCCTCGCGGTGTTTACTTCTTTGAAATGCTTGCGAGACTCTAACAATGTATCAGGATAACGAATACCGCTTTCGCCCGGTCTCTTTTCGCCAGGACGCAGGCGGACTAGTTGATGGAAGGCTACGTGTGGTGGCGGTGGCGGAGTGATGCAGGGACTGAGCCTTGCCTTATCTCTCTCGCTTTCCCCATCTCTCTCTTTCCTAATTGGACAAGCCATGTCTGCAGAGCACAGAATGCTGCATGGAATCGGTGGGACCCAAGTATTAGAATCTCCCTCCCTCTATCCCTCGCGGGCTGCGCGCCGGCCCGTCCTGCATTGTATACCGGCTCCTTCGGCGCTCTCTGGGACACTGTCTCTATCCGGGCCGCGCCTAATTGGAGCGCGGGGGGACGAGAATATAAGCCGGCTCGTCCCGGCCACTGGGAGCTGCGGCACAACCGAACACCGCCGGCATCTGGCCGGAACGCATCTGCGGCGGGAATCCGCAGCGCATGGCATGGCGCAATTGCGTTGTAGCTATGCGGGAGGTGAGGAACGGCCGTATTACGCCGGACTGTCTCGGAGACGAGGGGAAAGGGGGAAGCCTAGTCAAGAGTGTCTGCCGCCGACGTGACCAGAGGTGCAGCCACGTTTACGAGGTAACTGGCGTCTCGAAGGCAGTGTTTAATGGGTGTCACGTGACACTGTCTGAGAGGAGGTAGAGGGTGGGGGTTAACTCTGCGCGAGCAATATTCACGTTTTATCCACTAGAAAGGGGTACGGATGAGGTATTGCTGAGAAAGGCAAAAAAAAAAAAATCCAGTCTGGAAGCAATTCACGCTCACCCTCTGGACGCCTCTAGAAATAGAAAGTGAAGGAATGTTTTAACAAGCGCGAAAAACGTTATAGGAGCAGCACATTCTCTGCAGCACATTTTCTCACGACGTTCGGTTTTTCTATGCTTTTTTTTTATCGTCTCACCTGTTTGGGATCTACAATATAGTGCGCCCAGGGCGAACTGTGATGGTGCCTTTTAAGGCACAACGAAGCTGAAGCGAAATGTTGCTTGTTTAACGCCACAGCCATCCTCTGTTTCGGGTGATGGCAGTTTCTGAGCAACTGACAAACTTAACCGGAGCTCGAGAACAACGTGTCATGGAAAAAAAAAAGAAAAAAAAAATGCTACAAAAGCACTCTTTTCAACACCATGCTTTAATGGCCATATTACAAAAACTTCGCACCAAGTGCCGCAATGATTTCAGTCGTGGGAGTTTGTAACTCCTTGCTCCCTTCCTGTCCGAAATCCCACACTGAAAGCCTCGGTGCTAATTTCTATTATTCTGGTTTCCTTGAATCCATACCAAAACAAAAAAGTTTTTCATACTTCAACGGCATCTCTATTTAATAGACGCGGCCTGGAATCGAGCCCGGCAACTAGTGTAAACGCTACGAAGAGCAAGTCACCGCGCTAGCTCCTTGCTGCCAAGTTAACTGAACCTACAACAAAGCAGGCGGGTGCCAGGCGCTGTTGCGTACACTAATGAAGTGGACTTGGCAACGCAGATCCTCGCAGTAGCTTTACCATATACTTAGATGTTGAACATATCAGTTTAAACCGAAATAAAGCGATAAACCAAAACAAACTAATAAAAGTACATCGATTTCAGTTTCAGCCGAAAGAAGTCAGTATTCTTGGCATGCAAGGCATATATAGCTGGCTGTTGAATGCGAGTTGCACTCAAACTTGAAATTAATCAGAAAGCCAGGGCATGATGCGGCGATGATATAGTTGGATAAGTAGCCCACTTGTCCGACCTGAGGCATTGCTGTGCTAGCTTATACGCCTCCGACGACCGGGGAGCACCATCTCTTCGATGCCTGCAAGCTAAGCACTGTTTGTTAAATAACATCACCTGTTTAGAGCAGTTAGTCAGTTAGGAAGGTTAATCAACTTCATGCAGGACAGTGACACGAAACCGTGCATAGAGGTCACGCAAGGGTATGTTGTGGCTGCAGCAACAACTGGGCAGCAGTTTCATCACAGCCACCAACACATAGACAGCGTGATGCCCCACCCTTGCAGTGAGCCCAGCGCGACAACCCAACGTTAATGACAACCTAGTTGTTAGAAGGAAACTTCAATTGATGATTTCAATGGAAGGAACGCGGACCAAAAGGTTGTGGTTTGATATGAAGACGAAGACGTTTCGGCTTCCATACGGAAGCCTTGATCACTCGATCAAGGCTTCCGTATGGAAGCCGAAACGTCTTCGTCTTCATATCAAACCACAACCTTTTGGTCCGCGTTCCTTCCATTGAAATCATGAATCTTCTACCCGACCAGACGACTTTTCGTCAAACGTTAGATTTTAAAACTTCAATTTGCGTTTTTGTTTTGCGGCCATTTCATTTAACTTGAGTTACTCTTTTAGTTACGATAGCAATTTCTTCTACAAGCACGGCTCCAAATAATATCTGCATTCTAATTACTTATATATAAATTGTTCATGACGACAAAAACACCGAGATGAAGTTTGAATGGCCTTTGACCACACAGGAGGGGCGTCTTAAATAAGCGAAAAAAGTCAGTATTTCATTCGTCAAAAAAAAAAAAAAAAACGCGACTTCGATTCTCAATCAAAAACGATAAAATTCCGCCGAAGTATCGAAAAATAAAAGCCCAGAAGTTCAACTCCTGCATAAACTTTTATCATTCGCCGTGCACTGATTTCCTTCTTCTTTCTTGCGACATTCTAGCCAGACAACATAAAACAGTGAGGGTGACGGTCGTTAAAAAAACTCGTTCAGCTTCGTGGTACAGAGCAACTATTCACGAAAGATCGATCATCCTCGTAATTTAAATGGGAAGCGTTCCCCCTTCACGGCAGGTGCGCCTTCTGCGTACGTTAATTTAACGCCCCCCCCCCCTCCCCCCCCCCCCCTCTGCCATCGGGAGAGATCAAAGGATAGGAGACGTTATGCGAACGGTTTCTGTCTAAAGCATGGAACCACCTGACAGTTCTCTAAACCATGAATGCCGCCATCCTGTCCCCCGCGCGAGCTCTAACAACGCTCTTGTCGCAACGGTTACTCATTTGACAAGCCGGCAGGAACATTTCTGCAGAGATTTCCAAACCGAAATTGAAATTCGGCGCGTTCAATCGGACGCACTAATGGAACCCCAGTAACGACAGGCAGTCGCGTCGACGCAGCGAGACACTGTGCTAAAATCCCTGCCCCTAGATCATGGCTCCCAGCTGAGTTGTTCGCATGAACTATTTTCCTCTGTACCTCCCAACAATCAAAATATTCGTCTCACAAAGCAGCGCTGGTCCCATGCAATAGCTTTGTTACCGTGGTGTCGTCTTTTCCCAGCAGCAACGGGTCAAACAATACGCCATCTAATTCTACCAGCCTTCTTCCTCGAAATCGTCCAGTCAAAACGCAGACTGAATGTGTGTATCGAGGTGAATACACAGATTTTAAAGGAGCCAGCAAAAGTTCAGGTCTATCTCATATCACTGTAACAAAACAAACTGAAAACTGCCTCTGTTTCCAGCCCATAGCAGCTGCCGCTCTAGGGTGCACTTCATCAGAACTAATTTACGTTTTTTCCGGCAGTCAGTTGCATCAGCACTTATTTTCAAAGCTACGTAACTAGGGTACATTCACCATCTTCAACCCGAAGTGAGCCTAACAGTCAGCCTTCAGTGCTCATTCCGTGGTTAGTTGCGAAGTTGCAAGTTCTCTCCGGTTCCAGCTCGCGTTACTTACTATCAACCTTTTTATTTGCGAAATTCGTTTTTCGGAGCGCTCGATAATTATTTCGACTTTTCATTTTTTTATTTATTCTTTGTTTTTATCCTCATGAAAGCTGCAATGAACGCAGATTGAATTCGAAGAACACACCATGGAAATTTGTCACAGTTCTTGCCTGCATGCTATACGTGATACTGGGCGTTAGAGGACGGCGCGAAGAAACTTCAATTTTTCTCTACATATCTGAGAAAAAAAGATAAAAGGTATTTGTAATAATTATGTGAAAAAAAATACATATAAGGACATGCTAGAGATCCGGAACACTTGCATTCCTCTTTTCGTCTGCTAGTACTTTAACGACAATACAAAGACCATAGCATGTCAGCCACTCAGAAGCACACGAAGAAAAATATGCGGAAATTGGCACATTTTACAAAACAGCATAACAACAGAGCAACTCAATGTTAAGCTCGATGTTTGAATACGCGGAACTTACTTTGACTTCTGTTATGTCAGAAAAATGTCTGATCGGGTAGCTGATTCTGAATCAGTTCGATGAAGTGCATACGTCGGAACTAGATGACCAGGATCGCGGTTCTAAGAAAAAACTCTAAAGCTCAGTGTTTTTAGAAAAACTAGTACATCGCTTCGTGCTAATTGCACTTCTCAGAAGAGATCGGGTCACGGCCGCAGGGCCCGTATTTTCGTGGAGGTGAACAACAAAACCTCATGACTACACTGCGATGTCACCAGCGTGTATTAAATATCCCAAGGTGTCCAAATTAATCGCCGCCAGTCCTCCTCTACGCTACTTCGCACAACGCCATAGCACTCGTGCAGGTTTGTGAAGTGAAAGTTCACATACCGTACCGTACCATATCATGACATACCATACCATACCATACCATACCATACCATACCATACCATACCATACCATACCATACCATACCATACCATACCATACCATACCATACCATACCATACCATACCATACCATACCATACAATTACATACTATACCATATTCCGTACCGTACAGTGTCGTGCCGTACCGTACCATATGCCGTACCACACCCCTCCCTTCGTTGCTGTTCGCAGATGGGCTGTTCGGCCGCTGCGAGAGCGTGTCCCGGCTGGGCGCGGCGGCCGACCTGTGGCGCCCTGCGCTGGACGCGAGTGGCGCCAAGCTGCTCGAGTCCGAGCTGGAGCGGCTGTGGGCGCAGGGCTACCGCTGGCACCACGTGTACAGCCAGTGCGTGGTGCGCTCGGCGCTGTCGGCCATCCGACACGCGCGCCTCTACGACCCCGGATTCTGCGCGCGCACACTGCGCAGCACGCTGCCCATCGTGGTGAGTCTGGTGGCTCCTCCTTGCGGAGACTCGAACCACTACATGTCGTCTGGTTGTGTAATGGAAAAATAAAACTGAGTTCATTAATGCGGCAGCTTTAGCAGCCTCATTTGGACAAAATGCGGAGTCGATCATAAAATTCGCCCATTGGCGGGAGGGAAGTATCGTCACAGGAACGGATAATTCCCATTGGTTGAAGGCAGGAGACGTCACCACATCAGAAGTGACGTCACATCTGGTGAAGACAACAACAGCTTCTAATGCTATCGCATCGCCAGCACATAAAGCAATTAGATGTCCCTGCGAATTTTGAACCATTTGAGTAGAGGATTACACAAAAGAATATATTCAAGATACAGTACTACAATCGTGAACTGAAATGGACCTTTCTAGTGGCTACTTAGCTCTCGCACCGCTTGTGGCGTACGGATGAAAAGCCAAATGCTGAGGCAAATATATGTTTGAGGGATGCACAGAAAGCTTAATGTCTAGCTCACAGAAACGCCACCATTTGCTACTAACCTACAGAATTTGATCATAGATCACAAAGCTTCCTAACTGCAAGGAGTGAGGAACTTATGCAGCATTCCTTTGCTCCTCCTGCTTTTCGCGGGAATGCATGACATCGGGATGTTTGTCTGTTAAGAATTAAAATTTAGAAAAATTTGCCCTGCCCTATTCATTGCTCATTTGACGCTCTGCACTAATCCCATAGAAGCTATCTACATCTTCTAAGGCTTAAAGGCGAGCTGGTTATCATTAGCAGATAAATGGCATCAATAAAGAAAATGTCTTTTGTCTTAAGCGACTACCAAAGATATTGTTTGACTCATTTATAGAGTATGTAACGATAAGTTTGCAATCATGTTATGTTTTTACATGAACAACATTGATGTTGCTGCTCCAACAATGCCTCGGTATTGCTCGTTGTACGTGTACTTGTTCTGTAACTTTTAGAACCTTTCGGTTTTAAAACTTTTAAGTGTTATGGGTCCTGATATCTCACTTTCGATACATATTTGTAAGTGAAAATCACTGTGCCTTTTTTATTACTTAATATCTATGACTGTGATTAGAACCCTCAAAGCGTAAAAGATCCTTGATTATTCTTTATTTATTTTGCTTTTGCTCATCATATATATCATACAATATCTTAGGGGAGGGGGAGAGAAAATTGCTTAGACACAAACAGAACAGGCTAAAGCGAGAATGCAGATTTCTCACTTGTTCTTGCTGATGCCTCTAATGCAGTCTGACGAAATAGAAATGGAGCTTGAACATCTGAGCCCCGACGACTTGGCTTTTATCAAGTGAGTAATATTTTGTGCTTTAAGTGGTCCTGTTATCTCGCGTGAGAGTGGTGTGCTAGCGGCCTTGATGACGCAACTTCTACGTGGTGAAACCGAGTTCAGCGGAAACAATACGCTACCGTTGGTTCTCTGGCCGATACTTGAGTTAGCGCTTACCCGTGTTCGTTGCGAATCTTATTGGTCAATTGGTTTTTGTCAACAGCGACTGCTGTTTGTATCAGAAAGTCTTCATGAGCAGCCGCCATTGTCTCAAAAAACTATTGAAACTGCAACGAATAGGGTCTGGAAACATGCTTGGTTCCTTGACATCGTTAATTGGCCTTTCGTCTTCTACTATTTCATTCCTGTTTGTAGAGACCTTAACTGGAGTGGCGGCTTCAGGCAGTTTCACACAACCTCTAGAAAAAGAAAAAAGAAAGAATTGTAGGTGATGAAATGACTGTCATTTATAGAAGAACGGTCTAATCCGTTCAGAGAGTAGGTGCTCTATGAAGGGGAGAGCTCCGTCTAAAGATCTGAATAGGAAAAGCTGTCTCTCAGCAGCAGCAGCTAAAACGCGCACACACGCCCACGCACATACACACCCCCACCCACACGCACACACATGCGGGCGCACACAGACACACACAGTATGACAGAAAAATAGACAGAAAAAAAGGAAGATCAGAGGAAGAAGAAACAAGAAAACAAACCACGAAGTAGTAAGCTGCGCCCTGCCAGGCGGTGTCTCCCGCGGTACGTGCCTAAACAAACGTTGTCCCTTTAATCTCGCGAATTCCTGGGAGCCGAATTAGATGCCGGACCGCGCTCGTCTTGTCCCGTCCCACCCACGCTTCCCCATCCGTCCTCCCTTTCCCCCGTGTTCATGTCCTGCGCCCTTCGGCGCTTTTTCCTTTTTCCTCCTCTTTTCCCCTAACTTGCTTCGCGCTCTTGCTGTTTTTGTCTTACGGCTCGCTTCAGCAGCTAGTTCCTGGCACTATTTCTCTGCGTCGTAGTCGTTTGTTGCTCTTATTGCTAGCGTCGGCAGCCGATCCAGCGCCGTACGGACGTTGCTACCCCCTGTGTACTCCCCCGCCCACCTTTCCTGCCTGCTGCTGTACTGGCGTCAACGCCGGCGACTGCCACCGACGCCGCGGTGGCCAGCGCTGGGGGGGCCCACGGCGGGCGAGGCGCAGATCGGTCCCGGCAGCCCATCTTCTCTTTCCAGGCGTCTCGCGAGTGCAAAGGCAATTTTCCCTCAGGATACCCGACCCGGCTGCCGGGCGTATCCGTTTCCTCGCTTGGGTTCCGTAGCCAACCCTCCCTGTTTCCCCCCAGCTTTTCCCCTTTCATTCACCCTCGTTCTCCCCCCAGCAACACTTTTCCCGCTTGTTTATTATATCGCCCTTTTTCCTGGAGGGGGTGACAGGCGCGTTTTTGTGCGTTCGCTGCTTTGCCTCGTCGATTTCACTAGAGAAGCGCGAAGTGCTTCTCAGACGTGTCGCTGCGCGTCAGTTTAGCTGGCTGTTCTTCGTCCTTTCCTTCGCCATATCCGTCCCATAGTGCTTGCATGTGAAGAGTGGAGTACAGGCTCATAGAAACGGACATACGCCACATATACGCATACAGCATGCAGCAAAATCAACCGTGCAATGGAGTACTGCAGAACAGGAGTGCGGTGAATTCTCCGTGGCACGGCATGCTCGATAGGGAGCAGTGCTGAGCACACAAGCTACAGAATAGAACGAAAGCTTAGAAAGAAAACGAGTTTTGGTTACTCAGGCGAGGCACGTATCCGAGTCGAACTGAAAGAAAGAGAGAAAGAGGGAGAGGAAGGTAGAGAGGGGAACCAGAAGAGTGTTCTGGTTGGCTACTCTAGACAGGAGGATCGGGAATAAGGGGTGTGAAAGGAAAAAAAATAAGGATGATGTAAGGGTCAAAGACGAAAGGTAAGGGCATGCGTACTGCTAACCTACACTCTCTCGCACGACTACTAGGAGGCTTTACTTGCTCTGAGTGCTGCCTATTGCTGTTAGTCACAGTGTGAGGATTTCACTATGCTGGGAAGAAACGTAATATCTGTGAGAAGCAAAAACAATCATGCGCTATTATGGAATCATTCATTACGGCGCCTATTGGCGAAAAATGCAAACCCACTGTTTTCAACATTGGGCCGTGAGCCTTGTCCATTGCTGACCGGTGGGCCTGTTGACTGGCGAATAAATTTTTTCAACAGGTGGGAAAGATAAATAATGGGGATTTTTTGCACTGTTGGAATGCGTATAAAAGAACTGCGATTTTTGGATTTAGGTCTTGAGTAATGTCAAGGTTCAAAGCACTCATCTATCATTGTTTATTCAGTAAGAAGAATTAATAAACAGAGAGACACCTAAGAGCTCTCAGATGCTCTTTTTTTAGGTTCAACATCGGTAGCCATATCATTTATAAGGATTCAGATTGCGCTTTCCAGTTTTCTTAAAATTTTATTGTCTGCTGCGTTCTAATTTAGCGCGAATTTTAACCTTTCTTAGTGTTTGTTGCGCAAGTATTAACTCAGTATAGCTCCGTAGCGATAACGACTTTTGCCTTTTATCGTTTTGTAACTAATAAACTATTTATTGATTTGTTACACACTAGGAACACCAATTGTAGGAAAACCCGTTCTCAATACAAATTCTTGATGTAAACATTATCATCAGTTCTGAAAGTGATATGATTTTCTTCATACCGGCTAGAAAGACAACAAAGTCAAATTTCTTCAGTTCATACCACAGTAAATCAACCCGGAATATTGCAGTTTCTTTGATAAAAACGTTCACCTTTTTATCCTAAAAAAAGCGTTAAAAGAAAGAATTAAGGAAAATTATTTCTGTTCTCTCTGTAGGCAGATAAGTAGAAGAAAAATAAATTATTTGCAGATGACGGAACAGACATAATATTGCGTCTCTCCCAATTGTGAAATATGGTTAGTAAATACAGCAACAGCCATGCGGTCTGCGCTGGCTATTTAGAATCACACCGCTCTCCCGTTCACTGCGTACAGGCAGATCGGGTAACACATGCACAGCAGAATACGGCGGCGTTCAGGCACCTGGCGTCCTATTAAAGCATTTCCTCCCTCTTAGCGCCCGTGACTTGTTTTTACCAACCACATGTTGCCCCTGCAACATAAATCAGAAGCTTCGGAGTATATGTTTATAGATTTCAAGTTCGCTGTGTTTTCACATGGCTGATAAAAAAAGTGTAGTCAGAGAGGTACACCCATGTTTGTTTCGAAAAACATAGCAGGGCAAGCTAGTCACTCTGCTTTTGTACCAGTGTGTAATAAAGTGCGGTAGTGTGTTTATACAAGGCTGTATCCGGCTGTAACAAGAAAACACGTACAGGCTTCAACTTTTCTGGTTTTAGCTTGGTGAGCTTAGCAGCGGCTGCTCACTCCTCAAGTAGCTGTCGTTCAGCGACTGCAGGTGTGAGACACCAGCAAGGTTACCTCCACCACCGAAAAAACGTTGTATAGTTAACCACAACTTGAGTTAGGTTCGCGAGATACGCTTCTTCTAGGCTGCGTATCGACTGCTCCTCCCATTTGTGCAGGTTCACGCCGAACAGCGGGCTGAAGGAAGGCGCGGCGCCCCAGTTCGCCGACGAGGTGTACTTCCCGCCGCTGGAGGTCCCGGCCGTTCAGGGCGCCTTTCTCGCATCCGGTGAAGTGCTAGCCAGCGGCGAGGACCGGGCAGTCTCCGACGCCGCTACGTCTCTCGCCGCCCTCAAGGACGCCCTCAAGGTGCAGGCCATGAAGAGGAAGGCCAAGGTGACTCTCTCAGCATGGTACCTTCGTCGAACAGCTTCGTCAGCTTCGTCAGGCTGAGCGCTTATATAGTTCCCATGTCGCCTTTGCAGGGCCATCCAACAGTGAAGTCTAGCACTACCCACAAAGACGAAACATTAGCTAATGTAGGTTTTCACCACAATAAAAATTCACTAATACAGGCAAACAACGTATCCAGTGGCTTTTCATTCATAAGGCGCACCCAAGCTAGCAACCAGAAACTTTATGGAATGTAAAGTAGATAAGTCTAATAAAAGTCGGAATTAATGCTTTCTGCTGCCGTTTAAATAATAACTGCATGCAACATTAAACAGATTTTCTCGTGCATCTGTTAACTTTGAAAATTTTGCTTCGCGCTTTAACGCTGCCCAAAATCTCGGATTTCGGGGAAGGTCTCAAATCCGGTTTCACATGGCGGCAAAATAAAAAATGGGTGAGGCTTAACTTGGTTAAGCCTGGAGAATGCGAAGCATCATCGTGTCGCGTAATTTTGAGGCGCACAACCACAGCGACGGCGCGAGGTGGGCCCCCGTTTCTCCACTGTCGTGACGTCATCGTGTCACGTGGTGTGACGTCATGTATCACGTGATTTGGAGGCGCACAACCACAGCGACGGCGCCAGGTGGGCCCCCGTTTCTCTACTGTCGTGACGTCATCGTGTGACGTGGTGTGACGTCATGTATCACGTGATTTGGAGGCGCATAACCACGGTGAAGGGCTGAAGTGGTAGCTAAAGTAGTATGCTTCGCATAAAAAAAAAGAAACGAGGCGGCACAATGAATCTCTAAGAACGCATTAAGGCGCTTAAAATTCCGTTTTCGCCCGACTTCTCCAGAAAAGGCTCTGAAGGCATGAAATCACTTGTCATATGTGAAACACAAATTCAGCAGTCCAAGCTAAGAAACACGTTTAGTGATCGGCCTGGCCTTATATGCGACTGCACTGCTTCTCACGTCTTCAAATAGAGTTGAAGCTTGAAGCACAAAACGGCCGCTTACAAAGCTGAATGAGTGTCTATGCCTAGCGCGTAGAAGCCGAACACTTCTGGAATCCGTCATCTCCTGCTCATTGCTTCCACTTCACGACAACAAGTAGTGTGGTGGAGTACAGTTCAAGCGAAGATCGTCCCTTAGCGGTCTTCGTTCTCGCTCGTCGTTAGCACCGAAAGAAAAAAAAAAAGCCCAAAATTATTTATTTTCTTTATTACTAGTTTTCTTTCCAGTGGTACTAGATCCGCCAAAGATGTCTGTACGGTTTTTTTTGTTTCAAATATTTCCAGGCCTGGGATTGTGCCTTTTTCAGACTGAACACACCCCCAGTGAAGGGATGAGACATGGGATTCAGTTGATGTTTTTCTTGCAGAACACGGAAGTGGCGAAGGACGACTCGAACGAGACCGGCGACGCTTCGGCGGAGAACGAAGAAGTGCTGGGAGTGCTCAACTACCTGCGCCAGGTGGCCCAGGACACGGCGTCGTTGCTCGACGAGAACAAGGACCGCTACGACGTCTTCATTCCCCCAGACGTGAGTGCGACTGTGACCCGCGTCGCTGACACCAAGTTACGCGTTGGCCGGCAATCGAATACCACGAGATGAATCCTTTGAGTTATGTTCCCAATACCTGCACTCTAAATACGAGTTAACCTGTGAACGAGTAAAGAGGGAGTAAGCTTTCCCCTAGTGCACTCTCTTTCAGGGGTAGAGTATGCTACTCCAGTACTGCCCTGGGGTAGATTTCGATAACTGAAAATACGTAACACTTGCAGTCTTCAAAACATCCAAAGCTCTAGTAGTTTATTTATTTATTTATTTATTTCCAAATACTGTTAGCCCTTGCGGGCTGTTACAGGGTGGGAATGGTATAGTCAGTCTGTACAACACAGTTCCAGCTCTTTTACAAAAGTTTCAAGTGAACAAGTTTTGTTGAATACGTGTCGGTCAAGGTTATTCCATTCTATAATTGTTTTAGGCAGAAACGAAAACTTATACACATCAACTCTCGGGATGTGTGACATAACTGCAAAGGGATGGTTAGTACGCGATGACAGTCTCCCGGGTGGTCGCAAGTACAAGCTGGAGTCCAGATTGAACATATTGTGATAAAGGTGATCAAAAAACTTTAGCCTAGCAATTTTTCTGCGAATAGCCAATGTTGGTAACAGTGCTCGTAATAGAAGTTCTGATACGGACTGCGTTCTTCGGTAAGACGAAAATATAACCCTTACTGCCAATCTTTGAACACGTTCAACCTTTTCTACAAGATATTTCTGATTCGGATCCCAAATTATGCTTGCGTATTCCAGAGTTGGTTTTACTATTGATTTATAACCTTGTAGTTTGACATCCGATGGTGCATCTTTTAGCTTCCGCCTTAGGAATCCAAGTTTTCGTTGAGCTGCTCCACAAATGTTTTGCACATGATCACTCCAGTTTAAGTCATGGCTAATCGTGATACCTCTTACGAAGTTACGAAGATTTTAACGGAGGCTTCCAGCTCCTACATTTGCTAACCTCAAAACCTATGGTGCCGCGTTTAAAAGCCTCCTTTCATTGCTAACTGCGACACGTTACTTTGCTTTGCGGTAGAAATATGCCTCCATTGCCAAGAGTATCCGTTCCGTATATTAAGGCGAAAGCCTTTAATGGCTCATACTGTCGTCCGTCCGTTAACAAAGCGTGTCACACGCATTTAACTCGGGAACTAAAAAAAGATAGAAGAAAATCAATGATTACTTCAGATAGAAGAGGAAAACATGAACCTAGGAGCCAAGTTTGATGACTGTAGGGTAATTAGATAATTAATTATAGGCAAAAATGTATAAATTGCGTCGAAATAGCGCGGACGGCGATATAGCCACGGGAAAAGGTGTGACGTCACTTCCACTGGCAGTCCTCACGGCATAGTGAAAATTGCCAAAGAATGGTATGAAAAACGTCGGATTTGTATCAAATTAGATGAGAAAATGTGTAATTATCACTTAAGATCTCAAAAAAATGTATAATTTGGGTATCGATATAGCCACGGGAACGGTGCGACGTCACATCCACCGGAAGTCGTCACGGCATAGTGTCCTCGGCTTTCGCCTCACAACACTTGTTGCCAAAGTGTCCTCGCAATTTTTTTAGCTATCGAAATGTACTCCGGGACTTGGACAGCATACCCTGCCCGAAAAGTATGTGCGCTTTAGGACAACTTGATTCCTTTTTACTGCCTTTTACTTCCATGCAGGCTTATTCGTGTTTAGAGTGTGTGAGTTAGTGCTCTACCTTTCAGGAGTGTTGCGGTATGCTATGCGGTGTTTAACGTCTCAGCGTTGCACACGGACTGTGAGGGACGTACGCAAAAGAGGCCTCCGGAGTGGGCGAAATATCAAGGACCACTTAAATATATTTCTTTTTCGCGTTTCTGTGGGCGAGCATGCACGATAAACAGCAGCTGTTTCGTAACTCGTACTTGCAAGCAAGAAAAATGACAGGCGATTCCTACTGAACTGCGACCGTCGCAAAAGTTAAAGCTTTCCTTCTTTCGAAGCAAGGTCATGAAAAACACTTACAATAAGCTGAGCTTAAACGCTAGAAAACAAAATTGTTGTGTATTTGACGCCCACGTTCACTTTGCGTCGAGGTACGTGTCCTGGGCAATTATGTTTGTAATGCTCGGAATATAATACCCACCGAAGTTTGCTTCCTCTGTGTAAAACAAAAGGCGCCACGAAGGTGCGCGCTGAGCTTTGTTAACAAATAAGAAAAAAAAAAACGGTAACGTCCGCATGAGCCGAGTGACCAGCTTAACCTGAAGATGTACGCGGACCACGCGGACACGCAAGTCGTCTGTTTTTTTTTCTTTTCTTTTCATTTCCTTTCCCCCTCTTTAGGCACCTTTCTTTATCCGGCATTGTTCGGCATTCCTTCCCCGGTTTCTGCCTCCCCTTACGCTCCCGGCCGCGCGGAAATCGTAAAATAAAGGAAGGCAGCTGGTCCGTTTCTGCAGGACACGAACACCTCGCATTTTACGGTCATTCCTTGCTCGCCGCTTTCCGTTTTGTCCCAAGGTCTTTCCTTCTTTTTCGCCCGTCACGCAGACTCAACCGTAAAACTTCCGAAAGGAGAATTTTCACGACAGCGAAAGATTGTGATTAAAGCTGCTGCAAGCAGCAATCGGAGACCGCTCAGGGAGGAAGAGGGATGGAGGAATCGGGAGTGGGGGAGGGAAGGCTAGGGGAGAGAGAGGAGTCAGTCGTCTTGGGTGCGCGCGGAAACGGGTCGCAGGGGTCGGAGAGCTACCGCTCGGAACTCGGGGGATGCTGGGGGGGTGAGTGGGAAGGGAAAATCGCAGAGGGCACAGTTTCATGGGGGAGCGTTCAATTCCGTGCTCATTAAAGGGGATGTCCGCGAAATGGGACCGACGGCCGGAGCCCGGAGCTCGCTCGGCAAGCCTTAGCCGGGACTACGACTGCCGGTTATATCCTATTCATTCGCGCTCGCTCGCTCGTCGCCGTCGTCATTCGCCGGCGCGTGGCACTGGCCCGTTTTTGCCGGCTTTTTCGGCGAACATCTGGCTGGCGCTGCCGATGAGAAATTGGGCACCGGGCGGCAGCACTGCGCTGTCCGGATTCCCGAAGAGCCGTTTTGTCGCGATGGTTTGCCGGGTGGTTGCGTCGGTTGTGCGCTTGGCTTCTTCCTCCCCAGCAGCTAGGTAAAAGAAAGAGGAGGAGGAGGACTCTGTTGGAACAGGAACAAGGGAAGCGCTTCCAATAGGCGAATGGTTGACGCCAGTACGGGGGCTAGCTTCGGGCAACTGGGAGCTTCGCTTGGCACCATCGCGTTGGTTGCCAGCCGTAAAACGGTATTCCTCACTGCTCGTCAAACCGTGTACGATGCTGCCGCTGTATAGAATGGAACGCGGACGCTGTGAGCGTCGGGCATTCTTTGCGGCACGTGCTTCGCTGTTGTTTGTTGGTCATAGAGCCGTGGCTGGGCGTAAGGGACTGTTTTATGGCGGTCCTCAGAGGATGAAAATCGACAGCGATTCAATGAACTGGAAAACGATAGTATCCTGAACGTTCTGTTTTTTTTTTTGTTCTGTTTTCAGTGGCGGGTATTCTTGCACGCCCTGACCACGTCATCGTGATGAACATCAATAAGAAATTAGGTTCAACGGTAGGAAGAATGTTTTGTTTCTTAGCAGAATATATTTTTTGATCTTCTGGAGAGCGCCATAGTGCAAAGGGAAAGTAAATTTTGCAAGTAATTAGAGTGCAACGCGTGCCTTGTGCGTGTCGAATGTTCTGACATGTTGAATACTTAATCCACAAAGCGAAATCTGAAATCATATGGCACTAAGCCTGAACTGCTAGGTCGGATCGCTTCTCCTCTGTTAGACTTCCGTCGTCTCATTTGCTTTACTGTGATGTTCTGTCCGGCGGGAAAGATCTGTGCGTGAGAAATAAGTATTGGTCGTAATTTGCATATTTTACGAGAGTTTGCGCCCCGTTGAGTGGGCGAGAAAATTCATCTTCTTCGTTGTAAACTGGTTGAAAAGACGTGAACGTGAGCGCTGCTGGCTTTATCCGGTTCCGCGAGGCGCCAACCGCACAAGCAAGGCGGCAGGTGGGCGACTGTGGCGGCCTCTTGCGGCTGTCTCCAACAAGAACTACGCATGCGCAGTACAAGCTGGTAGTTTGTTTTTCACCAGTGTAGTCCAAGAGAGGGCAGTGGAGGAGGGACGTGCATGTGCAAAGCGGCAGTGTGAGATAGGCCAATTATGCAGATCTCTTGAGACAATGGACAAACACCGATTTTCCGACCTCGAGGTCTTCAGGTGATAATTCTTGCTCACTTGGGTGCGTAAATTTTCTAGAGCATTGCTGACTGTTTAGAATTTAAAAACATGCTGGGATAAACTTCTATGGCATACCGCGCTGTTTCCGTCTCGCGTATGCGCTTGCATAACAATATTTGTCCAATACTTTGTTTACAAATGGATGGCATTTATAGGGCCAATCCATGACACTTTAGGAACTCCTCATGTAATGTCCCCTCTGGATCTTCGAGGAAAAATGAATAAAGTGAAAACACATATCAGGCGTCCAGCTACAGCCTCGAAAAAATTCATCACAGTCTTCAACTTGTAGCTGTTTTCGTGCGTACCTCTCTTGTTATAACCATGATCAAGAGTTTCTCATGTATGACTACGTAATCAACTGCTTCTATATCTACATTATAGGTAGAGATAAAAGTTGCATGATTTACGTAAAAAACCCCGCTCAGTACAGTTTGGTAATTTTCAAAGCGCCACCGGAAGCGCGAGCGGAAACGGATTATACTACACGTACTAGGCGGTGGCTTTTCATCGCGTTCACCTAAGCCCAGAGCAGCGCACCCCCGATGCCTCTGCCCGATCTCACGCTTTTAAATTAAACCGGGAGGAAAATACTTCTCTTTTGGCATTTAATACTCATTTCGCAGTTTATTTTTTAGGTACAACTTCAGAGATCCCCATAAATGTCGAGCGTATGTAAAGCCTATTTTGGAACACAATAGAGACAGCCGGTTCCTTCATTTACTTCGATATATAGGAAGGCACTTAGGTTGCGTCAGGCAGCAAAGTGGAACAGCTTCTGATTAGACTAAACGCCTGTTTTTTTTCTTCTCTTTCGACGTGGATGGCGTCCTCTCTACTTTCCCAAAAGCGTGGGCCTAAATCCTGTGTGCACTACATTTGTCTCTAGAAAAGTCGACCTAGAACGTCGTTGAAGACACTGGGCACAAAGGCAGGTGATCTTCAATCCGTTCTGCCGTTTCTTCTCGACTGTGTTTTCTGTGAGCAGGCCGCCGACCGATGCTCTAACAATAGACGTTGTGTATGCGTTGTGCGTGCGTGTGTGCGTGTGCATGCATGTGTGCGTGCGTGTGTGTATGCACGACGCGAACGGCGCGGCCCGCACGCATACGTGCCAGCAGGGACTGCCGTCGGACTGGGCCACTTATGCATACCTGGACGACGCGCATTAGCCGCGTCGCCATGGAGACCTGCTCCATGGCGGCGAAGGTGGCTGAAGGGGAGGAGGGATTGGAGCTTCTTTTGTCTCCGTCGGACCGAGCCTCGCAGCGACGGCGACGCGGCCACAGCCGCCGAGCCTTCACCTACTATAAGCGCGGCGGAGCGTTGTTCTCCGCTCGCGCAGAGATGAGGAGTCCTCGGCGAACAGCATCTGTCTGATGCCGCCGCTGCTGTTGCTGCCTTTCCCCACAGTGCGCGCACAAGCGCACGTTTCCTGCGATGTTAGCGAGCTGTGTACGCGCCTGCCCGTATGCATGGGTCGTCTGCAAACTGGTGGTGTGTGAAACGCCGCGCGCGAGGACGTAGAGACGCGGAAAGCTGGCAGGCCGGGAAGGGATGCCGGTATAGCGGGAGACTGCGCTCCGCCGTCGGCTTGTGTCGGCTTGCTTGTCAACCCGCTGCTGGCTTCCATCGGCCGCCGTACTCGTCGTACCCGAACGCCTACCGCTGACGTTCCCTCCACTCTTTCGCGTATCCCCTTTCCCGTCCTCTCTCTTCCCGGGCGTGCTGTCGTATTTGGAATTCGGCGAAATGTTGTCACCTGTCGAGGAAAAAGACAATAAGCGGAATCGGCGGCCTGTGCAGCCTCCTCTCGCTTTTATTTTTCGTTCCCCAAGCGCTACCGCGTGCGTTCTATTGTGTGCGTCCTCGGAGTGGCACACAAGGCTATGGTGCTACAGCTCTGCTGCCTGGCGCTGTCTCTGTGCTGATGCGCACGGCTGAAGCTCGCAGCGTAGAGGCGTGCTTGCTGCGTGGAAAACGGTGTCGCTGCCTGCTCGCTTATTCCATTGCCCACCATCAGGCGCTTTTTTTTTTTTTAATGCGCGGTCACTTTTTTACTCCCTGCGTTTTATGACACGGTGCGCGAACAGGGACTTTGTGTCCCTGCTTTAAAATCGGACGCCAGAGCGAGGAAGCTTTTGAGGCCCTCTGTAGCATACAAGTTTCCGCCTGTCAGGCTCGGGATCGTCGGTGTTGTAGTTATGTTGGCAAAGAAGACGTAATGCCAGCTTTCTACACTCGATCTTGTTGAAGTAGAGAATAGGGGAAAATGCTTGTATTTAATAAGGCTGTACTTCTACTTCTCGAACGCGCAATAAACGAAGAATAAATGGCCTCCACTTACGCAACTTTACTCAGGCCACGTGGCCTTTGAACGCACGCACGCATCCCTGACAGCTACACTTCTGGCGGTCCTGCCTGAGCACCGATTTTCTAATCTAGCGCGATTGTTCGCTGATTGGAGCTTAAATATTAACGCGATAACGATAAAGGTCCCGTGTTGCAGAAAAGCTGATGTCATCGTCGGCGTCGTTGGCCGCGTGCGAAAAATCCACGAAAAACACCACAGAAGAAACCTAGGTGGCAAGTGAGCCGCCTAGGTCACGTGACCTTGTGACTTATCACAACGTGCCCACCGGACTGTGATCAAACTGCCCGTCGCTGCAAAGGGCAGTTAAATTAATGATTGGTCGGGAGAGATTGCTCGGCAGTAAGAGCAACCCATGGGTCTCACGAGCCCCATCGGTGGCAACACCTCCCATCGCTGGTCCCTTGTCCTGTTTTCGCTATTGCTCCGAAATACTAGAAGAACTGAAACCGCTGTCTTAAAGGCAGTGAAAGGTGTAGGTTTTGTGTACAAATAACCGCATTGCCATATTGAACCGACTACAGCGTGGCGACTCTTAGAACGCTGCTCAAATAATTTCGGTGTTTTGCTTCAAAGCGTTTGCACGGCGCGCTTTGCTGCAATTACACACCTACTGAGGTGAAAGCAGCTTTACAACAAGAGGCGGACTATAGTTAAAGGAGAAAAAACGAAGCAAATTTTGGTTTGGTCTGCTTTATGAGGGTTTAACGTCCCAAAGTGACTCAGGCTGTGAAAGACGCCGTAGTGAAGGGCTGTGGAAATTTAGACCACCTGGGGATCTGTAACATGCATTGGCATCGCACAGTTCACTGGCCTCTAGAATTTCGCCTCCATCTAAATTCGACCGTCACGTTATCATCTAGAGATAAATCTTGAAACGCATGCAGACAAAAGGGATATAACATGACAGGACTAAGCGTACCACTATTTGGTAATTTCGCAGAGGAAAGTAGATCCAGTATCTGTGTTCAATTAATGCATAGTGTTACAGCTACTAAGGTACATACACCGACAGAGACTGGTGCATAAATATCTGGGGTAATTAGTCTACATCAGCTATTTATATATAACAGGTATAACTGTAAAGGCTATAACATTTGATGCTGTAACAGAAAGATCAGCGAAATTTTAGAGTTATCTTACATAATTTCATACCTTATAGATAGTTCTCACAGTGAATTTGCTCCGGCTGAATGGCTTAAACGATAGTTACAGTAAAGGCAAAGAGCCGTCTCCGCATGTGGACACTATGATAAGCCTTTATTAATGAATTTTATGGATCCATTATAAGTTTTATGGAAAGTTGAGAGAGCATGGCAGCTGTTGCGAAAGAGTTTTCGAGATTGCGGGTGCCATGATCCCTGCCAATCAAGGCATTTCTTCTTCCTAGATTCCTGTGTACACATCAGCGTAGTTTAAGACGTTTTCAATGTCCCTGCGCGCTTATCATTGACCGGACTGCAATATATAGAAGGACCGACGCGCAAACAAAGTTGAGCGGCGGCGTACGCCAAGGAAAGGCGCGAAAGCCCCCAAAGTCAGTGTTATTTTTCAGTACTGGGCGTTTATGGTGGCGTTGTCCGTAGTGGGCACTGCATGGAGCATTCTAAAACAGCCGGACTCGCCTGCTGGGAAATTACCATGAGATCCAAATGAGCCTAGTGAGCCGGAAATCGGCACAGTCGAAAATATGCAAATTTTTTTTGGTCATCGGATGCACCTAACCTGTACTGGTTAAGCCTTGCAATGGGTGCTCTTTCGCGAGGGGAAGGGAGGGAGAATGGGGCACAAAGCTATACAGCTATCGCGGTTAGTTTTTCACCCCAGAAAACGATAAAAGCTTGCGATCCTTCCTTATCGGCCTTGTTTTTCTGACGATCGCTGATAAACCTGCGTAAAGTCTGTTTTTTTTTTTATAACTGACGGTTTTGGTTCACTAACTCACTGTATTACTGGCTGAATGTTAGGTTTACGAATCGGTAATTGATCCATTGACTGAATGAGCTACCCGGCGAAGAACGTTGTTCAAAGGAGAATATGCAAGCGACAGCGCTTGTGGAACTATTCAGGTTCCGGTGGTGGAGACCGAGCTGTCGTCCGACTTGAACCAGCGGCCCATCTTCACCGAGGAAGGAATCCAGTGGGTGCCTCTGAACCAGGCCGACGAAGCGCGGGCAGACGACGTGGCGGCGGCGCCCGCGGCGGAGACGGCCGCGACACCTGCTTCGGCGGCGGCGCTCGGCGGCACCCGCGAACAAGGCCGCGCCGTAGACGACGCGGTGCCTGAGGACTCTTTCTCCACGTCGTCCCGAATGGACGGAAACTCCGCTGGCATCGGCGCTTCCAGCACCGGAGGCTCCGCGGCCGACGCGTCGTCGTCCGCAGGGATGGACCGGCCGCCTGCTCCGTGGGAGTCTAAGCCTCACGGCTGGACTGACAGTCACGAGGACGCGCTGAGGCTCGGTACGTAAAGAACGATTAACCTTGCACCAAATGCCTTTATGCTTACATTTTCTTTGTGCGGTGTTCGTTCCTTCAAAAAGGTTTTGCGGAGCCTAGGCTTTAGTAGTCGTTTAGTGCTGTGTTGCAACTGAAAACTCAATGACGTCACCCGCACCCAGTAAACGTGACGCACGTCTGTGGTCTGTCCAGTGATAATCATGACTTCTCCCTCAGGATTCATGACTCGGAACCAAGAATTTAGGAGATGTTCACACAAACGAGATGATCGTCCAATATAGGACTGAAAAAAAGTGGAAAGGTTAGCGAGAGCTAGCTCTCGCTGGTAGCGCAAATCAAACAAAAGAAGCGAGGAGTTTTTATCCAAAAAAAAAAGCAATCGACCCTTGGAGCGTTATTGTCATCTCGCCTCTGCCAGGCGCTTACTATGAGTCAGTTAAATATACGTTCTGGCACGGGCAAATGAGTTTGGACTGTTAATAAAAAAAACAACGCGCTTATTCGTGCACTGAGGCCTTATCCCATCAAACCACGCTGCGATGGTATCTTTTGAACGTCAAAAAAAAAAAAAAGCTCAGCAAAAAGATTGACGCAGTAACGCTGTATAGACTCAGCCCACTGCAGTAACCGTTATAACATCGAAAATGGATACCGAAAACAGTTTGTTACTTCGCAAGTGAGCCGAAGTGGCGCCTTAAGCAAACGAAACGTCCTGATTATTATTATTTTTATTATCGCGAAAATACAAAATGCAAAAATGATGATTGGAGGGACATGCTGAAAAACAGAACCCTTAGATGGTGAGCAGCTGCCTACCTCGAAAGAAGTGCAGCTTCGAGACAGGTACCGCGCTTGTCGCTAACTGTTTGTTTTTTGCTTTATGAAACTTCATCTAATGATGCTGTCAGCGCTAAGTTGACTGTGAGCAGTCATACGCGTTGTGGGAGCGCTTTAATTCCCCTCGCGTTTTTGTACTCTCGCTCTAACAGACGGCTGGATGGAGTTCCCAAAGGAGACCCTCTACCCGACGGGGGCCTACGAGGGCGACGAACTGCTCGACATAGGCGTGCGCCAAGACCCGGCATTCCGGAGGCCCATGCGCTACGACACCAAGAAGCCGGGGCCAACCTACTTCTACCACGAGCCGGACTCGTCGGAAACGTCGCTGGAAAACGTGAGCCTGAACTGCGTCCCAACCGACGCATTGCCGATAGCGAGCTACTATGAAATTACTTCGACGTGCATCTGTGTAGTTTGGATGGCGCCAGAGAGAATGGTGGTCAAGGAAGGAAAGGCTAGTAAACCGGACCGAAGGAATAGTTAGGGCCCTCTCGTAAACCGGTAGCCCCCAACAGCGTAAACACCCTGGAAATATGCGGCATTTCTTAGCTTTGTTGTGAGTACGTGAATAATGTCGCTACAGGGTACGGAAATTCACTTTCGGTAGATGGGCTATGGGCTTATGGTCTAGCTGCTGAGGACCCAAAATCGCAGGCCTTTTATCAAGCTTTGTCATCTCACTACATTTCTGTTGCAAGCTGAGTGGCCAAACTGAACTCGTTCCTCCAGGCTGTAATTAATTCGCTAAGTCATTCCCTTCCTCAATCCATCAATCACTCCCTCGCTCGTTGACATACACACTCGTTCATTCACTTAGATTTGCAAACTCAGGGCACTATAAAGACCCTAGGTGGTCGGAACTATTCCGGAGCCCTTTACTACGGCACCTCTTTCCCTCTTTTCCTCCAACCTTCTTCACTTCTCTCACGGGATGGTTGAGGTGTCCACCCAGAGGTGAGACACTTACTGCGCCATTTCCTTTACTTTTCAAAACCCAGAGCTTTTTTTTTACACTCACTTGCATGATCACTCCGGTCGGCTAGATTGCGGCTTGCGTGTGTTATAATATGGTGCGGGCTCAAAGGTACTGCCGCTGATTAAAACGAAAACTTTTTTTTTTCCTTTGAACCCAAAAGAGAAGCACAAAATTTGCTGAAGTGAGGGTGTCCCAGTTATGCGTAACATTGTGCTGAAAACAGGCGGCCGCTATATTTAATGCAGTGATGTCTTTGCGACAAGCTGCAAAACCTTTCCAACTGAAGTTCTGTATTCTTCAAGTGAAGTGTTGCGAAGCCCCGTGTTCTTTGAACATCAATTTTTCCATTGTTTAGAATACTCGCGCATAATTTTGCACAGTCGACAAAGTCGTCAAAATTACGTCATCAGGCGGTGGGAATATTCTTTTCATCGTATGTCTCGCTCTAATTCATCCTGTTTATATTCAAAGTTTGTTGCGCAATGTGTTCATTGGAAGGTATAGAAAAAAAAAGAAAGAAAGTGGGATCAACAAACCTGCTAGCTATCGCATTAGCTCCAGGAGCAAAGTGCTTTACTCGCTAGCTGCCCCTCCTCTGGGCCTCTGAGGGATCCGATTAGTGAATTCGTTGAAACGACTCGCAATTCACATGCTCTGCGAAACTAAGTGCTTAGGTGAACGAGAGCAAAGGTCGGAGGAAAAAAAGGAAAAAAATGAAGGACATCGCAAAATATGCTAGAGCCTTACTGCATTTTGAAGTTATAAGTGCCTTTTCATTGTATGTTTCGTTACTGCGCGCATTTTGTTTTTCATTTTGGAAGTGTTGCCATGTCGCGTCACGTAGCGTGAGTATATTAGTAATCCACCTCATGCTAGCTGGCTCTGGCATATTGATTTTGGTTTTAGTTGCGAGGAGGAAAGAAAAATGTGAAACCCAGACGCACTTAATCCGGCTTTGAGAATTAGCTGTTTCAACAGATCAAAGCCTGCTATGAATGCCATTAACGTGTTGACAAATTTATCCTCCCGTTAGAAGAACCTCCCATTCAGGCTATAGTTAGTACGTAAAGCTTGCATTGAATATTTCATATGCGAGTGTTCAAGGAAACCATTGAGACGAACCGCGCGACGTGGCAGTCTGGATACTGTACGCCCTCTGGCGGTGTTGGTGTGCAAGTTGGTCAAACCAGTGGCACAAGTTCCCAAAAGCACTGAAAAGAGGGGGAGCTGGCATCCTCTGTTGAAAACAGATGTTAACCTGGTAGTATTGTCACGAGATGTTGAGAATTTCGTAAAAATTAGGTCAAGATGAGTGGTCTAGGAACGAGAGCCATGAGATTTTCTCACCCTATGCCCACATGTACCGACTCGCCGTAAGCAGGCAGCACGAACTACCGTTGGCGTGCATCCCAATATACCCAGCAGCCTAGTCTAAATGGGCATGTTAGAGATGACAGGATGCGCACTCAGGGACAAGTCACGCTCATGCATACACAAATAGGACCGCACTTATAGTACCAACCATTAGGTACGCTTAAAGGGTTTGATGTTTACGGAAGTATCTGAGAAATTAATTGCTAAAAATGTATGCTTTGCTACCGTTTGATACTCTACGCTTCACTAGTTTGTGGGTTGTTATGCAGATATAACACGATATTGCACCACTTCATGACGTAAAATGCATTGCTACCCATACAAGTGACATTAGAAGTGATGGCACGCTGCGAAGAACTCGCAGCTGATTCGGAGGTAGGAACTATAAAATGGTGCGACAGACATATTTGGTGTGGGCATACGTGAAAAATCTGTAGTGATCGTTATGTCTACTAGCGTAGAGTGGAGTAGAAAGGGCGGTTATATCAGTGAACAAAGATTTTGGTCCCAGAACAGTTTCTGTGGTGAAAGATGAACGTATCTGCAATGTGGTTCTCGTCGGCGATGACGCCTTAAGGAAGCAGCCATAAAACACTTGCCAGTACAGAAAAAAACGCAAGCAAAATATTATGTTGAATAGTGATATCTGCTGTCAAATGATATACGGCGCGGGTAGGGAACTTTTATTTTTCTTTCTTTTTAAAGCCTTTTCTAACATATGTCAAATGATACAAAAACTGGCTTTATTTCAAGTGAGTCCACGTTAATTCTGCTTCGCTACGTCCAGGGCTGTGGCATTCAGCGTTCTATGTACCGCTGACAAAGACAGCAGGAACTTCCGCTGACTCCCCTTCCCTTTAAGATCTAAATGCCGCTGAGATTTGATAATACAAAGACGAATACCTGATTTCTTACATCTCTGTCCGGCCGCCAAACGCTGCATAAAAGGTACGGAATAGAGTTGCTTTTAAAGAGATAGTGTTAAGGTTCTCGTTGTGCAGAAAATTCAGCATCGTCTGCGTCGCTGTGTGAGCGATAAATAGGGTGGCGTAGGGCGTGCCAGGCTGCCACTCCCGTAGAAGCAACCCTACCCGGCCTATACCTATGTCACATTATCTTGTGGCGTCATCACAACCTGCCCCCCCCCCCCCCCCCCCCCCCCCCCTCCGCCTGATTGTGAGCACACTAACTACCCTGGGAAGTAGCAGTTAAGCTAATGATTGATCGCGAGAGGTTGCTCGGGAAAAGTAATTTGGGTCGCACAAGAACCGCCGTGGAAGCACCTGCCATCTCAGGGCAGTGGCGCATCCCTTAACCACTGCCCCATTGCGTAACGAGTGGCATGAGGATACCCAGAGACAGGTTAATGTAAAGATGAAAATGACTATTTCCGCATATATGGGCATTAACTCATTAACGCTATGGCGTCATAACTTAAGGCAGTGCTTAAATATTCCCTCCAGTTTTTTTTGTTTTTCAGTTTAGGAACCCCGCATTTCTGCCGGTGTCTGCAACAGGCTTCCTGGCGCTCGCCCTTCGCAGGTTGAAAACGTGCGGCGAATGATGATGCGGCAGCAGCAGCGCAACAAGATGCGCTACGGGACGCAGGACGACGTTGGACAGGAGGACGCCGTGCTTGACCATCTCAAGGAAGTCGGTGAGTGGTAACCGCATGCGTTACATCATTCTCGATTTCTGCATGCCTCTTATTTACCCGCTAATTTCCCACTCGAGGTCGGATCTGTGCAGCGCCATGTTGCAGCTCCTAAGGAGCTAGCAAGGCTATCACGTTTACACTGTTGTCACTATGGGGCATGTAGGTGCGGCAGCCTCCTACAAGATCTAACGGAATAACTTCAGAAGCGCGCTGTTCCCTAAGACGGATAAGATTTAGTGCTGCAAGATGTGGGCACCTTGGCCTCGGTAGTGCTAATTTCTTTTTCTTTTTCCATTCAGCATCTGCGTCATGGAGGGAATAAAAATGCTTACGATAGCAACTATAAAATCAATTTTATCCGTCAGTTTCTTTTCGATTTTTTGTGCTGGTTTCTTTACCGATCCTGAAAATCCATTCGGCGTCCATACAGCCATGAGCGTGCTTGTCTACGCTAAATGAAGTTTTCGAGACAAAAATAAATATTCGCTGGCTGGAAGTTCTTTATAGAAAAAAAAAAAAAAATTTGGTTCATGGTTTATAGGGGTTTAACGTCCCAAAGCGACTCAGGCTGTGAGTGACGCCGTAGTGAAGGGCTCCGGAAATTTCACGTGCTCTGACATTGCACAGTACACGGGCCTCTAGAATTTCGCCTCCATCGAAATTAGCATCTTTAAATATTCACACTCTGTCTCGTAGATGAAATCAAATAGTAGATGCAAGCATTAAATGCTCTGGCTGAAACACGTAGCGCATTCTAGAGCGGCTCATAGCTACTGGTGGCGCTACTGCAGTCTATAGGAACCGGCATTATCAGCCACTCTTCTGTCCTTAGCTTTTCTTAGCGAACGACGAGCTCAGCTTCCTTTGCTACTTTTTATGCGTCGCGGTCCGCGTGACCACGGGTTGCCACGAACTGAAAAAGGCGGTAGCATAAGCTACACAAGCCCTGGAACGTTCAGCTCAGCCGGACGCTGCCGCCGCTTTGTCGACTAGTACGTCGAGGCAGTTGCAAGAAATATCGCCTCCATTGGCTACCGAAGACCTGAGTGTTTTAAATTAATCCGCAATCTTTCACCACTGCACTTCCCTCTTCCTTTTTTTCTTCTCTCAGTTCTTTCTTACCTCGTCTCTCATAGGGCGTCTCAGGTTTATACTGAAAAGTGAGACAAATACTGCGCCTTTCCTTACATCGAAGCCAATTTTTATCTTGGCGGCAATTACAAACACCACTGCTGAATCTCAGAACACTGGTTAAATCTCGATCGCGGCGGCCGCGCTTCGACGAAGGCAAATTAGATGTCAGCCCTTCTTCGCACCTCCACAAGCACCATTGCGATAGGAGGATAAACATTTATTTCTTCAGCCTGCGGAGCTGGTATGGGTGGTCTTGAGTCCGTGCTAGGTGGTCGGGAGCCCTTGGTCCTCGGTGACCCTGAGAGCCCGCTCCATGGCCCGGAGTTCGGTCGCTGGGCTTGAGATGAGCCGGACGGCCTCTCACCACTCGGAGGTTCGGCTGCATTAAGCCCACAGAAGACGGGTCCTACGGACAAGGCCAAATTATGTGATCTAGGGTGGCTGTTTTCTGGCTCTTAGCACATCTTTGGTGAATATTGGTCAGGGCAGACGAGAGAGAAAATGAGAGGGGAAGGAAATGAGTAGGTTTGAAGGCGGCGCCATGTGGTTTCCTCGGCCTTAGGTATTTTTGGAGTGCGGACTTGGAGCTGTCGCTCGGCGCGGTACTATGGGGTGACGTCATGAAATGAGACCAACTGATCCCTCGCAGACCGCAGTTTAGGGTCGCCCTCAGCCCGGCTGAAGAATTCTCGGGCATAATTGCGGGTGGCCTCAATGCCTGGGTTTGAGGAGTGAGCCGGGACACATTCCATGGTGACGGGGGTAAGGGGGCTAATGATGGTGCAGATAAGGGAGAGGGTAGTGGAATAGACTTGGTCTTTCGCAAAGTTGCGTACACCTGTTTTAGAATTGCTGACGTCGAGGTCGGCCTTAGTCGAAGCTATAAGGAAAGCTATTGCTGCTTCCTCTTCCATTTCTTGTGCAATTCCCTGGCCCTGTAGCTAACACTCCTGCAGCTAACAGTGTTAAGTCGAACCCTGATTCAGTGTGGGCGGAGAATTTTTTTTTTTGTGCTCCCTTCCATTCGGATTGAAAGTTTCGGCGTGCTTTGTGCAAGTTTGGTTTCATGTTCCTCTCCAGGTTCGGAGGATGTTCGCCCGAGTTTGCCAAGAATGGGAGCCAAAAGCATGTACGCTTTAAACCGCACTGTCAATTGATATTACTTCCATCCAACTTAGCTATGAGGCGAGAGCTTTATCACTAAGCTGTTAACAAGGATCACTAACGAACAGACGATGAGAGAAATAAATCGGCGGTAAAGGAGCTACTCTAAGAGATACCCAGGTGTAGATGTCTGGAAGCGCGTTCCCAGCTGAGATGCAAGCGAGAAGTTTGTAAAGTTACCAAAGGGTGCGACCACCCCCAAAATATGCTTTGCTATGTAAGCTCAAACTTGAGCGAAGCGCACCGGATCTTGAATATAGCGCGTTAGTCTCCCTGGCTCACCACACACTCGAAGGAGCTTGACACAGACCCATTTGTAACCGTTAGAACAAGTGTTTCGTGCACGCTTTGGTTCGAAACTGTGCTTACATACTCCCTCATGTAATGTCTCAACCGAGACCTTTGAGGAAATAAATAAATAAATACACTAATAATTAAGAAAGTATAAATCACACAAACTACCAACGCCATTTTATGGCGTTTTCTATATTCTGCGTATCCTGTAAACAAACCTTCAGCGTACCAGGTGCTGCAACTCGCTAACGGTGGGGAAAAAAGGGGGATGCGCTGATGTAGGAAATACAAAATTATGTCTCTACAGTTTTCACACTCTCAAAGATAATTGTGACTGTGCGGGCATGCGCGAACACAAAGCTGAATGAGGAAAGTATGTGATTCAGGATGCCGCTAAAACGGGTACGGCTTCACGGCGATGCTTTACGCAAACAGTAGTAATTCCAATAAACACTTAGTATTTATGGCTGTACTGACTGGCTGCTTCCAGCTTAGCGAGGAAGGCTGCAGCGCTCGCTGGTTTGTGACACAAGTAATAAGCCTCAGGAAGTTGAGGATAATTAAGCCAGCCGACGGCGCGGACACGCGCAATCTACTATTGAAACAGACGCTTGTGTGCTGCGTTGGTCAGTTACTTTAAATTTCTCCATTCAAGGCGATGCAGGAAGGCGACCAGCCAATTTAGACGTCACTCACTCTCTTGAAGAAAGCATACTTGGAGTAGTCGGGAGGGCTAAGGAAAAGAGATCACGAGAAATGGAACAAAACAGTGAAATAACGTTTCCAAGCTGGGCGGCTAATTACAATCTCGTATAAAATAAAAAAAAACAAATACAAAGTGAATTCTTCGGCGGCGCCAACGGCCGAGCCTATTTTAAAAGTCCACTGGACAGAGAAAGGAGCCTTATTAGACGCGCGGGCCCGCACAATGGGGCGTCCGGTCCCAGCGCCCAGGCCTCTATTTGCCTAAGACTTTGGATGTCAACAGAGCCCCTCGTCCCAGTCGCGTCGCCACCGGGTGCCTCGGCATTCTCCTCCCAGTGGCGCGCGTTTGCTTAGCGAGACGTTTTTTTTTTTTTTTTCCCGCAATCTTTGGGCCTGCAGCAATACTGTGTGGAGCTGCCGACGGACCCTCGTCGTTTTGTCGCGGCAGCCGCACTTAATATTCGACGATGAAACGGACACGCGTTGCCGAGGAGCTGTCATGTGTCGGGTGGGTATTTCGTATGCGAAAACTCCTCGGATTTACCTGCTGGTCGATGAGAAGGTTATGCACGCGCATCAGGTAGTGGAAGGTTTCGAGGATGTTCGCTCCCGGTGGTCGTGTAGACTAGAGTGCTCTCTGAGCCAGTGTGAGAGAGAAAGGTTGAAGACAAAAGGCAGGGGGAGGAGGGTAGTTTGTTAACCAGAAGATTTTAACGCCTGGCTAACCAACCCTGGGCTTAAAAAGAGGTTGGTGCAAGAGAGAAGAGGACAGGAAGGGATCCTGCTAGGAGCAAAAGATGCCAGGTAAGGTAGTGAATGCTTCGGGATTACTGCTTTTCAGCTTAATGCTTGCTCTCTAAACAAAAAAAGAACTAACAGTGCTAGACGCCATAGTACTTTCGGGTTACCACATCGCACGCTCGATCACACCCAAAGCACGTACTGGAAACAACTCCAGACACACTCCTCCTTATCCACACTCCAGACACACTTCGCACATGCTACGCCTTTCCACATACTGTCTACCACTCTACCACTGCCTCTTGAAATGCCCCCCCCCCCCCCCTCCCCACCCCCCGGGTCCTTCTTCTGGGAGTCGCCATTCTGGCCGCACAGCCCGCCGACTAGCTTCGAATGATCGAGCGCGCCATGTTCGAGGTAAGCGGCTGGAGGAATCCAGAACTAAGGCGACCAATCGCGAGTTGCTGACTTAATTTCTAAAAAATAAAGTGCTCTCTCGTCCTCTTCTTTTCGCCAGTAACTGTGTTGGCATGATCATTGGTCCCAAACAAAGCATCCATTACTCCCTCTGCAACCAACCGCAAAGAGTCATGAGCCGCAGTTAGTTTTTCCGCGGAGTAACGTTTCGTCGCGAGGGATAAGTGGGGAAGTCAGTCGCATTTTACTCATTTTGGCATTTGGTAGGTGGCCTTCGGAGTGACTTTCTCACAGACCGATTCATTGCAAGAGAGGGATGCAGAGGGGGGTCGAGGGGCGGTACAGCGTATCCGTGGCATCTCTCCGCCCCAAGACAGAAGGGGGGGAAATCTGGCGCGGATTTCATGTTAACGCGAGAAAATTCAGGCTGCCGTTCTACAGAAAATGCGGCGTCGTGGGCGGCGGCTTTGTGAGCAGAAAAGCGGGTATCCCGTGACCGCGAGAGGTTGCTCGGCGAGAGCAGCTTGGGCCTCACAAGCACCCCCCCCCCCCCTCCCCTCCCCTGCTGGTTCTGGCTGTGATTGAAACAGCTACCTGCCGGGGCAGTGGCGCATCCGCCAGGATCGTATGAGGACTCCCCGCGACCGATGAAGGTAAAGCAGAAAATGTTGAATTCCGCATATATGGGCGTTGGCGAAAGAGATGGATTACCTGAGTGGCAGGGATGAAATAAAGAACAGTGTTCGTGCCTTCGAAGCGATATTCAAATAGGACCTCAGGCCACTGAAGGGACCCATTAACGATAACACGTCATACCCTTAATGCAGTGCTTAAGTGTCCCTTGAAGTTTTTCGCTCCGTGCTTTCTGTTTGTTGTGTGACTACAATTAAAGAAAGAAAATGTGTGCGGATTTCCCGAGCAAGTCAGGCTTTTTTGTTATATTGTAAGAACGCTACAAAGCAGCGCGTATGACTTCAGTGTTAAAGACTGATTTGTGGAACTCACTGCTTATTTCCACTTTCCTTCGGTATAGGCTATTTCTATGCTGGCTACTTCGAAACTTACTCAGTGTTTTTTGTCACTTAAGTATTGTGAATACGTGTGTCCAGGACTTGAGCTAACTGGATGCGCTTTGCGAAAATGCAGCGGAAGCAGACTTTCAGCGACACCTTAATATAAGCAGTATTCTTCGAATTCGCAATTTTTCAAAACCACGGCGTATGTTAAGCGCTTTAGTTAACTCTGCAATGTACGTAACTGCACTAGAGTGAAGGCGACGGATGCATACCGCTTTCCCTCTTCTGTGGATGCGTGGTGCTGAGGGAATTCGATTACGAGGCTCCTGTTTAATGAAGCGGACAAGTTTGCAACGGTAACTAGAAACATTCCTGGTTTCTTTGTTGGGCCAGCTACTGACGCTTTTGCCAAGATCTACACGAATGCCAATGGTCGTTCGATTGTATAAGACTTTCAAACGAATACCTTCCTGCGTCGTCTAAATAACGCAAACTGCCTCTAGCCTCATTTTACGAGTATTATTGAATAATTACTTGCGCGATAAAAAGGTTCACAGCTGTTTACATGGAACACATTGTAGCTTTGGAGATCAGAAAGGGGAAGCATTGCGGTGTTAAATATCTCAATATTGAGGCTCGCGTAAAGCCATTCCCTACGGGTATGCTAAGTCTCCTTGTCCGTCTCTTATAAGCGAACTGTGTTTCTTTCAACCGCTTTCGCAATAGCCATTAGCCTGATCGAGAGTGCATCGAGCGAAGTCTTTCTCAACTCTTTGCTCTGCCCTGTATCACAGATGACATCCATAAATATTCATTTTGTATAAACGCTCCTTGATGTCTATTTGTATAATTATGTGGCTATCTACTGTATACGCGTGGTTCACGAAGAACAAAACGCGAATGGAAGGTGCAGCACTTGGTTTTATTTTGCTATTAGTCACATACCACTGCATTAGCGATCTGTTCTCTTTGCCTCACAGTTTAAATGCGCTTTTCCTTTATGCGCTGCCTCATAAAGCGCTGACTTCCGCTTGTGTCCAGCTATCTAAATCCTGGCTTATGCTTATATACATGGAGCAAAAGTGTCGAATAAATATTAGATCATTAGAAATCGCGATGATTTTGTATTGTTAGTGTTTGTAGCGACCTGTGTGCATACGCGATATATTCCCACTAGGATATGCCGCAGGCATAAGAAAAACTCTGTGCGAAGTAACGACAGCGTAGGAGGTTATACGGCAGCGTAAGAGGTTATACGGCGTGGAAGAGTCGTAAGAGCTCGCTTCTAATAAATTACTTCTCGTGGTGTCCACTGAGCGACGGCATCGTGCAAGCTTGCAAATTTTTCGCTGAAATTCGTTACGACACTAAGGCAAATAGCATCAGCCTTTATTACTTTAGTGTAGCAACATATTCGCCAATAGCACGCCGGTCTTCACTGAGGTTAAGAACGGCTTAGAGACAGTTTTCGTTCGCGCAAGCGGGCGCAATCTTCTTTAGTTTTGGCCCTACCAAGTTTTGGCACTGCGGCTCTAGAGACTCTGTGTTATGACCAATATTTACGCAGCAACACCATCTTGCAGATTTGCTTTACTACTAGGAACGCACATATTCAGCAGCTATAGACAGCTTCTCTGTTAAAAGCCTACTTAGCTTGAAGCTCTTTGCTCTCACCGACCGAAGCTAAATTGGTCCGTACAAGTGACAGCTTGGTATACTGCTCAGACATTTTCGGCATACTGGCGTTTGAAGGGTTCCTTCGAAGAAACACGCTCGCGCCAAACTCTTCCTCCATTGCAAACTACCAACAAATTCTTGAGCGACTTTGTTACTCTGTTAACTTATGAGGGGTGCTTCATTTCACGCCTACGTCAGGTTGAAGTGCGTCAGCTATTCCTTCAGCTGTTATCAGTCCTTCAATGTTTCGAGAAATCTGCTGAGGCCTTGAGATACCTTGTTATCGCCAAAGTCGTATGCAACCGCCCACCTCCATCGGGTAAAAGTTATAGTTGCAGATGATCACGAAAATCTGCCAATTGGATGGATTTCTAACTGTATTCGATGGGCAGGTTTTTCCCCGAAATGCATTGCGATTGCTTCGTTGTACATCTTTCGTAACCCTGAGAGGCCTAATGCATGAATCGAATTAAGGTTGAGGATGCGACTTCGGCGTAATAAACCCTACTCTTTCGCGCTGTTTTTGTCTAGTTGCGATACCCATATCCTCCTATTTAGTCTGTGACCCCTCGACTTATTGCACTTTTTCCGGTGGCACCTTCATGGAGTGGAATGCTTGTGGTATAAAGGAATCCTGAGAATGCAGAGGGTACAAATTGTACTTTTCACGACATGTCGAAAACACTGCACCGACTATGCTCTGGGCAGTTTGTTCGGTGTTCGAAATCATTGCCTCGTACCCAACTCACCTTCGTCGCCTACAGCTACGCTACACTTGTGGCAAAAACTCAGCAGCGCAGCACACGGCTGGGACGACCATCTGAGCATTACCTGCATGCTTATTCGCGTTTACGAATTAATTTTAACTTAGTTGCGCCGGCACTGAAGTATTCTATCCTGCCCATTGCTGTCGTATGGCCTCAGCATGTGCTGCGCCGCTAATACCAGCTATTGTTGCCAGACGCGCGTGTTCGGATGGATTCAGTAGTGGTTTAGGCTTATCATGAAACAGCGCCTATGCCCACTTTGTGGAGGATATCATTGCCACGCGCACTGGTTTTCAAATTTTCAGAGCTTTTTGCTCATGGTTAGCTGCCCGTTTATAGGAACCATTGCTTTCTACAGTTTGTCATCACAAGCGTACTAATTGCGTTCTGAAGAAGCGTCACCGAAACGGAGTGTTACTGCTTGTCATTAGTTGTGGGGGGTGCCTCAACAATTTCTAGAATATGTTTGAACAAAAAAAAAAGGTTTTTTGGGGTTAGACGAAGCTGTTCTTTGTTTTTGTTTCGGCGGAAAGCACAAAAAATCATTTCATGCTTTACTATGCTTTAAATGCCGCATCGAAAAGCTTGAGAAATAAGTAAAAAACAACAGCAACAGAATCGCATCACTGACATGATCGCAAGTTGGTTGGAAGGCGCATATCAACGACACTTCTTGAAAGCTGGACAAACAACTAGCAGCTTGTATCATCTTCTAAGGCCAAACATTCGTCCTCACATCTCTCATGAGCGGCAGCCCCAGGAGCCGCTTTTATTTTTGTTTTTCCTCGCGGTCCACACTGCTACAAGACTACGTGAATATAAACAAGATACGCTCAGGTCAGCCTCTTCATCTTCCAACTTTCCCGTGCAATCGTGCCAGCACGTCACCAGCAGGACAGAGCTTCCTGTTACTCGAGAGCTCCGTCAAGGAGCCGGCAAACTCGATCTGCACACTTCGCGCGACGAGGGAAAGAGAGTGAGAGGATGTAGGGGGAAGGCAGGAGAGGGACGGAAGGGCTAGCGTTAGAGTGGGTCGAAATTAGGCGAACTCCATATCGTCGCCTTCACACTGCCGCCGCCGCCGGCGCCACCGTCGCTACCGCTGGAAATTCTCCGGCTTCCCGCCAGGGAAGTTAACAGACACACCAACATAAAGATGAGTTCGCATAAGCGAATTTGCAATATCGTCGCTACGATGAGGGCACCGGCGTGGTAAGCTGACCTGTGGCCGCGTCTAATGGAAATACTAATTGAGCAGCAGTTCTGCACTTTGTAAATATGCCCCTTTCCCTTTTTTTTTTCGTTTTCAGTGAAGGCCCTTACCATCCTCTCACTACGTCGTCTTCACTCACCCTCCCTCGCTCGCTGTATTCCGTAGCCTCTATAGTTGACCTAATTTTCGAGTCGCAGTGGAGGACTTTCTGCGGCGAATATTGCGCGACCCGCTCACCTAGAGCTTCTAGAAACCAGGGCAGAGTGTATGTGTGTGCGTGTCAGGGGGGGGGGGGGGGGGGCAGTTTAGAAAGAAGAGAGCGAGAAGGAACTGGTGGAAAGAAAGAAGATAGAAACTGCGCAAGACGAAGCCAAGCGAACACTTCTCCTCTGGCGTAACCCGTGTGGACAAAGTGAGATTGAGTGGAACCCTATATGCGCATATGTTCGCAGTCACCGCGCCTCTTGGCAAATAACTTTTATAATGTTTTTATTTTTTCCTTCCTCTCCTCTCTCTTGTATTTCATTTTTAATCTTGACTCGCGTACGGGCAGATTAACCGACTGTTTCATTTTTTTAAATCTGTATTTTTCTTTTTTCTGATCTCTTAAGCGGAAGCAGCAACCGGATAGCCCGCTACCGATATTCATATATTATTGTTTCTTTTTTAAGTTTTTTTTTGTCCTCGTCCGTCGTTTCGTTATCGACCATACGCGCAAGTACCAGCTTTGGTTGCAACTGGGCCTCCCTGCAGGCTCGATCTCGTCGTCGAACGGCGGCCAAGATGCGTTGCATACGGCCCACAGGAAATTGCGAGCCGGCGACCTCCTCGGCGGGCGATATTTGAGAATATAATTTCGAAAACTTTCACTCGATACTGCGCTCTGTTTCCTTTCAGGCCCCGCGTGACATGTTTATTTTGCGTCTGTTATCTTGATCTTCAGGAAAGGAAGGCCGAAGGCAGGAAACGACAGAAAAAAAAAAAAAAGCTTGGATGAGGCACAGCTCTTCTTGACGACGCGGGCAGATATAAGGCGGGCAGATATAGGGCGTATACATTTTGACCAGAAAAATGTCGCCACTAAAACCGATACTTCAGCTGATACTCGGACACACGAAATGACTATATCATGACTCGTGTGTCAACCGTCTAGATACTGTTCTGTAACAGATACTGTTAGTGATATCGAAATGAGACTTCGGCTTTGTATAGTTATGTCTTTTGCCATGTTGTTAAAACGCATTACTATTACTACGCTTTCGACGTGGCCTTAATAAACTTATAGAAGGTTGCGGAAGGAAGCCATTCACTCAAAGCGATTAATACAGTAGCATTAATTAGTTTAGTTTATTGGGGTTTAACGTCCCAATGCAAATCAGGCTATGAGGGACGCCGTAGTGAAGGACTCCGGAAATTTCGACCACCTGGGATTCTTAAACGTGCACTGACATCGCACAGCACACGAACCTATAGAATTTCGCCCTCATCGATATTCAGCCGCCGCGGCCGGGATCGAACCCACGTCTTTCGGACCAGCAGCCGAGCGCCGTAACCACTGAGCCACCGCGGAGGGGTAGTAGCATTAAAAAAGTAGCGTACAGGCTGGGTGGACGAAAATAGTGGAGTGTATAATTTGCACACGTCGTATATCGGGTTGGAGAACCCAGCTTGAAATTCGGCGTATAGTATTTTTTTGCGACCGTTGCCAAAATGAGTGGCCAGCTCCGCTCGCACGTGTAAGCACGTCTTTTTCCATTCGTTTCAAGAAACCGTGCAAATGTGTTCCCTGACTGATTCCAGGAAAATGGCACGGAGCATTAATAGACAAAATAAATCATCGACTGTATTTTGATGCACCACATTCACCAGCCACGCTGTTTAATATGCGTCACATAATAACGCTTACCAGTGTGATTTACGTTAAGGCGCGGCTCGAAAAGTTTCAAAATGCGTGAGGCAGCTCGACTATGAGTGTTAGACGCTATGTGTAGACCACAGCTGGTTCCCCATTCGATAGCAAACAGCGCTGCTTAGTTAACAAGAAATAGCTCTATCAGGCACGGACATCGGTAGAAGGCATTTGAATAATGACATGTAAGCTCAAGAATGGCGCAGTTGTACGCTCTAGAGAGGTTCGAACAAGCGACTTAAGCTAGGGTCTGCTGCGTAAGCTCTTCAACATTTTAAGTAGGCACCGAACCAATATACATGTGGAGCGTTGCCGAAGAGGCTCCCGTTCTCAGCACTTATGTGCACGCAATAGAGTGCTGAAACATGTGGGATGATATTCTTGTTTCGAATTCAAATATGGGTTATCGGTACGAAGGTTAATCCACCCCTCGATACCTTTGTGTAAGGCTAACCCGGCCCGACAAAGCGGTCGCTCAGCCTGACCCGTCAGTGTTTAAATTGGCCCTTTAGGCGAACTTCACCCCGACAGGCCGATTCGACCCGACTTTGTCGAGTTCATGTATATGTCCAGATAGTGAAAGTCTAGGCAGTGCCAGATGGCACTTCACAGAAACCAGATATACTTACAGGGTTAAGAAGCTTTTCGCAGCTGATTAGTCTCGTAAGCCATATAGTGCCATTCAGTAAAACCGGCAGTGTGGTAACAAAATTGTGAGGTAATTATCATGCGTTTATTGAGGTGTAGGTCACGTGTAGTGCCATGACCCAAGGCTAGAACGGACTGTGATTAAGTTAGTAGGACACTGACCAATGTATGCACTGGAACACCCGAAATTTGGACCACATACAGTTTAAATATCTTGCATGAAAGAAAGATTATGCGTATTAGCATGAGATAACTTTAACTTTCATTCTCGAAAAATTTCGAAGAGCATCCTACGGGAAAAGCAATGAGCACCACCATGCACCCAAACTTTTTCGTTCGAATTGCATCAAGCGGAAAGCCCCAGAGCCCCGAATGGGATTCGAACCACCACCGTCGCAAAGTGAGCACCCTCAATTGTCGACGCCTTAGACCACTCAACCGTCGCCGCAGCCTCTCGGGCTCTGTGTTCCAACTGATGATGATGATGATGTACTCAGTCTTAATGGCACATGCCCACGGCTGGTTTTGTATCGTGCCACAGCTTACATTAGTTGTCTTTGTCATCTTCCATCCTTCAGGTTTGCATTTCGAAATGCCGACGCCAATACCACGTTGTTCAGCCTGAGAGGAGCGGCTGATGGTGGCCCCTCTTCAGAGCCACGAACGCAGCCAGAGTGGCAAAGCGCACTTTCAAGGTCGATGATGATGATGATGAAATAACTTTATTTGCACCCGTCAATGAATCAGAGGGCGATGAAGACTTGAGTCTTGACTGCCGTCATCTTCCTCCCCTTTCAGGAGGCTGGGATCCCTTGGGATTCAGCGGTGTCCAGGGCCAGACTGATGACTTCCTTTCGTTCTTCTTCTTTCTGGCTGGCCTTTAAAGCCTCCCAGGACTCTATATTCCTGTCTGGTTCGTTGTGGCTAGGGCATGTCCACACCATGTGAATCATGTCTGCTATTTCATTACACTGTTTACACCTCGGGTCTTGGATCGCCGGATGCCATCTGCTTAGTGCTAGTGGGTTCGGAAAAACTCCCACATGTAACTTTCTCCATATGACCTCTTCCTTTTTGCTGAGGCCCTTGCATGCTCCAGGTAGTGTCCGTCTTCCTAATCTGTAATGGCTAAGAATATCTTGGTACGTGTTCAGCTCCTCGTCCCTCTTAAGGGGCTCTCTGCTCGATGAGACCCCATTGGGGTCCCGATGTGTGAGTCAACGGGCCAATGCGTGCGCTGTTTTTGAAGGTTGGTGAATAAAAGGAGATTAAAGCAGTGCCCCACACGGCAGCCAAAGGGCCTCGCCAGTAGCGGCTACCACCTATGAGGCTTCTTAGAAAGTAGAAAGGGCTAAGTTCTTGCAGTGCATTTAGGGCTTGCACCTACTCGCGACATGCGGGTAGGCTGCAATTTTTCTCTACGCCGCATATTTATTACGTCGGATTTAGAATACGAACAAATTATGGCCAGTGCACTGTGGAGAAAGGTCGTAGCTCGGAAACACCACAGGACATGACGCTAGCTGAGCCAAACAGTACTAACGTGTGGTTGAGCTGAACCCGTTCTGAATTTTTTTTGTTTGCGTGCTGGTAAAGTGGAGAACGTAATCGCTCCTTTCTTCTTTTCGCCATTGCTGTCAGTGTCGGTGCCGTTCATGCAGTGTGAAACCGTGCACGACCGAGAGTCTCCGCTGTCGGTTGCGCCTCACAGTGATCGGCAGAGGTGGCGGGAGCGAGAGAAACTCACAGAGCGAAACAGAGGTGGGCTATGGGAGAAGAAAAGAGAGGGGGAAACGGTGGGCTAATATTTGCCGAGGACGCGTTGCAAGTTCTAATTAAAAAAGTTTTGTTTAATGGCCCGCAGGCGGTGCTCCCTCTGTCCGCCGAGGATGGCTGGTGGGAGGAGGAGGGGGAAAAGAGGAGGGTGAGATGAAGAAAGGAAGAGGGTAATAGGGCTCCGTCGCCGATACTGCCAGTACATTTGCACAACCGCTCCACCTCGCACCCCCTGCTCGCTCACCCGCCTACACCGCCACCCGACTGGATCCGTGCGGCACTGCTCCTGGCGTCCCGTCGACCGGCATCATTCGATATTGAGCTCGAGGGCTTAGTAGTCGCTCTCGTTTTGAGTGCCTTGTTTTTATTTCTTTTATAGCTGCTCTCACTCTCTTCCTTTCGTGGGGTCCCGTCGACGTGGAATATAGGGAACAGCAAGGAATTGAAACTCTCGACGGACTGACACTTTTCGCAGAAAAGTCCAATCCATTCTTTTTTTTTTCGTTTCCTTCTCCCCCTCCCCTCTCGCTTCGGCGTACTTATCGTTGCGCGCTACAAAGAAGCAAGACCACAATCTGATACGTCTGAGTGGGTAGAAATACCTTCAGCCCTCTGCATTGAGGACTGAGGAGCTGTTACGCTTTAAGGCACCTCTCTTTTCATCGTACTTGGTTCAGAAGGGCGCCCGGCGTTATTGCGAATTGCAAAAAAACATACAAGGCTTTTCGCTCGCAGAAATATTTGAAATGAATTCTTTGCTCACATATGATGCGGTTCTTTTGTTCAAAAGTACGGCAACATTCTTCAGCGAGAGCTTGCGAAAGCTGTATATCAAGAAAAAAAATGGACGATTTTGCGTCTTTAGGCTAAATGCGAATTAGGTGCACTTTGTTTTTCACCTCGGTCTTGATTCGCGGCTCGCTTCTCAAGGTCAAACAGTCTCCAGACAAAGTTTGGCGAAATCGGACTTAAACTTCTTCTTAGGGGTATGACATGATAGCTGTGATGGGTTAATGCCTGTATATGCGGAATTGATCTGTCTATACTTTACATTCATTGATCGCTGGTTGTCTTCATTCCATTCCAGGCGCAGTGGTGCAACAGTTAAGCGATGCGCCATGCTTAGCTGCGATGGCAGGTGCTGCCACCGATGGAGCTTATGATACCCAGGTTGCTCTTGCCGAGGAACCTCAAGGTCACAGAGAGAGCCTTCGGACAGACAAACATAGGAGAAATTTGAGATTAGGGGTCTTAGGGCTAGTGTACTAAGAATTCGAGAAGTTAAGCGCGGAAACAAATAGTTCGCATGTGACAAGTTTGTATACGGCGTTTTCTGCTTGAATTTTTTGTACGTTACTAAATACGTGTGTATTTTGGATTAACTTAAAGGCGGATTAACTTGTCCCTAGTCCATGTAGCGAGCTGGTCAGTTCTGTTTTTGAGGTTTATAGCGCCGCACAACTAGATGCATGATATTAGAAAGTCGGGCGAAGTCATTTTCATACCCACCTCTCGCTCGCCCCTTCTGCTCTTTACTGCTGTTTCTAGTGGCATAACAAACTGAATAGGGGTGCTTAATATTGTGGAGAGCTGGAAAGAAGAACGAAGGCCATGTGCCGCATGGCTACACGTCCTTTCAACAACTGGTCGCCGAAATCCGAGAGCTACACTACATCGCCCTTAATAAAGGGCACGATATTATCTACCAGTGGCTGCCAGGACACAGTGGCGTCGCCGGTAACCACCGCGCAGACGAGGCCGCAAGAACTGGTCACCACGAAAGTGATTTTGTGTCCATCCCCATCTCGAGAGCCGACCAGCGCCTAGGCTTCGAACAATGGCGCGAGAAATTACGCTTACCTTCCGGACTTCCGGACAGTTTTCGAACCCGCGTTTATTATCCCCGGACCCTGACCTGAAGCTACGGCTTCCATCCGGCTTACCACTACGTGAGGCAACTTTGCTGTGTCGCCTGTGGTGGTGGTGGAAAACGTTTATTTGCTCTATTTTACAATATTTTTTTTCCGGCTTCAGATGGAGTCTTTCATCTTATCATCAGGGTCGGTTCCCCTAGTCCAGGGCTCCGCTGAGGCTTGACGTCACATTCACAAACCACTGACAGACACCCCGCATGTGACACCTGTGGCCGCGATGAGACCATATCTCATGTTCTTTGTGAATACCCAGAGTACAGTTCTGCAAATACATTCTCTACGCCGCGCGCTGGAACACATCGATTCACGCCCACTAACGGAGTTCAAGATTCTTGGACACGCCGCGGCGACCATCGAGGGTGAGGGCCTGCTAGGCCCTTCTGCGGTTCTTGCGAGTCTGGAGCTTGCACGACAGGCTGTGACTTTGCCGAAGGTTTCGCGCCTTCTACTTTTTCTCATCTCTCCATCTCCTCTCTCACCTTCATATCCCCTCGCCTCTTTCCCCCAGTGCAGGGTAGCGAACTGGTTTCGTCTACAGGTTTACCTCCCCGCCTTTCCTACTCCTCTTCCTCCACTCCCTCCTGCGACTAAGCTCAGACGTTGTTTCGAATAATACACATCAAGTGTCGTATTTACTGGCGTAATGCAGAATGAACTCACCTCCCACTTTGCCTGTCAAAATTTCAATTTATTTTTCCCACGCGCAATAAACGCACTTCTTACTTTTGGTGCGTAGGCTGCTGATGGTGATAGTGTATGCTAAAAGGCACCTTTTTTATCACCCAAACAACTACGCATTTATATAGAGTACCTTCTGTCGAATGTCTACACTACTGTACCTAACTCTACTAGACAAATAGTTAAAAAGTGTTGCGCGAGAAATTCAGAAACCAATAGAAATCACGCCTAGTCTGAAAGGTACCTCTTTTTGATCTGGCAAATGAATGGTTATAGGAACTTGCGGCGGCTGGGCACCACATTGAATGCGGTTCTTAGGGCTATAGGATAAACTCTAGGGACCTCTTTAGACCGAATTATGAGCGACTAGGGGAGTTATACATGCGGCTGAAGACAAAAGCTGTCTGATATGCTCTCGGTCACGAAAGCCATGCTGGGGATTGTGTTTTGTTTTATTTACGGGAGTCGTTCCGGGCGAAGTATATATGTATTCCCGCAGCCGGCTTTTTGTCCGTTTTTGGAGCTTCAAATTTCTTTTTGAATATTTTACCCTGCGTAATGAACGCAGCCCCAAATTTTCGGAGCTTTTTTCAGACAAAAAAAGTACTTTCACCGCTCGAGCAAATACGGACGGTACTTTGATATGCCTTTCTGGCAAGACGTCAAGGTTAACCAACAAAGAGTAAAAAAAAAAATGAAATCCAAAGGCACGTTTACATTCCACAAACACTAAACGCTCCCAAATATTCCCGCTCCCACTCCGTTCCCCTTACCCCCACCTTGCCCCGTTCATTTCCAGGGTGTTAATAAAACTAAACTTCCGCAGCAAGAAGAAGCGGACGTGGTCCACGTGCCCATATCATCGCGACCAATCATCCGTCGCACGCTCTGCAGCGCAATCGGCCGAGACACAGATGGGCGTACAGCTCACAAAGGGTAGGGCGTGCACAGCCTTCCTGGTTGGCCCCGTCAATAAGGGTCGACGTTCATTGAGCGGCTTTGGTCCCGAGCAGTCTCTTCCGCTTCTCTCGCCATCTTCGCTTCATGCCTCGCCTGTGCGCGTGCGAGTGAGCGGGTATACAAAACGAAAAATATAAGAAAGATAGAAAACGCTACGGGTTAACGCTAAGTGGACTATGTCGTGCCGCCTACTATGAATGGTGCCGGCACCAGCACCGCCACCGCCACTTGGTCGGTCGATGGGCTGCGAGGGGCGATTGTTCGATCGGTTCGTGGGAGCGGCGCGTCGCTGGACCCTCGGCACGTTGCCGCTCCTGTTAGCGAGCGCCGCGACTGACACGCGCTAACATCGATGTCGGTATGATGCTTCTTCTGGTGGGGGTCAGAGGGAGATCTGCTCGATCCTGAGACCGCGTCTGTATACGTGGCCGCGGGAGTGCCGGGGAAGAAGGTAAAGGCTGTCGTCCATGACGAATTGGCTTCTCGCCGCAAGGACATCTGAGTGAAAATGTAGCACGTTTGGAAACAGGGGCATCGCTTTTTGATATCAGTTGCAGCGAGTGCTACGCCTGTTCCAGCCCCCTCCCCACGCACATACACTATTCGTGGTGGCATAAAATCGGTTCACACTAAGAGCTACCAAAAGAACCGAGCGAGTAACTATTTTTTTCGCTTTGCGGTCAGTTTGTGTACAATGTATATCAGTTTTACGCATCATACAGTGAGTCTCGTTTTGCAGTCTAATGCCACGTCAAGGCCACTAAAATTTGTCTTTTTGCTGCAGAGTACACGTTGAGACGAAAATGTCTCGGCCAAGAGCCGCCAAAGGGCGCGAGGTCCGCAAGAACTTGCTCGTAATTACCAGGCGTCATTTCCTTTTCCTGTCATGATTCTGCAATCACTCTTGTGCTCCGTAAGGAACTTTATTCAGAACGAAACGTAAACCGCCATACACACTCGCATTACTTTTGCATAGCTCGCATAGCTGATCGAAGACGGGCGTCTTAGTGCAAGAAGCTCAACTGTTGGACCACGAGAAGAACAGTACCGCTAGGCGCTGTCACGTTTTGAAGTCTTTTTCGCTAGTTTGCGTGGTTAATACTTCTTAGTGGTCGTAAGTGGCACCCCGAAAGAGCAACTATGGGCTTGGGTTCTGCTTTGCGCTATAGCAGCATATAAAAAAAAGGAAAGAAATATTTACAGACGGTTACGGTAGTCGGTAATAATTAGAGCGATGTTCTTAAGTCGTGGCAGCTAGTACCTGACACGGCTGGCAGCTGGCGTGTTACCCTGATCCCTGTGGCAGACACCTTCCGGATGTGAAATATTTACCGTTTTTTATGAAGTTTGTCGTCCCGTCCCGTTGTGGTGAACGTAAAACCATACGCCGTGCTTTTTACCTCCGGGGCTATGCCATAGCATCGCGCTGCTGACTTAGTTCGTCCATCACGGTGTACTGAATGTGCGCGCTGACGTGCATTTCGCATCTCGTAATGATCGAAGTCAGTAATCACTCTGAGCGGCAGCTGCGGAAAGTCGCCCATTTAAAGGGCGTTGGTTACTGACTTCAGCTTACGAACGTTTGAGAGTAGGAACGATCACTAATGCCGAGATGTTGTGTCTGTTGTCTTGTCTATGAAGTTTCTGCTACGTTCACTGCAGGATCCTCTTATTTCATTCCGTTTTTCCAGTTGGCTAATCATACACACATGCGCCCACAGTCCTCGAATTGGTAGATAACGTTAAGGAGTGGTCAGAATTTTGAAAAGTTCATTCTGGGTGTCATCTTTCGATTGCAACGTACAAACCGAGTTTTCTTAGGACCGCCCCATAATGTATTAAAGCCTTTCTGCGGTATCGCGGTCATACCACTGATAACCTTGTGAAATTTAACATAAACATTAGCTAAATTTACCGTCGCTGTTACGACATGGCCTCATTAATTTCATGGTAACGAGAACAACTTGTTATACAGTGTGCGACGTTATAAACGCAGAAAAATCACTTCCCTGCGATGGTATCCAGGTTCAATTTCGGTATAGAATTTTCTTCCGTGCGCCTGCCATGCAAGAAATGGGGCGAGCATACCCGTGAGTTCGTAATTGGTACGAAGACTTCTCCGTTTACGCAAGACTTCTATTGGAAATTTAATTTGAAGTCGGCATGAAAGGGATGACACAGAAACACAAACTAGCCGCATAGGAACTGTGGTTGCATGCTTCCCACACCCGCTCTCAGTGAACCGCCTCCGATTTCTTTCATTATTTGTGCGCTCCAGGATCACGCAGTGCTGACCCGTCGACCTGACTGAGGACGGCATTGATAAAGGGATACAAATATTTTAAACGGAAGACTGATTGATGCGAAATGCTGCTCTGCAATGCGTAAAGCGTTCGACTCCAAAGCCCACTCAAGACTGGCAATAATGGACCGACGGAAAGAGAAATGGCGATCGTCGCGCTATGCATGGGGCTCGAGAGTGGTTTCCTCCTCCCCAGCTTGCCTTTAGTAAAATGCACTGTCGCTCGTCCGGCTCATCCTCCCCATGGCTCGAAGAATATAACCTTCAAGCTGACCAGGATGTCGTTCAGAGTAATAAAAAGATCGTGAGAAAACTCTGTCTCAACTTGTGCAGGCCATTTGCACCCTAGTATTTCCTCTTATACTAGTACATCCCTTACGGGGCATCGAAATCCAGTAATCATGCCTTGTTAATACCTACATTCGTAACTTATAAGCCGTCCGAGGCCAACCACGTGTCAAAAAAAGAGCGGGTTGCACGATAAGCTTGTACCTTCTCGGTCACCCACCCATTCAAAGCGCCCTTAACGAAACCCTGCCCAACCTCCCATCTTGATGAAGCATGCTTTTTCGCAGCCGAACTGGTTAACTCTGCAACCACTGCTTATCCACAGCTGCGCAGGTCCCCTATCTTTTTTTATGCCATTCATTTGGGTAGGATTCATCACTCACGGTAGGGCTTTCTCTTAACTCCGGCGTTTTGTTCATTTAACCTGCCATCGCTACAAGAGGTGTAACTGTGTAAAAGCTTTTGCACACGAAGGAGGCGTTGCGTCATTTGTTTTTTTTTTTCCACGTTGCTTTCGGTGTGTTCACCACAATCTCCGTCTTTCCTTATGCACGAGGTCATCAACACAACATTAACTCAGGCTTCTAAATGAGCTGGCATTTATAGCACCCATTCGCTTCATTCCCCGCTTGCAATCATCCATCTACAAATAGCATTACGTCGACCACTATCTCGAGATTGCTAGCCCTAGCTTAATACGGCAGCAAGGAAGAGAAGTAACAACGCCATGAACAGGGTGCAGTCGGAGAAGAGGAGGTGGTAGAGGAAAGGAAAGGGCGTACGGTTGAGGAAACGGAGACGAAGTATGTGGTGTGTTGAATTTTAGCCGTTTGTCTGGCTGCTTGAACGAATCATATGGAGGTTACCAGGCTACATTTGCATTGAATTGTATAGTGGTTGCATTGTCAAACGATCCGGAGCATGGCCGCTGCCTTGTCTGCGACTGCGCAGAAGTCTCGACTCACGAGGCTAGCTGGGAAGTTGAGCACCCATTGCTACTACGTGACCGCTCCGCGAAAAAGGCGGTCCCGAGGGCGGTGTAAGTGATGAAGTGAGATCGCTTGGCTCGTACGGCTTAGGGCTAATCTCCTAACATCGCGCGTGAGCCGGGTGGAGAGCCTGCAGTGAGAGGAGGTGTGGGAAGGGTAGAGCAGTGAAATAAAGAGAAGGTTTCGACAAGAGAAGCATCCGCGTTGCTTTCTGCGAGGTGAAAGGTGTAGAGAAATGTCCGCAACCTTGCCCAAAAAATATCGCGGGAAGAAATGCATCGGGTGCTTCTTTTGATGATAGCCAAGTT